>NC_134157.1:3047307-3653269 GCF_033958435.1 Carettochelys insculpta
AAGTATTGTAGGGTTCTGCTTCTTCACTCATATTAATGCCAACGTCCAGGAAACCTGTGGTTGTCAGTGTGAAAAGGGTGAGAGTCCTTTCCTGATATGGAAATGGTCTCTTCCTCTTCACATTCCCTCAGAGGTCTGGAAATCACCCACCAGAAATGCAAAAGGTGTAAGGAGATTTTAAATGCGAGCCTCTCTGAAATGATCTTCTGGATAAACAGTGTGCCCTTGTTGCCAAGAAGGCTAAAGGCATACTAGGGGGCATTAGGAGAGCATTTCGAGCAGATCTAGAGAAGTGGTCATTCCCCTCTATTTGGCACTGGTGAGGCCACATGTGGAATATTGTGTCCAGTTTTGGGCCTCCCATTATAAAAAGGACATGGATTTGCTGGAGCAGGTTCAGTGGAGGGCAACAAAAATGATTAAGGGGCTGGAGCACAAGACCTATGAGGATAGGCTGACGGATTTGGGCTTGTTTAGTTTACAGAAGAGAAGACTGAGGGGTGATTTAATAACACCTTTCAACTTCCTGAAGGGGAGCTCTAAAGAGGAGGGTGAGAAACTGTTCTCAGTAATGTCAGATGGCAGAACAAGAAGTAATGGTCTGAAGTTGAAGAGGGAGAGGTGTAGGATGGATATTAGGAAAAACTATTTCACCAGAAGGGTGGTGAAGCATTGGAATGCATTGCCTAGCGAGGTGGTGGATTCTCCATCCCTTGAGGTTTTTAAGTCCCAACTTGACAAGGTCCTGTCTGGAATGACTTAGTGGAGGTTGATTCTGCTTGAATCAGGGGGCTGGACTCGATGGCCGCCTGAGGTCCCTTCCAGCCCTATGATTCCATGCTTGTTTCCCTGATTGGGAAGACAGTACAAAATGTGTGGTGACTCCTAGAACCCACTGACTGATGGAAATAAGTTGTTACTTTTGGTGACTAGAGTTCTCTTCCAAGTCAAGAGAATGCCTGTCTTCTAAAGTCATTATACCAGGACTGAGCTCTCCTAGGTTGAGAAGCATCTTTGAACTCTCAGGGAGGCTGGATTAGATGAAAATGCCTCCCACTTCACCTTGTCTCAGAATCTGAATTCTGACATGACTCTCTGCATGTGCCCTGTCTAGAACTGACTAGTCTGTAATCCTCCCGTTTGGCGTGAATAGAGAACACTGTGCATCTCATAGATTAAATAATTTACTAATTATTTTCCTGTAGCCCAATAATTGAAAAGGAGAGCTGATTACCAGGAGGGCATGCAGTTTCTGGTTGGCTAATTAAATATTGGGGTTTTTTTGGGCAGGTCATCCACTTGGAATGCATACCAGCGGCAGCAAGTGGGATTCTGGAAACCCTGCCAGCAACCTCTCCACCGTAGCAATCATGCCAGTGTCTGAAGAGGTGCCGCTTACTGCCTTTACTTTGGAGCTCAAACACGCTGTCAGTGCCATTGGTAAGAACCTGTCTCTATATTACTGCAAACTGTCGTGGTCTAGCCAGGCACTGGTCAGGTTGCCTATCACAGTGCATGATACAGCAGGATGTTGTTTGACTGGAAGGAAAATTGTACAGCAAAGGCAGAGAATGAGGCATTTTATTATTTTAAAAAAAAAAAAAAGCCCGTTGTCATGAAAGCCTTTTCCCATGGTTTTAAAATCTGTAATTATTGCTTCTTTCAATTAATACTTTTCCTCCTGCTTTTTAATATAATTGGACAAACTCCAGGGTACAGTGGAAGCTCTCTGATTCCTGAGGGGCTTCAGAACTCAGCCAGCAATATGCAATAGATATTGCAGTCACCAAGGTTTTCCAACCAGGGACCTGCTGTTCCAAACAAGATTGTCCTTCAAAATGGACGGTGTGGTAAATGAGTGACAAAATTCTTGGCTGCATGTTCCAAAGTGGTGGGAGATGGCTTTGAGAGGAACTTGTTTTTTTCCACCGTTTCCTAGTTGTGTGTTTTTTGCTTCCTCTGTTCTGGTGGGTTAGTTTTCATTAGTCTGGAGAAATGACGCTAGGAAAAATGATCACTGTAGCCAACCGGTACTGCAGTTACCAACCTGCTGTTGAGTCTTTTGGGAGTTACCATGAGCTTTTCTACAGTTCATGCCCATCTAAAGGTATTTCTACGGAGTAAAATGTAATGCGAGGGAAACATGAAGGTTATGTGCCATTCCCTGCTTGCACCATCCTCCTTTCTTATGGGGAGCCATGATTGTACATGTCAGAGCTGCTGTCTCCATGTCATTTTATTCAAAGGATGGAGAAGAGGGTGATAGTACAATGGAGAGAGAACAATTTATGTGACAGATGAGTGCTTTGCTGCTAAGCCTAAGGAGACATTACATAGGCTGTCAAGGGTATGAAATTGCTGCCCTGTAACATTTTAAGGTTTATTTTCAGGTCCCTTCCAGGGACACCAGTTTTTCTTTCATGAAAAACACACACCAACCTGTTGTTTGTGAGATTCTGGTAAACAAGAAATTACATGTATATGTTCATCTATATGGTGTATTAACTGTAATCAGCCATTCACTAGGGGTCTGACCCTGGTGCCTGTTGGCATCATTGGAAGATAACAGTGGGTATCGTTTCCTGTTTAAAAAAAATCCAATTTAGTTGAGTAGCAAATGATTCATGAGGACCATCCATACTGTTTCACGTCATGTATTTGAGCAAATACTATTTTTTTTTTATACCAGGTTGTGTAACCTTTTGTGTATTTGATTCCCATACAACTAATTGGTTGTAAGTATGTCTGGATTTCTGAATCACAAGGTAGATGCAGTAATATATTTTATTGGACCTGGTACTGTTGTTGAGAGAGACAAATTTTCGAGGCACAAAGAGGTGGTCTACATTACCACTTACATCATTGCAAGGTGTGATCAAGCCACCCTCAAGCAATGTAAGTTACATTGACCTAAGCATCCGTATGCAGCAGAGCTGACAGCCTCCTCCAGCCCCTGGCAGTGTTCTCTCTAATATTTTCCATATTTGGGTTGAATTTTCTTTTGGGTGGGTTGAATTTGCTTATGTGCAACAGCAGTATTGAGATCCTGTGTGGATGTGCACCACAAGTACAAACCAAAAAACGATATATATTTTAAGTAGTTTGTAGCTATGTAGGATGGAAAAAAATATTTAAACAAGAGATTCTTAACAAGGAATAATGCTTAAAATATTTTTAATAGCATATACCAAAGAAAATTAACACTACCCTTGGATTACATGTATTTTACCTTCCTTTCTAAAAACTCATGCTAGTAAACACACCAAAATGGGTCATACTGAAAACAGCTATATCAGGGTCAGCAACCTTTCCAAGACAGAGTGCCAAAATTTGACCTTTAGACCTCCTGTGTAGAGTCCCAGTGATACCTTTTAAAGTCACTAATAGTCCTACTTACAACAACTTCATTAATAAAGAAAGAAGGATGCAGAGCTTTACTGCTTAGGTGGTGATGGGTAGCACTAGCTAGTCTTTTGTTAATCCACAGGCATTTTAGCTCTGACCAAGCTCCCAGCTTCATGGGAGAGGAGGGGCTGGGGCTGAGCTCCCACCTCGCGTGCTGATGAAAATAGGCTAACGTGCCACTCTTGGCAACCTTTCTGAGGATTGCTGTCCCCTGTTAACAAACTTTCGAAAAACAATTCCTCCTGTATGCATAGCTTTAAGATGCTAAACAAATCCATGAATTAAGGAGAAATAGTAATACTTCTCTTGCAAATATCAGTACAGTATTTACTAACACTGAAAAGGAGAGTTAAAGGCATTTGCTCAGGCTTATACAGTTTCTCTGGGATGTCCACTCTTAATTTGATTGGTGGTGCACAAACATAGAACAGTAAAATAAATAATAAAGCAATGCAGACAGCAAACAAAGCCACAAACAAATGAAAATAGGCAAAGGAAGGGAAAATAGGAAAATGAAAATGGGAAGGGAAGTAAAACATCAAGGGACTGGTTACGGGTATTTTAAATGAATGTTTAGTTTCATGCTAGGCAAGTGGAACAGAGTAAAATCAGACAAAAGTTCACCTGATTTGAAACTTTCATATTGTGTCACTAGCTCTAAAAGTCAAACACATTAACACATGGTTTCAGAGTTTGTGGACAGATCCATTCTTCAAAGAGCTTGAAAGTAAGGTCTTCATCCTACAAAACACCTAGTGCTTCCTACTTCTGACTGCATCCATTGACTTACAGTAGCCGAAACTCTACCAGATAGCAAAGATCTGGCCTTAATGCCAGTACCCCTCCCCCAACACATTCTAACACTTAATGAAAACCTGTTTGGAATCCACCTCTGATGGAAAGGCCAAACAAGCAAACAGGATCAATGGTAAAGTTATTTCAGTTTTAACAGATTGCCATGTATTCTTTAGTAAAAGCACTTTTTAAAAAAAATCATTAATATAGAATGTATTCATCGTAATCTTTTCAGGACAGTCCCTGTCCTGTGACAAGATAAGGAAACCATGGAGGCAAACTGGAAAGGAAGCTAGATTGCCACCTGCACGGCTACTGACCTCTCCATAATATGATCTCTCAATTTGCTGTGGAGAGCTACAGCTGGATCTTAAGTACCCAGGAGATACCATTAGTGTTATTTGAAAAAAGGCTTGGCTGCCTATTTTTGAAACAAAGTGTCTGTTCAGGTTGAGACCCTACCATAACAAAGGGGGACAAGTTATCTTTTGTGACCATTTCATTTTCCCTGTTGTCATTTTTGCTTGTTTTTTGTGAGCAGACAATGCTGTACAGCAACAACCTCATCAGCTGAAGAAGTGCGCAGATGGCCTCAGTGGGAGGGTAATGTGCTATAAACACAGACACTACTCAGTCCAGGACACAGGTGGCAGACTAGATTTTTAGCTTACTGCAATAGAAATTATTCACTTCATCCAGTCTTGGTATCATTTATGCAACCTCAGAATACTCTGAAAACATGGTTAATGATCTACCCATGCTGTTCTCTGCATATTTAAAAAAAAAACCAAAGTGTATAATACAGGGGTCAGTGTCACCCAGCACACGTGCAAAGAGTGGCGTGCAAGCTGATTTTTATCGGCACATGAGGCAGGAGCTCAGCCCCACCCCTCCTCTTGCAAGCAGCTAGGAGCTTGCTCAGAGCCAGGCTGCCTGTGGATTAACAAAGACCAGCCGATGCTACCAACCACCACCTAAAAAGTAAACCTCTGCATCTTAATTTAGCCGTTGTAAATAGGACTGTTAATGACTTTAAAAAGTATCACCGGCGCTCGGACCATACATAAAGATCAAAAGGTCAAATTTCGGCACTCCGTCTCGGAAAGGTTGCTGACCCCTGGCATAATATATAATCCACCTGTCACACACATTCTGTTTTTGAAGGGATTTTAATTCATCATTTTACATTTGGGTTGTGAACAGGAGAGAAGTATGATTGCAAATTCGCTGGAAGTATTTTTCTCCTTTTATAAAATGTAATTGTAAATATGCTGTCTGTTCGTTAGTGGACACAGAGCAGAAACTGTGCTTTGTGGTGTCCCAGGGGATTGATGGTGACAGAATCAGTAATTTGGAGTAATTTGCATCCCTCCTTCCCATGGAAAAAAATTGAGCATGTAGTCAGTCCTCTAGTTTTATCTAAATATAACTTCACGTATTTGTTTTTCAAAAATGTTGGGCTGTGGCCCAACAATAACGATCTACTTTGATATACAACTTGGCCAAGGTCACACAGGAAGTTAGTGGCAAACTGAGGCTAGAGCCTTGCTGAGTAAGACGGTGATGAAAAAATTGCATTTATCATTCTTGTGCACCTATGGATTCCGCACCTGCCTTCCTATTATCTCATAAGAAAAAGGTATTGTACGCATGCACACATATTCTGAAAGTCCCAGATAGAACACTTTCCATTTACTGTAGATGGAAATATCAAAGTATAAATATTTACTTTGAACCTTAACAAAAAGGCAGTCCAGTAGCACTATGTAAAGCAGAAATGAAGTTAGAATTCAAGAAAGAAAAGATTCACCTCTGAGCCAGTTAGAGAGTGCACATTAGCAGTAGTGATTTGCTTGGTTAATGTTGCTCTAGATGAAAGGATTTATCTCTAAGAAAGTAAGCAGGAATGTTCTGACTTGTCATGAAACAGTACTTGCACTCAGACAGCTGTCAGCCAGTTTTTTTTCTCTGCACAATGAAGGCAGAGAATGACTAATGCACACTACACAAGTTCTCAGAAATTTGCTGAGAGCAGGACTGAAACTTCCTCAGGTGGCCTGCGGATACTTTAGCTTGTAACAGAGCAAGTCCTGCTGCACATGTGCAAATGACCTTTTCTAGCTCATCAGCTTGGCTGAAGCCAAATTGTAGGTCCGTCTTCTACCTGGTGTATTTTTTGAACTGTCTTTGAAAATATTGCTTCCCCAAGGGGGCAATGGGTGCTGGACACCAGCTGAGCTCAATTCTAAAGAAGTGATTTCCATTTGGGGAGAATCAGGCCAATAGTTTGAGCTCCAGATGTGTGCAAAGAAAAGACATAAAAAAGCCACAATGTTTTTGTCGTGCAATATTGGGAGGGAGGTTGGGCAGTGGGAGGTTGTATTTCAGGACCTTTTGCTCAGATGATGCCAAATTTGAACTACAAAACTACTCTGAACTCCGATGAGGCACAGTCATTTTCAAGACAACGAAAGTAAACACGGATTTTAGAGCACTTGAAATAGACAAAGTGCTAGTTTCTGCACAAGCAGCAGTGCAGCTGTGTGATATAGTCTCACTGCTGCAGTGCCTGTGGTGAAGATGCTGCATGCTGATGGGAGAGAGCATAAAAACCCACTTCTGGGAGCCCCAGAGGTTGTGTTGGCAGGAGAAGCTCCAACACAAGCATCACACCATGCACACCCCAGCCCAGGTTGGGTCACTCCAGGCCAGGGGAGGAACATTTACAGCCCTGAGTGACACGAGTTATCTGATGTATTTTGTAATATAGACTTAGCCTTAGGCTTTGTCTGCATAAGCTCTTTTGTTGGCAAGATTTTTGTCAGTCAGTGATATGAGAAAAAACACTCCTGACCTACATGTTTTACCAGCAAAAGCACCACTGTGGATAGCGCTATGTTGTCAGATGATGTGCTGCTCACCTGGCTACTGCCATTCAGTTGGGGTGCAGGTAGTTATGCTGCCTCATAGAGCAGCTCCACAGGAGACCTTCCAGCAGTGTAGCTGTGGCAGTACAGCTGTGTTACTCTAAGGCCCGGAGTGTAGACAGCCTTAGTTTTCACTCTAGTAAACTAGAGATGTAGAGCCTTTGCTGTGTGGCCAGACTGTGCCTGGCAGAACTCCCACGCACAGCAGTCGTCCATTGAATGCAACTGGGAGTGCTGACCAAGAGCCTGAAGTATACAGCCACTTGAGAAGAATACAGACAGTGCAACACCTCTTTCTTCATAGAGCCTGATGACCAAAACCCAGTAAAACAGTCCCTAGTACTTGGAGGTGGGTCTTACCCATGAAAGCTCATTACCTAATAAATTTGTTAGTCTTTAGATTCTGCAGACAGCTTCTTTTTATGCATTTTGCTGTTTGTAAGGTTAATCAGTTATTCTTTGTTTCTGTGTGATGAAATTGGAGTATGATTTCATGCAGGAGAGAGTGCCTATGTTTTGCATCTGACTGTCTCTTTTTGCTTTAAAAAGTATGATATTAAAATGTGATTGGGAGCACCAAGGGGAAGACGCCGGTGTGGGTTTCTAGGGGATACCCTGAAGGTGCTCAGTTTTCTGCTTGTGCACTTCCGGAGTAGGAAGAAAAGCAGTGTTTTCACATATATTTGGTTTGTTTTTTGTGAAGGCCGTGGAATACAGCCTTTACCTAAACTGCAGTGAAAATCCACTGGCTGAACTAGCTTGGTTGAGTCTTAGGATAGTGAAGCCTTAGTGAGTAACAGGAAGTGTGTTATGGCTCATTGACTCTGTCTGGTCATGGTGCAGGGTGGAACAGCCTGCACCAGCAGGCATAAGAACAGCCATAGTGGGTCACACCATAGGTCATCAAGCCCAGTATCCTACCTTCTGACAGTAGCCAATGCCAGGTACCCCAGAAGCAATGAACAGAACAGGTAATCATCAAGTAAGCAATTCCCTGTTGCCCATTTCCAGCCTTTGGCAAACACAGGCTAGGAACATCCTCCATGCCCATCCTGGCTAAAAGGCATTGATGGACCTATCCTCCATGAATTTATCTAGTTCTTTTTTAAATTCTACTATAGTCTTGGCCTTCTCAACATCCTCTGGCAAGGAGTTCCACAGATTAACTGTGCGTTGTGTGAAAAAATATTTCCTACTGTTTGTTTTAAACCTGCTGCCTATTAATTTCATTTGGTGACCCCTAGTTCTTGTGTTGTGGGAAGGAATAAATAACATTTTCTTATTTACTTTCTCCACACCAGTCATGATTTTATATACCTCTGTCATATGTCCTCTTAATCATCTCTTTTTCCAAGCTAAAAAGTCCCAGTCTTACTACTCTCCTCATACGACAGACGGTCCATACCCTTAATGATTTTTGTTGCCCTTTTCTGAACCTTTTTCAATTCCAATATATCTCTTTTGAGATGAGGCAATCACATTTGCACACAGTATTCCAGAGGTGGACGTACCATGGAGTTACATAAAGGAAATATGACGTTTTCTGTCTTATTATCTATTCCTTTCTTAATGAGTCCCAATATTTTGTTAGCTTTTTTGACTGCAGCTGCACACTGAGTTGATGTCTTCAGAACTATCCACAATGACTCCAAGGTTTCTTTCTTGAGTGGTAACAGCTAAGTCAGACACCATCATTTTATATGTATAGTTGGGACTATATTTTCCAATATGCATTACTTTGCATTTATCAACATTGAATTTCATCTGCCATTTTGTTGCCCAATCATCCAATTTATTAAGATCCTTTTGTAGCTCTTCACAGTCTGCTTGAGACTTAACTATTTTGAGTAGTTTTGTGTCACCTGCAAATTTTGCCACCTCACTGTTTATCCCTTTTTCCAGATCATTTATAAATACATTGAATAGGACTGTTCCCAGTACAGACTCCTGAAGGACACTACTATTTATCTCTCTCCATTCCGAAAACTCTGTTTATACCTACCCTTTATTTCTGATCTTTTAACTAGTTATCAGTCCAAGAGAGGACCTTCCTTCTTATCCCATCACAGTTAACTTTGCTTAAAAGCCTTTGGTGAGGGACGTTGTCAAAGGCTTTCTGAAAATCTAAGTACACTATGGCTACGTCTACACGTGAAGCCTACATCGAAATAGCTTATTTCGATGTAGCGACATCGAAATAGGCTATTTCGATGAATAACGTCTACACGTCCTCCAGGGCTGGCAACGTCGATGTTCAACTTTGACGTTGCGCAGCCCAACATCGAAATAGGCGCAGCGAGGGAACGTCTACACGCCAAAGTAGCACACATCGAAATAGGGATGCCAGGCACAGCTGCAGACAGGGTCACAGGGCAGACTAGCGCTTCCGGGGCAACAGCTAGCCGCTCCCTTAAAGGGCCCCTCCCAGACACACTCAGCCTGCACAGCACGCGGTCTGAGGAGCCATAGGCACACAGACCCCAGGCGACGCAGTCATGGACCCCCAGCAGCAGCAGCAGCAGCAGCAGCAGCAGCAGCCAGAGGTCCACCCAGCCCTCCCGGCAGGAGCAGGGCTTGCCCTGCTCCATGCCATACGGGAGGCAGCTGAGCACCTCCTTGCTACACTGGAGGAGGAGCTGCCCCCAGGGCAGCAGGGCTCAACCCCCAACCCTGCAGCACCCTGCCCCCACCCCCGCCTCACACGCCGGCGGCTGTGGAGCTGCTTGGGGAGTGGGACGACGACCGCTGGCTCAGGAACTTCAGGATGAGCCAGCAGACATTTATGAAGCTGTGCCAGTGGCTCACCCCCACACTCAGGCACCAGGACACCGCCATGCGGCGTGCCCTCACAGTGGATAAACGGGTCGGCATCGCTGTCTGGAATCTGGCCACTCCCGACAGCTACCGATCCGTGGGCCAGCAGTTTGGTGTCGGTAAGGCCACCGTCGGGGCTGTCCTCATGGAGGTAAGAGAACCCACGGGGGGAGGGCTGGGCAGGGGAGGGGGGCCTGGGCAGAGGAGGGCAGGGCAGGGCAGAGGAGGGGAGGGGAGGGGAGGGGAGGGCGGGGGAGGGCAGGGCAGAGCAGGGGAGGGCAGGGCAGGGCCACGGACACCCTGCTCACCCCTCATTGGTGCTGTCCCATGTGCTTTCCCTGCAGGTTGTGTGTGCCATCAACGCCATGCTCCTGCACAGGCTCGTGAGGCTGGGGGACCCAGATGCCACCATCGCGGCCTTTGCCACCCTGGGCTTCCCCAACTACTTTGGGGCTCTGGATGGGACTCTCATCCCCATCCGCGCCCCGCATCACAGTGGAGGACGATACCTGAATCGCAAGGGCTACCATTCTGTGGTCCTCCAGGCCTTGGTGGACAGCCGGGGACGTTTCCAGGACATTTATGTGGGCTGGCCTGACAGCAGCCACGACGCCCGGGTTTTCCGCAACTTGGGCCTGTGCCGCCGGCTGGAGGCGGGGACCTACATCCCCCAGCGGGAGATCCCGCTGGGGGACACCACCATGCCCCTCTGCGTCATCGCAGATGAGGCATACCCCCTCCGGCCCTGGCTCATGCACCCGTACACGGGCCATCTCTCCACTAGCCAGGAGCGCTTCAACCAGCGTCTGAACCACGTGTGCCAGGTGGTGGAGCGCTCATTTGGCCGCCTGAAAGGACGCTGGAGATGTCTCCTGACCCGCCTGGATGCGGGCCCCAACAACATCCCCCTGATTGTGGGTGCCTGCTGCGCCCTGCACAATTTGGTGGAGAGCAAGGGGGAAGCCTTTTTCCAGGGCTGGGCTGTGGAGGCCGGCAGGGCCGACGTGCAGCCACCCGCTGCCCCCAGTCGGCAGGTGGACCCCGAAGGGACCCGGGTCCGGGAGGCCCTGCAGGCCCACTTCGATGATGAGGCCGTGGGGTGAACTCTGCCAGGCCCCCCACTGCCCGCCCCTTCCTCCACCACACTCCTGCCCCAACGCCCACACCATGGAGCACCCAACCGCACCCCACTCCCACTTTTCCTGGACAAATGACAGCACGCACTTGTGGCTGAACTTAAACTGCTTTTTCTTTGTGAACTTTTTTTTTTAACTATAAATATATAAAACAAGAACAAACTATATACAACGTGTGGAACCAAAGTAATATGTACAAATAAAACAATAGTAAGAAAAAAGTGTGCTCAGTAATAAAAAGAAAACCAGGGAGGATAAAGGGGAGAACTATTTACATGGGGGGGACGGGGCAAACGGGGGGCACAAAATAATAAGTTCCAACTATATACAAGGGGGGGGCCACGCCCCGGGCCCCTCGCCCCTAAAGTCCGGCACTGGGCGTGGGCGGCCGGGAACCCCGCCGTGGCCGCAGCCCTGTCCGGGGCTGGCTTGGGGCGGGCCGGACTGGAAGATATGCCCGGCGAGTCTCAGCTGGCTCCAGGGGTCCCTCGGCACTCCGGCCCTCGGCGGTGGGTGGCGGGGCGACGGCGGACGGGACGGCGACAGGCAGAGCAGCTGGTGGTGCGGCGGGTGGAGCAGGCACGTCGGGCGCTGCGGCGGCCGGCACAGCATGGGGGGTCAGGTAGTCCCCCAGGCGGTTGAAAGTCTCCATGTAGGCCCCCCATGCCTCTTGGCTCCAGGCCAGCGCCCGCTCCTGCAGCTGCAGGTGCTGCTCCGTGACCTGCAGCTGCCGACGGTGGATGGCCAGCAGCTGGGGGTCCGTCGCTTTCGGCTGGTGGTGGCCCAGGGTCCGCCGTCTAGCCCGCCGTGGGGCCGGTCGGTCCTCGGCCGAGGGGCTTGCCTGGAGCGATGGCCCTGGAGGGCTCTCTGGGACCACTGATGCCTCGCCAGCGCTCTCTTCCGGTCCTTCTGATGGTGCAGGTGCGGGACACAGGAGAGGAGGGGGGGAAGAAGAATGGAGACAGGCGTTAATGTGGGCCCCGAGCCGTGGCCTTTGTCCCCCCAGCCCTGTGCTGCAGGTTCCCCATCCCCATCCCCGGGAGATGCTGCTGTGATGGATGGGGTTCAGGGGTCCCCCTGCACTGCACCCCGTCCCCTGGTGGGAGCGACTCTCACTTCACTCCGCAGGGTCTGACAGGAGAGGTTTCTTAGGCCACAGATGCCCAGTTTCTCCCAGGAGTGACAGCACCAGCTGTCGGAAGAGACAGTCCTTCCAACCTGTCCTGGGGAGAAGACCCCAATGGGTGCCCCTCTGGGATGCAGCTTTCCCCCTCCTCAGGCTGGCTGCCTTCCAGCTCTCCCTTCCCCTAGCCTCTACCTGTGGCCTCCTCCTGCCGCGATGTCCCGGGGGTGGGCTCCGGGGGGGGCCCCCGGGGTGCGGGGCTTACCTCCAGGGCGGACTCCGGCTGCAGGGCCTGCTGGGGCTCGTCGGCCGAAGTATCAAGGGTGGCCGGAGGGGAGGAGGTGTGCCGGGGGCCCAGGATGTCCCTGAGCTCCCTGTAAAAGGGGCAAGTGATGGGGGCGGCCCCAGATCGGCTGGCCGCATCCGGGGCCCGGGAGTAACCCTGCCGCAGCTCCTTCACCTTACTCCTGACGTGTTCAGGAGTACGGGCAGGGTGACCCCGGGCAGCCAGGCCGTCGGCCAGCTGAGCGAACGCATCCGCGTTCCGCCTCTTGCTCCCCATTACCTGGAGCACCTCCTCCTCGCTCCAGAGCCCCAGCAGGTCCCGCAGCTTGGCCTCCGTCCAGGAGGGGCCCTGCTGCCGCTTGCCAGCCTGGCTGCCCGCCTGGCTGGGTTGGCTGCCCTGGCTCCCCTTGGGGGGGGGGTCCCCTGAGGGGGCTGCCGGGCAGCCATCGCAGGTGGGGTGGCTGGTTTGGATGGCTGAGGGACGTGCAGGCTGGCCGCGTGTCTGGGCTGCTGCCTGCACGTTCCCTCAGCTTCCTGCACAGGAAGGGAGGGGGAGCGGACCTTTAAGGGGCCGCTCCATGCGGCCACCATTGAGCTGAGGGGCTGGAGAGCGCGTCTCTCAACCCGTCAGCTGATGGCCGCCATGGAGGACCCCTCAATTTCGACGTTGCGGGACGCGCAATGACTACACGGTCCCTACTTCGACATTGAACGTCGAAGTAGGGCGCTATTCCTATCCCCTCATGGGGTTAGCAACTTCGACGTCTCGCCGCCTAACGTCGAAGTTAACTTCGAAATAGCGCCCGACGCGTGTAGCCGTGACGGGTGCTATTTCGAAGTTAGTGCCGCTACTTCGAAGTAGCGTGCACGTGTAGACATGGCTTATATCGACAGGATCTCCCTTGTCCACCTGCTTGTTGATCCTTTCAAAAAATTCTAATAGATTGGTGAAGCACGACTTCCTGTACAGAAGCCATGTTGACTCTTCCCCAACAAGTTATGTTCATCAACATCTGACAATTCTGTTCTTTACTAGAGATTCAACCAGTTTGCCCAGAACTGAAGTCAGACTGACTGGCCTGTAGTTGTCAGGATCACCTCTGGAGCCCTTTTTAAAGATTGGCGTCACATTAGCTATCCTCTAGTCATCTGGAACAGAAGCTGATTTAAATGACAGGTTACAAACAACAGTTAGTAATTCTGCAATTTCACATTTGAGCTCCTTCAGAACTCTTGGGTGAATGCCATCTGGTCCTGGTGTCTTATTATTTAGTTTATCAGTTTGTTCCAAAACCTCTTCTAAGGACACCTCAATTTGAGACAGTTTATCAGATTTGTTATCTGAAAAGACTTGCGCACCTTTGGGAATCTCCCTCACATCTTCAGCTGTGAATACAGAGGCAAAAAAATCATTTAGTTTCTCTGCAATGGTCTTTTCATTCTTGAGTGCTCCTTTAGCATCTAGATCATCAGTGGCCCCATTGGCTGTTGAGCAGTCTTCCTGCTTCTGATCTACTTAAACATTTTTTTGCTATTACTTTTTGACTCTTTGGCTAGCTGTTCTTCAAATTCTTTTTTGGCCTTCCTAATTATATTTTTACACTTCACTTGGCAGAGTTTACGTTCCTCTCTATTTTCCTCACTAGGATTTAACTTCCATTTTTAAAGGATGCCTTTAAAAGGGACCATCTGCTTGCTTTCTGAGCATAGCTGCAGTGCGTTGTGCTGTAGCCATGCTGCTTCCTCCTGTCCTCAAAACCACTGGCATTGCAGCTCTCCCTCCAATAAATACCCATCGTCACTGTGCTCAGCTGAGTGTCTAGAGGGGGATGTTTGGTTCCTATGAGGTGAAGACTCAGGAGTCTCCATCCCCAGCCAAAGTATCAGGACCAAATTCCTAGAAGACAGCATTGTCAATGTCATTTGGTTTAGCACAAGTCTCACCAAGGTGCACAACAACACACAGTGATGCAATTTGGTGGTTACAGATGGAGGCCTTTGTATGATTTTAATACATCCTAATCTAAGAGTGAGTGACAGTCACACTTGGCATGTATGACTTCCATCTCGCCTCTCTGCTTTTTAAAACTCCAGTAGTGCAGCTGTGGATTCTCTGGAACTCCTTTCTCTATACTTTATTCTAACACGTACTCTGTTTATATGGAATAGTTCTGCCTGAAATTCTCCTCTTTTGCCTCATTTATTTTTTCAATCTAAATATAATTTTCATTGGTGAAAAGGTTTGTCCCTTGATAAGTGACAGGGTTATTCAGTTGTGTGGGACCTTCTAATACTTGGACCTCATTGTGTAGCAGTAAGTATTTTGCTTATCAGCTTCATCTGTCTATTTGATAATAGTCTTGCAGTCTTCTATTCAGTCACTTACAAATTTTAATGAGACCAAGGCCGTCTGAACCGTTACCAAGTCTCCTCTCTCTTTGTTCAAGTGTGGTTTCAGAGAGGTAGTTGTGTTTGTCTGTGCTTAAGGTGCCATAGGACTCCTTGTTGTTCAATGCAGTTATCTTGTGGCCTGTATTTTTCTAAGTAGAGTGATCTTGCAGCTGTCCCTTAAATAAAAATTTAGAATGAAAGAGGCACTATCTCTATTTTATTTCCTTTTTATATTTGTGAAACAGCCTTAGTTTTTCTTAAATAAATCCTTTTCGGTATCCATTATGATTTTCTATAAGGTGCCACAAGACTTCTTGTTGTTCTCATTATGATTTTGCTACTTGGGAAATTATCTGAGTCCTAAAATTAATCTAATTGTGTATTTATGTAAATCCTTTGTTTTTAATTTATAGTGTATTTCACTTTCATTATTGGAGAAAGTGCATTAAAGGAGAATAAATGAAAATTTTGTGATCAGTTAATCATAGGAAGAGAGACTGGCAGTTTATACTAGCTTTGTGATTGGTGGTATTTAGAGAGAGAGTATAATTTCACATTTATATAAAGTAAAAGCTGTTTTGTTCAGAGGTTGATAAAGCTCATTAGGGGGATTTTTTTTAAGTCCCCAGCAGAGGTTTTACTGTTTCTGAACCATGACTTGGTTTTAGACGTCTTGAGTGGCCCGTCATTATTGTTTTACGTGAATGGTAACTAATGCTTCCTTAATTGCTTTCTCCAGAGCAGTGTTTCCCAAAGTGTGGTCTGCGGCTCAGTACTGGACCTTGGAAAAATAATACCGGTCCTTAGAAAATATTCAGATTATCACTATGTACTATTATTTTTGCAAATAAATAATAAATAGTGAAAATTTATTCATTTTTCATTTTTTATATGCCTTTATATTTTTGGGCCACAAGAAATGGTACTGAAAAAAACCGGGTCCCAACTATATAAAGTTTGGGAAACCCTGCTCCAGACCATTTATGATTTTTTTTATAGACTTTTCTTATTTCCCCCTTAGTTGTCACTTTTCCAAGCTGCACAGTCTCATCTTTTTAATCTCTCTTTATATGGAGGCTGTTCCATACCCCTCAGCATTTCTGTAGCCCTTTTCTGTACCTTTTCCAATTCTAATATCTGTTTTTGAGATGTGAGATATTTGCCATCTCACTGTTTATCCCATATTATTTATGAATATGTGGAACACCACACATCCCAGGATAAGTACTTACTGGACCCAATGAGTACCTCTCTCAGGACCGTTCCAAGGGTTTTGGGTACCCTAGGTGAACTGTAACTTTGGCATCCCCTCACCCACTTTATTACAGAGAAAAATGAGAAATCTAGAAGGAAATTTTACCTTTATTGACTTGGCATTTCAAATATAAAGTAAAAAAGAAAATTTCTTGTACTCTTGATTAAACCTAACATAATTATAATGTATATGGTAAATCAAGTGGAAGCGAACACTTTAAGGTTTTATCCATTTTGTGTTGCACAAAATGTTTCCGGTTAGTCCTGTGAACAGTTGCAGTCTTGCATGACTTTCTTATCAATGAACTGGGGAAAAGCAACCTAGATGGAACTACTAAAAGGCTGGCATACGACTGACTGAATAACTCTTCTCAGAGAGTAGTTATTAATGGCCCACAGTCATGCTGGAAGAGCATAACAAGTGGGATTCCACAGGGGTCTGTTATGGGACTGGTTCTGTTCAGTATTTTCATCAGCAATTTAGATAATGGTGTAGAGAGTATGCTTATGAAGTTTGCAGATGATATCAAGCTGGAAGGGGTTGCAAGTGCTTTGGAGGATAAGATCATAACTCAAAATGACCCGGGCAAACTGGAGAAATGATCTAAGGTAACTAGGGTGAAGTTCAATAAGGACAAATGCAAATTAGTTCACTTAGGAAAGAACAATCAGTTTCACAATACAAAATGGGAAGTGATTGTCTAGGAAGGAGTACTGCAAAAAGGGATCTAGGGGTCATAGTGAACCACAAGCTAAATATGAGGCAACAGTTCGATGCTATTGCAGAAGAATATCAAACATGATTTAGGAATGCATTAACATGAGTGTTGTGAGAAAGACAGGAGAAGTAATTCTTCCACTCTGTGATGATTAGGCCTCAGGTGGAGTATTGTGTCCTGTTCTGGACACCACATTTCAAGAAAGATGTGGAGAGACTGGTGACAGTCCAGAGAAGATAATTCAAGGTCTAGAGAAGGTGACCTGTGAGGGAAGTCTGAAAGAACTATGTTTGTTTAGTTTGCAAAAGAGAAGACAGAGAGGATTCGATAACAACTTGCAAGTAGCTGAAAGGGTGTTAAAAGGCAGAGGGAAAAAAATTATTCTACTTAACCTCTGATGATAGGAGATGTGCTTAATGTGCTTAAATTGCAGCAGGGGAAGTTTCGGTTGGAAATTTAGGAAAAAGTTCCTAACAGTCAGGGTGGTTAAACACTGGAATAAGTTGCCAAGAGAGGTTGTAGAATTTCCATCACTGGAGACATTTGAGAGCAGGTGAGATAAACATCTGTTAAGGATGCTCTAGATGGTGGTTGGTCCTGCAATGAATGTAGGAAACTGCACTAGATGATATATCAAGGTCCCTTCCAGTTTTAGTGTTTTATAATTCTAACAGGCGACGTCTAGCATAGGCTTGGTAAACTGGTCAGTTGACTGGTCAGATGTCAATTGGTGAGTCAATTGACCTATAATTTAATGAGAGTAAAATATTGTCAAATATTCCAGCAAGAATTCCCTTACATGGGCTGTTAACAAGCCTCATGAAGTGTCTGGATCACTCACTTTACCACATTCTGTAACCATCTGTTGAGAAGAAGGTAAACCAGTTGAGGATCTTGATTGGGTGGAATTTTCTAGATTCTAGAAGAAACATTGTGTGTACATCTTTTATACCAGACCATCAGTGCACATGGATGTTTACAAAGCCCATCAAACAAACTGAGGCATGGTCTCTGCCCCCAAAGAGTTTGCAAGCTAAGCTAACTAGATAAATATACATAAATTACCTTGATAGGGAGCGGGTGATAGAGAGGAGGGCTCCCAGTCATTAAACCTCCACCAACACAAAGAGAATAATTGCACAGCCATTAAGCTGCTTGAAGAGTGGGCCTGTTGCCTGTCTAGCATAATTGCATTTAAAAATGCTTGGTTTTGTTTATAGTTGCTGTATTTATTTCTGTTTCATGTCATTGTTCTTTTCTTTCTGTAATTGTTCAACCAGGAATAACATTCACATTCAAATGCTTACCTAACATTGCTAAAAAACAATAATGATAATTATTTTAGAACATCATTTATTTGTATTTTTTGTGTTTTTTGACTTTAAACAACTCCATTAAGTAGCTTGTGTTTTGTAATTAGGCATAATTATGTATCTAAGGCCTTGTCTCCACTACATGGTGATTGATGTGGCAACAATGAAACCAGTAGTCATCGATTTATCATGTCTACGGTAGATAAATCAATCTCCCAGCTTGCTCCAGTTGATGCTGGTACTCCACCAAGCTGGCATTGATGGGAGAGCAGCCCTGGTAGATATGTCAACTTCATCTATGGTATTTGCGTAGATGAAGTAAATCAATGATGCAAATAAGAGTTGACAAGGCCTAATCCTACTGGAGACCATAAAGTCATGCTTTTAGTGTTTGAATAAATTAGCACGTTAAAATATTTGATCATTTTAACACTATTTTAGTGGTCAGTTAGCTGTGTACTTTCAGACTGTTCAAATGTCAACCTCTTCTATGCTGGCACTTTGGGACCCTGTAGCAAATTTTACATAAGGTCCAAGAGGCCTGGATGGCAGGTCTCTGATGCAGCCCAGCAGTCACTAAAGTGCTGTGTTGGACTTGTTGAGTAATTTGGGGACTGGTGGCCAAGTCTCAGTCTGTCCTTCAGGTACTCCCAGTCAAGGAAGGGGCAGAAGGAAGCATTGGGGGATCTGGGCCCTCTTACCCCCCAGGTCAGGTTCTCCAGGTCACTTCCTACCTTTTCTCCTTCTTCCCACTCAGAGCAGTCTCACCAGTTAAGACAGTTGGGTTTTCCCAGTTCCCTTTGCAGTGTCCATTGAGTCTACCTCATCAGGGAGAAGGGGAGAAAGTGGAGTCAGGGCCCGAATTGCACAGTCGAGCCTTCCCTGCCACCCAGGCCCTACCCTGGTGGAGTCCTGTCCCAGAAGATACTGTCTGGCTCATTCCTGCAGACAGCACCCCCTGCTTGATGGCCTGACTTCTTTTGTAAGCTGCTCTTCCTTTCGCATTGTAGTCTGCAGCTGCAGGGGGCGGGGCCTTCTTGGTCCTGGAGCATGCCATGACCATGTAGTCTTAGGGAGAGGTTTGTAAACCCCATCACACCCCCATCTCAATAAGCAGTTCTAGACATACTGTAATATAAACAATGATTATGCAAATATGGTAATAGGACTGCATCATGAATAATTAAAACTAAAATGGACAGTGTTAAGGAAGTGCATGATACTTTGTTATTTCCCATCTCTTCAGTGCCTAGCTGTTTCTTACCGTGTTCTTACAAGTGTGTAGTTTCTATGGGTTACATTGAGAGACTGACTTTTCTAAGGCCATATGACAAGTTGTGACAGAGCCAGAATTAACTTCATTTGTACCTGGTTTCCCGCACCTTGCTCAGTAGGCTAAATGATGTTGCTTTTTATTTTATTATAATAGTATATAAAGTAGGTAATCAAATAAGACTCTGTTCTTGCAGTAAGAATAAAATGAATTATTACAATGGGAAAACTTTTCATGCTTTGCTAAATTTTAGCAAATGTCTCTTTCATGATGTAGGAGCACCTTTCTTTTGAGCATGAGATGAAATCCTTGAATTTCTCTGGTATCTTGTGTTACTCTGATGGGAAATTTCAGTTCAGTAGGCATCCTTCAGTCTGCATAGACTATGGATTGCGCCCTTTAAAGTTTCAACTGAGGACTTCATTTACAGCGTCTATTGTGACTATGAAGACGCACACGAGAGTGACAGTCCTTGCTGCATCTCTTGCAGATGTAGTGGGTGTCTGGCAAGTCCTTATTGTGCTTTCTGTGCGCTCGCTTCTCCTCTGCTAGCTGTCTGATCTTCATCTCACCCTTGTGTAACCCCTGCCTCCATCTGCTGCGGTCGCCTGCTAGTTCTTCCCAGTTGTCCAGCTCGATGTCTACCTCTCTGAGGTCTCTCTTGCAGACATCTTTGTAGCACAACTGGGGGCGTCCGGGAGGTCTTTTGCCAGAGGCTAGCTCACCATACAGGATGTCTTTTGGAATCCTTCCATCATTCATCCTGTGGACGTGGCCAAGCCAGCGGAGTCGACGCTGCCTGAGGAGGGTGTGCATGGTTGGGATTCCAGCTTGCTCGAGGACAGCGGTGTTGGTCACTCTGTCCTTCCATGATATTCCAAGGATGCGCCTGAGGCAGCGCAAATGGAAGACGTTCAGCCTCTTTTCCTGGTGGGCATACAGGGTCCAAGTCTTGCTGCCATAAAGGAGGGTGCTGAGGATGCAGGCTCTGTAGACTTGCATTTTGGTGTGAGTGTACAGCTTGTTGTTATTCCACACTCTCTTGCTGAGTTTTGGCCGCTTTTCCGATCCTTCTGTTTAGCTCAGTGTCCAACGACAGGGTGTCAGTGATGGTGGACCCGAGGTAAACGAACTCGTGGATGACCTCTAACGTATAGTTGTCAATGCTGATTGATGGGGATTCAGCAACATCCTGACCGAGTACGTTTGTCGTCTTTAGTTATCATCACCTATTACATTTAATGCAACTCATAAAACAGAGCAGCTAATAAAAATATTGAATGAACTGGCAATAAGGAAAAAATCTTGTTCATTATGTGCATTGAAATATTGCTTCAGTGGCAAAATGATAGTATCTATATGCAAGACGTTATTCTGACCCCACAGTGCATCCTGGGAGCAACACTGACATACTGTGAAGGGCTGTCCATTGTTGTCTCTGTGTACTTGGAGGCTGGCAACTTTGAAATAAAGCCTTGTTGGGGATTTGAACAGGGAAGATGCTAATGGAAATCTTTAGAACTCCATCTGAAGAAGGAGGCCCTAATGCCAGTTGAGGGGGATATGCCTTAGGCACATGGGGGGTGCAGTGGGTTGATTTAGCTTGTCATTCCTACAAACCAGGTTTCCACAACTGAAGAATGTGTTTGAAGCTTTTACTCCACATCCCCGGGAGGTATTTTTGTTCATGTCACAAAAATCACTGTCATCCCAAAAGGAGAACTGTCAGGTTAGAGGGAGGTTACCAAAGTTGTTCCTCAGCCTTGGGACCTATCTTAATTAATATTTTTAATGATCCTGGCACAAAAAGTAGGAATGTATTGATAAAATGTGTAAATATACATAGAGGAGGACCAGCATGTCATACAAGAATATCTGGATGGCTTTGAAAACTGGAATAACACAAAGGGGGTGAAGTTTAATAGTGCAGAGTGCAAGGTCATGCATTTAGGGACTAACAAGCATTCTTGCCATCAGCTGGGGATTTATCAGCTGGAAGTGATAGAGGAGGCGAATGACCTAGGGGTCTGGCAGCTTACAAATGTCCTTTTAACAACCAAATGTGATGCAGCCATGGAAGAAGCTAGTGTGGTTCCAGGATGAATCAAGCGAGGTATTTACAGGAGGGAAACGAAAGGGTTAGTACCACTGTACTAGGTAGTGGTAAGACCTCATTTGGAATGCAGTGTGCCATTCTGCTTTCCTACATATAAGTAAGATGAATTCAAACTGGAAGGGACACAGAGGAGGGCTGCTAGGATGATTGGAGGAGTAGAGGTGGTGCTTTGTCAGAGCTGCTTGTACAAACTGATCTTTCTCTTCTGACCCTAGTTCAGTGTTTCTCAACCTATTTGCCATTGTGGGATGCACCTGCAGCACTCTGGGTGCACATGGGCTGCACCCACACAGTATGTATGCTACACTTGGATCACTTTCATCCAGGTTTGTGTAATCTGGGAACACCCATGGTTTAGACTCCCTCACAAATGGATGATGATGATGATGATGATAAAAACAAAATACATATCAATACAGTGCAACAAAAATATATATTTACTGTATCGCAAATTTAAGTTGTAATTATGAGAAATGGCAGAACATTGTACTGTATGGCTAGTGATTTTCTTTATTACATACGCAATAGTAAAAACTAACTTTAATAGAGTGCATTACGGATTTTATGACACGTTATGTACGTACAGTACTCTAATGGTTTGTACATACAAAAGTTTTAGTAATAGACTTTGGTTATCCTTCATTATAGTGAACAGTCATGCTCTGGAAAATTTCATAGAATCGTAGTGTTGGAAGAGACCTCAGGAAGTCATGCAGTTCAACCCCCTGCTCAAAACAGGACCAAACCCAACTAAATCATCCCAGCCAGGGCTTTGTCAAGCCAGGACTTAAAACACTCTAGGGATGGGAATTCCACCACCTCTCTATGTAATGTATTCCAATGCTTCACCACCCTCCTGCTGGAATGGGTTCTCCTACTATCCAGCCTAGACCTTTCTCCCTACAGCTTGAGCCCACTGTTCCTCATTGTGTCTTCTGCCACCACTGAGAACAGCCTCTATCCATCCTCTTTGTAATTCCCCTTCACGTAGTTGGCAGTTGATCTTGTCTGTGAAGAGAGAGGCAGAAACAGTATTGAGTATTTCAGCTTTTCCACATCTGTCCCTACGTTGCCTTCCCCATTCCTATCCTGTTTGCCAAGGTTGCCAGATTAAAGAGGTTCAAGTGTGCCTGTATGGACGTGTGGATAAAACACGGGCTTCAGCTGTGCCCTGATTGAGCCACAAGCAGCACATAGGGGCCATAGCTTGAGAACCCACAATGTTAGTGCTGTTGTCCCTTAGGATCTTGAAAGAATGTGGATACAGGCTGTGTTTTGGCAATGTTATGTGTGTGTTCTTTTTTTTCTCTGAATGAGTTGTCAACAAGATCGCAGGCATTTGTGTACAATGACTTTTTATTTTCCTAGGTCCTGCTTTGCTGCTCACCAGTGATAATATCAAACAGCGGCTTGGTTCTGCTGCTCTGGACAGGTACTCGCTTCCCTTGACCCCACTACTTACCAAGCAATGCTGAGTAAGCTGCGCTTGTCTAAAAATCACATGCTTTGCCTGGGGAATAAAATATATACATTCCTATCCAAAAAGAAGTCAGGCATGCTTACCCTTTAAATAGAGCTGAATTGTGTTTTTTTTGTATACATTATTTTCCACAGGCTCTCGTTTTTCAGTTGTCAAGCATATGCTTTTGCAATAACTGCTTGATTAATTATGCTAATCCTTGAACGAGTGGACGTTTTGTATTTATTTGTAAAAATGTCATGAAACATCTGATTAATGTTAGGCAGAGTAGTATCGTGGTCCTTGAGTTTGAGAGTATTTATTGGAACAAATAGAAGGAAAATAAATGTCTACGAGATCCTGGAAGTGTTAGCTGAGACACAGATATCACCCAGATATGAGGAACTTCCATTATAAATGTGTTAGTCTTTCATTTTGCTTGACTGCCAGTATTTTGTAATGCTTGTGAATGTTCTTAGCCAACTGGCCTATCTGGGAGTGTGGCACCTGGGGCTTATCTGATTCTGCAAAAACAGCTTTGGTAAAGGCTCGTTACCACTGGCCCCCCTTTTGGTTCTGAGAGCAGGATTCCTGAAAGTGGTAATACCCTGCTAGCTTACAAGAGTAAAGCAGAAGAATACTGCTGCTTGTTTGTAAAGTGTATGATGATTGCAACGTAGCTTGGTGTTCTAGATTTGTTACGGTTTGGCCCAACCCTTGATACTTTAGAAACTGTGTCTGTGCTGAACCAAACTTTACAAATGTTCCTGTCTGTCATCCCCTCTGAGAGGGTTCTGGCTTTAAACTCCTCCATGATCTCTCTTAAAACTGCCAACCTTCCTGATTCACTCCTTGAAGATCCTATTGTAGACCAGAGCTTCTCTGATGGCATTGCATTCAAAGTGCACATACTCTGGGGCTCTGAACCCCAGAGAACAGAACAGTCCTAGGAAAATGTGCTGTTAGATTTGGGCAGCGTTCAGGGTTCAGCTGCATCGAAAGTATCCACAAATGGAGCATAGGAGAGTGCAGGGCTGTAGGGAGAGTGCTTTGGCTGTGCAAGAATGCTAAGGGAATTAATTTCTTTTTCATATGTGAAGTTTGTGTCACGTTCACGGAGCCCTGCAAGGATACAAAATTTGTATTTGCAACCGCAAAAGTGAACTGCGGATATGCGCATCTACATCCACATCTACAGAATGCAGATACTCACATCTACAGAATACTCATGGATGTGAAGCAGATATCTGCAGATTTGAAGGTTTCTAGATGCAAAATTTGTATTCACCTCCACATCCACAAAAATGAGCCCCAGATATCCATATACACATCCGTGGATGGGGATACCTGTGTATATAAAGCAGATATCTGTGAATTTGCAGGGCTCTACTCAAGGCTCATTTTCTTGGAGAATGCAGAAAAGTAGGTTGTGACTTTTGCTTTTATTTTTCTCCAGAATGGCTTTTCCCATAAAGATGGCAGTGGAGCCGAGCAGGTAGCATTTTAGGAGCGGTGCCGTAGTTGGGAGGAGAGATTACATCCTTTCCCCTACATGATTAGAAAGGCGGTGTTTAAATATACCTACTTAGCTAGGTTAGATGAGTCCTTTCATTCATTAGACATGTCCCATTCTAAAATATGTTTGGGTTACTCCAGCTTCTGTTTACAACTTCTAACTTTACCTCTCTGGGTTCAGGCCTCCACTCCAGCTGAATGTGTGCTGTGAATGGATGTTAACTTGGTTTTTGTTCGTTCGTTTGTGTCCCAGCATCCATGAGTACAGGCTGTCTAGCTGGCTGGGACAGCAGGAAGATATTCACCGTATTGTGCTCTACCAGTCTGACAGCACCCTTACGCCTTGGACACAGCGCTGTATCCGACAGGCAGACTGCATCTTAATAGTTGGGTTGGGAGAGCAGGAGCCCACTGTTGGAGAGGTACATGTCTTCCTTTCTATCTGAAAGTGGGGGTGACATTGCAAAGCAGCCTATTATGTGACTAAGGTGATAAACACCAGAAAAAAGGCTGATTGTTTTAGTGGATTCAGTACATCTTGGGCATAAAACAGTGCAATCAAGTGACTGAGAAATGTGCATTGTCATTAAATAAAACAGAATTTACTCCCTACCTGTGATATTTAATGCAAGTTTTAATCTGTCTAATGCTGCTTCATTCATAAGACCAGATTTGTCTTATAAAACTTGCCAAGTTACTTTTCCTCTGAAGAATTTTTTTCTTCTAGTACAGCCAGAGACAGGATTATCTTGAAGGAGAAATTCCTGAATTATGAGCGGCTGTGAGCTTCTCTATGCCCCATTATTTAATTTTGGCTTCTGAGTGCTATGGCACAAAAGTGTGTGAGACCTGCGCTTGGCCTGACTTCAGCAGAAAATGGGGAAGCGTATTCAAAAAATATGTTCCTAGGAGTCGTAAAGTTCTAAGCTCTGGAAGTTTCTTTGAAATTCTGGCCACTTGGGAAACCCACCACCAGGAGTCTCTGCATTTACCACTACCCTGGCTAATCTTAGCCTGGGGATGGAACTAGTGAGCAGATGAAGAATGGGAGTGTTGTTAGTTAAGGGAGGATAGCCGTGAAGGGTAAAGACAGCAAGGCAGAAAGCAATAGAAGGAGAAGAGAATATATGAAAAAAGGTGGCCTCCATGTAAAATAGCCTGAGAACACTATAAACAGCATTCAGCATTTTGAAACTTAACTTTTTATCAGCCTGGGTGTAGATTTCATTGTATATGAGCATCATTAGGCCCACCTAGTTTAGGTGTACAGTTAACATTATACGGAAATAGAGTTTGACCTGTTTAGACTAAACAGCTCTGTAAAAGTCCCCGGTAATCTTCAAGTTGGGGAAAATTAACTAACATTGTTGAGTGGCCATATAAAAGCAAAAGTGCAAATATATTAATCAGTTACCTTGGTCTGATTGGTCATAGCACACACATTTACGCAACTCTCTCCAGATGCAACTGAGGTGAGGAGCAAGATGGGAATGTGGAGGGAAGTGCGTGGTGCACTTTTGTAAGAAATGTTTTACTGTGTTAGATTGGCCCTGAAGTAATGGATTTTGTGTGTAATGTGCTTCAGCTGGAGAAGATGCTGGAGAACACAGCAGTCCGAGCCCAGAAGCAGCTGATCCTGCTCCATAAAGAGGATGGACCCCTCCCTTGCCGAACTGTGGAGTGGCTCAACATGAGGAGCTGGTGCTCAGCTCATCTTCATCTCCGCTGTCCCCGTCGGGTCTTCTCCCGAAGGAGCCTACCCAAGCTGGTAAGGGACATCTGCCTCCGTGTGTGGTGGTTATCTGTCAGCACTTTCTGTCCTAGCTCCACATTTACTGTTCATTAAAGATAACCTGGAACAGTGTCAGTGCATCTTGCAGTCTGCAGTTTGGAAAGGTATTACCAAGATATTGTCTCCATTAATTGAGGAACTTATTCATTGTGGAAACCTAGTAGAGATCCATGGTTTACTGCTGTGTTGGGGATGAAAGCATATTGTGATGTTCTATACCTTGGGAGGGTACCCTGTAAACCCCATATTCCTCATCTGCATATAATTGTGAAGTTGCATATAAAGCAGGCCATGTGAGGTATCAAGAGAAATGTTATGATCTGCTGAAAGTCATTTATCTATCCTTATGTGCATTGTGAAGGCATGTGAAGTTATGAAAATTATGTTCTTCTTCGAGTGGTCCACGTGGGTGCTCCACAGTAGGTATCAGGCTTGCCCGGTGCCACAGATCGGAATTCTTCTAGCAGTTTCCACTGGATCGCACATGCGCCGATGCGCGCTGCTCCCTTGCGCGCCCTCGGTCATGTGTGCGATCCGGTCCCCGCCAGTTCCTTCTCAACCGCCAACGGCTGCAGACGGAATCCACTCCAGCTCTAAAGCCTGAGACAGATAAGATAGTTGTTCTTACCTGTTAGTTCGTTGTTCTTACTATTATACAAAAAAAAGAGAGAGAGAAGGGGGAAAAAAAAAAAAAAAGTGAAAAAAAAAAACCATACAAAGTAGTAGGAGAGAAGAGGAATGGAGGGAAGGGGAGCGGACACAGAAGGCCGGTTAAGCCATCCGCTACCCTGAAGGCCGTGAATGTTATTTGGGTTGTAGAACGCACTGATTAGCAGCTAAGTACCCTGTTAACAGTAAAGACTCACCGCAATGTCTTCCTTGGGGTTTAAGGAGTGTGAGTCATGCCGCGAGGCTATGCCGGCCTCTGATGGGTATAGTAAGTGCATTCGCTGCCTGAGGGAGTCCCATGTTACCCAGAAGTGTTCGCACTGCGCTAAGCTTACAGCCAGGGCCAGGAAGGACAGAGAGATGAGGCTCAAAATGATCTTGTTTGATAAGGCCCTTCAGCCTGAGCCGCCGGAGAAGCCTCACACAGAAGGGCCCTCTGGGTCGCATAAAAGGAAGGCAGCTTCTTTGACCCCCTCTGTGCAAAAGAAGAGGAAACTCTCCCCGGCTCGATCCTTGCCGGCAGTTTCAGCGAGCAGGACGAGCGGAACACAGAGCCCTGAGCCGCGGGCTGATGAAAGCGGCAGTGCGGTAGCGCATGTGGACGGGGCCAGGCCTCCAGCTATTCAGCAGTCGGCACTGAGGGTGCTGCGGGCGCCAGCGCGGCAAGCGCTGGAATCGGCGGTGCCGCCGCCTGACGCGGCACCGGTTCTCACAGCGCCAATGGCCCAGGGGCACCCAGGACGGGGCCCAGCGGTACCGGAGGAACCTACCCGCATGGCATCGCTTATGATGGTACCGAGCGTGGCGCCGACAGCAGGGCCAAGATCCCCGGCATGGGAGGGGGCGGCGCCCACCCTGCAGGGGTGGGGGAAAGCTAGTGCCAAAACCCGGTACCTCAGTCCATCTCTAGGCAGGGCTGCGATGCTGTTATCACCCAGTCCCCCACCCCGAGATACACACGCCGCATTGCAGGGTGGCAACTCCACCGGCCTATTTCGGACCTCCCTCTCCGTTCCTCCAACCACCTTCGCCTTGGCTCAGGCCACCTTCACCCTTTTTGGGCATGGATCCCTCTGAGTACTATCACATACCAGCTTCACCATTATCAATGTCGTCACAGAGATCCCGCTCTCCCAGACATCATGGGTACACAGTCCGATCATGGTCCAGGTCTCCATCACCGGGCCCTTGTCCATGTTGTTATGGCTGTCCTCATCATACTGAACACCGACATCGGAGGTCTAGATCCAGGGGCACATCCCCTCCCACTCCTCGCCAATACCCCCGTGTACACTCTCGCTCTGGGAGAGGAACGCAGCTGTCCTGGGTGAATTCGGTCCAGAGTCCCGAGACTTTCCTTCACAGCCCACGAGGGAGCAAGCATACCAGCGAACTCGGGAGCCAGAGGACTTGGGGGAGGTTTATCCTAGCAGCTCCTCCTCATCCTCCCCAGATGAGGCAATTGTCCCCAGGGATCTCTCCCCTCCAGATGACCTTAAACAATTCCAAGAGCTGTTCAGAAGAGTAGCATACACGCAGGACATTCAAATAGCAGAGGTGCAGGAGAAGCATCAGAAACTCCTGAAAAATTTGAGACCCCCAGCTTCATCTAAAATCGCTATTCCACTGGACGAAGCCATTATGGAGTCAGCCACTAACATATGGCAGACTCCAGCCTCTATTCCACCTACGAATAAAACGGCAGATAAGAAATACTTCGTCCTGGCCAAGGGCATGGAATTCCTGTTTAGCCACCCACAGCCCAATTCTTTGGTGGTTGAATCGTCCCAGCAGAGGTCGAAGACGCCTCAGTACAAATCAGGGGGGTCAGATAAAGATGCTAAGAAATTAGAGCTGTTCGGCAGGAAGGTCTACTCTTCCTCTACCTTATTACTGAGAATGGCAAACTATGCGGCACATTTATCAAACCATAACTTTGATAACTACTCTAGACTTACCTCTCATGGATTCCCTCCCGGAAGACAAGAAGCCGGTGTTAAAGGCGATCGTCCGGGAGGGCTACACGGCCTCACGAATGGGAGTTCAGATTGCCCTGGACGTGGCGGACACAGCGGCATACTCAACAGCCGCAGCAGTGGTAATGCGTAGGGAGTCCTGGCTCCAGACGTCTGGTATCCCCAGAGATCTACAGGCGAAGATCGTGGATCTTCCCTTTGACAAGCAAAAGCTGTTTGCAGAATCAACCGACTTGGTCCTACACTCTAGCAAAGATTCGAGGGCCACACTTAAGACCTTGGGTATCTACACTCCTCCATACAAGAAAAAGAAATTCTATCCTCAGCAAAGGCGCTACGCTTACCAACCACAATGCGCACAATATCAGCGAGGCTATGACCAAGGGCGCCATCAACAGCAGCAACTGTACAGGGCCCCCAGGCGACATTCTCAACAAAGTTGCACAACCTCGGGGCAAGCCCAGAGGCAGCAAGTTAGACGGCTATGTCGAGGATTGCACTATCAGCACCAACGCTCAATGCCACTCTCACCTCATGTTCCATCATCGCCTCAAACCGTTCCACTCCCAATGGCAAAATATCACAACAGACAAATGGGTGCTAGAACTTATAGCCACGGGTTACATGATCCCCTTCCAGTCACTGCCACTGACGAAACCTCCCACCCGGCCTCTTCTCAGGGACCCTTCTCACGAGGCGAGGCTGAAGCAGGAGGTAGATCACCTCATGTTCATAGGGGCGGTGGAAAGAGTACCGGAACAATTCCAAGGAAAAGGTTTTTACTCACGATACTTCCTAACAGAGAAGAAAACAGGAGGTTGGAGGCCGATTTTGGACCTTCGGGGCCTCAACAGATACTTGCGCAAGCAGCGCTTCTGGATGATTACAGTTGCCTCCATACTTACGGCACTGGACGATGGAGACTGGTTTGCAGCCCTCGACTTACAAGATGCTTACTTTCATATAACAATCCACCTGGCACACAGACGCTTCCTCCGCTGTCGGCGGGGAGCATTTCCAATACAAGGTTCTTCCATTCGGCCTATGCTCGGCACCCAGAGTCTTTACCAAAACCCTGGCAGTGGTATCAGCTTACCTGCACAGGCAGGGCGTGTTTATTTTTCCATACCTGGACGATTGCCTACTGAAAGGGGCCTCAAAGGCAGAGGTCCTACGCATGATACACGTTACTGCGAACACGTTTACTTTGCTGGGCCTAGTTATCAACCTAGCAAAGTCAAAGACCAAACCCACGCAAGATATAGAGTTCATAGGGGCGCGCATAAACTCTATCGCATCAAGAGTGTACCTGCCCGACGCCCACTTCCGCACCATCAAATCCTTGGTGCAAGTCGTGATGTACAGCCCCGCGGTGCTGATCCTAACATGCCTGCAACTGTTGGGGCACATGGCAGCCACCATGTTTGTGGTACAGAATGCCAGGTTACACATGCGAAGCCTGCAGCATTGGCTGGCGAGCGTTTACAGACCGGCAGCCCATACCGTTCACAGGGTAGTATCGCCCACGACGGAGGTACGGAAGTCGCTCGCGTGGTGGGCAGATCCCAAGAACCTGCTAGTGGGAGTGCCCTTCCACCAACCACAAATTTCCATTTTTCTCGCAACCGATGCCTCCCACATAGGATGGGGAGTGCACATTGGCAGCAAGGTGACACGAGGGCTATGGTCCCCCGCGGAACAGACACTGCACATAAACATACTGGAGCTCACAGCAGTGTTCAGTGCGTGCAGACATTTTCAGAAATAACTGCACGGCAAAGTAGTCGATATCAATACTGACAATGCCTCCACCATGTTCTACATCAATCGACAGGGAGGGGCATAGTCCCGTGCGCTATGTGCAGAAGCAGTCTGATTGTGGAATTGGTGCATTGCCAACAACATAACGTTGAAAGCCTCATACTTGCCGGGTGCCCACAACTGAGCAGGCGCTTTGCACTCACACACGAATGGCAGATCCGCTCTGACCTGCTACGACGCATATTTCGCACCTGGGGGTTTCCCCAACTTGATTTGTTTGCCACCCAGCGCAACAAGAAATGCCCTCAGTGCTGCTCCAGAACAGGAATAGGGCGAGGGTCCCTGGGGGACGCCTTCGTGATCTCATGGAAGGGACCTCTACTCTACGCGTTTCCTCCCACAACACTTATCCACAAGGTTCTGCAGAAAGCCAGAAGGGAGAGAGCTTGCATGATACTCATAGTTCCAACTTGGGACCGACAACAATGGTTTCCCTGCTTCTGCGCATGACGGATTGTCCTCCACTCCCCCTACTGGTAGTGCCGGACTTACTCACACAGGCTCAGGGGTCCATAGTGCATCCCCACCCTCAGGGACTCTGCTTACAAGCATGGTTAATCCATGGCTCAGCGCCTTAAGAGAGCACGTGTACAGAGGGAGTAAGACAAGTCTTAGAGTGTAGCCAAAGGACTTCCACCAGGAGGACTTACGAACAGAAATGGACACGCTTTACCGCCTGGTGCTCTGCCAAACAGTTAGCTCCTCTGGATGTCCTTATAACTGTAATTCTAGAATACCTGCTGGACCTCAAACGAGACGGGCTCTCTCTATCCTCGCTAAAAGTCCACCTCGCAGCTATATCAGCTTTTCGACACAAAGAGGAAGGGCCCACTGTATTCTCCCATCCTGTCGTCACAAGGTTCTTGAAGGGGCTGGTAAACCTGTACCCTCCTCGAAAACCGCCCCTACTGTCGTGGAGTTTGGACTTGGTACTCCACACGCTATCGGGACCACCCTTTGAACCATTAGCCACGGTACCCCTCCGACTACTTACGAAGAAAACGACCTTCCTTCTTGCGATTACGTCAGCCCGCAGGGTGAGCGAGCTCGCAACAGTGATGGCAACGCCGCCCTGCACAGTATTCTCAAAGGAGGAGGTGATCTTACGGTTACGCCCAGCCTTCGTTCCGAAAGTTTCCTCGGAGTTCCACGTTAACAAACCAATAGTATTACCCTCGGTTTACCCGAAGCCTTGCAGCTCCAGCGAGGAGGTGTGCCTGCACCTCGTAGATGTGAGGAGGGCGTTGGCCTTTTACATAGACAGAACTAAGCCCTTCCGGAAAACGGACAGGCTTCTGGTGTCTCTCGCTCCCAGGTCAAAAGGGGAAGGCCTCTCTTCCTAGAGAATTTCAAATCACATTGTGTCCTGTATAAAACTGTGCTACGAGCTTCGAAAGACCCCTTTGCTAGCCCCGCCCAGGGCTCACTCCACGAGAACGGTGGTGGCATTAACGGCCTTCTTCAAGGGAATCGCGTTGAAGGACATTTGCAGAGTGGCGACTTGGTCATCCTACAACACCTTCGCCAAGCATTATGCCCTGCATCGGGTGTTCGATGAGGATACCCTTCTGTCGACAGCAGTCCTCTCAAGGGCAAGCTGCACATGAATCGAGTACCCACCTCCTTACTTGGGGTTACTGCTGGGTAGTCACCTACTGTGGAGCACCCACGGGGGCCACTCGAAGAAGAAGGAGAAGTTACTCACTTGTAGTAACGATGGTTCTTCGAGATGTGTCCCCGTGGGTGCTCCACTACCCGCCCATCCTCCCCGCTTCGGATCTCTGTCCGGTGTTTTTCAGGAGCATCCGGGGCAGTTGGTCAAGGAACTGGCAGGGACTGGATTGCGCACATGACCGAGGGCGCGCAAGGGAGCGGCGCGTATTGGCACATGCGTGATCCAGTGGAAACTGCTAGAAGAATTCCGATCTACGGCACTGGGCAAGCCCGACACCTACTGTGGAGCACCCACGGGGACACATCTCGAAGAACCATCGTTACTACAAGTGAGTAACTTCTCTTTGTGTCGTCATTAAAACATGCTGTAAGTTGGGTATTCAGCCAGATATTAGCTCTCCAGAGGCAACAGTAAGGGAAGTAACCTATACCTGGAGTGGAAAACTGAAAGGAAGATGTTCTCCCTCCAGCCCACACAGAGGCTCTGCTCCTTGGATGTTCACTGGGCACTGGCTTTTTTGCAATGAGAGAAGAAATCCTGCAGCATCTCATTGTGGACAGTGTCCTGCGTTCCAGAATGCTACAACCTCACAAGAGCACCTCCATTCACTGCACACTCCACTGGGGCTCAGGCCTCAGCCACAGCACTGCTGGCTCAAACCCTGCCTCAGAAAATCTGTAAAGCAGCAAGTTGGTTTCCCATCCATGCTTCTGCAGTGTCTAGGGATGATGCAGTATTTGGAAAAACAGTGCCCCATTTGCCTTCTTGGAACTGTTCTTTGAGATGTGTTGTTCCTGTCCATTTCAATATCCATCCTCTTCCCCCTCTGTCATAGTAGCTGGTAAAAAGAAACTGATGAGTGGATGGGCTGGCAGGGCCCTATGTGGAGCACCTAATGATATGACTCTTCGGGGCACCCAGGCTGACCCTACAGCTAGCTGCTAGGGGAAAAATATCCTGGCAACTGTGCATGTGTGTGTACACACACCTGATTGGAATGGATAAGAACAACAATTACAAGAACCTGAATAACCATTTTTTCCATTGATGAAGCAGGGAACCACTAATAGATAGTAGATTCTTCATGTACGAGGCTGGGAGCTGGGTTTTTTGGCTAGGGCCTTACTCCCAAGAGCTTCATGAGTGGCTCTGGGAGCATTCATGCAATTTGGCTGGGTGCGGGTCTGCATGTGTGGTTGTGCTATGTGAGAGCAATGCCTGGAAGGGTTTGCTGCTGGACGCTAGCAAGGCATTGTGAGTGAGAGTGTTTGGGGGCACAGTGAACCCCCAGCCATAGGCTGCACCTTGAAGGAAGAGGGTCCTGTGTGTCTGTATGTAGAGGTTTTGATCTGTTGGAGCTGGTGAATATTCATAGTTGTTATGTAGCCCTGTGATGAGCTGGTCCTCCTGAGAATCTGTTCAGTCCTTAATCATGGATCACACCCACCCCAGGTCTCCTTCAGCACAGTGTGTTCTTCTATCAGTCCACAGCCATACATCTCTTTTCTGTCCTCTGCCAGCCCTCCCTGCTTGCTTCTAGGGAAGGGAGCTGCATTAGCAGCCGCTAGTCCTGTCTGTGGCAGCCCTTCTCCAGGCTCTGTTCTTCCCCAGCCTACTGTCCTACCTGTTTATACAGATCTCTCGGCAGGGGATGCTTCTGCCCAGTTAGCCCCTCTGCTTTATCTCCATTCAGTTAATTGGCCTCCTCTGCTGACTACCTATCTTGCAGGTAGGTTTCAGTTAATATAGCCTGGTGGTGATAGAGTAGCAGGGTGCTGTGTTAGCACCAGACTCAGCACACTCCATTATAAGCCCTAGTTTTATAGTTTCAAACACTAGTTCCTCAGTGTTTGAGGACAGTGTGCAGAGAGTCAAGCAGGCTGCAATCTGCCTAACTTGAAGGACTTTGTGGAATAGGAGGAGGGTTTCTGCTGGCTCGTTGCACTTGGCTTTATTTTCTTGGAGGTTGAGTTCAATATTTGGTGTTTTCCTTCGTATTCATTTTGAGATTCTCCCATTTTGGAAAATCTCCACCTGTAGCGTTCTGTACAGGTCTGTGTTTCTCAAGATGTGTGCATCATGCGCCCTTCTGGACCACCCCCTGGTGATTCACATCAAGGAGCATCCCTTCCTGTTGATGCACTCTGGGGCAAGGCAGGCTTGCCCTAAAATTGGAATGTGTGCGTCATCTATTGCCTGCCCCTGCTTTGGGAAATTCTGTGTCCACAAAGCCAGCCCCTACGTCATGCACATTTCTCAGAGTCTCAGTCCTCCAGTGGAGCATGATTTATTGCCCTTCACACTTGCAGCAGTACAGCCCCAACAGCAGACTTCCCCACTCCAACCTGATTCGCAGCTGAGCAGTAGCAATCAGGAGTCACCAGCTTCCACACAGCAGTTGCCATACGCTTCTCGGTGAGAGGACAACGCTCCTTCTGGTGCCCTTGTGCCGCGTTTTGCGAGCCAGCACAACATGCGCTCCTGGAAGATTGCATTATGCTTCTCAAGGTTTTGTAGCCACTGTCCTTCATCCCACACCTGTTTGCTGATTCAGTTCTGCGAATCAGTATGGGGTCCCCTCGTTCAAAATGGATGCGCTGCCCTGCACAGCTGCTTTGTGAGTGCCACATGCAATGGCAGGTTGCCGCTATCCATATCATGCACACTGTCAAGCTCCCCTGAGTCTTTAACTTCAAGGTTTTCTCCCCAGCTTTGCATGACAGCCAACAGACTGGATCCGGCTCTCCTCTCACATGCTCTTTCTCACTGCAGCAGAGCAGAGAATGGCACTTGGAAAAAGGGCACAAAAAGGTGCTGGAAGTCCCAGAAGAAAGCAGGGCCAGGTTGGACATTTGGTGTGGTGCCTAGATACCCTGCACTGTGTTCCATGGTCCCTCATCATCTAGTGACAGATGACATCACCAGGCACTGTGGGACACATACCCACAGTGCATTGCTCCCGCTGTGAACAGAGGAGCTCCCGTGATCTGTTGACAGAGGGGGCAGGTGTAAACATGCGTTGGCAACTTCGCCCGTGTCTATTTCTGTGTCAACATTAGTTTCTTTGGCAAAGCTCAGTAGTGCGGACATGCCCTCAGAAGTATGCCGTAGCTGCAAGTGGAAGTGGGATGGTAGCATGAGCAGGTACAGCAAGGTGAGAACTGGCACAGGTAGCAATCGCAGGGAAGATGGGTGGCACAGGTTAGCAACCCGAGGAGGCAGCCAGGGTCCTTATACTCAGGCTAGCTGCCCAAGTAAAAGCACGTGCCATCATGTCTCGTTGTTTCCTGTGTGTGACCCTGAGCCCCTTCATGGCCTCTGGCTGTAGGCCCACTACACTGTAACTCATATCAGGCCTGACCCACTCAAGATCCCAACATACTGTCATTATAATGTGTATCCAAAGGCGATCTTGGACGGTATTGTGTGTAAACAGGTGATGTAAGCGCAGGTTGTGTATGGTGAATTATACACATGCTGGTGGCTTGTTCTTCAAATGTGTTTGGGCTGGGAGCCAGGGGAGCAAAGCACTCTGGGGCCAGGGCACTCCCTGCTTTTCCCCAACCTCTACTGGTGCATGTGGGGCAAGCCTGACCCCTCCAGTCGTTGCCAAGTCCCCACTAGTTCCCTGGACCACATCATTTATGGGAGGCATGGAATGCAGGGGGAGATGGGGCAGGACAGTGAGGGAATTGGTGGAGAGGGGATAGGGCAGAAAGAGACAGGTCCCCCGACAGCTAAGGGTGGCATGGGGAGGAGTCCATGGTGGGCAGTCAAGTGACTGGTGCTCCCCTTGTGTCCCTTCCCAGTGGTTGCCACTGACTGGGAGCCCTTAACTAAGCTAGCAAATTGGTGTGTGTTAGGCCTCTTTGGAGGAGGTGAGCTTAACTTTGGGGTGTGTCTGGTGAGAGGGACAGGATGCTCCAGGGGGACGGGTCTGGAGAACTCAGGAATGGGTGGTGGAAGGTTCACTGGCTATTACCTGCAAGACGGGGTTTAGACTAGTAGAGTCTTCAGGAGCTGACAGACAGGGTGGAGTGTCGGGAAGCTGACTTGCACTAATCTCAGTCAAAGCTCCTGCTCAGTCTTGCAAAGGTGGAGTGGTAACACGGGCTTGTAGCTCTAGACTTCCGTGAAGAGTGGGGGTGGATAGATTAAAACCAGCATGGTGATCCTACCCATGCCACAGTTTTACCTTCATTTGAATCTAGCTAGCACAGATAACAATGGTCGTGGTGATTTGTCTGTTATGGTGCTTGCTTTAAGTTACTACTTCTTCCCAAGAGTGCACTGCATGCCGTGTTCTAGATTGCCCTTTCTCTTTCCCACAGATAGAAATGTACGACCGCCTGTTTCAGAAAATACCAGACCGTCACTCTGACTTTTCTCGACTAGCTCGTGTTTTGACTGGCAACGCGGTGGCCCTGGTACTCGGAGGTGGAGGAGCCCGGTAAGTCCCATAGGGTTGTTCTGTGTACTCCAATAAAGTCTCTGGCCTACTGGTCAGGCCTTGTGGGCCACAGTGGACAAAGTGTGCTGAATTGCTATCAGATATGAAGCAACACTGTCATCAGGTTTTAATCTACATGATCGTAAGGGATGAGAAGTAGTTGTCCTGGAAACCCTGGGGGATGTTGTGACTCATACACTTCCTGAACAATTAGATGAAGCATCTGGCACTAGCCACTTTCTGAAGACAGGGAACAGGGCTTGACAGATCTTTGGTCTGTCTGCTCTTGTGAGCACCTGCAGAGGGAGGACTTTGAGGAGATTCTGTCATCACCAGCTACAAGAAAGACAAAATAAATACCTTCAAACCAGACATGATGATTCAAGACAGCGCAAACCCCACCCTGAGCCACAATCAAAGCCCAGGTCCCACAAGCCCCAGCAGCAGTGCAGAAGTAAGGGTGGCAGTATAACATACTCCAGGCCAGCCATATTTCTGCTACGGTGCTGTCAGCAGTGTTGCTTTCAGAGCGGAGCACCCAGCCAGCATAAACAGACATAATTGCACAGACAGTCATTCGTGTGCACCAGGGTTGAGCTCTGGCATCTCTTTGCATACAAATCAAACAGTGGAAGAGGCAGCTGGGCCCACAGTGGTGGGGAAGGGAAAGCCCAGAGAGCCCTTGAGGATCGGGGTTATGGGAGAGGGTCTCCAAAATCCAAGTTCACATGGGGTGCAGTTTTCCCTGAAGTCAGCTTGGACCACACGTGCTGTTTACCTCTCCCATTCTGGTCCCAGGCTGCCTCCTGCAAGCAGGGGAGGGAGCCGGAGAGAGAGAGGCAGGCAAACCTGGGCAAAAAAAATGCAGGAGAGGCCATAATGTGACTCAGCGCATGCCCCTCTCTGGTGTCACCTGTGTGCAGAGAAGGGATGGGAGGGAAGCAGACAGGCTGTTGCAGCACCCCCACTTAGGAGGGTGTTCCCTGTGTGTTCCAGTCCTGCTGGCAGTGCCCATGGAAAGAGCAAATGCTTTACTGGACAGCCAGCCTGAACCCAGACCAGCTGCACACACTCCTTCAACCCCTCTTCTGCCCCAGCAGCATCCCATCCCAGACATCAGATCCAGAGAGGTATCTGTCAGCACAGCCTGCCCTACTCACTCCCTTCATGGCTTTTGCAGTCGACCTCTGCCCCGGGAGAGTGGGAGCCAGGCTGGGCACCCATCTCTGCTGCTGCTGCCACCAGAGGCGTTACCTGAGAGTGAGTGCCTCGAGCTGCAGCTTGGATGTGTGGGGTTTTTCTCTCCTTTCCGGTGACCCTGGCTGAGCTGCCTGCCCTACTTCCCATCCGTCAGCCCAGCTGGTTGGCCATAGGGAAGGGCACTTGGGACGTATCAAATGGGCCCCGTCAGCAGGCTGCCCTGGGTTATGACCCTGCTCAGAGGCGAGCTGTAGTTGCCTTTCCTGATTTCTGTCCCTACACCCTCCTGCTAGTTGCATGTATAATTCTCTGGTGACGTGCCCCTCCTTCCATTTCATATATAGTTCCCTTTTCATTTTTAGATAGCTGCATATCTCCTTGTGCAGCAACATTGGTCTCCTGTGGCTCTGCTCTTTCCTCTGTGTGGGAATAGCTTGATAGTGAGCAACAAGTAGAACATCTTCTAGGAAATACAAGCTCTCTTTGTCTCCTTTTCTTCCTAATTGGACTGATATAGTGGGGAGAGATGGCTCAGTGGTTTGACCATTGGCCTGCTAGACTCAGTGTTGTGAGCTCAATCCTTGAAGAGGCCATTTAGGGATCTGGGGTAAATAGCTTAAAAAAGAAATACGTCAGGAATGATGTTTGGTCCTGCCAAGAGGACAGGGAACCAGACTCAGTGACCTCCTCAGGTCCCTTCCAGTTCTATGAGATGCATATCTCCATATATTTATTTATGATATGGTTGAAATCCACCTTTCTGAAGTCCAGCGTCCTTGTTTGTGGGTTCTCATGTCCTCCTTTCCTTAGAGTCTTTTATTCTATTGGAGCAGGGGTCAGCAACCCCCGGCACAGGTGCCAACAGTGTCACGCAAATTGATTTTCATTGGCACATGAGGCAGAAGCTCAGCACCGCTTCGCTTCCCCCATGCACCCGTGAGGTTGTTCAAAGCCAGGCTGCCTGTGGATTAGCAAAAAATCAGCTAATGCTACCAACCTCCACCTAAAAAGTAAAGCTCTGCCTCTTAATTTGCTTATTAATGAAGCTGTTGTAAATAGGACTGTTAGTGACTTTAAAAAGTATCACCAGCACTCCAACTGTCCATAGAGGTCAAATATGGACACTCCACCTTGGAAAGGTTGCTGACTGCTGTATTAGATCATGATTAGACCACGTCCTTCCAAGTTCCTGACCGCCTTAATGTTTGCAACTAATTCATCCTTATTGGTCAAAACCAGATCCAAAACGGATGCCTCCCTTGTTGTTTCCCTGCCTTTGCTGAATCAGAAAGCTGTCCCCCTACACCTGCTAAGAATTTACAGGACGGCCTTGTTTTGCTGTAGTTGTCTTCCAACAGATATCTAGGAAGTTTACGTCCCGCATCATTACTGGCTCATGTATGTCACTTAATCTTTTTACTTACTTGAAGAATGTCTCACCCGTTTCCTCTTCCTGATTTGGTGGTCTATAATAGATCACAACATTGCTGCTGATGCTTTTTTTATTCCTATTCACCCCCGCATCCATCCACTTAGGCACCCCTTTTATAAATAGTAACCTGGAATTTCTGCTCTCATGACTCATAGGGAATTATTGACGATTGGACTCTTTAAGCATGTTTTGTCTATTTAAAAACCTAGAAATGTCCTGCTTTTGTCCATAGGCCAGTGTATTCATCAAGGAGTATGCAGCATAATGAAGGTTAGAATCTTCCTGTCTCTCGTACGTCAGCTTTGTTAATTAGTCATGTAATGTTCTAGCTGCCAGCCACTAGCCCTTTATTCTTGGTGTTGATTAAGATGCGTTATCTTGCTCACCCCCACAGTTTGCTGACCTGAAGTGTGTCATTTCCTTTTATAAAAATGTTAAATATATTTCCTAGTTCTTCATAATAGTATGGAGACAATGAGAGGTGAAAAAGAGGAGAGCAGTGGTTGTGCGTGGGGAACCAAGCAAAAATTCTGTTCTGCTAGATATTTTTAGACCTGAGTATTTTTGCTGGATAGCGGAGAGTGCTCATTTTGTTACATAGTCTTTTGTATTGCTTTTCTACATCAAATGCCTTTGTCACTCTACAGTATTGTATGATCTTACATACACTCTTCCAGAACATCATTTTCCTCTTGGAATTTTACGGTTGCAAATAAAACCCATACCCCAAGTGCATGGCAAATGACTGATCCAAGATGGAGCCCAGGGTCGCATGAGCGTGTCACATGCCCTTACATGTTTCGATGGCTTGGAGGCAGCTATTGCCCATATTCTTCCTGAGAAGACTTACACAGTGGGTGGAGTTTCTTCTGTGGCCCACTGAGAGATGGTTGTGCTTAATGGGCTATCAAGGCACAGCTGTCAGACGTTAATGTAAATTGTATCTGTGTGGCTGTGACCCAGGAATGCAACATATTCCAGTACACTGCCAATATTCATAACTTCAGATACTAATATGATATGTGCGTGTGTCGTGTGACTGGATCTTTTTATTGGGTCTGGATGCCATTTTAATTGCCCAGTGTGGGTATTGGCCCCAAATATTGTGCTAAGGGAGCCGTGTGAGGTGTCTAATGAAAGCTGATGATGCCCTGAATCTGCGTATGTTACTTGCATGTCTGTATCATGTTTGTGAGTAAAGTTATAGATTTTAGCTATGTTGTTACTCACACAAATTTCTCATCCCTTCCACACTCAGGGACATATACACCTTTACCCAATCCGTAGGGCTCAAGGCAAGACCCTGTTAATTTGAACTCCCACCCTTACCCAATTCCTAGGGCTCAGGGTGTAATTCCCTGCGGGTATGCAGGACCTGTGCCACTGAAAAAGCCTTACACGGTAATATTCTTATTCTCTATTTATTTACAATTACCAAGAAAGCAGAATACATGGTAAGCACACAGTGTCGTGCTCACCAGTCCTGATAAGGCCGGCAGCCTTCCCCTCTTGGGACAGACAGAGTCACTCTCCGGATGCTGGTTGCTGCACCTCAGGGTCATGGGCAGTGAGTCCTCCCTTAAGGTGTTCCTTCTTCCATCTTTCCTGCTTGCTGTTCTTTCCTTTCTTTCCTGCTTGATGTTCTCTTCTTCCTTCTTTTTCCTTCCTGGACCCCAGCTGAAGCAGTGAAACTTGAGTCCTGCTTAGCTGTACCTTGATCAATTGTTTTAGTACAATTTTACTAACCAGTCATAACCTACTGTAACAGAATTACCTAACCAGTCATAACACACTACCTTAACTGATTTACACCTAACAAAATTAATTATACAGCAGATGGAAACAATTACAAAGCAGACAGAGACTATACAGAAAACAACAGAGAAGTAAAGACAATCATCATAGAATGGTGATTCCACAACCTCAGCTATTGATAAGTCATTGCTTGTCAGATGAAACGCTGTTCGCTAAGTTTTCTTTACCCATCTTGAGATCTGTTCATTAGTGGGTGGCATTAGGATGTGGTCGTCTTCTTAACAGCCTGATGTGACACTATTGTACTGAAATGTAGATGGAATGTATGTGACCTGTAGCTTCACAGTTACTGGCGGCTGCTCTTTATTTTGGCTGCAAAAGAGCTCTAGGCCTCTCAATATGGCTAGAGAAACCGTACTGGTTATACTGTTACATTGTAGCTGTGTTAGAAGATGTTTCAGTGGTAAGTGTCAAAATAGGAGGCGTGAACTCAGCCCAAGCCAGAACATTGGGTGAGCCGTAGGGTGGAAACCAGGTACTCAGACACCAAATTCACATTCCAGATGCTTGGGACCTGTAAAGGGAATGGAGCCCCTGAGTCAGGTGACCTGGACTGAAACAAAGGAACAGGTCCAGCTCAGAAATTTGAGACTATGTCTTGGATTCATCCAATACCAGTTTGCCACAACAGCCTACCTGAGTCACGTGGGAGCGGACCCTCAAAGAACTATGGGGAGAAGAAAGGGCTTTGACTTTGGACAGAAAGAGAACACGAGAGACAACTACAAGAGTGGTCGATGGTGTGGACTTAGCAGTGTCCATCTTGGATCCTTTTGGTGTTTTGGTCTCCAAGGATCCATGTCTCAGCATGTGCCCCCCAGTGGGCTGGATCTGCAATGCTTTGATAACTGAATCTATGTAATCTGAAATGAGCTTTCAGAGATTTTAAAGAATCAACAAGTAACATCACTAGCCTGCACCAGTAGTTATGACTGATGTACGTAAAATATTGCTTTAACAAGTCTTCTCTCCAACACCATTCTTTCTTTTTTTATTAATACATCTTTAGATATTTAGGTTAAAAGAATTGGCAAGCATGTTGTTTGGGTAAGATCCAAGTATATATTGACTTGGGTCTGGGTCCGGGTCCTTTGGGGTCTGGAAGAATTTGTGTGGTGTTTGGTGAAACAGGCTTAAGAGCACCTCACCTGAATTTTGAGGTTGTTGGTCTGGGCTGACAGAACAGCTGAGAAGTCTGTGGGTTTGCTTATGTGGCTTCTGGGTGGCTGGTGGTGCTGGTAGAGGTGATGTGGTGACTGGTTGGACTTGCCTTAGTGAGAAGGAAATCCCAGCCTGGGGCTGTAAATTGTCTGGATTTTAAGCAAAGGTAACCTGGATTGATTTCTCTAGCTGTGCCCAGAAACCCCCATCCTGTCACAGCATATAAGCAGGGTAATCATACCTGGCAAATCAGAATATTGAATTCTATTTGATCATGATCACTTCCTCCCAAATTTCTAACCACCTTCATGTTTGCAACTTATTCATTCCTGTTGGTCAAAACTAGATCCAAAATGGAGGCCTGCCTCATGTTTTCCGTTGACACCTTACATGACATGATTTGTGCAAGATTTGCTGTATTATATAATGGTGGTGATATCAATTAGATGAACGGCCATATTCAATGATACTACAGCACAGCCTGTGCCAGAGGTTAAATAGTATTCATGGTTAGAAAGTTTGGCCTCCGATTTAGTTTAACTCTCTCTGCAGATTAAGCCCATTTTTCTTGTCCTGCTTTCAGTGGCTATGAAGAGTAATTGATTGCCAATCTCTTTGTTATAGCCCTTTACATGTATGAAAAGTGTTGACTCACCCCATGTTCTTTTCTGAAGTCTAGACATGTCCAGTTTTTGAACCTTTCCTCACAGGTCAGGTTGTTTTAATCTTTTATCACTTTTGGTATTCTCCTTTGAACTTTCTCCAGATTATCCACATCTTTCTTAATGGACACGGTACCCAAGCTGCGATCTTAAAGAAGTACACACACATCTAGATCCATTGTTTACAGTCAAGCCCTAGGTACAATCGCATTTGCTCTGATGCTATTGACAGAGACCGAAAACTACGAGACTTCTACCAAATATTCATACACCTGAATTATCCACCAGGAGAAATAAAAAAAACCAAATGGACAGGGCCAGATGAATACCCAGAGACCAGCTACTCCAAGATAGGCCCAAAAAAGCCAGTAACAGAACACCACTGGTCATTACCTACACCCCCCACTCAAACCACTGCAACGCATTATTAAAGACCTAAACCTATCCTTAATCAGGATGCCGCGCTCCAGAATGCCCTAGGTGACAGGCCTGTTCTCTCCTACAGACAATCTCCCGACCTTATGAGGATTCTCACCAACAGCCACAGTCTATACCGCGGGAACACTAATCCTAGAACTTTTCCTTGCAACAAGGTCTGTTGGCAACTTTGTCCACATTATCTATACTGAAGATACCATCACTGGACCTAACCAGGTTAGTCACAAAATCACAGGCACATTCTCATGTTCCTCAACTAGCATCATATATGCCATCATGTGCCAACAATGCCCAGATGCTTTTTATGTTGGACAGACTTCAAACTCTCTTAGAGAAAGAATTAATGGGCATAAAACAGACATAAAAACACTCCTGATTCACAAACCTGTCAGTCGACATTTTAGTGGAGTGGGCCATTCTGTTAATGACCTGAAAGTTTGCGTTTTACTGAAGAGGAATTTTCATAGCAGTTTGGAAAGAGAGGCTGCTGAACTCTTTTATATTCAAATTGAACACATTAACACATGGTTTGAACCAGGGTGGGAATTTTCTAGCTCATTATAGGGGCTCTTTGCATACTTGGCTTTATCTAATTCTTGACCCCCGCCACCTTCTGCCCCTCTGCTCTCTGATTTGCTCACCTTGATTATATTTTTCTGATTTGTCAACCTTGATTACTATGTTTGGTTCTCTGTGCCTTAAATATTGAGTCTGTTCTGGTATGGCTATGATCTGAAGAAGTGGGTCTGTCCCACGAAAGCTCATCACCTAATAATTTATTTTGTTAGTCTTTAAAGTGCTACTGGACTGCTTTTTTGTTTTGATAATATATAGACTAGCACGGCTATCTCTCTGTTACTATTAAAGAAGTACAGTGGGACATTTTCTCCTATATCTTACATAGGACTTGCCTCTTAATACAGCTAAGAATGATATTAGGGTTTTTTTTTTTTAAAATGTATCTTTGGTCCTCCGTGAGTTCTCAAAGATGATTGCTTCAGCTAGTTCCTTAAGTACCCTTGGGTGAATTTGAGTCCCTTGCAACTTGGAATATGTCTAATTATCTAAATAATATTTAACTTATTCTTTTCCTGTTTTGGCTTGTGTTCCTTCCCCCTTCCTTGTTCCTTATTGTTCCCTTGTTCTGATTTTGTTAGCTATCACCTGCTGGTTTTCAACAATGGAGGCCAGGGACAGCAGGCGTACTTGAGAGACGGTCTGTTAATGGCACATCGGTGTTGTACTGTCTCCTGCTAGCCCCCTGAGTGAAGAAATTGGAGTTAATTCATGCCAAAATGCAAACCAAATTGCAGGATCCCAGGCTGGCATACACACATGGACTGGGCATGTTATGTTTTGAATAGAAAAGTACTTGGATGCTATTGCAGGAGTTGAATCAGTAATTAAGCTGTGATTTGATGAAAAGCACACCTTGCATTTTAAATTGCGAGAATGTAATTCAGAGTCCATTTCTTCCCTGTGATCCTGGCAAAACTGCTTTGTATTTTGTGAGACTTTTTATTTTGAAGGTTCATAAGTAGTCCAGAGCTCAGCAGTCAGCTTTCAAGCAAATGCTCAGGAATACATTTCCACTAGTGAGGAGACTTCAAAGATGCTTGGCGAGCAAATATTTATATTCTGTGTTTTGTGGTTGGAGTCCTGTACAGTTAAATTTGCCTTGAAGAGAAGCTACACAGGCTTTTCACAGCTGCTGTCTTTGTAAAAGATGATACATTTAGTATCTTTTTCCTTATTTCGGGAGCATGGATCCCATCAGCTACAGACACATGAATATAGTCGCCTGGTAAAGCCACAGGGGATGGGTAAAGTGGAAACCCACCAATGGTGTTCTGTAATCTCAGTGAGCAAAACTGCTTGGCTGTGGTTTGTGGCATGTTTGCCTGGCTTCTCCTGTGACAGTCAGTCTGGGAAGATTTACTGCTCCCATCCCCCCAGTAATTTATATTTGCGGCTTGTTCTGACAAAGGGAGTCCAGAAATGGCTTTTGTTTCTTTTTTTAGTGTAAGAATAGAACACATCAAATGGATACTGTGCTGAAATTGTAGCATTTCGCTGCCTTTAAGCTGTATTATGATTAGAAACTTGGTGGTTGAAGTGAAGTAAAATAAAACATCTCCATGTAAGTTCAGTTGCAGGAGTAAAAAGAGATTGAGTACTATAACGAAGGCCTGGTCTGCACTGTGAGGCTGTGGTAGGTCAACTCTGTAATGTATGTGTCTACATCACCAAGACCCTTTTCCTGACCTTAAGGGCTTTTAAGATAAGTTTCTGTATTCTGCCTTGGCAGGAGGAGTAGTACTAAATTCAGCCTTCTGGGGTCAAATTTGAAGTAGTGCAGGCACAGCACTATTCAAGTCGATGTTCTTGGATTCCAGGGGTGTCCCACTCTGTCCCAGTTTGACTGTTTTGACCAGCACTTTCAACTCTGCTGCACTCCCTGATGCTTTTCCTGTGTACCTGGAGCTTATGAATTTCATTACGTGTCAGGTCAACATAGTGAGCCCAGCAGCACACCTGGCCATGAATGCTCAGGGTCACAAATGAGCTCGAACATGGAGTGTGCAAGCAATACTGGATCTGATTGCTGTGTGGAGACAAGAATCTGTGCAGGTGGAACTCCAAAGCATCAGAAGAAATGCTGATATCCATGACAAAATTTCACTGGAAGGATGAGTCTCCAAGGATAACTACTAGCATTTCAGCCTTACCAGTGGTAATTCTTTGGTCTGGAAAAATGTTCCATCTTGCAGTTTTTGGAAGAGACTGGAATTCCTAAAGATGTGTATGTCACCCATCTTCCCTGCCATCCCATGCTGATGTCTGTGAGATGGCCCGTATGATCCACCAGTGTTTGTAACACTGTTGAGAAATACTCTTGCAGTTTGTGTACTCTTTGGCAAGGTGGTCTGGTGCCAAGGTAGAGATATGCCTTGTCTATTGCTCCATCACAGGAAGTGAGCTCCTCCCAGTAAAGCCATTCACTATGTCCAACATGTTTTCCAGAGGCACTACCCTTCTGAGCAGAGTGGTATTGATTGCACTGTCTACTTGGATCACAGAAGCCCCCGTGGTAGGTTTACCCACTCCAAATTTTTCCCACGTGACTGATTGCCATCTGTTGTTGCAGACTTCCAAAGGGCTATAGCACTTGCTTCTCTACTGTCATAGTGGGTCTCATTTTGGTATTGCTGTGTGACAGGGCAAGCAAAAGCAATTCTCTGCAGGTCATGGAAGTGCCTTTACATGTTCCATTCAGTGTGTTCCAACATATCTACATATGTGGCCTCCTCACATTCTTCCTTGTGTAGATGGCTCCCACCAAGGCCCTGGGCAAGCTACCGCTAACGGTGTTTGCAATGCTTGTCGCAACAGTGTGCAGCTGTTGGGGATCCATGCTTGGCATCTGCCCAGATACCCAGGGTAAAAAGGGCATGAAATGATGGTTTACCTTGCTTTCACGGAGGGAAGGAGGTAGGTTGTATGTGCATCATGGGAGGCTGGCAACATGTACCCTGAACCATGTGTGACAATCTGTCTGTCTCATCAGGCAGTGGGATCCTGACCCTGAATTTAAATGGGTAGTACTAACTGTGGGATGACTACCCACGGTGCATTGCTGTAAGTCGATGGTAGCCATGGCACTCCATTGACCAAGTGTGCATTTTAAGGCACAAATGGCTTTGACTTTATAAAACTGAATACTAAATGTCAACTCAGTAAATTTGACCTAATTTTGTAGTGTAGACGACATACCCAAAAAATCAGCTCTCCCCTTCTCCCCTGCCCGCCCGCACAATCGGTTCTTTTCCTGAGCATTTTTCTTCCCACACATAGCCGCAGCCTTCCTTTGCTTTTCTGCAGCTGCCTTAGCAAAGTCATTTGAAACTAACATTTCAATAGAAAGCCCATATGGTGATGAAATACTAATATACCCGCATGTGGGGAATGTTTTAAAAGAGCTGTGCATTGGGTTTGGTAGAGATTATTTTCCTGGTAATGGATGTAAGAAAAGACGGATTTAACTAAAATCATGACAGCAGGTCAAATTGATTCTTAATTGTGCAAGTTAATTTAAAGATGAATTGGGCCCAGTGTGTCTGTCTTTGATCTAAGAATGTGTCAGATAATGATAAAGTCCAGTTTTATTGTTCTTTGGGGATACACAGGGAAATAATGTGAGGTCTAGTTCGGCTGCAGATGTTTGGTAAGAGGCTGCCTTTATTGTAATGCACATACTACAAATATGCTAAAGAGTGCATGTCAATTGAGAGAGATTCCACTGAAGGACACGAGGAGTGGAATGTGTTAATAGTGGCTGCGTATGGGCTTGATAGGTGGAGAACAGGTTCCCAGCCCTCATCCTTTCTCCCCTCTGGGCTGTTAAATAATCGCACTAGAGAAGGGTCCACTCCCCTCAGTGGTGTGTTTCTTCAGCCAGGCCATGGTGAGAAGGATTGGGTGGAGCATTTTCAAGTTGGGAAGGTTTTTAGGAGAGCCAAGTCCTAAGCTCGCTGTTGACAAGATTTATGTCTTTAATGTGCTCTGGGCTTAGGTAAGTAGGAAGGTGTGTTTGAAGATAAATGCTCAGAAATTCCATAAACACAATACTTCCAAATGAATTAAGGGTGGATATTGGGACACATCCCCCAGTGGAAACCTAGGAAAGCAGAGAGCTGCTGAACTCAGATGCTATAATGGTACCATAGTGCTCATACAGCATGTTTCCACTGATAAAGAGGGCTCTCTATCTTCACAAGGTCCTTCCACCAGCAGACAGAACTCTGCTACACGCAACATATTGATCTCCCTCACTGTACAACATAAAACCTTCCTTACTGCCTCCACACTGTCCGCTAACACAGGAGAAAAAGGGCCAGCTTCGGGGGTGGGATGGCCTCTGGGATGGGCCATCCAGGCAACTACCCGTGACAGCATGATCATGTGGCAGCACAGAAGTGCATCCTGCCAGTGTAGAGTCACCAACTGCTCTCAGCTGCAGGGGGACCCTGGTTTCTTCCTGCTTCCTGGGGGGGGGGGGGGCGGGGGGGTTGGTTGTGACGTATCAATGCGGCCTCTTCCAGGGGACTGTGAAGCGGTGGGGAACGATGAGCAACTTCAAGTGCTCCCTGCATCGAGGTCACTTTCCTCAACTGGGCTGGGCTGTGACACAAGTGTCAGGAGCTGCTGTTCTGCTGCCTACCCCATCCTTCCCCACCCGCCAGCAGCCCTCCTAGGGAAGTGAGCTTGGGTGCAGGGATCCCTGACATCACTCTTCATTTCCCTCTTCACAACTCCCTAAGGATGCACAGAGGAGCTGCGTTTGAGTGGGGAGTGAGTGGGGTGCCCCAGGGATCTGCAGACCCTGGGTTGAGAACCACTGAAACGGCATTGTGGTATTTTCAGGTTGTTTTCTGTCTGTTCTTTGGACACACTAGTGTTTTGTTTTGTTTTTTGTTTGAGCTATTGCCCATTTAGCAGAGGGATTCATTGGAATGGTCCCTGTGAGGCCAAATCTTTCTGCTGAGTGCTTAGGGAAACTGAGGCACTGTTGTGCATTATCTTAAAAGTGGGGCTAATTCTACCCCACACTCCTTTGAAATGTGCTTAGAGGTAGTCTGGTGAGTGGCTCTAGGTGGTACTCATTCAGTCAATCAAATTATTTCTTCCAGTATATATTACTTTGCATTTGTCAGTGCTGAGCTTCATCTGCCCACTGCTCTGTGCAGTCATATTGCAGTTCAGGTAAGCATCTCCATTTAGAAAATGCACGTTTAAAGTGCCCTAAGTGTGGTCCTGAATCCGGGCCTATGCTAGGTCCTAGTACAGTTCCTCATAGTTTCTTATGGCTGGAATTATTTAGTTGCGATTGGTCCTGCGTTCAGCAGGGGGTTGGACTACGTGACCTTCAGAGGTCTCTTCCAACCCTCATCTTCTATGGTTCTATGTTGATGAATCTAAATAACTTTTCATGTCACACTCTTTTCCAAATTGTTATAGGGGGATCAGATAGTTACCCTTGTATTTTCATTTGCCAACACCTTCCATTATAAAAGATGTTTGTGACCTTGTGTTTGAGAAGCTTCCTTGTCTCAATGTGTGCAACAGGCCTTTGAAATAGGTAGGCCAGAGCTTACAGGCTATGGAGGGGCTCTTTCTCTGTATTCTGAAATTCTGTGGAGCTTTTGCTCTGTTATAAATTGTTAAAATATCTGTTTTTCTTCTCTCTCTTGCATTGCTCAGGGGAAATTTGGCAGGTTGTCAAAATATCAACGATCCACACAGCTATTCCGAGCCTGGGCTTGCAAAGCTGCTGCAGGAGCAGCACGCACTGTAATGCCAACCCGGAGGAGCTGTTGGAGCATCTGTAAGGTGAAGAGAGCTGGGTTAGACTCTCCCCACTGGAGTCAGCACATGGTCACAGTTATCACTGCCCCCCTCAAGAGACTCTGCATAGGGCAGGTTCACACTTCTCCTGGTGATAGGGCAAAAGAGAACTGTCCAGGCACCCTCAACTACCCTCTAAATAAAGAAAATTTTGCCACCAAACCCACCTGCCCATCCCGCGCCAATCTCTCCCATTTTCTAGGTGCACCGCCACACGTGGCTGAGGCTCCTCCAGTATTTGCCTGAAGGAGTGGGGGAAAGAAGGGTAGTAAGAAGGAAGGACTGAACACTTCCCACCCAGAATTCTCCCCAAGTCCACCACCTGGACACACCAGACTAGCAGCTTTCTCCTGTTGCCAGCTCCTGGGAAGTTACCCTTGCTCTGGGTTAGACTGAGAGGAGTAGAAAACAAGGATGAGGTCCTACTAGGAGTCTACCACAGGCCCCCTAGCCAGGTGGAAGAGGTGGATGAGGCTTTCTTTAAACAGCTAACAAAATCATCCGGGCCTAGAATTTGGTGGTGATGGGGGACTTCAACTATCCAGGTATATGTTGGGAAACTAATACAGCAGGGGACAGACTGTCCAATAAATTCTTGGATTGCATTGCAGACAACTTTTTATTCCAAAAGGTTGAAAAAGCTGCTAGAGGGGAAGCTGTTCTAGATTTAATTTTAACAAATAGGGAGGAAATTATTGAGAATTTGAAAGTGGAAGGCAGCTTGGGTGAAAGTGATCATGAAATCATAGAGTTCACAATTCTAAGGAAGGGTAGAAGGGAAAACAGTACAATAGAGATAATGGATTTCAGGAAGGCAGATTTTGGTAAACTCAGACAGCTGGTAGGTAAGGTCCCATGGGAAGCTAAACTGAGGGGAAAAAGGGCTGGGGAGAGCTGGCAGTTTTTCAAAGGGACATTATTAAGGGCCCAAAAGCAAGCTAGCCCGCTGCGTAGGAAAGATAGAAAACATGGCAAAAGACTGTCTTGGCTTAACCAGGAGATCTTGCATGATCTCAAAATAAAAAAGGAATCGTATAAGAAATGGAAACTAGGACAAATTACAAAGGACGAATACAGGCAAACAACACGAGCATGCAGGAGCAAGATTAGAAAGGCTAAGGCACAAAATGAGCTCAAACTAGCTACAAGCATAAAGGGAAACAAGAAGGCTTTTTACAAATACATTGGTAACAAGAGGAAGACCAAGGAGAGGGTAGGGCCATTGGTCAGTGAGGAGGGAGGAACAGTAACAGGGAATTTGGAAATGGCAGAGATGTTTAATGATTTCTTTTTTTTGGTCTTCACTGAGAAATCTGAAGGAACGCCTGACATACAGAATGTTAGTGGAAAAGGGGTAGGTTTAGAAGTTGAAATAAGAAAAGAACAAATAAAAATTTACTTAAAAAAATTAGATGTCTGCAAATCACCAGGGCCTGATGAAATGCATCCTAGAATCCTCAAGGAGCTGATAGAAGAGGTATCTGAGCCTTTAGCAATCATTTTTGGTAAATCGTGGGAGACGGGGGAGATTCCAGAAGACTGGAAAAGGGCAAATATAGTACCCATTTATAAAAAGGGGAACAAGAATAACCCGGGAAACTACAGGCCAGTCAGCTTAGCTTCTGTGCCAGGAAAGATAATGGGGCAGGTAATTAAAGAAATCATCTGCAAGCATTTGGAAGGTGGTAAGGTGATAGGGAACAGCCAGCATGGTTTTGTTAAAAACAGATCATGTCAAACCAATCTAATAGCTTTCTTTGATAGAATAACGAGTCTTGTGGATAAGGGAGAAGCGGTGGATGTGGTATACATAGACTTCAGTAAAGCATTTGACACAGTCTCACATAATATACTTATCAATAAACTATGCAAATACAACTTAGATGGGGCTACTATAAGGTGGGTGAACAACTGGCTGGATAACCATACCCAGAGAGTAGTTATTAATGGTTTTCAATCCGTCTGGAAAAGTATAACTAGTGGGGTTCCGCAGGGGTCTGTTTTAGGACCGGTTCTGTTCAATATCTTCATTAACGTTTTAGATATTGACATAGAAAGTACACTTATTAAGTTTGCAGATGATACCAAGCTGGGAGGGGTTGCAACTTCTTTGGAGGATAGGGTCATAATTCAAAAGGATCTGGATAAACTGGAGAAATGGGCTGAGGTAAACAGGATGAAGTTTAATAAGGACAAATGCAAAGTGCTCCATTTAGGAAGAAACAATCAGTGTCACACATACAGAATGGGAAAGGACTGCCTAGGAATGAGTACAGCAGAAAGGGATCTGGGGGTTATAGTGGACCACAAGCTAAATATGAGTCAACAGTGTGATGCTGTTGCGAAAAAGGCAGACATGATTCTAGGATGCATTAACAGGTGTGTTGTGAACAAGACACGAGAAGTCATTCTCCCGCTCTATTCTGCGCTGGTTAGGCCTCAGCTGGAGTATTGTGTCCAGTTCTGGGCACTGCAGTTCAGGAAGGATGTGGAGAAATTGGAGAGGGTCCAGAGGAGAGCAACGAGAATGATCAAAGGTCTAGAGAACATGACCTATGAAGAAAGGCTGAAAGAATTGGGCTTGTTTAGTTTGGAAAAGAGAAGATTGAGGGGGGACATAATAGCAGTTTTCAGGTATTTAAAAGGGTGTCATAAGTCGGAGGGAGGGAACTTGTTCTTCCTTGCCTCTGAGGATAGAACAAGAGGCAATGGACTGAAATTGCAGCAGGGGAGGTTCAGGTTGGACATTAGGAAAAAGTTCCTAACTGTCAGGGTGGTCAAACACTGGAATGAATTGCCAAGGGAAGTGGTAGAATCTCCATCACTGGAGCTATTTAAGAAGAGGTTAGATAGATGGCTTTCAGGGATGGTCTAGAAAGTGCTTGGTCCTGCCATGAGGGCAGGGGGCTGGACTCGATGGCCTCTCGAGGTCCCTTCCAGTCCTACTCTTCTATGATTCTATGTAGTAGCAACCTGTGTACACCCTCAAAATACATGGCCTCAAGTTGTGCGTAACTCGCTTTAACGCGAGTTAAGCACAACTTGGAGCTGCTCTGCAGCTGTGGGCAGCTAGGCAGGTTAACAACCCCTTCTCCCTGCCTTCCCGCAGCTGTGCGGCTGTCGGCCTGGAGCATGGCTCGAGGAAGGCAGGGAGAAGCAGCCAGGAAACTGACCAGCCCTAGTGGGCTGTTCAGTTTCCCGGGTCCTGCAAGCTGTGGGGAGCTGGGAACCAAGTGGCAGTCTGGCCGCCAGTTCCCTTCTGCTTACAGAGCTGGGAGTCTGTCCAGGGCATCAGCCTTGGTCAGCTTCCTGCCTCCAAGGAGTGGAGGGGAGCCAGGCTGACCTGGGTCCTGCAAGCAGTGGTCCCCTGATTCTCAGCTCCATGCCACTGTGGGAGCTGGTCAGTTTTGTGGCTCCTGCAAGTCCAGGGAAGCCAGGAACCAGGTGTCTGGTTCCCATCTCCTCCTGCAACTTCTGTGAAAATTTGAATTATGTGGGGATTGCAGGAATGCAAACTGCATAGCGCGAGGGTTTACTGTATGGAAATATTGAGTTGCTACAGTTGCATGCAACAGAAAGTCATGTAACTTTTTCCTTCTAAAAAAAGTAATCTAGGGAATTACGTACAAAAACTGAGATCACAAGAACATAATTTAGGTGGCAAAGTCAAACATTCAGAAGTTAGTAAATGTCACATTTACAGTTTATGCATTATAACATGATCCTTAATGACCTCATCACAGGTATTTTCCACCACAGGATCTCTGGCTTAGAGTGTGTAAGATGTGCAAGGGCCAAGATAGGGTCGCACAGGCAACTGTTTATCTTCTGTATCCTAACTTTGAGTACTTGATTTGGCCACCATGATAACTTTCTTCTAACATAATTTTTGTACATATTTAATAAATATTCAGAACACTGGTCTTAGTACAGTGTTAACCCTTGGCCATATTAAAAATGGTCCATTTCACTTTTCTTGTCTTAAGATTCTTAATTGGTTTCTCATTCACGATAAAACGTATCTTAGCATATCACTCTCTCATTGATAAAGGGGGCTGACTTAATGAGCTTTGTCTTTGTAAAACTTTAATACAGAATAAGATGGATTTTTAGGGGGTTTGGTCCTCTTTGGGGTGTGTTCCCAGGTGCTGTCAGTGGCCTCAGAGCTGAGCTGATTCAGCATCTGTGGTGTTCTGCTGGGGAGTGGTAACCTCAACTCTGTGCCTTGGCTGTGGGAGACCAGAGCTTCTGGCCCATCAAGACAGGTTGTTGGAGTGCTCCAGAAGGCAGGTAGGCAGGCTCAGTGGCATGACCAGCGTACTGGGTGACAGTTCCAAGGTGACCACTGTGATGAAGCCCGTCATATCCAGTACCTCACCAGAACAAGATTAAGGTGAGTCAATGTGAGTTTCTCCCATTGATGCAGAGTGCTGTGGACACTGTGGAAAGTTGACCCAAGCTATGTCCATCCAAGGTCCGTTATTCATGTAGCTGGCATGGCATAACTTAGTTGACTTACTGTGGTGGTGTTGACAAGGCCTAGTGACAGATTACATGTTTAGAAGTAAGGCCTGATCTACACTAAATAGGCAGATGTAAAACAGCTTAAGTTATTGTCAGTGTACACACCACAGCCTTGTCCCACCATTGTCAGTGCCCTTCTACACAGACTTATTGACCTCACTTCCATAGGGCTTGGAGGTATAAAAGAGGGAAAAAGCAGTATCTGTGTATGCATGGTCTGTCTTACATCAGCTCTGGGCTGTTTTGTCAATTTCTGTAGCCCTGATATTGACCAGAAAGTCAGGCAGCTGCAGTCCCCTGCTTGGTGTGGAATGGGGAGGTGAGAGCCCAGGGGCATCTGGGCTCCTGGCAGGGAGCTGCTCTGCTCTCAGTCAGTGGAGACACTCCTGCTGAGGATGTACACCACAGACAGAAGGAGGGTAGTGTGGACATCAGTCACTGCTGTAGTTGAACATCAGCCTAACATAGGTCATCTTAAGTCTGTGGTGTAGACATGCCCTGAGATTCAGGGATTGAGGTGGAAAATAACTTAGCTATACATCCTGGGAATTGATTTTTGAATTGCCTCTCTGATTTTTCCCTTTCCTTCTGTGCTGTGGTTAAACTTCTTATCATTCCCTTTCAGAACTCTGCAGTGCTCCACCTTGTGCGTATAGCCCTACTGCCCACTTCTTGCCCAAGCCTTCCAGTTAGCCAGGCTCGTCGCATCTTCCTCCCGCTCTCATCTCCCACACATTGTCTAACAGGTTCTTCATCTCTCCCCTTACCTTTGAGTAACTGCTGAAAGCACACTTTACCCATGACATCTTTTGCTGCTAATTCTCCACACTGTGAAGTACCTTCATTGATGCACAGGTTGAACCTCTCAAATCTGAATCTCTCTCATCTGGCCATATCCATAATCTGGCATGATTTTAGTTAGACAGATGACCATTTCTCATGGGTGCAGCCAAGTTTCCCTTGGTCCCATAAAATTTGTTTCCAGCCGCCAGTCTTGACTTTGGATTCTGTGCTGTTATTTAGCTGCAGTTTACCCCCAAAATTCTTCTGAGAGCCCAATAAGCAGTGGAAGTGCTGGTAGAGTTGCTAGATGATATTGCCCTCCCATGATCTGGCAAATTCTCTCATTCAGCACCAGGCACGTCCCAAAAGTGCTGGACAAGAAAGGCTCAACGTGTACTTAAAAATATTCCATGCTTTTCAACAAATCTCTCTTCTGATTTTGTGGTGCATTTTCATACTGTATTATATTGTTTGTCTGGATTATAAACTCCATGGGCTGAAGTCCCCTCAGTCATTTTCTAATGCCCCAAACATGCTGATGGACTTTCATGAAGGGGATATTATTCATTAAACTCCTATTCCAGCCAGCCCATCCAGTGAAGAATTCTCAAGTAAGGGAGAAGCTGATGGTATTGAACATAGAATACAAAACTAGAGACTAGCTTTTTGAATTGTTCAAAATACATGCTAATGACCGTGACCATTTTGTGCATTGGCTCGGTACTTTAGCTGGGCATACAATGGCCTCTGAAATTCCATTTGAGACCATTTTGCATGTGTGAACATACAGTGCAGAACCTGAAGGAAGTGAAAAGGTGCTCTGCCGATGGGAGTAAGTGGTGTTATGAATTGTGGCTGAGGGAGTCTTTCCAGTGGTTACAGCAGGGGATGGAGAGTCACAAGCATTGCGTTCTGTTTTTTTACTCTTCCACTGACTGAGTACAATGTTGCACAACTCACTAAAATATCGGCACCTTGGTTTTTCTTGCTGTAAAATGGGGAAGATAAGTCACCTGTGGGCAGTTGTGAGGATCAGCCTTTGCAAAATTCCTTGAGTCCCTTACGTGAAAGGTGCTTTCTGAGTGTGAAGCATTGTCACAATGAATTATATAATAGCGGTCCTGTTACCTGCAGTTGGAAATGTAAATGTTTGATGCCCCTAGCTGACAGGGTTGAAAAGAATATATTCTATGGGGTCTAGTTGAAAGCTGTGCTCAGGCCTGACTGTTGCCGTGTTAGCTTTGTAGTCCTTTTTCTGAGTTTGGCTGGCTTGTGAGTTGTGTGTGTCTGACTTTGTCTCCAGGATGTTATCACTTCATTTCAAACCATTCACCCAAGACCCTGAGGAAGTATTTAGGAGTTTTTGTTTCAAGTTTTGATAAGCAGATGAGGAATCTTTGGAACATAAGCACTTTTTGCTACTTTTTGAGGCTAATCAGGAAGCTGTCAAATACCAAAGAGGCCTGAAAACCCATTCTGCAAATGAAGGAATACCTCCCTTTTCTGTTCTTCCTCTGCTAGTGGTCTAGCAGATTGTGTGAGAGCATCATGCTCAGTACATCCTGACTGATGGACTTGGCAGGAGAGCAGGGAAGAGGCTGAGTACTTTTAAGACTTTTCAAATGAAGCCAAGAAGTAGCATGCATCATAGTTGCATCCCTTTCCCAACCCACCCATCCTTCGAAGAAAACATACTCCAAGTCATACTCCTCACTCAGTTCAACCGTTTTGGAAAGATGGGAGGTTAGCACCTGTGCTTTTGTCCACTTGAAATTCTGTCCAGTCCCTAGTTGAGCAAATTACTGTTCTGGTAGATGAGGCCAGTGCCATTAGAAGTTGCTTGCCATAGTTAGTGTTGCATTATATTTAACGTACATTGCCCCTTTCTTAGCTCAGATTGCTGGATTGGCAGTCACTTTTGGGTTTTGTATCTATTGAGAGGGTAATTAGAAAATACAGTACCGAGCAGTAGAATGTGCGTGTACCCACACACGCTTTTCTTTACTTCTGAGCAGCTAAGCACCGTGTGACTCTAGCCCACTTACGCTGATCTGCTCTTTCAAGTCACTCTCTGTTGTGACTGCTCATAGTGACGGAGTTTAAAGAGAAAAGATGGGGGAAGTAATAACTTCTGTTAGTGAGAGAGACAGTTTGGTCCAGTAAAAGATGCCACTTCACCCACAATTTCTTTCTAATATCCTGTGACTGATACAGCTACAACAACATTACACATCGTGAAACTTCTGTGCGAGGGTGTGGAGGGTCAGAGCTCCTGGTCACCACAGCTGCTTCTGAAGCCCCAGGTAGCCTGGGCCAGGATGCACTGACGAGCTGGCAGGGGAGACTGTCCCCCCAACTGACCCCTGAAACCCAAGGCCATGCTGCTTCCAGGGGCCCAGAGAACCTCCCCCCAACACACACACACACCTACCTTTCCCAGGGCCCAGCAATTCTGTTTGCAGTGCTGGCATACAGGTAGAGTTCAAATAATTATTAAAATGTTCCTCTGAAAGAGCCATGGTATCATATGCATCCGTGACTGTATTTGGAAAAAACTCTTTAAATGTTTAAAAAAATCTAGGAGAGGTAGCCAGGTTAGTCTGTATCTTCACAAAACAAAAAAGCAGGCTTGTAGCATTTTAAAGATGAACAAAATGACTTATTAGGTGATGAGCTTTCGTGGGACAGACCCACTTCTTCAGATCTAGAAATTCCAGACAGAATTTCTAGATCTGAAGAAGTGGGTCTGTCCCACGAAAGCTCATCACCTAATAAATCATTTTGTTAGTTTTTAAAATGCTACAAGACTGCTTTTTGGTTTTGTAAAATAATCTAGTATGATTTTAATGTTAATTATGTTAATAAAGCCTCTTGCCTGGCAGAGAGAGAAGCCTCAGACTATTAGTAAAGGTTTCAGACTTTATAAATGGAAATGATTATGATTATACATACATTTTCCCCTTGTAGTAGCATTTGCCATTCTACAGTGCTTAGAAGACAGACATAGCTATGATTTCTTTGGGTGACTCAAGGACTCTGCCCCTTAAGTATTACTTGAATGTTGAGCCTCATTAACTTTATTTATGCATCTCGTTCAGAACTCTATATTGAATTCAGGCTCTTTGACAGACATCAGCCCTGAGACAGTTTTCCTGACCAAATGAAGCTTGCTGCTTTTGAATTCTGAATAACAGAGTAGGCTATGTCAGAAGGTGGATCACTGTCTGCACAGCGTATCGTTTAAAACAATGATTCAATGAGTTCATTCAATAATTTTTTGTTTGCAGCTTGGCATCTTCAAATTGGCTTAATGATGTGACAGTTTTTGTAAAAGGTGTTGATGTTGCTTATTCTGTTATGAAAGCACCATTATAATGACTAGGCCTGAATGAGAGTATTGTGTCCAGTTCTGGGTACCACATTTCAAGAAAGACAGAGAGAAATTGGAGAGGGTCCAGAGCAGAGCAAAAAAAAATGATTAAAGGTCTAGAAAACATGAGCTGTGAGGGAAGACTGATGGACCTGGGTTTGTTTAGTTTGAAAGAGAAGATTGAGAAGGAGACATGATAGCAGTTTTCAAGTACCTAAAAATGCTCCTTACAAAGAGGAGTGAGAAGACTTGTTCTCTTTGACCTCTTATGATAGAACAAAGAGCAGTGGGCTTAAATTGCATCAAGGGAGATTTAGGTTGGCCATCAGAAAAAACTTTCTAACTGTCAGGGTGCTTGAGTACTGAATAAATTGACTGACTAGGGAGGTTGTGGAGTCTCCATCATTGGAGATATTTAAGAGCAGGTTAGATAGACATCTATCAGGGATGATCTAGATGGCACTGGGTCCTGGCATGAGGATAGGGGACTGGACTTAGTGACCTCTCAAGGTCCATTCCATATTATGTATGCCCCATATGTTGGTATAAAAATGGCAACTGTCCAAAGCTCCTGCACGTACTCAGAACATGTGGACTTGCTAAGTGTGATCACAAAGCAAATTTCTTTGAAGTTTTTTCTCACGTTTACATTGTTTTTTGTTTTTCTTTTCCAGTTTTTTACTATTTTTTTCCCTCATACTTGACATTTAAGTCTTTGGGAATGCTTTGATCCAGCCGTCTTTCCGTAACACCTGAGAAGTAATGTGACTTTTGGGTATTTCAGCCAGCTTTATAGTCCAAGTACAAAACCATCCCGGTTTAATGCCTCAGGAGGTGACAATTCAGACTAGCACCTGGATTGCTGATGTCATACCAATAACACCTTTTGAGTTCTCCTTTAGCAAACTCACTTGTGCTGACAGTTTGGTCAGTAGGAGACCATAGTACTCTGTTTCCTGCTTGGATAGTGCAGAGTAAAGGTGCCCAGCTAGCTTGGGTATCAATAGCAGTGCAGACAGTGAGAAGTGGCTTTGGCCAGTAGACTGCCCTACTCTGTGCTGGTGACAGGAGAAAGGCAATAGGGGAAGGCTCTGGCCACTCCTGCCTGCCAGAGCCTCACCCTCTGTCTCCACCTGCCTGAGCCTTTCATTGCTGTGTGTAGCTATACAGTGCAGAGTGTAGACAGAGCCTGACTTTAAGGGTGGTGTGTCACTACGTGTAGAGCCATCCCATCCATAGGACAGTCTGGGGAGGGGGCTGTCCCAGGCTCCACACTTTGGGGTGTTCTGCTGTGACCTCCTCAACTGTAGGACCCAGGGTGGACCAGTGAATTATCCGGCGGGGTGGGAGGGGGTCCTGGTGTGGGACAGCAGCAGGGGTTGGGTTCCCCTGCATTCACCAGGACAGCAGGAGCCAGAGCGACCCAGCAGCCCACTTCACTCTGCTGCCAGCTCCCAGCATGCTATGCTGGGCTTTACTGCAGCAGCACGAAGCAAAGGGAGCAGAGTGCCCCAGCCCTGCCTCCAGGATGTTCTGCTTCCCACCACTGCAGGGAACTGAGCGCAGGGGGCTGGGAGTTGGGTGGTGTGGAGCAGGCTGCCTGATCGCTCCAGCTCCTGCCACCATTGCTGAGCGCAGGAGGGCCCGACCCCTCCTGCTACACGCACCAAGCACCTGGTGTAATCCCCTGGCTCATGTCTCCTGAGCATGGCAAGGTGTGCAAGGGGGAAGGGTCTGTTCCTGGGGTGTTCCCTGGAGCTTTATGCCTGGGGCACTGTGAGGAACTGCTGGGACCTACACGCCCCTTTGGCACAGACCTGCCTACAAGGATCCTATGTGCTCTGCAAACGTAGAGAAGGTCTAAGGCTGACTCCATATAAATACAACAGGCAACATCAGCTCTTGCAGTGTCTAAATACCTCATGTGATCTGTCCTGCTTTGCTTGTCAAAAGACTTAATTATTAAAGCTTCCTGACCCAGGGCTTCATCAGCACTTCGGTGCAGCTACACTACAGTAGAGAGGGCAGGGGGATAGCTGCTTCTTTCTTTGAGTTGCATTGCTTGAGCTGTGTAATTCACAGGGCAAACTTAATATATAGGAAATTGTTCTCCAGTAAGGAGATCTGAAAAGTGATTTTATCATACAGGAACCCAGGCACAGAAGGAGGATTAAATTTCGAAGCAGAATTGTGTGTACTGGTGGCATCTGTATAAGCTTTGAGGTGCGCAGCACTGAGGAAATAGCTTTTTCTGGTTCCATTTGGAGTGAGTTTGCTTTGTTTCTTTCTGTATCGGTTAAAGGTTAGGATCATACTATTGCGAAGATGAAAACAGGAAAGTGTTTGAGTAAAGGCGTACAGCTTCCCTGTGTGTCGGAAATTTCCTAGTCTCTGCTGGTGCTGGTCTGCATTGTATTCTGCTGTGGATTATGCTTGTGCACCTTGCACCTGGAGCAAGAAAACCTGATGTTGGTGTCCGCTCTGCGCACGTAGTCCCACTTTGTGGTTCTCTTGACCAAAGCAATAAAGGGCAAGACAGCCTGACTGCCTCTTCAGTCCTTCTCGCCACCACGTGGTCTGGGTGGAACCTTTAATATGCTCAGCTCTGATGTCATTTCTGAAAAGTGGCCGTGTTTTATTGGTAAATTGTATTTTTAGATGTTTAATAGGCTTAGTAGTTTTAACCGTTTTAGAATTAGATTAGACTACTGGGATCACCCTCCCATTCTCCCCCTCATACCCCATTCAGTTACTGGTCTATGCCCAGAACAACTCTGGGCATCAGATGCAGTCCTTCTTGCTCAATGATGACCACAATCACTGCCTTAACTGCATGGGGAGGCTCACCTTTCAGCGTGGTGTAGCATTTGTTGGTCTTTCACCGGCTGTACTCAAGAGGGACGGGCTCTTTGATTCCTAAGTGCCTGATGGAGATGACCAGGAGGCCTCAAGTTTACCTAGCCTATGGGAACCCTGCCCCATACATCAGCCTGAATCAGAAAGGAGGAATGTTCCTCTAGCTGTCCGACTCTGATGCTGGAGAATCTACTCCCAGAGACACCCGCAGTGGGACCTAGTCAGTTAGGAAGCACTCCATAAACATACCTTCCTCCAGGCCTGCTCCAAAGATGTCAGATATGCCTATGAGCAAACTCATTAGCTCAACCCAAGAGGATATCTTGTGTCCTAAGTCCTGTAAACATGATAAGAAACCTGTGAAACATAGCACTGTCCAGCTCCACGCTGCACTCTGTTGGTGCCATCATCCCTGGCACTGCTGAAGGCATAGCACCAGCAGATACCATCCTCATCCCCAGCACTAACGGCCCAGATAGAAAGCATCCCCCTCACGCCACAGAGGTCCAAATCTACATCCAACCTTTGGGACACTTCTGCTTTCCCCAATTCTGAATCCCCTCCTCCACTGGGACTCTCCATTTCCAAAGCACTTATATCACCTCCTCAAGATCATCTGCCAGTGGGACAGAGCTTATCATGCCTGAAGTATGGAAACTCAGAAACGTTCCTGCTGTATTGCGACTCCCTGGGATACCCATGCAACTTTGGGACCAACCAACTCCTGCTCTGGTTCAGTCATTGGTACCTCGTGCTGTGAGGACCCCCACTTCCACCACCACTGGCAAACCGTACCTGGTAATTATATTGAGTACCTTAGCACCAGTACTCCTGTTGGAACAAAGTCCGGACACCATGTATGAAGCAAGCAGGAGGGTTCATTACACACACTGCTGGTGGAGTGCCACTTCACCCATCAGGACTGAGTGGAGCACTGCCATACAGTAGATTACAATTGATTATGTAGATTATTAGTGGGCATGGGGAAACTACGGCATGGGTGTTACCCGAGCCTGGATAGATCCTAGCAACAAGACAAAATGAGCACAATAAGCCAATAATCTTAAGAGGTTACATAGTATCCCAGCCTATTGCTTATAGAACATTTTATCTCTAGTACAAGTGGTTTTCCTTAACAAGTTACTTAAAGCAGACATGTAATAACATCTATATGTCTAGTTGGATGGATGATGTGTCTACAAGAAGGATGGTGGAGCCTTTACACGGGCACATCCAGGGGTGCTTATCTAGAATATTAAACAAAAGTGACAGTAACAGCATAGAACAATAACACATTTGTTTTGAGTACCAGCCTGGGATAGCAAATGGAATGGTGCTATATCCTGGTTCTCACTTGCATGGCCTCTTGGAATGTGGTTGCTGGGGCAACTATCCCTCTCTCCAAACTCCAAGGCCCTGTCCAAGTTGGGACGACCTTCACTGGGTCTTGCGTGAGATGGGGGCGGGGGGAAAGCAGGGATAACCTTCCACTCATGTTAATTGGGTTTCTGAACTATAGGATTATAGGCCTACTCCAGACTTGAGGATTCGAACAGGGGGTCTTTAGTAGAATACCATAGCCTGCCTCAGAAGTTTCCATCCTACAACTCCTCTGCACAGTCTGTCTGATCCACAAGAGAGTTGCCACCTGTCTGTGGGCAGAATCAATCTTTGGAGCTGGTGCATCCACAGGCAGATCACCCTACCTGCAATCTACCTTCTAGCGACACAGAATGTGTTCATGGGCTCCCTCAGCAGACACTGCTTGATCAACCACGAGTGGGAACTTCATGACATGGTGCTTCATGTCAATTTCTCTCAGTGGTGAACCCCATGTAAGGATCTGTTCATTTCTCAGACCAGCAAAGGTGAGTCTCTTTGCTCCAGAAGAACCCTAGGTTACTGCTCCCGTGGTAATGCTCTCTTTCTTCCCTGGTCAGACCAGTTCAACTGCTACTTCCCTCTGCTCCCAGTTCTGCCACAGGTACTACGCAAGTTCTGATGGGACAGAGTCACAGTCATCCTGATTGTCCTTTTCTGGCCCAGACTGCTTTGTTTCCCAACCTCCTGCCCCGGTTGTTTCCTCGTCTGGTTACTGTTACACTATTTCCGGAGCTTCCAGTCCTGGGCAATGGCTGGAGCAGACACCCTAGTCATTGCAGGGGTGTGGTACTTGTATGGTCATCAGCCCTAGAACAGGTGTACTTATTGGCTGTGTGAGATGTCCTCTCTAATAGCAGAAAGGACTCAACTAGGGCATCTTACCAATCTAGCTAGAAATGCTTCTCATGCTAGATTCAGCAGAGAAGCATTCCAGTAGAAGCTATGGGTCTCCCACTCATCCTAGACTGTGTCTTATCTCCAAATTGGTTGGTATCACCTCTCAGTTCCTTATGAATCTCCTTGATGACTACCAATGCATTGTGTCCTCCTACACATACTCTGTTTTCACATACCTGCTAACCTCTCTGTTCTGGAAAAACTGAATTAGAATTTACCTACCTTCTAAAAAGCTGACACCCCAAAGGGACCTGTATCTCTTTGTTTCAAATCTGACCTGGCTCCCTTTTGACCCCTTAGCAGCTTGCTCCATGTTGCTCTTCTCCAGGAAGGTCGTCTTTCTCATAGTCATCATGTGGGCAAGAAGGGTCGATGAAGCTCAAATAATGATGGCACAAACTCCAAATACTGTGTTTCACAAAAAAAATATAAGGTTTCTTTACACATACACCCCAAGCATACCCCTAAAGTGGATTGGGAGTTTTATCTGAAGAGAAGACGACCTTTCAGAAAGCCCTGAAGATATTCGTTGCTGTAGCGGAGAGACAGAGATCACACCACCTCCAGCCAGGGAATTGCCAAATGGCTATCTGATTGCATACCACTCTGTCTGCTCTCAAATGTCCCAGTTTCTCCAAGGGGGTAGAAGGACAATCCACAAGAGCCCAAGCCATGACTATAGTATCTATTCAAGACATTCCCTTCCTACACATCTGTAAAGCAGCCACATGGCACCCCAGCGACATGCTTGCAAGACATTACACCCTAGCACAAAACTCTGCTGCTGATGTCTCTTGAGATGGCAGATCTTCACTAGATCGTCGTCCTTGCACCATCCGCCTATTTAGGTACTGCCTGTCGAACATCACCATGGAATACAATAGGCACTATCACTCCAAGAAGATGAGCTGGCTTACTTACCTGGAACTGGAAGTTATTCAAGGGATGTTGTCCCTATATATAATAATCCACTTCTAGCCTTCCTTTTGCTCTGCTTTGGCTCTTATCTGATTCATGCTGGAGATGGAACTGAAGAGTTGATCAATTCCCCTCTACCTTTTCCCGCCTCAGTTGTGGGCAAGAAACAAACCAGGCTACATGTGCAGACCACCAGGACTACTTCCAAATTCTCTACCTCCAGGGATGAGTTGCACATACTGTATCCACAGCAGAATACCTTTGGGGCTGCACATCTTGAAGAATCTCCAGTTACAGGTAAGTAACCTCTTTTATATTATGTTCTTTCAGCTGCATTCACCATTATACTGTGGAGAGGTGCATTATGCCTCATCTCTGCAGCTGTAATTTCATCGGCTCTTGTGCTAATTTCATATCTTTTGACTGCACAGTGCATGTGTTCAGAGAAACTGGAGGGCGGCAGCTGAAATACACAATAAATAAATAATGCTGAGTTCTGGCACAGGGCTGCTGGTATTTATTGTTCTTAGTCCTGCAGCGGCTGTGATAAATTGGTTGTATTTTCAATACGCCAAGCAGACTCACCTAGCTGTGCACAAATACTGTAGTGAGAGCTCTTGCCCAGGAATCATTACTGCCTTTGCCAGAAACAGAACCAGAGTGAGGATGAGTGGTCAAAGCAGGGGACTGAGCTCTCAAGTCTCCTGAGTTCTATCTCCAGCTCTGTCATTGACTCATTAAGTTTTTCAGGAAGATTTTTGTGCCAAGTTTTCCATCTCTCCATTGGATATAATGTACTGATCAGTATTTACCCCTCACAAATGGGGTGAGGCCAGTGAAAGTTTGTGAAGTGCTCCGAGATTCTTCAGTTAAAAATGCCGTAGAAAACAGTCTCTGTTGTTACTCTGATCACTGTATATTCTTAAAGTTTGTAAGGTTGGGGGAGACATTTATTTCAGACACGTTAGGTCAGTGGTTCTTAACCTGGGGTGCACACACCTCATGGGAGCGCATGATGCCCTTTCTGCGGGTCTGAGACATGCCAGAATTTTTTAGAAGGTAAATCATCGAAAACACAAATCAAGCACAGGCACATAAGCACAACTACTTTGTTTCATCAAACCTATGTATGTGCTAACATATTTTTAATGATTCCTGTAATATACACACATTTATTTTGAAGTTTTTCAGCTAATTGCAGTGAAATTATCTTGCTACAAAATTCAGCGTACACCATGTTGTGGGGTATTTTGTGACTCATGCACAGATGATGATGTGGCAGCGGAGTGGCTTTGTTTGAATTCAATTAGTTGCTAACTGTTAGCGTGTTGGTTACAGTTTACTTCCACAGCAAAATCCTGCAACATCTCTGGGTAGTACTTGTGTATTTTTGTATGCCTACTGCACTATTATTTGTGGCAAATAATAACATAAAACTATTTTACATGGATTTAATATGCATTTAAAAGTGTAAGGCCACCTGTGTCCATTTTTGATAAGGGGCGCGAGACCATATTTTGAGAACCAAAGAGTGTAGGCTGCAGTAAAGGTTAAGAACCACCACTTTGTCATGTGCAGCCTATTTTAGTCCCCTTTGGGCAATTTCCCTTTCAGTGTACTACTCTCTCATCTAATTACCTCTGGAACTTTGTGTAACAGACAACATTGCCAAATCCAAGATAGCTTTTGTTAGAGACACAATGAAGTTCTCCAGCATCTCTGACCTTTGCTTTATCTTAAATGCCGATTTGAAAGGAAATGGTGCAGGTTGGCCTTTGCTCATCCGGCACCCTGAGGACTTGAGTGGTCCCAAACCAGGGAGTTTGCCAGACAAGAGGAGGTCAATGCCAGTTTCTGGCTCCTGGCCCTGCTGCTGGCTGACTTCCCTGCAATGGGGCTCTTAGCAAGCACCATCTCCTGGCTGCCAGGCCCCCTGCTGGGATCCACTCTGAGCCACTTGGTTTCCGGTTCCCCGCTGACCCCCATTCCCATCTGCCAACCCCCCTACTCCCAGACAGGCTGTGCTCTGGGCCACTGGTCGGACTGCTGGGCTGCTAGTCAGCCCCTGCTCCTTGCTGTTGGCCAGGCTTTGCTCTGGGTTAATGGGCTCAGATTTCCCTGCCCCTAAACTCCCATCTGGCCTCTGCTTCCAGCCACCAGCCCTCGCACCTAGCTAAGCTTAGCTCCCTACCGCTGGCCACCCTGCGGGGCTTTGCACCCAGCCACTGGGCTCTGATCTGGCAACATCTTTGGTCTTGCTGTGCCAGTTTTTTATCCCTGAGTGCTCCAACCCCCGAGCATCCCCACGGTCCCTGACGGTGCTGGACCATGGATGTTGCCAGACCAGAGAGGTCCAACTTGTTCCTGCATATTTCACTTTGGTTAGTCTGTTGTAGAGTGTGCCACAATGTGAGACTGAATTCTGAGTTTTAGGCCATGTCTACACTTCAAACATTAAAGTGCTGCTGCAGCAGCACTAGGAAGTGAAAGTAGGATCATGGCACCGGCACCGGGATCCCATGTACCACCTCAGTGAGGAGCTCAGCTCCTAGTGCTGACAGCTTGTTGACACCGGTGCTTTTGAGCACTGTCACTTGCTGTCTTTGGGAAGGTGTGTTTTCACACTCCACACCAGAAAGTCGCAGCACAGTAAAGTGGTAATGTAGATAAGACCATAACATCTCTTCCTGTCCAAAATAGAAATGGACTTGGAAGCTAATGCAGTATTAGCTTGCTGCATCTCTGCCATGCTGTCTGCAATCCCAGGCAGTGTGGTAAGTGTGCCTTCTGCTCAGCATATGCTGCCCTGCGTGATTTTATTTCTCCTGACACTCGCAGAGAACATCCTATTGAAGTTTAAATGTAATTTAAGAATGTCTCAGTGTGTGAGATCCATTGTATATTAAATTTGTTTTCCCTCAGTTCTCTGACCTCAGCACAGAGGACAGTTTGTATTCCTACTGGCAGTTTAATCTGAGATGTCCTGCTCAATTTGTTCATTTTTCCAGCAAGCCATAACTGACTCAAACTGTGGCTGGGCATGTGTGTAGCATGCATGTGGGCTTGTCTCTGAAGAGGCTTTTTTTTCTTTTACCAGTTAAGCTCTTTTTTCATGCATTAAAAGCCTCTAACAAATGCTGTGGCATTTACCTCTGGGGACGAAGAAAAAGACCTGAGTTGCGAGTGGGATTTTTCCGCAGGACATTGTGCCAGAAAAGCGTAGGTTTGGTCTACGCTAGACAGGTAAGTCGATTGTAAGGTGCAGTTCTAGCTACAGCAGTTGCACAGCTAGAATCGACTTATCTGCAATCAACTCACCTGGTTGCCTACACTGAGGGAGTTCGATGAGAGAAATTCTTTCATCAACCTCCCTTACTTACGGCATGTAATATTGACGAGTATAGGTGTCAGCTTCCGACCCCAGATAGTTCAATTTCGCGCCTCTCTACCAGGTGCGTGAAACTGAACCCTGGAACTGACCAGGTCGATCTTCTGCGTAGCCTACATGTACCTATGGTGAGTTCCACTGTAACACGCACACACCTGCCCTATAAAAAGACTCCAAATTTGAAGCCAGTGGCTGAGGTCAGATGTTTGGGGGTGATAAAGGCCTGCTTTGAAACTATTTCTTTATCCCAGCTCCCATGCCACGCTCCTTCCCAGATGTTGCTGGAGGGATGAATAATACTTTGCATTTGCATCTTGTAACATATTTATTTGAGATCCCTCAAACATTTGGCAAGCATTGGCCCAGAAAGGAGGGCGTAGCTGATAGGACTGCACCCCCTTTCCAGGGAACCCGAAGCCCAGAATGGTTAATCCCTTGACTTGTTCAAAACAGACAGCTAGATTAGGACAGGGATGAGCAAAGTGGGGGTTGTGATATTTGGTAAGGGGGTGGGGTGCGATACACCCCCAACATGATTTTCACTGCCGCCTCAGCCCTCTATTGCCTCCCCCACTGCCCTCCTGGCCTCTGCCATCTCCGTTGTCAAGAGAGTGCAGTGACCAATGGGAATGGTGCCCTGCCTGGCCAATCAGAATATGCAGAGGCCCTGACCCAGATGGCAGAGAAAATGGCGAGTTTCCAACTCAGTAAGTCAGCTGGACTGGTCCCCACAGCCCATGTCAGTTTAGCACCTGGGGACCACCCCCTACCCCTACCCCCAAGATGCTGTGATGACATGCAGGCACTTTGGAGAAGCAGAACTGCTAGCTGTTAGCAAACAGAAGGGTGATGCTTGGCTGCCTTCGGCATGCAGCTTGCTTTGGCAGGCTGCCCTGGCTTGTGCAGACAGTAGGTTTTCACAAGCCAGCTCGGGCTAGCTTTCGAAAGGTTTCATGAGGTTTTTTGAATCAATAAACTCAATAGCAAAGCTGCATTCAGGCCTTCCGCTCTGTGGGGGCTGGAACCAGGCACATCATCTGGTCAGTCTCAGGAATAGAGTGTAGTTCACACAGTCACACTTGCCACTCTCTTTCACAGGCCCTTGCTTCCGAGGGATGCCTCAGACCCCTTCAGGACTGGGCTAGCTAACTACTGCAGGGGAGGGATGTGTCCTCTGTCATTGCAACTCATATAGGTGGTGTAGCTTGTCCGCAGAAATCATGCAGTGTTTTAGCTGTGCTCATCGCTGGAGATTAGAGACACAAAGTAGGTGAGGTCAGATCTTTTACTAAACCAACATCGGCTGTGGGGCACAAGCTTTTGTGCTTGCGAAGAGCTCTGTGTAGTTTGAATGCTTGCATGTCTCATCAAGAGAAGCTGATCCAAAAAAAGGTATTGCCTCAGAGAGATAATAATGTTATTTCTGTGGATCCAGGAAGCTCAGGTACAAGAGAATAAAAACAAATCCAGAGTGATAAAATCCCAATCTCTTTATATGTACACGTATGAACAAGGGTATCCAATTATACAGGGAAAAGGAGAGGGGATAGGTTGGAAGGATTTTTCTGATGACTTAGCTATGACCTCTCAGAGAGGCTGATTAACTGCACCAACAGGAAAACCTCTCCTGTCACAGTAGTGTGTGTCGATGCCCAAATGCTACAGCAGCACAGCTACTGCTGGAGCAGGTTGAGTGTAGACGTAATCTTGGATAGAAAGAATTAAATACATGCAGCTGCTTGAAGTGTGTGGAGGATGTAATCACCAAGGAGGGAGAGAGGATAAAGTGACCGCAGGGCAGTGACAGAAGCGGGATGAAACTGAGCCTAGGAAGTTGGTACAACCGTGAGATTATCAGTAGTAACAGAGTCTCCCAAGGGAAGTGGCGCCTGGTCAGTCACTAGGATATTTAAAAGTAGACTGGACAAAGCACTACCAATGTAGAGAACAGTTCTGCACTGGTGATGAGAGGACAGACAGGCTGGTGCCTTTTTCATTTCTGAATTCTGTGCTTCGTACAGTGTATAATGCACAAAAATGTGCTTTCCTGTCTCTCTTCTCCCTGTATTGTCCTTTAGCCCTTCTGTTTGTCTGACTGTTGTTTTTTAAATTCTGACACAGGGGGTGCTCGCAGGTGGGGATTATCAGAGCACTGATTGAAGCAAGCATCCCAGTTGATATGATCGGAGGAACTTCCATCGGCTCGTTCATGAGTGCGCTCTATGCTGAAGAGCGTAGCTACAATCAAATGAGGATCAAAGCCAGGCAATGGGCAATGGTAAGAATGTAGAATATGTTTCTTCTTTTCCACTCTTAACACACGGGTGTTTTGACAGGAGGCATTGCACACAGAAGGAGCAGTCCAGCACAGCCCCTGGAGGCTAGCGGAGGTGAAGAAGGGCATTTGGAATGGTTCTGATGCATTGATTTTATCAATAACGAAGGAGGAGAAGCTGCTGATGCCTCATCCAAAGTGTACTGCTACTGTGGCGCATAGTGATGCTTCCTGTATACAGAACTGGTGTTTACGTGAGTGAGGCATATCGGCGGCTCTGTCCGGTGCTGTTCTCCCTAAAGCAGAAATCTGAATTTTTGATCATTGAGAATTTACCATATCTGTTGGGAAAACAGCTCTCTCAGGACACTCTGCTGGACTTGAGCGTATTTTGTAATGTTACACTGCATGAGCAGGACACATGCCTCGCTCCGGGAGTGCATTCTCCTGCCTTCCTGCTGTGGACTGGGCTTTTCTTTCTTTCATTGTGCTAGGTTTTTGGGGTGGGTGAGAGATTGGGAAGGATCACATTAATTCAGTCTGTGCAAGGAATAGACTGGACAGAAGCTCAAATTGAAAGGAATGCCCCAGAGACCATTTTTGACGAGAGGCTGTCTGGAGGTCACCCAAAGAGACGCAATAGTCATTCACCCCAAGCTTGGAACCAATTTTTCACATTAGTTTCAGGATCTTTGCCTACTGCCGGGGGCAGAGGTGAGAGAATCCTGGAATTCTTTTAAAGAGAGACAGGAACCTGCTACAAAGGATGGCATTGTAACAAGCACAGCCCTAGGCTGCCAGTGAGGAACTGTTCCATTTCCACTACCATAGTGATAGTAACAGAGAGTAAGCCGTGCTAGTCTATACACTATCAAAACAAAAAAGTGCTACTTGACTGCTTTTTGTTACCATAGTGGATAGACTGGGGTCTGTCTGAGTTTCTGAGGACTGCAGGGCTGAAATAAACACCCATTGCTCCAGCATGTACAACAACCCTACTCTGTGTGATTGTACCTGTTTGCACATGTTAGCTGGTGTTTACTGTTGTTTGTTGTCATTTTATGTGCTGGAGTCTGTTTTCTTTCCAGATCTGACCATGTAACTTTCTCTCTTTCACTTTCACATGCTGTCCTTTTTGAGTAGAAGTGATTGACCAAGGTAATTCTTCTATGAGCTAACTAAGAATCCTGTGTCTGACGTAAGATGTAGTACCAGCATTCCAGAGGTCAGGGTACTGCTTTAGGGAGGAACCTAATTACAATTTTTTTAAACATGCAAAGCTACACTAAGCTTTGTGTTGATTGTTGAAATATAAAGATACGATTTGTTTGAGAAATTATTTACTCATAGGCTGTTTTTAAGAAACCACTAAAAACACACAGAAGACTGAATAAAATCAAGCAGTACTTGCGATAGACAACTAGTGATAAAAGATAACATTGGTTACATCTAGGATCTGCCAATTATAAATGGATACAATATTTTGACTTCATTTCTAGCTTTCACATAAAAATTGTTTCCAATTTTTTTTTCCTAATGAAAAGAAAGGTTTTTGCCCAAATGAACGGAAAGGATGAAGTTTGTGAGACTTAGAGTGGGGGATAGAGAAATTTGCAACTAATATGTTGCAGTTCTTCTCTAGCATTACTCTCTGCATGTAGCTTCTCCGGTTGTAGTTGTGATGGGATGCGGTCGCAGAAGGTCCCATGGAATGCTCCCCCGTGTGCTAATCAGACCACTAACACCTGCCTTCTTGCTCTCTGGGGTTCTCCACCACCCTGTTCTGCTGAGTCAGATCCACTGGTCTCCTCTAGCCAAATAACAGATTTGGAGTTATGCCCGTTGCAGAGCAGTGCAAACGCTCTGGGTAGAGGCGGTTTTAGAGAACAGCACTCAGGAAATCAACCCCTCCCTGCCCCAAAGGAATTAAAACCCCAAATAAATCTCTCTCTTTCTTGCTCATCTCTGCAAAATATTTGCACAAAGAGGGCTCATTAGGTACGCCCCGCCCCCGTCAATAAAAGGGAGAGATACACAATGGTAGCCCTCCCCCAATAACAATAATTTATATTGGGCTTGATGATCAACAAAGGAGTTTTTTTAATTAAGCAAAACAGGAGGATTTAAATCGTTATCGATAAAAATAGGCAGTTCAAAGTCAGTTAGCTAATCAAACAAAATAGAAAAATGAATAGCTAATTCTATTCTTGAGAGATCTTACCCTCAACATCTGCCTTTTTATCAGGTGAAATCTTCAAGTCAGGAATGATCTTACCCTGACTTGGCTCTCCAGTAAACTATAAAGCACTTCTCTTTCTTCTTAGGTTTTGCAGGCAATTTCCAAGGCAGGCGGAAGGCAAAACATGGAGCAACCCCAGGTCCCTCTTTATACCTTTCCCGGGTGGAGGAAACTCTATTGTTCTCTGTGTGTAAAAGTACACCCCATGATGTAAAAGTACACCCCATGATGGAGATAGTCACATGCGTGAAACCACCTGCCCGTCATTGTTTTAAGCTAACCAGCCATTGCCTACTTGCTGTTCTGAACATATGTAGCAAAGTTCTTCAGATATAGATTGACACTCATCAGTGGCTCTTAGTCTGCTAAGCACTGCTAGCCTGTCACAAGCCTGACACTCACAATAGGGTAGCCACACCTCCTGGAGAAGTCTTCACAGAGACAAATGTTTTTAACAGAAATATGTAGACAATGCTTATAACTTCAACTGCAAAAATGGTACACACAAAAAATAGGATTTACAGAACCAGCAGGTTATACCACTGAAAACAATGTTACAAGACACATTTTGTCCAAAGCATTTCTGAGTTATTTATATTTATATTCATAACCCATCCTTCATAAAGCATGGATGGGCGGGGGGATGGCTCCATAACAGTAATCAGCTGTGGCTTTGGCTACCTTCCTATCCAATGTCACAGTGGCAGAAATAATGATCTGTTCTGTGGGTTTTAGTCCAAGAATAATACTTATGTTCAACAAGCGTGTGTCGAGCTACCAATCCTAGACTATAACTTAATAGGGTCCCGTGCCGCCCAGTTACTCTCCTAAAATTGGATGGACCAACGGTCATTAATTTTAATAAACGCCTAAATTGGGGGGGTCTCACTTGTATGAATACATACAGTCACTTCCTTGGGGGTGTCCTCATGCCATATAACAAATGCCCCCAAGTTTTCTGCTTGTCTTCGCTACCATAGCAATTTTAGATCCTCCCTTTCAACCCACTGGGCCTTTTAAGTTCACTTATTACCTTCCCTCTGAGCCCTGTCTTTCCATCACAGCACCATCACTAGAGGGCAGGGGTGTTATTCTGGAACACTGTGGAGGCAGTTGAGAGGTGATGAAGGTTTCATGGACTAAAACAGCATTAAGTAATTTTCTGTAACTCTTACGTCTTTGAAACGTCTTGAAGTGTTACCTTGAACTCAGTTTCTTTAGGTTCTGAGCTTCGCATTGGTTATAGGTGCTGGATCACTAGATTCAGATGTGTGCAGAGGCCTCACAATTAAAATGGGACTCAGTAACTTTGTAGAAATCAACTTAATTTTAGTAAAACTAGATGGGCCATTCCCCATCTCCTAGAAGGTTGGAGGGGAGGATGCTAATCCCATCCAGTTTGTACAAGTCTAACATTAGAATGGGTGTTGTGTCGCACCTCCAAGAGAACTGAATTTTTAGTGGAGGGACAAGGATCCTTTCAGTCTGAAAAGCCTTTTGAAGCTGTATCTGTGTCAAAGGTTGTTTATCATCCAAATGGGAGAGACTTCTAAATTGTACACATGTAATTACATTGTACACAGAAAGGAAGCTTACCAGAAGTGGGAACAGGGACAGGCGACTAGGGAGGAATGTTTAAAAAAAAAAAAAAAAAAAACAGCTTGAGCATGCAGGGTTGTAACCAGAAAAGCCAAGGCACAAGTTGGCATTGCTTCTAGCAAGAGATGTGAAGAAGGGGTTCTACGGGTGTGTTAGCAATAAGAAGGTGGTCAGGGAAAGAGTGGGGCCCTGACTGAAGGGGGGAGGTGAACTAGTGACAAATGATGTGGAAAAAGCTGAAGCACTCAATGCTTTTTTTTTTTTTCCACTTTGTCTTCACAAGGTTGTCTCCCAGACTGCTGCAATGGGCAGTACACTGTGGGAGGGAGGTGAGCAGCCCTCAGTAGCGACAGAACAAGTTAAGGAATACTGGGATATACTGGACATGCAGAAGTCCATGGGGCCAGATTTAATGCAACTTACGTTGTGAAGAGACTTGGCTGATGTGATTGCAGAGCCCTTGGCCATTATTTTTGAAAACTCGTGGTGATCAGGGAAGGCCCTGAACAATTGGAAAAAGGCAAATTATAGTGTTTATCTTTCAAAAAAAAAAAAAAAAGGGAGGGAGAATTGGGAAACATACTGGTCAACTTCACCTCAGTCCCTGGAAAAAATCATGGAGCAGGTCCTCAAGGCATCCATTTTGAAACATTTGGAGGAGAGGAAGATAGTCAGGAACAGTCCTTATGGTTTTGCCAAGGGCAAGTCATGTCTGACCAACCTAATTGCCTTCTATGATGTGATAGCTGGCTCTGTGGATATAGGGAAAGCAGTGCACCCAGTACACCTTGATTTGTGCAAAGCTTTCAACATGGTCTCCCATGGTATTCTTGTCGGGATAGGGTCCAGAGTGGTGTAGACAAACTGGAAGATTGGGTCAAAGGAAATCTAGTGAGGTTCAGCAAGGACAAGTGCAGAGTCATGCATATAGGATGGAAGAATCTCATGCACTGCTACAGGCTGGGACTGTCTGGCTAAGCAGCAGTTCTGCAAAAAAGGATCTGGGGATTATAGCAGATGAGAAGCTGGATATGAGTCACTGGTGCGCTCTTGTTGCTAAGAAAGCTGATAGCATTTTGGTCAGTGGTATGGTCAATGCATTAGTAGGAGCATCTTCACACTCGGGTACTCCTTCATGAGTTCTGTGAAGACTTCTCCTAACTGGGCTTGCTGAGCGGTACCAGAGAGATCAGATGTTCAAGAACCAGTCAGTGGGAGGCTCAATGTATTGCTAGAAGGGAGCAGTCTGGGAGAAGATTTTTACAAAATCACTGTGGAAATATCCTGTTCTCTGCTGCCTTACTTCTCATTAGCTGTGGCTGTTGAAGGTTATGGTTGTTTAGAACCATGTGTTCTGGTGTTAGTGGCGTAAAGGGACCTTATTATTTATGTTTTCTGTTGTGATATGTTAAATAACTTCAGCTGGTTTCTGTGCCACTAGCCCAAATGAGAAATGTCTGCAGGACAAAAAAGCTTTTAGGTATTTTTAGAAATTGGCATCTCCTCGCTACTATGCTTGAGGGATCAATTAGATGGGATCTCTGGACAGAACAGAGCAGCCAATAAATAATGGCTTTCATTTGTTATGTTGCGGATGGGGCATGCAACTCATTGACCAGATCAATCATCTACTCTACTCCTTTGATTCTGCTGTGCTTAGCAAGTAGCAGACTTCCTTGAGCTGATTGTAAAGCTGATAAGGAATCCACACTAATAGTATGCCAAAATGTATATGATCTGCTTACCATTTTTGCTCTAGAAAGTATTCTGATTTTATGTAATGCCTAAAACTTTTTCCTATCGTGAGGAGGTGGAGATTGGATGATCAGTAACTAGGCACATGCTCCTCAGAGTCACACGCACAGCTTCACCCATGCCAACTGCTTTTGATGAGGGAGGGTCGTTAGTCCAGACACTGAGGGTGAGAGTCACTCTCTGGCTCCCATGCGGGATCTTAGCAGCATGGTACCACAGCTCATGTGTTATTTTGCAGGGCACAGGAAGCCATCCTCTGAGGGCCACGCTACAAAATCAGGACTGGGTCCAAGTCTGGCGTCTCAGTGCAGGACATGGGTTAGAGCAAAGAGGATTAGGGAGTGCTGTGAAAGTGACATCCTTCTTGGGAAAGTCCACTGAATAAGAATGTAAGAATGGCTGTCATTGGTCAGCCTAAAGATCCATCTATCCCAGTATCTTGTCTTCTGATAGCAGCCAAAGCCAGGTGCCCCAGAGGGAATGAACAGAACAGGTCATCATCAAGTGATCATCTGTAGTTCATTCTCCACTTTTGGCAAACAGAGACTAGGACACTATGTCTGCCCATCATGGCTAATAGTCATTGATGGACCTGGCCTCCATGAATTTATCTAGCTCTTTTTTGAACCCTGTTATAATCTTGACCTTCACAACATCCTCCAGCAAAGAGTTTCTTAGGATGATTGTGCGTTGTGTGAAGAAATACTTCCTTTCCTCTGTGTTAAACCTGCTGCCTGTTAATTTCACTTGGTGACCCCTAATTCTTTTGTTTATGATCTAGAGTAAAGAACACTTTCTTATCTACTTATCTACACCAGTCAGGAGTTTATAGACCTCTCTCATATCTCCCCTTAGTTGTCTCTTATCCAAACTGAAAATTCCCAGTCTTACAAAGTCTCCCTATATGGAAGCTGTTCCACGTCACTACTCATTTTTGTTGCCTTTTCCTGAACCTTTTCCAATTCTAATATATCTTTTTTGAGATGGGGGAACACATCTTCCTGCAGTCTCCAAGATCTGGAGGCACCATGAATTTATATAGCAGCAATATGACGTTTTTCTGTCATATCTTTCTTAATGACTCCCAACATTCTGTTTGCCTTTTTGACTGCTGCTGCATATTGAGTGGATGTTTTCAGGGAATTATCCACAATAACTTGAAGATTTTTTTCTTGAGTGGTAACAGCTAATTTAGACCCTATCATTTTATGTATAGTGGGGATTCTGTTTCCCAGTGTACATTACTTTGCATTTATTAACATTAAATTTCATCTGCCATTTTATTGCTCAGTCATTCAGTTCTGAGATGTCCTTTTGCAACTTTTCACAGTCTGCCTGGAACATAACTTTATTTTTAGTGGCTGTGTTTTGTACCATCAGCAAATTATGCCACTCCACTGTTTACCCCTTTTTCCAGATCACTTTTGAATATGTTGACTAGGTCTGGTCCCAGCACAGACCCTTGGGGGAATAACTTTATTTATCCATCTTAATTCTGAACACTGACCATTTATACCTACCCTTTTGTTTCTGATCTTCTAACCAGTTACTGACACTGGGATAACAGGGCAGCTTATTTTGCTTAAGAGTAAGGGACCTTGTCAAAGTCTTTCTGAAAGACTAAGTGCACTATATCCACCGGATGCCAAGTATCCGCATGCTTGTTGACTTCCTCAAAGAATTCTAGTAGATTGATGAGATCCGATTTCCATTTACAAAAACCATGTTTCCTCTTCCCCAACAAATTGTGTTGATTTCTGTATTGGACAATATTTTTCTTTACTATAGCTTCAGCAAGTTTGCCAGATATGGAAGTTAGACTTAGCAGGTTTTAATTGCAGGGATCACCTCTGGAGCCCTTTCTAAAAAATTGGCATCACATGAGCTATCTTTCAGCCATTCGGTATAGTGTCTGAGTTAAATGGCAGGTCACAGGTTATAGATATTAGTTCTGCAATTCACACTTGAGTTCCTTCAGAATTTTGGGTTGAATACCATCTGGCCCTGGTGACTTATTTCTCATTTTTTTCCAAAAATGTCCTCTAATTAATCCCTCCTTTGGGGACAGGTCCTCAGATTTGTCACCTAAAAAGAATGGCTCAGGTTTGGGAATCTCCCTCACATCTTCAGCTGTGAAGGCCAATGCAAATAATTCATTTAGTTTCCCTGCTATGGCCTTTTTGTCCCTGAGTGCTCTTCCAGCATTTCGATTGCCTAGTGACCCCACTGGGTGTTTAGAAAGCTTCCTGTTTCTGAGATACTAAAAAAAAAAAATCGCCATTGTTTTTGGTTACCAAGTGGACCAGCTACAGTCACCAATTGGATCAGATCCTGTGCTCAACTTTGGACTAAATCAGCAATTGCCTCTCCTCTTGTGGGTTCCAGAACCTAATGCTCCATGCAGCAGTACTTTAAAGTGTCAAGAAATTTTATCTCGGCAGCCTGTCTGGAAGCGATGTGGGAGATAATTGGAATCTTCCACTTATTATAGTATTTTTTTAAAAATTTTAATAGCATCTCTAGTTTTCCTGAGCATTTCACAGCCACTGTCACCATCCTGAGTAGGTAATATATCCCTACTGCTATATTCTTATTATTATAACATGGAATTACTATCCACAGAGATTCTGTGATGCAATTTGATTCAATATTTTCACTTAATTTGATTCCACGCTTTCTTTCACAGATGATGCCACTCCCTCCACCACTGTCCTGTTCTGTCCTTCCAATATATTTTGTGCTATGGTATGACTGTGTCCCATTGATTATCATCATTCCACCAAGTTTCTGTGATGCCAATTATATCAATATTCTGATTTAATATGAGGCACTCTTGTATGTCCATCTTGTTATTTAGACTTCTAGCGTTGATATATAGTTACTTAAACTAGGCACATTTTAACTATCTGCCATTACATGAAGCAATTAAATGATCTTTTCTGTTTCTGGTCAGATCATAGAATCACAGAATCATAGAACACTAGGACTGGAAGGGACCTCGAGAGGCCATCGAGTCCAGCCCCCTGCCCCAATGGCAGGACCAAGTACTGTCTAAATCATCCCTGATAGACATCTATCTAACATGTTCTTAAATATCTCCAGCGATGGAGGTTCCACAACCTCCCTTGGCAATTTATTCCACTGTTTGACCACCCTGACAGTTAGGAACTTTTTCCTCTTGTATTTTATCATTTTCCATCCTCTCTTTCTTCCTAGGGCATAGAGAATCTTATTTAAGAGAGATTAGGGATGTCTCTTTCCAAGCCATGTGCTCTTTCTCACCTGTTGTCTTTTCCCTAGCTCTCCATTTAAAAACCTTTTCAATTTTAAGTGCCAGCAATCTGGTTCCATTTTGGTTCAGGTGGATCCCACCCTTTCCCAAAAGTTTCCCTATTTCCTAAACAGTCTAACCCCCCTTCTCCTTATACCATCATCTCATCCCTACATTGCTAAGCTGCAGGTTTACCTGTCTAACTGGCCCTGCACATGGGCCTGGAAGCATCTGAGAGAATGCGACTGTGGAGGTCCTGAACTTCAGTCTCTTACCTAGCAGCCTAAAATTGGTCTGCGAGATCGCTCATCTACCTTTTCCTGTGTCATTGGTACCTACATGCAGCACAACCACCAGCTTTTCCCCAGTACTGGCATAAGTATATCTAGATGTCTCAAGAGATCTGCCAGCTTCACCCCCGGCAGACAGGTCATCTCAAATGCAGCTATCTGTGTTTCTAATGATCGACTCCGTGATAATTATTACCTGTCTTTTCCTAATAACTAGAGTTACCTCCCCCCACAAGGTATTCTCAGTGCGAGAGGATACCACATGGTTATCTGGAAGGAAGGTCCTAGCTATAGTACTCCCTGATAAATTTGTTAGTCTTTAAGGTACTACAGGACTCCTAGTTGTTTTAACTATGGGATTGTTTCCCTCTACTCCAGTTGGATGCTATCTTTTGCTGAAACTTTTACCCTTCTCAGTAGCACAAAGGCTGTCAGACGGGCAGAGTGGGTTCCCTGAAAGTATTTCTGTCTCCTTTAGCTCCTCCATTTCAGCCACTGTGGTCCCCAAAGCCTGCTCAGTCTCTGAGGGGTAGGAGCTCCCTGCCCTGAAGGTACACATATGCCATCTGCCCATAGGGCAGATAATCATACATACTTCATTGGAAGCAATAAACTGGATAGACACCATTCTATTTCTGGACTTGTGACTGCATTGTCATAGAATCATAGAACGCTGGGACAGGAAGGGACCTTGGGCGCTCATCTAGTCCAGCCCCCTGCCCTCATGGCAGGACCAAGTACTGTCTAGACTATCCCTGATAAACAGTTATCTAACCTGTTCTAAATATCTCCAGAGATGGAGATTCCACAACCTCCCTAGGCAATTTATTCCAGTGTTTGACCACCCCGACAGTTAGAAACTTTTTCCTAATGTCCAACCTAAACCTCCCTTGCTGCAGTTTAAGCCTATTGCCTCTTGTTCTATCTTCAGAGGCCAAGAACAAGTTTTCTCCCTCCATCTTATGATACCCCTCAATCTTCCTTTTTCCAAACTAAACAAGCCCAATTCTTTCAGCCTTTCTTCTTAGGTCATCTTCTCTAGACCTTTGATCATTCTGGTTGCTCTTTTCCAGACCCTTTCCAATTTCTCCACATCTTTCTTGAAATGCAGTGCCCAGAAGTGGACACAATGCTCCAACTGAGGCCTAACCGCTGCAGAGTAGAGCGGAAGAATGACTTCTCATGTCTTGCTCACAACATAGCTGTTAATGCGTCCCAGAATCATGTCTGCTTTTTTTTTGCAACAAAATCACACTGTTGACTCATATTTAGCTTGTGGTCCACTATAACCCCTAGATCCCTTTCTGTCAGACTCCTTCCTAGACAGTCGCTTCCCATTCTGTGTGTGTGAAACTGATTTTTCCTTCCTAAATGGAGCACTTTGCATTTGTCTTTATTAAACTTCATCCTGTTTACTTCAGACCATTTCTCCAATTTGTCCAGATCATTTTGAATTTTGACCCTATCCTCCAAAGCAGTTGCAACCCCCCCCAGTTTGGTATCATCTGCAGACTTAATAAGGGTACTTTCTATGCCAATATCTAAATCGTTGATGAAGATATTGAACAGAACTGGTCCGAAAACAGACCCCTGTGGAACCCCACTTGTATACCTTTCCAGCAGGATTGAGAACCATTAAGAAGTACTCTCTGAGTATGGTTATCCAGCCAGCTTTGCACCCACCTTATAGTAGTCCCATCTAAGTTGTATTTGCCTAGTTTATCAATAAGAATGTCATGTCAGACCGTATCAAATGCTTTACTAAAATCTAGGTAAACCACATCCACTGCTTCTCCCTTATCCACAAGGCTCGTTATCCTATCGAAGAGAGCTATCAGATTGGTTTGACATGATTTGTTCTTTACAAATCCATGCTGGTTGTTCCCTATCACCTTACCACCTTCCAAGTGTTTGCAGATGATTTCTTTAATTACTTGTTCCCTTATCTTTCCTGACACAGAAGTTAAACTGACCAGTCTGTAGTTTCCTGTGTTGTTTTTATTCCCCTTTTTATAAATGGGCACTATATTTGCCTTTTTCCAGTCTTCTGGAATCTCTCCTGTCTCCCATGATTTTCCAAAGATAAGAGCTAAAGGCTCAGATACCTCCTCTATCAGTTCCTTGAGTATTCTGTATTCTGTGATGCATTTCATCAGGCCCTGGTGACTTGGAGACATCTAACTTTTCTAAGTGATTTTTAACTTGTTCTTTTTTTATTTTGTCTTCTAACCTACCCATTTCTCCTGGCATTCTCTATGTTAGGCCCTCCTTCAGACTTCTCGGTGAAGACCGAAACAAAGAAGTCATTAAGCATCTCTGCCATTTCCAAGTTTCCTGTTACTGTTTCTCTCTCCTCACTGAGCAGTAGGCCTACCCTATCTTTGGACTTCCTCTTGCTTCTAATGTATTGTTTCCCTTCATGCCCGTAGCTAGTTTGAGCTCATTTTGTGCATTTGCCTTTCTAATCTTGCCCCTGCATTCCTGCGGTGTTTGCCTCTATTCACTCTTTATAATTTGTCCTAGTTTCCATTTTTTGTATGATTCTTTTTTTATTTTGAGATCATACAAGATTTCCTGGTTAAGCCAAGGTGGTCTTTTGCCATATTTTCTATCTTTCCTACGCAGCAGAATCGCTTGCTTTTGGGCCCTTAATAATGTCCTTTTGAAAATCTGCCAACTCTCCTCCATTGTTTTTCCCCTCAGTCTTGCTTCCCATGGGACCTTACATAGCAGCTCTCTGAGTTTACCAAAATCCTCCTTCCTGAAATCCATTGTCTCTGTTTTGCTGTTCTCCCTTCCTTAAAATTGTGAACTCTATGATTTCATGATCGCTTTCTGCCAAGCTGCTTTCCGCTTTCAAATTCTCAGTCAGTTCCTCCCTATTTGTTATAATCAAATCTAGGACAGCTTCCCCCGGTAGCTTTTTCAACCTTCTGAAATAAAAAGCTGTCTCAATGCAGTCCAAGAACTTACTGGATAGTCTGTGTGTTGCTGTGTTAGTTTCCCAACATATGCCTGGGTAGTTGAAGTCCCCCTTCACCACCAAATCCTGGGGCAGAAGAATCCCAAGCATTGCTATAAGCTGAGGACCGACTGGCTCAGCAGTAGTACAACGGAAAGGGACCTAGGGGTTATGGTGGATGAAAGGCTGGATATAAGTAAACAGCATGCCCTTGTAGCCAAGAAGGCTAACAGCATATTAGGGTGCATTAGGAGGAGCATTTCGAGCAGATCTAATGAAGTAGTTATGCCCCTCTATTTGGCACTGGTGAGGCCACATCTTGAATATTATGTCCAGTTTTGGGGCCCCCAGTATAAAAAGGATGTGGATTTGCTGGACGAGGTTCAGTGGAGGGCAACAAAAATGAATAAGGGGCTGGAACACAAGACCTATGAGGATAGGCTGAGGGATTTGGGCTTGTTTAGTTTTCAGAAGAGAAGATTTAGGGGTGATTTAATAGCAGCCTTCAACTTCCTGAAGGGGAGCTCTAAAGAGGAGGGTGAGAAACTTTTCTCAGTGGTGTCAGATGGCAGAACAAGGAGCAATGGTCTGAAGTTGAAGAGGGAGAGGTGTAGGTTAGATATTAGGAGAAACTCCTTCCCCAGGAGTGTGGCGAAGCACTGGAATGTGTTGCCGAGAGAGGTGGTGGATTCTCCATCCCTCGAGGTTTTTAACTCCCAGCTTGACAAGGTCCTGTCTGGGATGACTTAGTTGGGGTTGATTCTGCGTGAAGCAGGGGCTGGACTAGATGACCTCCTGAGGTCCCTTCCAGCCCTGTGATTCTGTGATTTTGTTAGTTGTTTAAAAAAAACCTTATCCGCCTCTTCCACCTGTGTAGGTGGACTGTAGTACACTCCTAGCAGGACATCACCCTTGTTTTTTACCTGTTAGCCTAACATAGAGACTTAATTGACTCCAGAAGCTCATTCCTTTGTTATTGTTGTTTCTTATGAGGGAGGTGTCTTGGGCATTAAGTTTAAAGAAGGTTACATGCATCAAGCCTGTCTCTCCCCCAGACTCCTCACAAAACTCCCCTGTTAGCCACTCATGTTTGCTAGCACCTCTGGTTGCTTACAAGTTGGTTCTCTAAAGCCTGGTTGTCTTGAGTAGTCCTGCCCCCTAATTGGCTGTTGGTATAGGCTAAAAGGGTCAAAGCCTCATAGTTCTCAGCCTTGTGTAGGAGGCCACTGGGCTCAACATGAACATGGTCAGCACAGACGACATGGTAGGTTTCAGTCAAACAGCCGGCATGCTGCACACTCAGATTTACATGCTACAGACAACAAACTTCCCCTGACGGTCACTTAATTGCTGCTCCTTCACCTGGAGAAGTCCCTCACAGAACTTGCCTTGCAGCACAGGAAAGCGGTGCCTGGAAGCTGAGTGAGGATTGCATCGTAGCATAGGAGGGTGTGATGCACGCAGGTTGTGGGCCACGTGTGGCATTTTCATTGTGGGAATAGAGCTCTCCTTAGGAAGTAGAGAATAATTAGTTATTACATGCTGCACTTCGCAAATCACTTCACATCCTACACTGTTTTATCTTGTTCATATGCCAAATCTTCATGTGTAACAACACAGCCCAGTGCAAAATAATGTAAACAAACACAAACGGTAAGAAGAGAGTGAAGGCGTTGCCAAAGGCACAGGCACGAATACCAGACAAGGGTATGAAAGGAGAACTCGTTCAGCTCGCAGGAGGGGGAAAACTCCCCAGGAGGAGGCCTGGTGAGGGATAGCACATGCAGCTGAGAGGTGGCAGAACGTGGTAGCTAGACTTGGGTTCTGTTATGTCAGCTTCAGATTGAACCAGGGCCCTAGGGATGTCCATCGGACTGTCCAGGGTGGCAACCCCAGGCTCCAATGTTGATCTTCGCCTTTGGGGCCTGGCCTGGGGCAACAACGGGAATGAACCCCCTGCACTCATCACAGCAGTGAGAGCCCCGGGAAGCTTCGCTCCTTCATCATCTCTCACCAGCAAGACAAGGCGGCAGAAATGTAGCAATTTAAAGGGAACAAAATATTTCTTCAGTGATGAGCTTCCGTGGGACAGACCCACTTCTTCAGATCAGTCTCTCACCAGGTCTCTGCTTTACCAGTGCCCCTCCCTCTGCTCGGCCTGTGCCCAGGGTCCCACTTCACTCACTTCCCCTCTCCCCCCGTCCCCCATTGCTCACCACATTCCACATGCTGTTACTTGTGGCATGTCTGGCTTCCACCGTACAACTTCTGACCTGCAGCTTCCCACTGTCGCTCAGCCCTGATTCGCTATGGGCACAGATGGTTTGTGCTGCCCCTGCTCCTGGCTGCTCCAGCTCCCCAGCTCGGCTGCTTCTCACTCACAGGTGTTGCCTCCATCTCCAGCCCATCTCTGGCTCCAGCCCCACTCTGCCTTCTGGGCAGCTTCTCTGGTCCCGCTGGTGCTGGTGACTGCTGCTCTGCCTCCTACTCAACCCAGGCTGCTACTGCTGTCCCCTTAGGTATGCTCTTTTCTGGCTCAGGCAGCTCTACCTTATACAGAGGATGAGCGTTGAGGGCCTGACCCTTTCATTGACCTGTCCACCCTGTCAACCAGGGTGACCTGGAGCATTGGCCAATCCCTAGTGGCCCTGGGCACTCTCAGCTCAAGATCCTTTCTCTTTAACCCTTCTCCTTAATGTTGGCACTGGGAGTGGGCCAAAAAAGCCCCACCTCTTCGTTTTGACGTGCTTGTTTTTAAGGAAAAGATTAAAGAATGTTCTAACTGATTTAGGAATAAAAATTATTTACATTTCTATAGGTGGAGGCTCTGGGAGCTATTTAAAATACGAATGAATTAGGCATGACCTCACTTTTGGAGCACAAATTATATGGATTTCAGAAGTTTTACACTGAGACACAAAGACATTATAGACTTGTCCAAAGATGGCCTAATGAACCAGTGGCATAACCAAGAGTACAGCCAGAAACCCTCCCAGCTGGTCCCCTGGCCTAGCCATGTACACCATGTCCACTTGCACCTCAGTGATGACAATCTACCTTTATATTGTCATTTCTATCAAAGATGGATCATATACAATATTGTAAAACTTAATCATTTTAGCATTAAGCTTAGACAAAGAAGATGGGAAGGTCTGAGGTCCCCTTGTCTTTCCACACTACCTAGAAATACACTGTGAGGGAAATGACTACTTAACACTGATAACAGCGGTCGCATTTTTCTGCTCAGGAGACTTTGCTGCTTTAGTGTGGACTTTTGCTGGGTCAGTATTAATTAAGTAATGCAGATGCATATTTTTCTGTATCTTTAATAGAAGCTAAATACAGAGTTTGAAGTTATTTTAATATATGACTTGCAACAGAACAGATGCTGTTTGTGACCCTTGTGTTGTGCTTTTGGCTTTTCCAATGGCTGTTCACCAGAGTAGCTCACTCAACTTTGCTTTGAAAGTTGGAACAGCATCTCACTCCAAATGCAGATGACTCATGTTCCAGTGGGTTTCCACCAGATAGCTCACATGTGAAATATTTTTCCTCTCTTTAGGATATGAATTCAGTGTTTAAGACTGTGCTGGACCTGACGTATCCAATAACCTCCATGTTCTCTGGAGCATCGTTTAACAATGGCATCAGCAACATCTTCAAGGACAAACAGATTGAGGTAGGTTGCAAGTTCTTGTCTGAAAGGATTGTTTCAAAGCACCCCCGAAGTTTCCATTGCCAGTTTGTCTGTCCTTTAAAAACTCACTTTTACCACTGGGCATCCACATTTTCTCATTTGTAAATGTGTAAGACAGTCTTTGATGTCAAGTGCTGATGCTCTAGAGCAGTGATGTCCAAAGGAAGACACCCAATCACCACATGCCTCCCCCTGCAGCCAGGCACCCTACTCCTCATCCCCTGCAGCCAGGCACCCTACTCTGTTGCCCCCAGTGATTGGAGCTGAGCTACTGCAGCTGCCCAGCCCCAAGAGCAGCATGGCATGGTGCCTGAGCCAGCTGGACAGCATCTGAGGAACCGTCGCACCACCGTGTGGCCCCTGAGTCCCCGAGCTGCCGCCACCTTGTCGCTGTGCCACCCACCGCCCAAGCCGCCGCACTGGCCCGCAGAACTGCATTTGCCACAATACAATTTCCCAAATGGGAAGAGTATTGGACACTGTGGCTCGAGAGTAGCAAATAAGGGCTTTAAAAGCACGCGTTGTTGATTTGCTGTACCCTATATTGTACACCGAAAATCTCAAACACCCCCTTATGTGCTGCTTTTCCAGGAAATATGTGATGACTGTTAGGAAAAGAGAACATGGCTTTGCGTCCAGTTGGTTACTCACTGTATTTGCTTCAGAGACAAATTTTTAGCTACCCACGCAGGGCTGGCATTTTCATTTCTGGTTGCGTCTGTCAAGAAAGTGTGTGTCTTTGGTTTCTCCATCAGAATTGCTTGTCGGTTTATGTCCAATATAACCATCAACTGTAAAACTGACACTTCCTGTATTGCAGGATCTGTGGATTCCTTACTTCACCATCACCACTGACATTACTGCGTCAGCTATGAGGGTCCACACAGATGGTAAGTATGTCCAGAGATATATCAGAGAGGTAACCGTGTTAGTCTTTAGTTTCAGGAACAACAAGAAGTCTTGTGGCACCTTATAGACTAACAGATATTTTGGAGCTTATGCATAAGCTCCAAAATATCTGTTAGTCTATAAGGTACCACAAGACTTCTTGTTGTTCTCTGTGTCCAGAGAATCCTCTGTAGGAGGGTGATCTCTGAGCTTGTCGTGATGTCTGAACACCAGCCTTTTGGCATAGTTTCATTCTTTCCATCCTTTACTTTTCCTTCCTCCGCTGTGTTAGCTGCTGAACACCAGGATCCGCAGTTGGACACAGATAACAAGGAGCTGTAATACCAGGGGGAATTAAAATTGGTGTGATGCTTCACAGCCTGGAGTGTAAATTAGTTCAAGAACACCAGTGAGTTCACAGAAACATTCATGGGATACAAGAGCTCTCCCATAAATCAGAATTAATTGGAAAAATCATGCATTAAAATAAAAGTCCTCATGAATCTAGCTGTTCCATCCAGCATGATGTAAGTGTCCTTTATAGCATTATAAGCCTCTCCATAAACCACTCCACTGATTCCATGGGGTCAGGGTTTATTTACAATAAGCCCCTGTATTGCTTTTGCACTACATAGATATCTTTAAGTGTAACATTGCCAGAGTAGTGTAAAAAAACAAATCTTTGCGTAAATGAGAAACCAGGCCCATTGGTGGTTTGACTCTTTTTGCTTAAGTATCTGAGACTCCAGATTATAGTCCTGTTCTGTAGTTTTCTCAGAACCAAATAAAAATTTGGTTCCCCGCTTCTTTGAAACAGGGTGGTTGGAGAACTTTCCCCTTAACAGGGAAGTGACAACCTTGCAAGACAGCTAAACCAAGCCAGTGTGTTCTAAGACAATAGATTAGAATTTAGCCTCTGCTCACAACACAGTGTTCATTTTCTGTAATGGCCACGTGATTTTCTCTTTTAGAGAAAATAGTGACAAGCCTTGCGCTTGCCTGGCCATTGCATCAGGTGGCTTTGATCACTTTGGTTTTTTTTTTGTTGTTGTTGTTTGTTTTTTTCTCTCAATAAAACATACCCATCTGCTTCCCATGCTTGCCTCCTTAACACAAGGATAAAGGTAACAGGAAGCCAGAAGCTTTCCATTTTAGTTCTCTCCATCAACATTCCCTTGCAGTCTCCTCTTCTAGGGCATGCTAACTGAGTGCCAGAAATCGCTAAGGATGTGTTTCCTGTTCACTAAGTAGTAATGTTACCTCTTCATGTTCATGGTAACTGATCTTATCGTTAAATTTTGTTCAGCACCAGCAGCTTTATCCTGGTGGAATGGTTTATCGAGGGACCTTTCATGCAACAAAGAAGCCTATTTCAGAAATACCAGTTATGCAAACTCATTGTACAATCGATATCGTTAGGGATGGCTCCTGCTGGCATGTCTTTCTGCTTTCCTCCTCCCCCAGCAGGGTGGTGTTTTGTTAATTCATCTGCATCCTGCATGACATTTGAGAACATAGATTTCTTTTTCCAGGAAAGTGTCTTAAAATAATAACAGACTAGTAAAGCATAGAGGAAACCTGAAGAACTGGTTGGACTAGTCTTTGGAATTCAGTGCCTGTGTCAAAAAATAGGGAGCCTCCCAACACCAAACACAATCATCTTTATCATTATTCAGTCTTCTGTATTTTATTGATGAGATCCCAAGCGCTGAATATTTTCCCGTCTAGGGATCCCAAATAAACCTATAACCAAAACAAAAACGCAGTCCTAGCATAGCTATCTCTCCGTTACTATACAAACCTATAACCAAAGATCAATGCTGGTAGGATGTTTGCAGTTCACTTTTGATTAACAAAAGTGACACTGTTCCAAATCCAAATGAAAAAATTCTAGATGCGTAATTCACTATGCACACTTTGGCTAGCAAGACTTGAAATCTGAAATGCCAAGGGCTAACTATTGATTGCTGAGCTTGTGAAGGGAACATTGCAACTCCAGATTAATATAATGAAACTTTACCCCTTGGTGTGAGAGTGACATTTGTACTTGACTTATTTGAAGATGCCTTTGCAGCAAACCTGAGGAAGGAAGAAACGGAAAGGGTGAGAATATAACTAAACAGAAGCTTTAAAGCAGTACATTTTGTAGGAAGCAGATCCAGTCAACTCCTGGCTGATTAAATCTCTCTACTTCTAATCAGTCATAATTGCCTTCATTGCAGTACATTAATAACAAAAATAATTGAGAGCATTCAAGGTGTGTCTACAGTAGAGTGTGCCCACATCCTGGCTCACCCACAAGCAGGCACATGTCAGCTAGGCTTCCACACAAGTGTCACATGCCCCATGTCCATGGTGGCATTGCAGCCATGCATGTTTAGTAAGAGGAGAGGAGTAGGTTGGATATTAACAAAAACTACTTCACCATGAGGACAGTGAAGCACTGGAATGCACTGCCTAGAGAGGTGGTGGAATCTCCATCCCTAGAGGTTTTTAAGTCCCAGCTTGACAAAGTCCTGGCTGGAAGGACTTAGTTGGGATTGATCCTGCTTAAAGCAGGGGGTTGGACTCGCTGACGTCTTGAGGTCCATTCCAGCCCTACGGTGCGATGGTACTAGGATTCTGGGGGTGTATCTCAGCATCCTTAGCATCTGACCAGCAGGAGCTGCTCTAGGAATTGGTTTGTGATGTATTGTGGCAGAACTTGTCTGCTCTTCCTGGCTCCTCCTGAAGAGATGGTTTTAGCCTGCCTGAGGCACTTCCATCTCTGCACGTTACTCACACACCTGTCTGTTCCATCTGAAGTGAGGCGTAGATTCACTGGATGAGCTGCTCCACCTGATAGAGGAACCAGCCGTTCAGCAGCGCTCTATGGCATTTGGGAAGCCTTTTCTGAAATGCAGAAGGTGGCTGGATTTAGAGGGTCATTCACAGTAGACTGGGCAGATGCACACCTGATAAATGCTGCAATTATGAGGATTCAAGTTTTAAATGACAAGACAAACTTTCACAGAGCTGTGCAAGAAACTTGCTTTGTTCTTCCTGTGTCAGACCTCTTGTTTGAGTTCAACCATATGAGCTCAGAAGTGGGTTGCAGTTGCCTTCTGAAGGCTGGCTGGGAGGCTGGGTCTATCTGAGGTGGAAGTTCCTGTCAAGGCAGTGAAAGAGCATTGTTTGGTTATGGCTAAACAGGAGTGAGTCCCCAGGCTTTATGTTCTGCCTTAACACTAGGCTACAGTTTGATTCCTTTGGAATCTTTTATAACAGCTAATTTTGGCAGCTCACAGGCATGCTGTGGTACGAATTAAATGTGCATTTTATTAGTCAGGTTTTCAGAATTTGGGCTCGGCTGAGAGAGGCTGAGGTGAAATTCTAGCCAGGGCAGTGTTTCCGGTTTTCAGTGTAACGTTGTTTCAGGCCAGAAGATACAAATCTTGTGGTGGTTCCAGAATGGAAAAGGGAAGCTGTTGCCCAGACCTGTCCCTGTTGGATGGAATCCCACCGAAGGAGAGACTTGGGTATCTGCTGACTGACCAGCAGAGCAGCAAGTTGAGAGGATCAGTAAATTCTGGACAGTCGGAGTGAGTTTGCCCTGGCCGCGTGTCTGACAGACGAGAGTTCCTGCTGCCCAAAACATTTCCCAGCATCAGCTGCAGGGAGTGAAGGAAAATTGAAGCGAACAACAACAGGATGCTAAATGTGGGAAGCTGAGGGGTGCTAGCAGCAGAGTGGAATCTTCTACTTTCCCCAGTCCTGTCCCATCCCATCCCATCCCAGGCAGCTTCCTGTGAACAGCCAGAAAAATACAAGCGCTGAGGTCCAAAAGGGACTTTGCCACTTGGTAGAATCCAAAGGATTTATAATCCGTGCGGTTTGGGAAAGTGCTTTGCTAGTCAAGGTGTAAATCTAGATCGTTACAGTGAAGTGAAGTGACAGTGATAAACGAGCGGCATTTACAAAGATTTGCACTCTTATTTGCAAGACCTGTGCACTTTTGTTTTGTGAGGCATAGTGGAAAGGTGGTTTGAAAGAGTCACTACTTGTATGTTTAAATTAAATTTTCCCTGCGTTGCATTCAGGCTGGATCACACGTATGATTGCCTCTAGTCTATATTGTGTCATGGAAGAGGGTGGGCTCTGTGCTCAGGATGGCAAGCAGAAGGCCTAGCAGCTCGTAACAGGGCATTTCTTACCAAACCTGCCATGTGCACCCGGGGCCTTGTAGTACAGCTGCTTCTGGTGCTTGATGCACTTCCAGTGCGGCTCACCTACCTGCTGGGTGCCCACCTCCACCAGCCTCTTCAAAATGGTCTAATACAGAGGGCTTTGTCTGGAGCTCCCACTAGAACAATGGTCCCTGGTGTGTCTGTACCAGAGGTTAACTAGGACCCTGGTGCGCTCCTCCAGCCAGCGAGCAGTATGCTGAGTGGTGGACCACCTTGATGCTGTTTGGAAGAGCTGGACTGAGGTGTTCAGAGATTGGAGCAGGCTGCATAGAAAGTGAAGGGTTAAGCACCAGTCAGGGGTGCATGAATTGACAGTTAACGTTGGTGTATAGGGAATGAGTGGCAAGTGAGTTAGAAGCTAGGGGCACAAGGAATTGTGGGAATAGCAGAGAGCTATCTAGACACTAGCCCAGATACCTGCACCTTTGCTACTTCCATAATGCAAAATGCGAGGGGAGGGGGCAAGTCACAGTTCAATACACATGCTCACCTTGCTTGCGGTCTATGAGCCGCAAAGGACTTGGAGCCTGTGTGATAGAGTGTAATGTGTGTGAAACTAGCAGTACAGATATACTCCAATGACCCCAGGCTACTCATTATATTGTTCACAAGTGGGCGTTTAGTGCTTGTAATAAGGAGTAGGAAGTCAAGAATCTTGGGATTTAATCATGGCTCTGTCAGTGTCTCACATTAGAACCTTGATCAAGTCACTTTAACAATTTTGGATCCCAATTTCCCTCACTGCTAAATGCTCCGGCATCTGCCTGGGCACCGTTAGGCAGGTTGTACAGCTGAAATAGCATTTGTCAAAGCTTTGTGGTCTTAGGGAGACAGGTACAGAACCTGTCATTGTAACAAGCAAGCAGGGAAGCTTTGGATTTGCAGAGAAAGAAATCCCAGGGAAGGGTCAGAGAAGTTCTGCTCATGCTGATTGATTGCTTGCTCCCACCCTCCATGTCTGTTCACCTCAGCCTCTCTTCATGAGCTCTCCATGAAACCCTCTCTTGTGCCCTGACCCCCTTATCTCCCCTCCCTTCAGCGTGCCCTCTCTCTTTGTTCATCTCCCAAATCAGGTCCCTCTCAGCAAAACCCATCCCAAACAAACACAGATTAAAAGTCTTCTCGCATGCCCTTTGCCTATCCTGTTTCCTTGCTATTCTCTTTGAGGCAAGGAATCATAGAATCAGTGAATCCCAGGACTGGAAGGGACCTCAGGAGGTCATTGAGTCGAGCCCCCTGCCCAAAGCAGGCTCAACCCCAACTAAATCATCCCAGCCAGGAGTTTGTCAAGCTGGGACTTAAAAACCTCCAGGGATGGAGTTTCCATCACCTTGCTAGGTAGCGCATTCCCGTACTTCACCACAGCACCTATGACTCAGTGAATGAAATGCCTAGCACAACAGGGCCCCATTTTCAGTTGTCCCCACGCACTAGCAGGATGCAATAGACAATAGCTATTACTCTTTAGAGCCAAATATTGGCATCTGCGGATGAGAACCATATAGGGGACTGTACCACAGGAATCCATGGCCAACTGGGCCTCTGCAAGCTCTGTCATCTACTGGATATTCTTCTTTCAATGGTGCGATAAGGTCTCTTGTATTCACAATAAATCTGTTCAGTCACCTAATTAATGAATTCAAACAAAGGTTCAGAGATTATTTTAGTGCCTCCTTCTCTATCACATTACAGCTCCCTGAGTGCCACCTCTCCATGAAAATTTAAAGCAGTCATCACAACCTACAGCACATTTCCCTTGTGCATTTCTGGTATGACCACAGCCTCACAGGCTGCTCCAATGTTGGTCTTGTGCTCTGATGGAATAGACCAAATGACTTCATTTCGGGCTTCGTTAATCCTTGCTTGTTGAGTGTTGTTTTGGAATGCCTCTGCCCAGGAATCTTTGGGTTACCTTTGATTTGGACCACCAAAGTTTTGGGACATAGTCCTGGCTGGGATAATTTAGTTGGGGTTGATCCTTCTTTAGGCAGGGGGCTGGACTAGATGACCTCCTGAGGTCCTCCCAGCACCAAGATTCTAGGATTCTATGACTTCTCAGTTTTGACCGATCTCTGATGCTCTCGGAATAGCACTGAAATGAAAAAGCAGGCTACATCTGCTGTGAAGCACCCAGATCTGGGCAGGAGATGGGGTTATGAAGCTCAAGCATCTGCATTAAATGAAGTCTGTCAAGCTCTTCCATGGCTCTTACTGAGCCACGTTTAGCCATTTTGTGAGAAATTGGTGGTGCAGGTGTAACTCCTCCTCTGATTAGGTCGCTGAAGTTGCTGAGTTGTAGGCTCTAGAGTCAATGGATCCTCAATGGCACTATGTTATCAGAGGCCAGGTTTGCATCCTGACCAGCTGTAACCTGCGGAAAGACTCTCAGACATGAGGCGGCAGGGGTGTGGAGTGAGTCTTGCAACTTTAGCAACAAGGGTGCAGAGGCGGAATCCCACATCTTTACAGTGATATGTCTTGTGTCCAGCTGCATCTGAACTCTGGTAAAACTTGGGGGAAGAGAGAAGTCAGACACGTTTCCCATGTGTTCAGCTCCTTGTAAAGGTAACCATTCTGCCAGATGTGGCGTCTCCTGAGTGTTAATGTCCTTCAGCAGCAGCTAAGGCTAGTGATTCCTCCCTGTCATATGTCCACAGAAGAAGCCTTGTTCTTTCATGCTTGGTGGTGGAGTCTGTAACACACCAAAGTGCCTAAGATTATGTTTAAAGTTAAGCATCTTCTTAAGAGCGTTGCTGAACTGGGGACTGAGTAACTCCTTTGCTAAGCTGCATTATGATTTGAGAATCGTTGGGTGCTTTAATAGTGTTCTGTAATCTGACTCTCAGGATATTGTCAGTTACAAAATCACATGTGACTGCAAAAGCTACTGCTGCCCTTCCTGCCAGACTGGGTTAGTACGGACATCTTCTCTCTCGTTGTTGTAGGTTCCCTTTGGCGGTATGTCCGTGCCAGCATGTCTCTGTCTGGGTACATGCCCCCTCTCTGCGATCCAAAGGATGGTCATCTCTTGATGGATGGAGGTTATATCAACAATCTCCCAGGTATGTTCATAGAGACTTGTTTGCAGTTCACCGAGATGAACGGTAAAACTCCATCTGAACAGTCATGTATCTGTGTGATTACCTTCCTGAATAAGTCCATTCTGATCTCATGGTAGCCAGCAGAGCTGTGTCGTCATCTGGTTATGGGCCTTTGCTTTGTTGTACAGGCTTTTCCAGGACAGCCTCTTGGGATAGAGTGTTTTTCGTTAAAAGCTTGTGTAAAAAATGTAACAATAAGGATCCTGTGGCACCTTAAAGACTAATACACTGATTTGGGCATAAGTTTTGTGGGCTGGAGACCAGTAGAGCACTCTCCCCTACTCTCTGCTCAAGTAACACCATTGTAGGATCTAACCACATCAGCCACATTATCAGGGGTGCATTCACCTGCACATGGACTAATGTGATAGATGTCACTGTGTGCCAGCAATGTCCCTCTGCCATGTACATTGGCAAAACTGGACAGTCTCTGTGCAAAAGAATACATGGACACAAATCAGACATCAAGAATTGTAACATTCAAACCCCAGTAGGAGAGCCCTTCAATCTTCCTGGCCACTCAGTGACAGACTTGAAAGATGCCGTAGTTGAGCTCAAAATAGATGGCAGCGTGAAACTACAGAGCTGGAATTCATATGCAAACTAGCCACTATCAAACTGGGTTTGAATAGAGATTGAACATGGCTCACTTTTGGTATTCATCCCTGGGCCTATGCATGATGACGTAACACACCCATATTTGCATGTGTAGATGTCCCTGCCAAACTGAAGTTTCCACTTGATGCATCTGATGAAGTGGGTGCCAGCCCAGAAATGTGTATGCCCAAATCAATTTGTTAGGCTTTCAGATGCCACTGGATGCCTCATTGTTTTTACTGAAACAGACTAACATGGCTACTCCTACAAAAATATAATATCACGGCCTGAGTGAGGGTGTCCAGCTGCAACTTGAGGGTCGGGGGGCAGCTGGGAGGGGCCCGGCTGGATGTTTCCAGTGAGAGAGCAATGGCAAGGGTCCCATCGCTGGAGACCTCATCATCGCTGTGGGGTTCGGGTTCTGGGCCCATTGGGCGGGGGATGCTGACGGCCGAGGGTCCTAGCACCTCCTTGGGTTCAGGCTTCAGTCCAGCCCACCTGTGTCCAGCACATGAGTGGGTAGTGCTGCCTCCTTGGGCCCAAGGAGGCAGTTGAGCACCTCAAAGTGCAGACAGAGGGAGGCCGCAGCCCCCAAGCAGCTGGCCACATCCCAGGCCCAGCCGTAGGCCTGCCACAGTTCTTTAACTTTGCTCCGCACTTGGTCAGCTGTGCGAGGGGGGTGGCCCCAGGAGCTCAGGCTAGTTGACAGCTGGGAGAAGGCTGCAGCATTCTGGTGCCAGACACGGGTGTGGAGCAGGAGCTCCTCAACCCACCTCCAGAGTCTGGTCTTTAGTCTCGGCCTAATTCCAGGGGGGGAGGGGCTTCTTCTTAGTCCCCTGGCTGGCCTCCTGGGAGCCTTCACTCAGCTGTGAGGGGGACCTCTGGCCCACGTGGGACTCCTGGCCTTTGGCCATGCTGCTGGTGGGGTGCTTTGCTGAGCTGTGGCATCACCGGGCGAGAGTGCTGCTGGAGGCTTGTGGGGTTCCTGCAGCCAGCACACCTTCAGCTTCCTGCCACAGGGCTTTGGGTCCCTGCCTCTTTAAACGCAGCCATACTCAGAGACCATAGAGCCCTGCATGTGCTGGCAGGGGCATCTCTGCTCCAGCTGGCTGGCACCATGGAGGACTGCTCTTTCGAAAAAGCAGCCCACGGAGCATCTACACACGTTTTCTTTCCACACTGAATTTTGAAAGAAGGCGCTTTTCCTGAAACGGGGATGGAAGGGCGATTTCGAAAGGAGGCCCGCATCCTTTCAAAATTCCTTGTGAAAAAACGCATTTTGGGTGTAGAGGCGCCATGGGATATTTGAAAATGTGTCTTATTTTGAAAGACTGTGCTAGCATAGATGCAGCTGATGTGATTTAGTTGTATTGTCAAATGCTTATGGAAGAGAGAGAGTTTCTGTCACAATATCCAATGCTTTGAAAATGTGCTGCCATGCTGCATTTCTTGAGCTGTGTGCAGATGAACAGAGAGCATCTGGAGTAAACAGCCTGGAAGCTGAGCAGCCCAGTTGGAAGGACAGAGGTGGCTGAAGGGAAAGGTGTTAAAAATTCAAACCCATATTCAAATTTTGCAAAAGCCCCTTATCACCCAAAAGGGCAAAACTATAAATGTTCCCACAATGTTGAAAATTGTATCTGACTTTTGCATCCTGGGTGTATCTCTACAGATCTTCGAGTGGTGTCCCCGTAGGCACTCCACTGTAGGTGCTGGGCTCGTCCCGGTGCCGCAGGTTGGAGACTCTTCATAGCTGTATCTAGCCGGTCTGCACATGTGCTGCTGCGTCTCTCTGTTCACGCTCTTTTAGTCACGTGCATGGGCTGGCTTGAGCCAGTCCCTCTCAAACGTCCCAGGCTGCAGATGGAGCTAACTGCCTCTCCTCAACTTGATGTCATGAGATTGTTTATTCTCCTTCAAAGTTATTCAGAGTTCTTTCTCTTGTTAATTTTTGGTTTATTCGTCATTCCTTAAAAAACAAGCAAACAAGAAAAAACATAAAAAAGTTGTCGTCGTTCCAGTTGGACTTAGAACTAAGTTTCAGTTGATCCTTATTACTGGTTGCGTAAGCCGGTTAATGAACTGCTTCTCTGAAGTCCTTCTACCATGCTGGGCTCTCCAGGCTTCAGAAAGTGTGGACAATGCCACAAAGCAGTGCCTGCCCCACACGGTCACTTCATGTGCATAAGGTGCTTGGAAGAGGGTCACATCCCTCAAAAATGCCAGCACTGCATTAAACTAACTGTCAGAGCTCAGCACAACCGTGAGCTGAACCTGATTCCCAGTCCACCAGCCCTGATGGCACTGGCCCTGCCATCAGCACTGCTGGTTCAGTCTTCCCTGTGCTGACCTGCGGCATCGACGTCAGCACCAGAGGTTCCTCGTGACTTGGCACCAAGGAAGGCATCAGCGAAGGCATGGCACTGCAGTCCTTCCCCTTGTGCGCTGTCGTCAACTTTCTCACCAACCTTCTCTCCATCTCCGAGAGGCTCAGCACCAAGATTGTCTCCTATAAGATCAGGACTCCTGGAGAGATGTAGCCCATGTTACTATGAGCTGCGCAGACCACCTTACCCCTTTCTATTGGTGGCTCACTGAGACGGGGGCACTGACATCTATCATCCTTGCCATCTCCATCTTCTAGGATCTCCTGAAAATCATTCTGCTCATACCGCAGGGATCCCATATGGGACAGGGAGAGAAGCTTTCATGGGTCACCATGCTCCCATTACTCCAGTAGCTGTTACCATCACTGATACTACTCTCCCAGCTGATATTCCCCCAGCCAGGAATCTTTTGACGGGTCTCGATCCCAACATCATTCTATACCAGACCATGTTTCTCCTCGGCTGTTACATGCCTCAGCTCCGTCTCCGCCATGACAGTCCTCGTCACCTGAGAGGCTGTAGGCAGAGATGATGCTAGCGTTGCATGCAGAAGAACAAGAGCTAGTAACGTCCCCCCTGGCTCAGTCATACTCTTCCCCAGATGAAGCTATCATCCCAGAAGATGTTATGTCCAGGGATGACATAACACAATTTAATGAGCTATTTAAGAGAGTGGCTGTTGGCCACGAAGTTCCTCTTGCCGAGATTCCAGAAAAGCTGTGCAGACTGCTTAGGAACTTACAACCGGCTCAATCTTCCAAGGTAGCCATACATATGGAAGAGGACATCTTGGAGGCATCTGATGAAATATGGGAAATTCATGCCTCCATTCACCCTACAAATAAGAAACTGAACAAGAAATACTTTGTCCCCCCCAAGAGGATTGAGTTCTTATTTATGCACTTACAACCAAACTCTCTGGTGGTTGACGCTGCACTCCATAGGTCACATACCGCTCAGGTCTGGGACCATCAGCAGACAAGGAAACCAAGAGACTTGACATCCTGGGCAGGAAACTATACTCCTCAGCCACGTTATTACTTCACATAGCTAATTACAGCCCTGCTCTCGAATCACAATTTCGATAACTACTCGAAATTAATGCCTCTATTAGAGTATCTGCTGGAAGAAAAAGAGCTATCCTTAAATCTGTGGTCAAGGAAAGCTATACCACCACTAGAACAGCGGTCCAACTCACCCTAGATGTAGGCAATACAGTGGTGAGACCCACAGCCACGGCAGTTGTCATGTGCCGTACATCTTACTTACAAGCTGCAGCAATACCTAAGGAGCTGCAGGAAAAGTTGAAGACCTGCCCTTTGATAAAAATAAATGATCATTCCGTTAAGGACTCCCATATGACGCTTCAGACTCTGGGAATCTGTACCTCTCCTTATCGGAGGCCATGCTATCACCTCTACCAGAGGTGTTATGAATCCAGCTTCTGTGAATCTCAGCCCTTTCAATCATCCAGGCCTTACAGTCAGCTTCGTTCCCAGCAGAGGCTGTAAAGGTGTAGAAACCAAGGCGGATATAGCCAAGCCTCCCAGTCAGCCAGACAGCAGGTTTGACTTGTGGGTCGAAAGCAGCAAAGTCGCCACTGTCACCTCACAGACTCCCAAAGTATGTCATCACAGACCCTTTTCACACCAATGGGCGTCCATCACCACTGACAGATGGGTACTGGTGTTCGTTTGCTCAGGCTATGCCATCCCACACGTCTCTGTCCCACCTCCTATGTTACCTGTCCTGGCCCTCTTCAGGGCCCCCTCTCATGAGAGCATGCTATGCAAGGAAGTAGATAACCTCCTCTCTAAAAAGGCCATGGAACAAGTTCCCCACGACTTCAGGGGCAAAGGGCTTTACTCCCACTACTTCCTCATGCAAAAGGGAAGCAGTGGTTGGAGGCCAATACTATACTTATGCCTGATGAACCAGTATGTGCACAAGCAGCATTTCAAGATGGTGACGCTGGCCTCAGTCATTCCAATCCTAGACATCAACGATTGGTTTGCTACTCTCGACCTCCAAGATACCTATTTTCATATGACTATTTATCCTGCTCACAAACAGTTCCTATGATTCACAGTGGGGAAAGAGCATTTTCAGTACAGGGTCCACCCCTTCAGACCTTCCACATCCCCCAGGGTGTACTCCAAAACCCTGGCGACAGTAGCAACTTACTTGCATCGCCAAGGAATTATACTGTTCCTCTCTGTTGATGACTGCCTCATTAAAAGCCCCTTCCTGTGGAGATGGCACTTATGGTCCATGCCACACAGTTGGCCTTTCACTCTCTAGGCCTTCTTTTCAAGGAGAAAAAGTCAACTCCAACCTCCTCAGAATCTAGAATTCATAGGGGCTCGACTCAATGCGACCATGGTGAGAGCATATTTGCCCCTTCACAGGTTCCAGACCATCCAGGACCTTGTGGAGATACTCACAAGCAGCCCCACTATATAAGTGGTCGTATGCCTCAGACTCATGGGATACATGGCGGCAACAACGTTCGTAGTACAGCACACCAGATTCCATTTTCATACACTACAACACGGGCTGGCTACAGTATTCAACAGTGCCCACCGCAGCCTTCACCGCCCGGTGGTCCCTCTGCATCATGTCGTCACATCCCTACTTTGGTGGTGGAGCGAGTAGAGCCTTCTTTCCGGGGTCCCATTTCACCGTCACAATCATCCCAGTTTATCACCACAGACACTTCCCTTTTAGGTTGGGGAGCCCACATGGACACTTCTGCGATTCAAGGGGGATGGTCCCCCCAAGAATGCCTACTGCACATCAACCTCCTAGAACTCAGAGCCGTTCTCCAGGCCTGTCAGCACTTCAGACGATACGTTTGGGGTGCAATGGTATAAATATTAACAGATAATGTGGTGAAAATGTCTTACCTACATCGCCCGGGAGGGGCCCTCTCACGTTCCCTCTGTGTGGAGGCAATCCAAATGTGGAATTGGTGCATTCGCAACAAGATTGCACTTGTGGCGTCTTACTTACCTGGAATCAGCAGTGTCTCTGCAGACTCTCTGAGCAGATGCTTTGCATTGGACCATGAGTGGGAACTCCATAGTGGGGTGGTTGGCTCCCAGTTCCAATGCTGGGGTACTCCCCTCATCGATCTCTTTGCCACCTGTTGCAACAAGAAACGTCACCTTTGTTGCTCCAGAGCAGGAGTGGGGCAGGGATCGTTAGGCGACGCGTTCATGAGGTTGTGGAAGAGACCTCTCGTGTATGCCTTTCCTCCTATGGTTCTCATACCCAGGGTACTTCAGAAAGCCAGAAAGGACAGGGCTACCCTGATAGTAGTGGCCCCAGTGTGGGCACAGCAACACTGGTTCCTGCTACTACAGAGGATGTTGCCATACCCTCCGTATCCTCTCCCCATCTTACCAGACCTGCTGGCACAGGAATGGGGACCCCTACAACATCCTCAGATACGCACATTACATCTTACGGCATGGTTCCTAGTTGGTTCAATGAGTCCGAGCACCTCCTGTTCCACAGCAGACAGGAACATCTTAGAACACAGCCGCAAGCAAACTACTAGAACTACTTATCTCTCTAAGTGGGGCAGGTTTGCTAGTTGGTGTTTGCTACAGCAAGTGGACCCAGGCATTGTCTCCCTTAATGCCATCTTGGATTATATTTTTCTCTTAAGAGACTGAGGGTTGGCACTGACCTCCTTAAGAGTGCACCTTGCAGCAATTACAGTGTTTAAGGGTCACATGGAGGGGTTCTCAGTGTTTGCTCACCTGATTACTGAGCGATTCCTTAAGGGACTCATAAACATGTACCCCCCATGTAGACCAACTCCTCCTTCATGGAGTCTTGATCTAGTTCTATGGGAGTTGATGAGACTGCCATTTGAACCTTTGGTGATTACCCCCTCAGTCTACTTACCATGAAGGTAACCTTTCTTCTTGCCATCGCATCCACCCATAGAATGTAACGGCCAGACCATTCTGTCCCCTCAGATAGTGGGAAATGCTTCCCCATCACTAATCTCTGGCCCATTTCTAAATCCATGCAACGTATTCCTCCTGACTCTCACTCCTCTTCTTGGACTGACATTCTCCCATGTTCTTGCCTATGCCAACTTTTCTGGCCAGTTGTTCATTTTGCTTTGACCTCTTCTGTGCCCTCTTGCATTTGTGTTGCTTCATCCATGTATCAAGGCATGTCACTATGCAGACACTGATCATGTGGGTACCAGGACTTAGGTCCAATCTTGCTGGACCACCAAAACTAAATATACAAACCCCAGACCTTACGGCCCTAGCCAGAGATGGTGCTGAGTCTTTGCGATTTGTGATGATACGGATGATCTGTCTCCTCTTTTGTGGCCGCTGGAATTTTTTCCTCTTCTTGATGGATATTTGCATTGGTTTCTGAAAGAAAGTTGTTAGGATAAAGGGGGATTATAAAGAGAGAGTTCTGCCCAGGCACCATATGTCACTATGAGGAGTATAGCATTAGTCGGAGTTAAGTCTTTCTCCCTGGGAAGCATTTATGAATGTCCATGCTGAAGGCTGTAGAAAAAGGAACGCTGTTGTATTCTCCCATGTTGTGCTTGTGTGGGGTCTGTCCTGATGCTTGGAAATACATGTCCCTGCTTTCAGTGGGCAGCTCCAAACAGGTAAAGTCTGTAGAAGAGAGGACTGATGGGTAATGATAACATGACTTTGTTCCCAATAGCGGATGTCGCAAGGTCCATGGGGGCAAAAGTGGTGATAGCAATCGATGTGGGCAGCCGGGATGAGACGGACCTCACCAACTATGGCGACACTCTGTCTGGCTGGTGGTTGCTGTGGAAGAGATGGAATCCCCTAGCTGAAAAAGTGAAGGTACAGTAAGCTTTGCGTTCAAATCATGGTGGTTTTCAGAAAACCGATAGGAACTGTCCCATTGCATATACAAGAAACAAGACTGGGAGCCCATTGTTCTGTCACCTGCTTCTCACATTACAAGGTGACATAAGAGACGTAGAAAGGCGGGGCAAAGTCCCAGCACGAAAGAAAATACATGGTTGGGAGAGAATTCAGTTGTCTGAATCCGAGGAGGAGCTAAGAGTGGGACTCACCCAGCAAAGCACCACAAATCTGTTCCCCTGAGGAGTCTGACTGCAGCTCACCATGCAAGAGCAAATGCTGCTGAGGCCTGTGTCCTGCCCCTCCCAGTGTTTGGGTGAAAGGTGGGGCCTGGAGGGGAGAGGGCTACAGAATTGAGATGATATTGTTTGCTGTTTATGTTACTGTGGCACCTAGGAACTCTGGAAATGGGCCAGGACCTCATTGTGCTAGGCACTGTACAAATAGCACAAAAATATGCGCCTCTTCTCCCAAACTGCTCCTGGAATGGTCTACGGCAAATGACCTGGTTTGGTCAGGAATAAAAGAGCCCCTCTCCCGTTGGAGTGAATTTGGCACAATTTTACTTTGTTGTTTAGCTGCAGTACTGTCTTGATGCAGTTAGGATTTGGCTGCTTTACAGATGAAAGTGAGTGGAGCTTTGTCCACTTTCACGGCATTTCTTGGCTGTGGCATATGGGGATTTTTGTCCTGAGCAGCAATAAACCCTTAGATGTTTGTTGTCATGGCAGGCTGCATGAGCCATAGTGTTCCTTCCTGTGTGAAGTCAGGTCAGCTTGGATTAATATGTCATCTCCTCCATTTTCCTTCAGGTTGCATAGGGTCCCGCTGTAATCCTTAGCTCTCCCTCTGTAGCAGCCCCCTCCTTGAACAGGCCTGGTCTGGGGCTTTGGCAGGGTTCTTTTTCAGACCTCAAAAGTATTACATGAGACTGTGCCAGAAGTATCTTTTGGGGGTGGTGCCGGGTGGGGTTGAACATGCTGCCTCCATAGCACTCTGTCCTAATGACGCAAAGCCAGCTCTGCCTAAAGCAGTCTCTCCTGTTAGAGAACCAGTGATTACCCCCACCCTGAGAGAGCTTCACGCCCCTCCTCTGTCAATCTCCTTCCAAATGCCAGTAATTCCTGGAATCAAAGACCAAGTTCTGCTGGGACTGCAGCAACATCTCCTTTGTTAGATGGAAGCCATCTCTGCGGTTGATTTGTGCGCCTGGGAGGTTGAGGGAGGTGGGAGGGGACAGCCTCCGTGGATGGCCTCTGTGGATGTGCCTGAGGCCATTGTCATTGTCAGTCCAGAGCTTACTGTGCTGAGGAAAGTCTTGGAATGCCTTTGCTGGGTGTCGGGCTGATTGACAGGTGCTGAACATGGCAGAGATCCAGACCCGGCTTGCCTATGTGTGCTGCGTGCGGCAGCTGGAGATGGTGAAGAACAGTGACTACTGCGAGTACATTCGGCCACCCATCGACAGATACGGCACCCTGGAATTTGGGAAGTTTGATGAAATCTGCGTAAGTAAACTTGGAGGACATGGAGCTGGGGGTGGGGGGGAACCTGGTGTAACTCTTCTGGGCAGCAGCTGCGTCCTGTGAACACTGCAGCAGTGCAAGCCTAGTGCCCAGGGCTAGTCCTAGGCTCTTTCCAGAGGACTCTGTTCTCCAGAATGAGATTTCTTACTACTTAGCTGGCCATAGGCCATGTACAAGTTAAAGCTGAGCAAAGAAGTCGCCTGAATGACCACATGGACAAACACACAGGGAGAGGCTTAGGATAAGAACTTGAACAGAATCACTTACATGGCTTGTGTAATGCCCACAAGCAGATTGAAATTCCCTCTCCTCATTTTGCCAGTAACTTTACTCTGGGGGTAGACGTGGACTGTTCTCTATTAATGTTTGATTTGTTCAGTCAGAATGGGCACTGTGCCAGTTCCCTGACTGGGTGAGAAATGGAGTAACTCATAAAGTCAGAGAGTTGGAATGAGCTGTCGGGCTGTGGATTGTTCAGGCGCAAGGAGCAGAACAGCAGAATGTCTGTGGCACAGTTAACATTCCAACACTTCTATTAATACATTATGACTCGTCTGCACTTCCTTTGCTCCTGAGAGAGTATCAAAACCAATGTCAGTGGAAGGGCGTCATTAAGGACGGGGTGGTAACAGGTTCACAGGTCTTTGGGGTTTAGTTCTGTCTGTTTAGGTGTAGTCTAAATCTGCTTGCAAAGTTTTGATACCGGATTTGCATCTGCCATTTTTTCAGCAAGTTTTTAAAGTCTGGACTAAGTTTCTTTCCTTTCTAGTGTCCTGTTGTTTAGCAGTTTATGCTCATTGTCACTGTGGTAGAGCTTTAATGTGCTGTTAGCTAACAAAATTAATGATTGGAGGTGATAAGGAGAATCCAGCCTCTCTAGCACCTCAGTGAATGAAACTGCTTGACACCCAGAGATCAACAAAAAATGACCCTTCACACCATTGTTCTCTCTCTGCAGAAGCTGACCAGTGAGGGCCAAGTGCATCATTTAAAGCCACAAAGTAACTTTAAGCTCTTTACAATGAGAAAAGCTTGGCAGTAGATAATTGGAGGTCATGCGTATATACCAAGCTGTCATCCTGCTTCACCTATTGTAGCATCTCTGTAAAGTAAACCATGGTGACTTGAGTGGGCTGTCATGGGCTATTGTGTCAAGGGTTTTTATTCATTTAGATTTATACAAAAATAAAAAGGGGATATCTGTCCAACGTTCTAGGCACCTCTGCCAAACAAATAACATTCAACAGTCACTGAGCATGTATAGTTCCCTGCTGATTCCCCTCAATAACTCACCTCCACAGCAGTCCCTGCACAGAGATTGTCCACTTGCTGCATGCCCTGGATCGCCATAATCCAAGCTCTTTGGGGGCATTCTGAGCAACACAGAGTGCAGGTCAGTGCTGACAGGCTAGAGAAGCAGTGATTCTGAACAAGAGCTGGGAGTTCTGGGAGATATACTGCCAAACATGAGGTCCCAGTGTGGTGCTGTGGCAAAAGAACTAGTGGGATTTTGGGATGCATGAACAGGTCAATCGCCAGTAGGAGTTGAGAGATTATTTTGTTTCTAAGTCTTGCACTGATGTGACTGCTGCTGGAATCCTGGGCCTACTACTGGTGATGACAGTGAGAGGGTTCAGAGAAGAGCCACATAGCTTAGCAAAAAGAAGACTAAGTGGGAGCTTGATTACAGACTACCTACTCAGGGAACAAAAATTTGTTAAGGAACACTTCAGCCTCATAGAGAGAGGTCTAATGTTCACCAGTGGCAGGAAGTGGAAGCTATACAAATTCAGAGAGAAAATAAGCTGTCATTTTTGTCAATTACTGCAACAATTAACATGGTGGATTCTCCATCCCTGACCATTTTCAAGTCAAGATTAGATGTTTTTTCTAAAATACCTGCTCTGGGAATGATGTGTGCTGTGCTATACCAGAGATCAAACCACATGCTCACAATGGTCCTTTCTAGCCTTGGACTCAATGAAAACATTGACAGAACGCTCTGAAGAGAGAGCAGTGTTCTCCTCTGGTCTGTGATCTCTCAGGTTTCATTCGCTTCCAAGTCCCTCTAAACAGGCCTTTCTTCCCTGTCAAGGTGTGTTCTGGATCTCAAATCACAAGAGTTGGTGTGCTGTCAGGGAGTTCCACTCCCCCATGGCCTTCGGTCCCATTCCAGACACGAGATCCAGAGTGTGACCTGCCATGTGGGAGAGACTGTGACACTATGAAACCTTGAGCTCCTCCTGACCCTTATTCTGCATGTCAGTGACAGAGCTGGGAATAGAACCCTGAACTCATAACTCACACGAAGGCTGCTCTAAACACTGGAATTCGTTTCTTCCTGAAGCCCTTGCTGCTGCTTTGTAGGCAAAAGAACATGCCTGGAGCTAGTCTGAATTGCTTTCATGCTGACAGCATGGGTGCCAAGTTGTCATTCTCAATGTAAATTGGAGTTCTAAAGGGCTGGAAAATGGGGCATATGGATTAGAAACCCCTCCCCCAGGCACTGTAGCAATAGTGAGGTTGCACGTATGACCTCAGACAGAACCTGGAATTTGCATGTAAGAGCAAGAGCCCTGCCTACTGTTTGACTTGCGTGTCTTCATGCTTCACATGTACAGGTCATTTGACAGCAGTGCCCATAGTAACTCCTGTGTCAGACTTGGCCCACCAGAGAGGAGTCCAATATTAATTAGCTCTGCTGTCCTCTTTTCTCATAAAGAGGTTTGTACACTAAGGTCATCGGGGAAAAAAATAAATCCTTTGTTCATTTTTCATTGGTGTCTCCTTACCTATTGAGCATTGTCTGATGCGTGCAGCCATCACCATAAAGGTAATTGTAACTAGCTGTGTGTTCTGTAACATTAGGGCCAAAGGTCATGTGAACTTCCTGATGTAAAGTAGCACCTGGCTTCAGTTACCAGCTGCCCAGTTCATAGGCTGAATGTTCAGAGTGACTAAGAGCTAAGGTTCTGCATTCTAAATCCCAGTCCCTGAGGGCAGCGCTGTGCTTAGCTCTGGCTTGTACAGCAGGTGACATGGGGAGCAGGGTGGTTGTTGACGATGAGGCTTTTGAATTTCAGGTTGTCTGTCTCTTTCCAGGAAGTGGGATACCAACATGGGAAGACGGTGTTTAACGTCTGGGGCAGGAGCGGCGTCCTTGACAAGATGTTAAAAGACAGGCAGGAGATCTGCAAATCCAAAACCTCAAGTGTAAGTGTTCAGCTCACAAATTCTCTTCCCAGTCTGTGGTGTCACCCAGCAACCAGGGCACACATGAGTGGAATTCTCTGGCTCAGGCATTGCTGTATAATGTATGTAAGGGCTGTCCAAGGGGCTGTCTCATGGACCTTTACGGAGAACATACACACATTCATTAAAAATGCATTGCAGTAAATATATTATTGTCAGACTTTTTCAGCACCCTGAGTTCTTTTTCTCATCTTCACACAATATTCAGTATCTAGGAGTCCCCCTGCTTGCTGATAATGGTTTACTAGGCAAATAACTCTTCTGAGCTTAGCTGCCTGGTATGCAGTGCTCAGGCAGCTGAGCAGGCGCTGCTGGCATTTTAAAAGCCTAGCTTGCTATCATAGCCACTGCTCAATAGTCATGAGCAGAGCTTTAAGTGGCTTTCAGCCCCTGTGAGAAATCTTGCACTGTGCCCTTATTGCATGTTCAGTCCGGTACCAAAATGCCTGCACAGCCTGTTTGAGGAAGGGAATTTCCTACAAGAGCCATCAGAGACCCTCCGAAGGCTCAGGGTATTGCTATCAGTGGTAGTAGAAGTACAGGTTTTAAACTGCTGTCTCTACTCACATTAGCTGCTTCAGCACATCACAGTAACCAATGTTTAGGGTGCACAATTGGGCTAGTCCTGACAAACCACCGCGATTCCTTGGGGAAGGGAATGTACAAAAATGAAAGATTGACAGGAATAGCTGACAGCTGACTGGGAGCATGCCTGCCATTTACGATTCCTTGCAGTGTATGCTCCAAGGTTCTGGGGCTCTGCCTGTGTGAGGTCCAGTGTTCATAGGGGTTAGCAAGGAATGCATTACAGCTCAGCACAATGTGAAAACTTCTGAAAGTAAGCAGAAAAACCCCAAAGCTGGGTTTGCCATCCAGCTTTTCTTTTAGCAGCCCCTTTGTCTGAAGGAACTGCTTTGACACTGTAGATTCTTGGCAGGTGTTTGAAGAGTCCTTTATAATCACCTAGTTTTCAAAAGTTCTTTCCTGACTTTGAGCAATAATTTCATTTTATGCCTCATTATAGAGGTGCCAGTGCTGTGTGTGTATGTCTGCCCTCATCCACCTATGGGGTGGAACACAGCAGCTGTTTAACAGCACACAGCAACGCTACCTGATGTACAAAATGTGGAGCACAGAATGCCTGGTAGTACTAACCCAGTTTAGGATGTGGCCAAGATACCAGGGTTAACACCTGCACCATGGAGAGAAGTGGTGTGCTTTATGGAGTGTTTCAGGAGAGCAGGCCTTCCCCAGTTTCACAGCTCATTGGAAGCACAGCGCTATGCTCCCTAATGCCAGTTTGGAGGGAGGAGTGCTACAACAGTCCAGCAGCGTGCAGAGTGGGACGATAAAATACCTCCCTCATCCTTATTGCTTGCCCAGCTGGGAACTCTTCTCCTGAGCCACATGTTCTGGAAAGGCAACATAGGATACAAGGGTGTTGTGTTTGGAGGAGGTGGGAGCAAAGCAAGAGCCCAATCCAGCAAAGTGCTGTGTGCCTTCCACTCCCCTGTACCCAACTTTTTTGTGAAAGTCTCCCAGATCTCTCGGACCATCCTGGACACACCCTTACACTCCCACACTTTACCTAAGGCTGAAACGTTGAAGAAGAAATAAGTTAAGCCCAACAGCATTCACTCGACCAGCTCCTCTTTCCCCCAGCCTAGAACAATCCCGTGTTTCCCAGCAGCTGTCCTCAGGTTGCCCATTGACATGTGAAGATAGCAGCCGTGGTCAAAGATTAATACAATGTGGGATACTCTTCAGTCATGTCTTTGTTCCTTTATTAATGGGTTTATCCAGCACAGAATATTTTTTTTTCTCTCCTGGGTTTTAACATGGTCAAAGGAAATTTACCAAAGATCTCTATTAAGCGAGAGCGCGCCCCCATGCCACTGAGAATGGCACATGCTTTTTGAGGTGACGTTTAGGGTTTTCTGCCTACTCTTTACATCCTTCCTTTTGGAGAAGCATTAAGCTGGGAGGGGGAAGCACTGAAACGCTCCAGGAGCGAAGGGCATGTCAGCCCCTGGGAATGAGCGAGAGCTTTGTGGTTAAAAGACTGACCAGGGACTTGTGAGGTCTAAGTTCAAGTCCTGGCTCTAGCATTTGGGAGCTGGAGCACAAGATCTACAAGAGAAGACTGAGGGGTGATTTGATAGCAGCATTCAACTTCCTGAAGGGGAGCTCTAAAGTAGATGGAGAGAAACTGTTCTCAGTGGTGACAGATGGTAGAACAAGGAGCAATGGTCTGAAGTTACAGAGTGGGAGGGGGAGGTTGGACATTAGGAAATAGTACTTCCCCAGGAGGGTGGTGAAGCACTGGAATGCGTTGCCAAGAGAGGTGGTGGACTCTATCCGTGGAGGATTTTAAGTCCTGACTTGGCAAAGCTCCAGCTGAGACGATTTAGTTGGGGAGGATCGTGCCTTAGACTGGGGGCTGGAGTCAGTGACCTCCTGAGGTCCCTTCCAGCCCTAGGATTCTCTGATTCCATGCGTGCCAGGGCTGCAGCGGACACCAAGCATTGCTCCAGTTGGGGTGCACACAGAACCTTTCCCCTGTTGTAAACTTACGGTTCTGATAACATCCTTGTGAAGCCCAGACTCCTTCAATCTTTGACCTTTTCTTGGGCCTGTGCCAACCCACACTAGTTTCCCTGCAGCATCTTTTGGCCTAAGCCCTACATGAGTTTTTCATATGTCTCAATCTGTTCTCTCTGTTCCCACTCAGTTGCCTGTGAGGTCAGTGCTGGTTCCACTGGTGCACTCAGCAGTACCTGACACAAATGAGTGCAGATTGTCTTAATTGCATCTTTGTTAGAAGAAAGGAGGGGGGAGCCCCCGAATATAATATTCTGCTGTTTGAGGCCTGTGCATTCAACAGCGCAGCTCAATGCCCCTGTGTCCTTCATAGCGGGAACTTTTCTGGGTCTTTCCCTCGATGCCCCATGCGGGGGATCCCCAGGAGCCTTGCTGTGCCTTAGTTCTGCTGGGATTATATGCCGATTGAGTGATAAATTCAGTGTCCAGCGAAATGCATCTGTCACAGCTCTCTGGGGGGTGGGGGGGTGAGAGAAAGAGAGGCGTCTTCAAGCCCCACAGTGCTGCTCTTCAGCTCTGGCAAGGTAGACTGATCATCACAGCTAAACGCAGGATGAAATAGGTCGTTTAGTACAGGGGTGTCCAATACATTTGCCATTCACCACGTGTGGCAAATAGGACATTGCCTTGGGGCAAATATAGGGGTGGCCCAACCCATGGCTCCCTAGCTGCATGCGGTTCTTGGAGCCTTTATTAAATGTGACTCCTCCTGAGCACACGTGGGGAGTGCTGTCCACCGCTCTGTGCATGTGTCCCGCCACTTGGCAGGAGAAGCACATGATGGCAGCCCTGGCTGCAGCTCCAGTGAGTCGTTGGCCTTGAATTAGATGGCAGGGACTCAGGGTGCCTGGCTCTTGGGGAGCGGGAGGGTATTTATTTAGAGCGGCAGGGTGGGGAGGCTGGGAGTGTCTGGCTCTATAGAGTTTCATACATCATCTGGTGAATGTGGAAAAACAACTCCAACTGTTGCAGTGTTTGAATTTCTATTGGACACCGCTAGTTTAGTACAAGTAGTGAGGCAGTGGTGCCCAACCTTATGACACAGAAGGGCCACAGAAAGCTAAGCACGTCCTTATGTGGGCCAAACAGATGCCACGTATTCTGGTAAGATTTAAAGCCACCTGTATGGATTAAGATTTCAAGTTCAGCTTCTTTCCTATGTATTTAGATAGATTGTTTTCTATGAACAGTATTGTTTCGTTGCAATTTGTGTAAACTAAAATGATGCAGTGCAACAAAATGGCAAAATGCGACAGAGCGAGCAGGGTGTGCGCCTTCGGAAATGCACTGGTGAGCTATGTACAGCCTGCAGGCCATGGGTTGGGCAGCACTGTTCTAAGGGGCAGTTCCATCTTGCATTTAGCAATGACGCAGGGACTACCTTTCCCAGCCTGCAAGAAGAGGTCTGTGTAGCCAGAAGCTTGTGTCTTACCAGGAGAAGTTGGTCATCATCTACGTTGTCTTTCCAATATCCTGGGATCGACATGGTAGCAACTGCACTGCATGTGTTTCATAGTAATTTTAAGCCAATTACAGCATTAAAGGGCATGGAGAGCTGTCAGCTTTTTTACTGGCTTGTCCTCATGGTCTTTCCTGTGGAGCCCCCACCTGTGAGCATAGACTATAGTGCATCTGAGACCAAGGCAAAAGAGTGAGTGGTTCTCCTGGCCCTGTCTGTGGCCCATCTTTGATGTTCACATTCTGGTGCACAGCTGGGAAGTATCTAGGCAGCTCTCCCAATGTGCTGGGAGCTGAGGGTTAAAGGGACAATGGCATCAGAGGAGTGGCAGGATCCAGACAGAGCGCAGGGCTCTTAATGCTGACCCATTGGCTCTCTCCAATTCCTCTGCTTGTTGGGTCATTTGCTCCCGGTCCCACTTCTCAGAAGTTGTTCCTGATGAATTCCAGGAATGGTGGAAGGAACTAAGTGGAGGAGTAGCTCCACTTTTTACCTTCCCAGGTCCCAGCATGTGAGGAAAGGGGGCATGTCCACATGTCCTAACAGGAACAGCTGACTGTAACTCTGTGAGGGTAGGTGTTTTGGAGAACCCTGTTACTATGGTGATGATCTGTTTTTTATTTTCCATGGCAACCTTTACTGAGAATCTCCATTTTTGTGGCTGTGTGTCTGATGTTTAATATAACTTCAGTGCATTGTAATTCTCATTCCTGTGTGTGCGCATTTGAATAATATACATCTGCTTTGCTTGTATTTCAGATTGTGACCTGCCCTAGTACCTCTTTCACTGATTTGGCAGAAATTGTGTCCAGAATTGAGCCAGTAAAAGCAGCTCTGGTAGATGGTGAGTTTGCTTATAGATGTAGTTACATGACAACTGATGCGTTTTTCCAGGTGCAGATTATTACTACCCTATACAATGCGCATGGTGCCCCCCGAACACTCTTTTCTCCTCAGTAGCCTGCCAAGGAAAACTCTCCAGTCATCCCCATGTTCTTGTTTGCTCTCACGTGAGCTCTGTTCAGTAAATAGGAAATCGTTCCTCAGTAGTATTGACCTCGGCTTGGGCAGCCAATCCTGGAGGAATATTTTAGTTATCGGAATGCTGTTCTGATGCATCTTTAATTCCTCTAATCCATCTGCCTATGCTCCACTATGCCTTGAGCCGACGCATCGCCATACGCAAGGCGATGAATGCAACTATCTCTGTTCTCTCCTTGTGTTTCTGCTCAGTTTCTCAGGGATGTGACGTGACATGCCCTGTACATGAAGTACATCAGCTCAGTGCTTTATTTTCTCCCTTTTCTGTCTGTGCTGACAATGCCCCAGTGCTGCCTACACCAGACAAAAACCAGCTCTCCCTCAAAACCTCCTCCCCACCCTGTGTGGAAAGTGCTGAGATGCAGGGTGGGGCCTTGCTGATGTGACCTCTCTAACTGTCAAGTCTTCATCTTCTGGCTTGGTCATCTGAGGCCTTGAGATGGGGAAGTGACCCAGTGCAGGGTCACCCAGTTCAGTGACCCAGTGCAGGGAAGATTTCTTACACCTAGCACAATATCGCCAAGTCACTCATTGGCTTTAATTTTATTTATCCCAATCTCCCAGCATTAGAACATCGGCACATTAGAGACTTTTTCAAGCCTTGATTTCCTCTTCCCTCTCTCACTGAACCCAACCTCAGCACCAAACACTGACTTCTCTCCTGAAAGTCCTAATTCTCTGTGGTGGACAACAGGGAGATGGTTGGGCCTCTAGCCCTTTACCCTTCTCTTCCAGTATGCAGACCAGCTTGCACTTTGTGCAGATAAGTCATGTCTGTCTTCCGGGAGAAAGACAAACATGGCACACCCTGCGCAGGCCACAAGAGCTGATCGCTCACAGTTACTATTGTCTTCCCTCTAGGAGCCTCCTTGGATGTTCTGTTCTACTGCTCACAGAGCCCTGAAAGGCACAAAAAAAAGTGTGAGCACCATCCCCAGGCGAACTTCCTCCATCTGCCTATTCTTGGTTCAACACTCACTCAATGCACTGCTGGCTGTTTTTTCTTAGGGCTACTGCCTCGAAGCAGCTGGCCCAGCTCAAAGCCTTCCCTCTAGTCAACCACATGAGTGCCAGCCACCGCTCACCCCACAACCCTCACCATTGCAACAAATCATTCTCAGTTCACACTTTCCAAGCAAACAGCCACATGGTCAAACTGTGCCTGCACCTGGCTCCAGTCACACAAATGGTCACAGCAGACAGACCCTTGGATATTCACCCCACCAGCTCACCACACAGCCTCCGCAAAGTGGAGCTCACCCATAGCTCCTCGGCTGGTTCCCAGGCAGATTCCCTCTGTTTGCCTGTCCTCTGTTAGCTGGTAATTCCCACCCAGGTGCCTAATGGAGAGACTATCGATTCAATTTTAATAGTCATTTAGACAAGGAACAAAAGGTTCTGCATTACACGGTTACTAGTGGTGTTGCTGTTCACACCAGTTGTGATTTAAATGCTTCTTGCAGCAACCTGGCCCCCAGCACCTCTGCTGCTCACCTGCCGGGGTACAATTTGCCTTCAGACAAAGGAGCCAATTAACTAGAGCATTGGTATTAAGGTCCCTCAGACGTAGGTTTGATTAATTATGACCGCAGAGAGCTGTGCTGCTGTCAATGCCACGCTCAGTTGCCATTAGTTACTCACATGGTACAGTGAGAACAGAGCCCGGAGAAGGAAAACACAGCAACTGCCTGGGTGCTGTGCTCAGGGGTCTTTCCCTCACCCCACCCCACCCCACCACACCCCCATGCTGTAAGTGGTATTAATGAGTCTGACTTCAGTCTTAATTCTCCTCCCCTGCCTGCTCATTGGGCTTCCGCTCCATCCGTAGCTAGCTCAGTAGTGCTCGGATGTTAAAAGGTCCAAAAGTCCATGCTAGAGACCCCGGGAGGCCAAGTGTGCTTTAATTCAAGTTGTAATATGGCACGTGAATAATAGCACAGCTCAGCTCTGATCTCATGTACCCTACAGAGCTGACAGCACCTTTAACACCATGTTCCATGTTTATTCTCTTTGCCTTTTATTTGCAATGACACCCAAAGTATAAAAGAACCTCTCTTCTCCACAGTCATTCTGTGGCATGAAAGACAGCTAAAAAGACAGGGTGTTGCATGGTGAATAGTGACAGAGAGGTAGCTGTATTGGTCTTATTCTACCAAACAAAACATCAGCCATGTAGTACTTCAAAGACTAACAAAATAATTTATTAGGTGATGAGCTTTCATGGGACAGACCTACTTCTTCAGATCATAGCCTTACCAGAACAGACTCAATATATAAAGCACAGAGGTCCAAAAATTGTTATCAAGGTTGGCAAATCAGAAGAGCAGAGGGATGGCAGGGGGAGGGGGAAGTTAAGAGTTAGATAAAACATCGAAGTATGTAAAAGAGTCCTTATAATGAGACAGTTAGTTGCTGCCCCTGTTCAAACCACATATTAATGTGTTGAATTTGAATGTGAATTTAAGTTCTGAACATTCCCTCTGTAGATGGTTGTTAAAGTCCTTTTTCAGTAGAACACAAATTTTACATCTTTAACAGAATGGCCCACTCCATTAAAGTGCTGGCTGACAGGTTTGTGTATTTGGAGTTTTTTTGATGTCTGTTCTATGTCCATTCATTCTTTGTTGAAGAGTGTTTGCAGTCTGTCCTATATACATGGTGTGTGGGCATTGTTGGCACATGATGGCATATATGATGCTAGTTGAGGAACAGGCGAATGTTCCTGTGATTCTGTAATTAATGTGGTTAGGTCCAGTGATGGTATCTCCAGAATAGATATGTGGACAAATTTGGCAACGGGGTTCGTTGCAAGGAAAAGTTCCAGGATTATTATTATTGTGGTATAGTGACTAACAGCCACAGGCTACACCTGAATTCTTCCAATACAAATACGCAATAACATTAGTGACCCTGCTGCAGAGCCAAGTGTTTGTTTAGAGCTCTATCTCAGGCTGTTTGTTCACTTGTTGCTAGAGTAAGGTTTAACAATGAAGTTGTACCTCTGAAAATATTATCCTTTGTGGTACACTAGAGTCAGTCAGTTCAACTCCAGCATTTCCTCACCAAGTTTAGATCAAGGGCTCCTTTGTAATCATAGCTGTTGTATTTAATAGTCGCTACACATTACTCTCTGAACCATTCCGGGGGGAAAAGTATTGGCCAAGTGTTTTCAATCCATTTTCTGCCAGCTTGTTAGAGCCATTGTGTTAGAATGAAGTGCTAAGGAACAGAACGTACTGTCATCCGCAGAATGCAGCAGATGATATTGACTGTTTCCAAGCGCGAAGTACTTAAGTAATCAGCAGGACTCATTCCTCAGTACCACGCTGGAAAAGCACTTTCTTCTACTTTGTCATGTGATTCTTGTGTGGCCCTGTGATACACAATCCAGCATTGTCTGCATTTGCCTGGGCTGCTGGGATCCCAGGTTTGGGTATATTGTGGGCTCACCCTGGTACAGCTGCCTAGCAATGAGAGTGCCACCTTCAGAAGCTTCAGCTTTTTGATTTGGGCATAATTGACCCGTGTGTATTAACAGGGTTAAATCTTTGCATTCTCTGCTGCTCACAGCAGTTGAGAATAAACTGTTGCGCCTCAGCTCTTTAGAAAGATTTTGAGTAGATCATTACTTGTGTACATTTCACTGCAATCCACACTTGCCATAAGAGGGTGCAGCTTGACATTACTGGTGCTAGAGGTGGGCTACGTCTACACGTGCACCCAACTTCGAAATAGCTTATTTCGATGTTGCGACATCGAAATAGGCTATTTCGATGAATAACGTCTACACGTCCTCCAGGGCTGGCAACGTCGATGTTCAACTTCGACGTTGCTCAGCCCAACATCGAAATAGGCACAACGAGGGAACGTCTACACGGCAAAGTAGCACACATCGAAATAAGGGAGCCAGGCACAGCTGCAGACAGGGTCACGGGGCGGACTCAACAGCAAGCCGCTCCCTTAAAGGGCCCCTCCCAGACACACTTTCATTAAACAGTGCAAGATACACAGAGCCAACAACTAGTTGCAGACCCTGTATATGCAGCACGGACCCCCAGCTGCAGCAGCAGCAGCCAGAAGCCCTGGGCTAAGGGCTGCTGCCCACGGTGACCACAGAGCCCCGCAAGGGCTGGAGAGAGAGTATCTCTCAACCCCCCAGCTGATGGCCGCCATGGAGGACCCCGCTATTTCTATGTTGCAGGACGCGGATCGTCTACACGTCCCTACTTCGATGTTGAACGTCGAAGTAGGGCGCTATTCCCATCCGCTCATGGGGTTAGCGACTTCGACGTCTCGCCGCCTAACGTCGATTTCAACTTCGAAATAGCGCCCAACACGTGTAGACGTGACGGGCGCTATTTCGAAGTTACTGCCGCTACTTCGAAGTAGCGTGCACGTGTAGACGCAGCCGTAGAGTCCCATTGAAATCAGTGAGGCTCTGCATGTTTGCTTGTTACAAGGTGGAGGCCTTAGAGCCTAACGAAATCAGTTTTGGTGGCCGTGTTCCACACCATCGCAGGAGGGAGTGGGGATGTGGGGTAAGGGTGGAAACACAAACCTCGTGAAAACTTACACAACAGACAAGCCAAATGTGATGGGTATTTTAAACCCGGGAGAAGCTGGGGTTACCTATGTTTTTAATAGGGAGCAGGGTTCCATAGCACAGACCAGCATTGTGGACTCTCGGTGGACACTGGGGTGTCTGCTCAGACAGCCCCTGCCCATGGGAAAGGGGCCTGTGGATTTAAAATGCAGAGAGTCTCGTCGGGGTCGTAGAGCTCATCTAGAAGAACCCAGCAGCTCCCATGTCTGAAGATGTTCATCCATCTCCCAGCATATGACCCATGCTTGGCAGCTGCGTGGAAATGAAGGTTTCACTCTACTGCTGCTAAGTGTCCAGGTGAAGCTGGTTTAACTGTGCCTGGCACATCTGCTGCGTCTCGCTGCCCGTCCACCAGGCTCTCAGACCTTGCTGAAGGACGGTTCTTCTCCCAACCCCCCAAACGCAGGAGTGATGGTTCAGTGACACAAGTAGAAATGCAGCTTTCTGCTTGCCCTTTGTACGTGGCTGGGATGGGTCTGTTCGGCTAGATCTGGCCATGGCCTGCGCAAACAGGAATTAGTTTATCCTAATCCTCAATCATCCTGTGCGGTGGAGCAGGATTTTACAGATGAGCTACAGTGAGCTGGGCATTTGTGTGGCTGTTCTGTTGGATGCCACACAGCTGGTTAGCAGATTGCCCACAGCTAGGTTTTTGTTTCTAGTGGTGGTCCACAGTCGCACACTTAATTCTGCACATGGATGGAGAAGGTAAGAGGGAATTGATAGTGGTTTGTCCAAGGTCACATGGGGATCCAGGGGGAAGAGCTGGAAATAGAACCCAGCTCTCCTGCGTCCCAGCTGGTCTTGTGGGCGGGGCACTGCGCCTCCTTTTAGCTGTGCTGTGTTCAGCCGAGAAGCAGGCTGAGGTGCCAATGCACAAGAGTGGAGTAGCAAACTGGCTTCGTTACTTGGCTGAGACATATGATGGCTCAATTAAAAGTACTCGCTTCTTGTGCTTAGTGGTGGGTCTTGGCAGTCTCCTCGCAGGCTCTGCAGAAGGAACCAGTCTAAGGCAAGGCCTTTTAATAAACGGTTCTGCAAGGTGGGTCAGTGCCCAGCGTGAGCTGCATGTGCTCCTTATGCTGGTTTTTAAGGGAAAAGGTTGGGCACAAGAGCAGGAATAGCTCAACCCCCGGAGATGATGGTGCCATCGCTTTGCTGGTTTATTATCCTTGCTGGCTGGCAGTCAGAGCATTTCAGTTGATGTCCCTTGAGAAACTGCCCCAGTCTCGGGAGGAGAGCTGTATGCAGTTGAACCACTGATTTACAAAGTAGGCGCTAGGAAATTGCTCTGATGGGTGTGTGCAGTGTCCTTCTGAAAGCGTCTGACTTCTTAAATAGAGAGATGAATTGTTATCGGGCAGCACACCTGAGTCTGGTAATGGTCTCTTGTTGTCTATTTTATGATATATCTGGAGCCTTCCTTGTGGTTTTTGGAAAATCATTAACTCTTCTAAGTAACATTATCCTGTTCCTAGGTGGTGCATTGTCTAATTCTTACACCATGAGAATTGAGTCTGTAGGGGGACTGTTATGGCAATGGCCCCATCTATAGCGGATCTAACAGACCTATAGGCAAAAGTGAGGACATTTAAGATTCTTAGAATCAGTGTGAGGGCTACTTACTCAGCCACCACAGAATACTGAAAGGCGTGTGTATCCCTGAATGAAAACTGAAGCCAGAAAGCACGGGGAGGGAGGAGGAAGCCTGACGTACATGCTTCAGTGATTTAACTTCAAGACTTTATCCAACCTAAACAGGAAATCCCATGGAAAATGGAGCTCCAGCTCTACTGATGCCAAAAGAAAGGAAGATCAAGGAAGATCATTTCATCTGTGGTAGATGAAATATAACGTAGAAATTAGGAGGCTAAAAGGGAGGCGCTCACATCACCAGAGACAGAAACAATTGTAAGATGGAAGTTAGGCAGTTAGTGAAAGATGTAAGGGAGCAGTTCACAAGTCAGAGGAGCAGAGAAGTTTCTTTGCATCTTCACCACAGACTTCACTGGGGAGATACGCCATGCCTGTGCTCCTCAGGCAATAAAGCAGTACACTACTCAGTGCAAATGGAAGTTGCTGGAACAAACTGGTACGTTAAGGAGGGTCGATGTTATGTCCACGAGTTTTGAAAAAGTTGAAGGTTATGATGGGCTGAGTTGGTGACGAGAATTGTGCAATCCATCAATTATTTCAGTGTTTGTGATTTCAGATGGCACGTCTTCCCTAAACCTACCTGGTGCTAGGGATTATCCTGTTATGTCAGAGCAGTGACTCAGACTGCAGTAACAGGAGTATGAGTTGAAAGAACCATTAAAATAGAACCATAACTCAGGTAATTGTGATTTGATCTGAACAAGCCAGCAGGGGTTCAAGAGGGGAATAGCTTGCCTTTCAACTTTCAAAGAGCCTTTGGCAAAGATCCCTCTAAGAGGAAACTTCTGTAAACTGGTGGTCATGGGACAATCAGAGGCTGGCGCAGAGACACAAACGAGGAGTAGGAATATTTCAATTTTCAACATTGTAAAAGGGGGACAGAGAGGTGCCAAGGCTTTGTCCTGCTAGTGGCATTGGTATTTGGAAGGACAGGTGTTGACAGTCACTTCTGCGACTGAAATGGATGGCACCTTTCGTTGTTCCTTGCTTTGCACTGATCTCACATATAGATCTTCCCGGTTCCTAATAGAGTCATACTAGAGAATAAAAAATTCAATAAATAATTCCCTAACTCAATCCCTGGCCTGATGCCAAAAACAGATTGCTCAGCTCTGCCAAACAAGATTGTCCCTTTTCTTACATGTTTGCATAAATTATTGGCATTGATATATGTGTGTATTCGTCACTGGTGGGGATATTTGTGTGATGTGATCAGTGGTGTTAATATGTTAGCATTTTACATTGTCATTTACATTGTCATTTAATGTGTATAAGTGTAAGGTAATGCACATTGGAAAAAATAACCCCAACTATACTTACAATATGATGGGGGCTAATTTAGCTATAACTAATCAGGAAAGAGATCTGGAGTTATCGTGGATAGTTATTTGAAAACATCCACACAGTGTTCAGCGGCTGTCTAAAAGGCAAATAGGATGTTAGGGATTATTTAAAAAGGGATAGAAAATAAGACAAGGAGCATCTTACTGCCCCTATGTAAATCTATGGTACGCCCACATCTTGAATACAGTGTACAGATGTGGTCTGGTGCTGATGGCCTGAGGAAGATGATGAAGGGAATATCATCATTCGGCAAATGCCGCAATAAGACCCACACTTTGTGCCGTCGCTGTGGATCCAAGGCATACCATCTCCAAAAGTCACCTAAAAAAAGATATCCTGGCACTGGAAAAGGTTCAGAAAAGGGCAACTGAAATGATTAGGGGCTTGGAACAGGTCCCATATGAGGAGAGGCTAAAAAGATTGGGACTTTTCAGTTTAGAAAAGAGGAGGCTGAGTGGGGACATGATAGAGGCATATAAAATTATGACAGGTGTGGAGAGGGTGAATAAGGAGAAGTTATTGACTTGTGGCCCATAATGCAAGAACTAGAGGACACCAAATTAAAGTTATGGGTAGCAGGTTTAAAACTAATAAAGTTCTTCACTCAGCGCATAGCTAACCTGTGGAACTCCTTGCCAGAACTCTGAAGGCTAGGACTATAGCAGAATTTAAGAAAGAGCTAGATAAATTCATGGAGGTTAGGTCCATAAAAGGCTATTAACCAAGGGAAGGAGTGGTGTCCCTGGCCTCTGATTGTCAGAGGCTGGAGATGGATGGTAGGAGTCAAATTGCTTGATCATTGTCTTTGGTCCGCCGCCTCTAGGGCACCTGGCACTGGCCGCTGTCGGCAGACAGGCTACTGGGCTGGGTGGACCTTTGGTCTGATCCAGTACAGCCATTCTTATGTTCATTAAGCTTGAAAGTGAAGGCCCTGTTGAGATGAATGGAACATTTCACACTTCTGTAACCAGGCGCTTTTGCTGCAGCTATTAGCAGATGTTGGTACATCAGTTCACATCTAGTTTTTGAAGGCCATTTCTGCACCCAGGCAGGCTAGAAAATTGATACTTCTAAAATGACAGCTTGATTTGCAGCCCCCAGGGAAAAGTCACCAGTTCATTGAGTTCTCATCTGTTGGCCAAACCTGACTCTCCACCCTGGCCAAGTGCTTTGTAGCTCAGGATGTGGTTTGTACACATTTTCATCCTCCTGCCATGCCCTCTGTCTGCTACTGGTGCCACCTAGAACTAATTATTCTCTTTTTTCCCCCCCTTCTATGCAGATGAATCTGACTATCAGACAGAATATGAAGAGGAAATTCTAGACGCCCCCCAGAAGGATGATTATGCTAATTTCCTAAGCAGCCAGGCGGAAGAGGATTCTGACTCTGTAAGAACTGTGCTCTGGACTGGCTCTGGTATCTTGATCATGTGGTGGGATCCTAATTGCATGGGAAGGTGTGAGAAAGGGCAGTTTAGGGAAGCAGTAGCTCAGACTGGTGCTAACAGGAATCCAGCAGAAGAAAACTGGCTGCTCTGGAATGTAGTGCAGGCACTGAGCGCATTCCTAGGCCCCCTCAATGACTGCTGTAAACAGCCTGCCTCACAGAGCAGCATATCCAAGCTATTGGATATCTTAGGTTACATGTAACCTACGACCCTGCAAAGCCAAGCTGTTCAGTCATTAGGGGACATTGGTGGAAGGAACCAAATTCTAAACAGGAATTTGTATGACTGAAGCTTTTCAGCATCCTCTAAAGGGTCCATAATTTACAATGGTGTTGACATATGGCTTTGTCCTTTCCTTCAACAAGAAGAGGTGGCTTCAGTGTTTCTGAGTGGGGTGGCTGCAGGGCACGTGGGCTGGGCGTACATACACACAGATTTGTGCTCCTGCTTATATTTAAAATCTTCGACAGCCAAACTAATCTTTATGAGACTGCAGCCTGATATGCAGAAGGTTCCTGGGGTGGAAAGAAAGAGGATTGGACTTTGTCTGCTAATTCACTGGAGATCAACTATCTCCTGCTGATGTGTGTGTTGGTTTCCTCCTTCAGGATGAAGATGTACAGATAAGAAAACGCACCAACATCCGCAAACAAGAGAGCCGACCCGACAGCACAGGGGAGCCCAGCTAACCCGACTTCTCTTTCAGGTGGTCACAGAACAGCCCTTTTTATTAAGAGATTACCTGCTTGAGATGCTGCAGTTTCTCATCCCTCTGAGATCAGGATGTAGGGGGTGTTTATCTGTCATTAGAAGAGACCCCCATCCTGAAGCACATGAAGGATCAGTGTACCACCTCCATTTCCAGGCCCAGGGAGATCTCATAAGTTGACTTTGCTCCTCTTTCCAGATGCCATTGTGGACTGTGCATCATGGATCTCTCTGGGGTTTGCATGGTGAAGGGATGTGCTGAGTATTGTCCATGGTTAGAAGTGAGGTAAAATGCTGTTTTGGTTTTATGCCACCCTGGGTTCTGCTTGCTGTTCTGACCCATGAGGCTCAGAAAAATGACCGTTGGTGGGAAGTTTTTGCATCGCCCTGGCTGAGCTGGGTAAACCTGAGCATTAGAGAGTACAGGGTGTTTGTGTCTATCACTAGAGCCAGACAGCTGGTGTTAACTCAATTTACTTTGCAGCTGTGTAAACAGGAGCAGTGCTGAGATAGTACAATAAAGGGCCTGACTGTTGGGTGAAGAGCTAACAGGAAATCTAAATGCCACAAGTTAATTACTCTGAAGGTTACTCATTTACTCAAATATTCTCTAATCAAGCCATCTGTATTTAGCTGCTATTAGCCAGGCAGTTACAGAACACTACATAGCGGTAACTGCCTCCTGGAAGAGAGTGGTAACTGCTCAAATGAAATGCCTGCCTGGGGTGGTCAGTGGGCTAAAGGAATCTGTCCCTGAGCAATGACTGCTGTGTGGGGTGTAAGAGAGAGCCACTGAGGTCACCTGGCGTCCATGAGTGTTCATGGTTTAAAGACCTCACTGCAGATGGGCAGAACTTTGCCCTGCTTCTCAGGGGCGGGCTCCACCAGGCTGCTGCTCTTGGAAATGGATCAGCCCTGGTTCCATTCCCAGCACACTGTGCTCCATCACCATCGTGGGGAAGGCTGAAGATTTTGGGGAAAGCAACAGGGGCCCAAAATATGTGGTGTCCCTTCTGCTGATACCAGAACCTTCCAGGTGACATTTGCACTTTGAAGACCCCCTTGGTTCATAACCACAGCTGGAGTCCTTTTCATACGGATCTTTTAAAATAAAATTGCAGCTGAGAAATCTGTGCTGCTTGTTGTCATTTCCCAGAAGGGTGCAGGAGATGGGGGTGGCTGCACCAACCCGTACATGAGCTTGTTTATCCGAGTAAAGCCCTAAAACTTCTAAAACCACCAGTGTGGATCCCTAGGGCAAGTTTACTTCTGAGCTTTGCACAGTCTCTCAAGGAGTTGGATCCCTTTTAGTGCTAAGAATCAGCCTGATCTTTTTACCAGGGGGAGTCCCATGGCTCCACTACTCCAAAACTGGCTTTAATACCCCTGTTTCTTACCAGGGCTCCCTCAGCAAGTCCAAAAGAACTTGAACTTTGCTGCAGAGCTCAGGAAACAGTAGCCGTGTCTACACGTGCACGCTACTTTGAAGTAGCGGCACTAACTTCGAAATAGCGCCCGTCACGGCTACACGCGCCGGGCGCTATTTCGAAGTTAACTTCGACGTTAGGCGGCGAGACGTTGAAGTCGCTAACCCCATGAGGGGATAGGAATAGCGCCCTACTTCGACGTTCAACGTCGAAGTAGGGACCGTGTAGTCGTTGCGCGTCCCGCAACTTCGAAATAGCGGGGTCCACCATGGCGGCCATCGGCTGAGGGGTTGAGAGATGCTCTCTCTCCAGCCCCTGCGGGGCTCTATGGTCACCGTGGGCAGCAGCCCTTTGCCCAGGGCTTCTGGCTGCTGCTGCGGCAGCTGGGGATCCATGCTGCAGGCACAGGGTCTGCAACCAGTTGTCAGCTCTGTGTATCTTGTGTTGTTTAGTGTAACTGTGTCTGGGAGGGGCCCTTTAAGGGAGCGGCTTGCTGTTGAGTCCACCCTGTGACCCTGTCTGCAGCTGTGCCTGGCACCCTTATTTCGATGTGTGCTACTTTGGCGTGTAGACGTTCCCTCGCAGCGCCTATTTCGATGTGGTGCCGCGCAACATCGAAGTTGAACATCGACGTTGCCAGCCCTGGAGGACGTGTAGACGTTACTCATCGAAATAGCCTATTTCGATGTTGCTACATCGAAATAAGCTATTTCGATGTTGGCTTCACGTGTAGACGTAGCCAGTGTTTGCTCCAAGGCTGGATCCTGGGTCCTCACACTCCACCTAGGACACTGCAGTGTTAGACTTTGCAAAGGAAACGTGGGACTTATGTGTCAGTGAATTTCCATCTGAATTGGGATTACCAGTTTAGACAGCAGTTTAGCTGCTGCAGTCAGCTCAGAGTTGTCTGCATTAGGGCCAGCTGCCGCTTCTGTCAGTTGGCTGAAAGTCTCATAACTGACCATAAGACTATTGGCAAAGGCCATTGTAGTCTGGCTGGGCAGTAAAATGGGGTTTATTCGTGTGAAAGGGTCCTGAAGCTTTATGCTGGTGTGGATTCATTGTAAGTCATTTGGTTGTCAAGTGCAAGAGTGAATGCTGTTCTGGTTTGGGCTGCAACCTGGGCGCACAGGTTATAGGAGAGAGTCCATCTTTTGAGTGCAGAAGCTGTTCTTGTGAGACCTATAATTCCTCCTCCCTCACCAGCAGCATTGAGCCTTTCTCAGGAATGGTCCAGATCTACCTGAACCTATGGCTGGAACCTTTTACAACCCCATCACTTCTATCAAGTACCTCCAAAGGGAGCTTGTTCTTTTCTGCTAAGTACCAAGATCCCTGCTGAGTGGAATTGGTGTGCTCATAATGATGACAGAATAAACACAGTCTTTTGCAGGTATGCAGACAAGGCTCCCAAATTCCATATTGTTGAGCTTTGGTGAAGAGTAAGTGCGCACACACCAAATCCATGGAAATTGGGCTGGTTCTCTGTGCAGCATAAACTGTGCCATCTTATCACAAAAGCTTGCTGATGACAGAATAGCCATTAAGGCATCATTGTAATCTTCAGCAGCATCAGATTTTGCAAACACCAGGAGCTTCCTTTGAGATTTTTTGTCATGTTGCTGGAGATGGCTTAGAAGTGTTGTTACTAACAGTTGTCACATGACTTGTAGAGTGATCTTCTGAGGACAGGTAGATTTGACAGAATTTTATGAACATTTTTTCACTCTATTGTTTCTTGGCCTAAAATTCCACTTTCTGTCCTCCCACTTGAGAATCTAGAACCCTGGGTGCACTGTCCCAGCACTTTTAGGAAGTTTAGTGATAAGTAAACCTCCTAAGCATGGAATCCAGATAGTTTATATTCTGGTGAAGTCCATGTGAGCTCCATCAGAGCAAGGAATAGCACTTGATCAGCAGTGAAGACTGTCTGTTCTTGCTGAGGATAATGTATGCCTTGAGAGAGTTTTTTCATTACAAGTATCAGAGAGGTAGCCGTGTTAGTTTGTAGCTTTGATAATAACAAGAAGTCTTGTGGCACCTTATAGACAAACAGATATTTTGGAGCATAACCTTTTGTGGGCAAAGACCCACTTCATGTACCTGGTGAAGCAGCTCTTTGCCCATGAAAGCTTATGCTCCAAAATATCTGTTAGTCTGTAAGGTGCCACAAGACTTCTTGTTGTTTTTCATTACAGTATTCTGTGCATGAGATCCATAAGTTGGAGATGGACTGAAAGCCACGTAGCCACACGTAGTTGATGGAGAGTTATTGTTCTGGTTTTTATCAAAACTTGTCCAGCCAAATCTTTGGATTTTCAAATGTATGTTTGAAGAAAAATACCATGTCCCATGGTTGTGCTTTCAAAGCTCTCTGTGCCCATCCCACTTGTCCAGCAGTCATTTATGTGCCCCTCCCACCATTCTGCCAGGACATCTTCATGAAATTGGGTTCAGCTGCTCCTGCTGTGACATTAGCAGGAGAGATGGTGTTCCCATTGAAAGTAACATGGTTTGAGCACCCTGCAGTATCAGGTCAGATGGGCGCCCTCGTGGCCAGACTACATACTGTGTGGCAGTAAATATGTTTGGCTATGTGTATTGCTTATTACAGCTCTGCTAGCTGCAGTGATTTCAGCTCTTCTTTTAGCCACTTTTGATGGGATTAGTATTCCTTCCTGTCATCAGTGAGCTCTTGGCCAGTCCTAGACCAACATGGAGTACATAACTGTGGCTGATTCAGTGCCCAGCATTATCAAACCGAGACAAGTTGTCTGAGTTTGTGACCTGGTGACAGATAATAACTCCGCAATTTCACATTTCAGAACCCTTGGGTGAATGCCATCTGGTCCTGGAGACTTGTTACTATTCAGCTTATCAATTAATTCCAAAACCTCCTCTAATGTCACTTCAATCTGAGTGAGTTCCTCAGATTTGTCGCCTAAAAAGGCTGGCTCAGATTTAGGAACCTCTGTAACATCTTCAGCCGTGAAGACTGAAGCAAAGAAATCATTTAATCGCTCCGCAATGGCACTGTCTTCCTTGATCGCTCCTTTTATATCTTTATCATCCAAGGGCCCCACTGCTTTTTTAGCAGGCTTCCTGCTTCTAATGTATTTAAAAAACATTTTACTATTGTTTTTTGAATTTTTGGCTAGCTGTTCCTCAAACTCTTTTTTGGCTTTTCTTACTACATTATGACAGTTAATTTGGGAGTGTTTATGTTCCTTTCTATTTTCCTCACTAGGATTTGACTTCCACTTTTTAAAAGCTGCCCTTTTCTCTCTCACTGCCTTTTTAACATGGCTGTTTAGCCATGGTGGTTCTTTGTTAGGTCTCTTACTGTGTTTTTTTATTTGGGGTATACATTTAAGTTGGGCCTCTAGTATGGTGTCTTTAAACAGTTTCCATGCAGCTTCCAGGGATTTTAGTTTAATTACTCTACCTTTTAGTTTCTGTTTAACTAGCTTCCTCATTTTAGTGTAATTCCCCTTTTTGAAATTAAATGCCAGAGTGTTTGACCGCTGCGGTGTTCTTCCCAACACAGGAATATTAAAAGTTAAAAGTTATTATATTGACAGATGCTTCCAAGCCCACCATGTTTGGATGTCTGCTTCTGCATCCACATGCACTGTAGATATGATCCCTGTTTCTTGTCCTTACATGCTTCTGCCACTGTATCTCCTGTGTTCTCCTCTTCTGCCTCCTCACCTTCCCTACTTCAGTAATAGAATGGCTAGCCAAGAGAATTTGCATGTGTCCAGTCTCCTCTTCTCTAAGGTTTAGCTCTTGGTATCCAGGATGAGCAGGTATGTCTGAGCGTAATTTCAGAGCCACATGGACCCTTGAGGGCTGTTGGGTTTTATGCAGGCTGAGCTTCTGCAGCCTGTCCCCCTTCACCCAGGGGCAAACAGCTGCTGCTCCAATCACAGCTTCCCGCAACTTGGGCTTGTAGGTTCTCTGAAGCTCAAGCCAATGTCACCCAGTGCAAGGGCAGAGGCCCAAACTGATACTGGGCTGTGCTCTCCCACTTACAAAGCAGGGCTGTATGCAGGGAGCTCTTGAGAACATGGCCTTGGGCCTATGCTGGCTGTGGGTTGGTTTTCTTACACTGAACTTCCATGCAACCAGTTGGGAAGTTCAGGTAAGGGCGACAGCCCGAGATACTGTTGGGTGGAAGCTTTCCATATTGTTTGCCCACATCTGCTGCATTTCCCCAAATTCACGCTCTGTTCCCTTTCCTCTTATGACCTGGTGGGTTTTGTCAGACATGGACTCGGGGTTTGTGAGGCTCAGTACTGCCCATCAGAGGTGCCCAGGGGCACGGCTGCTCTTCCCAATTCCTGGGCAGGCCTTCAAGCCAGCTCCGGTTTGTCATGGTGAGAGGAAGATTTGAGAAGTAACTGATGTATGGAGATACACCTGTCTCATAGAGCTGGAAGGGACCTTGAGAGGTCATCGAGTCCAGTCCTCTGCCTCACAGCAGGACCTGTCACCACCCCAACAGATTTTTTTAATCTATTTGCCCCAGATCACTAAATGGCCCCTAAGGGTTAAACTCACACTCTGGGTTTAGCAGGCCAGTGCTCAAACCACTGAGCTGTCCTTCCACCTCCCGCCCCCCAGAACAGTGCTCCAGGTGGGGCATGAACTCTCAACCTCTGCATTTTATGTGCTGTACTGCCCTACAAGTACTGTGTGCTAACGCACTGTGCCGCTGGGAGGGTTACGCTGGCAGTGACTCATGGAGCCAGCAAGTCCAGCTGGGCAAAGGCACAACCCCCTCTGGCCCCACCCAGCCTTGAGTGGGAGGGACCTTTCCTCCTGGCCGGGCCAGTCCCCCTGGGGCCATTTGATTTGTCTGCTCAAAGGTTGTGTCTCCGGCAGCAAATGCCGCAGGCTGTGCCCATTGCAAAGGCCACTGTGAGGTCGTGCTGGGGATGGCCTGGGCCTGGGGTCTCCATTCGCCCTGGCAGCACTGTGCTCACACTTAGCCTGTCTGCACAAGTTCAGAGGTCAGACCAGCTACAGCTGAGGAGCCCTGGTGTGGCCGGGGAGGCTGAGTTCAGTATTTAGGAGAGGGGCTAGTTTGCTTGTTCAAATCCAGCCCCATCCAGGGATGAGCCAGCGTCACTCCCACCTGCTGGCTGCTTGGTCCAGCTGTTAAATCAACTGATTCCAACCCCTTGCACAGGCTTCCCTGTTCCCAGCACTGGGGGCCTGCCTGGTCCCTGGCATCACACCCAGTCGCAGGGGGAGCTGGCTGGCGCTGGTGTGTTAAAGGTCAGCGACTGTGGCCTGGCCCCCATGACACAGTGCTGTCGATCGCCTTCAGCTGCGCTATTTGGGCAGCTGAGAGCAGTGTACGTTACATCCTGTGTGCCAGGACATGGCCTCGCTCTCCCCGTGGACCCACAGGGGGGCGGCCTCATGGCGCTCTGGTGGGCGGATCGCACGTTGAAGGGCCTGGTTTTTAGGCTGCCAAAGTCTGGGGACACAGCTGAGCAATGAGACAAGCGCGTGCGCACACGCACACACACACACACGTACATATATATGGAGGTCCACATCTCATAGAGCTGGAAAGGACCTCGGGAGGTCAAGTCCAGTCCCCTGCCCTCTTGGCAGAACCAAGCACAGACCTCTCACTCTGCGCCACAGCGTTCGCTCTTTGCCACCTCCCTGACAGCTGGTGATGCTGGGGGCTGCCTGGGCTGGGCTAGGCGTGTGGGGAGGGGAGTTTTTTGTGGGGTTTCCCAGCAGTGGTGGTGCTCAGGTGTCTGTGCTGCCCTGGGGTTGGCAGAACAGCCCATGGTAAGTGATGCCCTTTCCTTCTTGGAGTGTGGGGTTGGGGGTTTGATATGCCTCAGCAAAACCTATTGAGATTAGGACTGAGGTTTATTTTCAGAGCTCTGGGTGCATGAGAGAGCCCAGGGCTGGGCTGGCAGGGGCTGTGGGTCAGGAGTGAGGGGTCTCGCAGAGCTGTGTGGGGTGTCCTGGGCTGGGCTGGGCTGGGCTGGACTGTAGGTTGGGAGTGAGGGGTCTGGCAGAGCTGTGTGGGGAGCCCAGGGCTGGGCTGGGCAGCCCAGGGCAGGGCAGGGGCTGTGGGTCGGGAGTGAGGGGCCTGGCAGAGCTGTGTGGGGAGCCCAGGGCTGGGCTGGGCTGGGCTGGGCTGTAGGTTGGGAGTGAGGGGTCTGGCAGAGCTGTGTGGGGAGCCCAGGGCTGGGCTGGGCAGCCCAGGGCAGGGCAGGGCAGGGGCTGTGGGTCGGGAGTGAGGGGCCTGGCAGGGCTGGGCTGGGCTGGCAGGGGCTGTGGGTCGGGAGTGAGGGGCCTGGCAGGGCTGGGCTGGGCTGGCAGGGGCTGTGGGTCGGGAGTGAGGGGCCTGGCAGGGCTGGGCTGGGCTGGCAGGGGCTGTGGGTCGGGAGTGAGGGGCCTGGCAGGGCTGGGCTGGGCTGGCAGGGGCTGTGGGTCGGGAGTGAGGGGCCTGGCAGGGCTGGGCTGGGCTGGCAGGGGCTGTGGGTCGGGAGTGAGGGGCCTGGCAGGGCTGGGCTGGGCTGGTAGGGGCTGTGGGTCGGGAGTCAGGGGCCTGGCAGGGCAGGGTTGGGCTGGGCTGGGCTGGCAGGGGCTGTGGGTCAGGATTGAGGGGTCTGGAAGAGCTGTGTGGGGAGCCCAGGGCTGGGCTGGACTGGACTGTGGGTCGGGAGTGAGGGGCCTGGCAGAGCTGTGTGTAGGAAGTATCCATAGCCCAGTGTGAGTAGGTGCTGGCTCTAACCAGGGAGCACTGGGTGACTTAGAGGCATGGCACAGTGTCCTAATTAAGTGGCAGTGCCAGCAGGGCGATTATTTCTGTGAGGCGCTTCACTGCCCTTTTCAAGCAAATTGCCCTGTTCTGGCCTGAGCTTGCATGCGGCCTATCAGCGCCAACTCACACAGGCACCATTCCCCATCTGTGATGATTCTTCCCCTGGCAGAGGCTGTTCTCGTTCCACATGGTTACAAAATTAAGTTGTCTGATTTACTCCTGCTCCCTCAGCTCCTTCTTTCTCCTTTGGTGCCTTCCGAGGTCTGTGTTTGAGCTGTCAGCATCCAGGAGCTCTATTGTGCTCCTGGGCGTAATGTACTGTCATTGTGACTAAGAGCTGGTAATAAAATCAGCAAACAAGAATTACAGCAAATATTTTCCATGCTCCTGGTCTTTCAATAACCCCTGCACGCGCGCGCACAGTCAGAGACTCACTCCATGGCCAGCCAGCTCATGTGTTCCAGCGCTGGGTACCCACAGCCCGCTGGGGTGAGGGGCTCAGCAGGGCCCAGCTGGTGAAGAGCCTCTCCTCCCCTGGCATCTTGAATGGCTTCCCTAAGGGGTGCAGCATCCCCTTGGCCGTACTGGCCTGGGACAATGAGGAGGGAAGGTGGGAGCTGTGAGCAGGCTCGGGGTTGCGGCTGCAGTGGAGGAGTTGACCATAGCCAGGCTCTCCCCTGACAAGCCAGAGGGTGCTCATTTGTGCAGGAGCCCGAGCCTGATGCTGCACCCTTCAGCCGAGACTCCAGCCGTAGGGTTAGCTCTTGGCACACATCTCTCCCGTGAAAGCACATCACTGGCCCCGTCACGGCCGTGTCTGAGCAACTCCCATTCTGGGGAAGACTGGGACTCCCTCCGTGCAGACAGGCTGGGCTGTCTTCCTGAGTGGAGACAGGGCTCTGGCTGGATTTCAGACAAAGGGAGTCAGGTGGGTCTGGGCACCAATGAGGTAAGCTATGTCCACACTGCAATAAGTAAACCTGCCGGCGGTGAGTCTCAGCACCCGCAGAGGGCTCTGGCTTGTGCTGTGGGACTAAGGGTAGCGCGTTTGGGTTCCAAGGCAGGTGAGTAGAGTAGGAACAGCTCCAGTGCTGGGTTTAAACCTGCTGCCTGAGCCTGGGGGAGCAGGTGTTCGAGGTGGGCTTTTGCAATGCAGAAGTGTCCCTCTTTGACCCCGCCACTGCAGCAGAGCACCAGGCTAGCCTGGTCAGCTGGCTCGGGCTCGTATGCATCAGTGTCGCTGTTCAGGCATGAGCTGGAGCTTCCCCACTCATGTGGGCTCATGTATAGGCCTATATGCTGCAAGTTTAGAGCCCCACAGGCCAAATCCACTGAGCTGGGTCTGCGTGGTGGAGACAGGCATCTAAAAGGGCCTTAAGACCATATGGTGAGCCTGTGGCAGGGCAAGGCCTTGGACCCGGGCCTCCTAGTATTAGCCAGTGCCCTGACCATGGAACCATCCCTCTTCTCTGTGTCCATGGACTGCATGTGCACCAGGCCCTAGTCAGGCTGTCTTCCTCACAGCATCAGCTCCGACTCACATCATGTCTCCCTTGCCTGTAAGATCCAGACCCCACGTGCAGCTGCCTTGACCTCAGTTCTCTCCTGACACTTTCCAGACCGGTGTCCTATCAGCCTTTCTTACTGATGCCTCTATTCTGCAGTGTCTTTAAGTGTGGAGCCAGCTGGGCCTGGGTCAGCCCTGCTCAGCGAATCATTTCAGCATGTCTTTACGTTCCAATGACGTCAGCGCCTGCTTCGTTGCGTGGCTAACTAGCCAGAATTGCTGAACTGTTTTCTGCACTAGGCCCTAAAGTTCCAGGCAATGAAATGTTCTGTAACATTAAAAGTCACTTCCTCAGTGAAAGCCAATGTTTGTTCCTAAGACTCCCGAAGTCCCTTCAGCACAAGAAGGCAGCCCGGAAACTTTGGGCCCCATCAGCACCAGGCCCTGTTCCAACCATGCTGCTGTCTTTGGCTCCTCAGAATCAGGACCCTCCTGTCCCACTGCTGGATACCATCATGGGAGGCCCAGATCCTTGACTACACTACAGGACATTTTTACTCTCCAGATCCGGTATCCCCTCCCTCCTTTGGGACTGTCTATCTGCAGGGAATTCCCATCTCCTCCAGGAGACCTGCCTGTGCTACAGTGCCCAGTCTCTGCCCCCATCAGCCCGTACACAACAGACACCTGTCCAACAGCACCACCCTGGAGCCCACCTCAGCTTTTTCTTCCTTGGCTGATTCAGAATCCTTGAGAGAAATGCCTCTCCATACAAGTCTCCCACCCAGCCCCGGGAGCAAGCACCATTGTACAGCCAAGAGCCACTAGCATCCCATGCTGTTGGGACCTCCGCCACTACCCAATAATCCTACCGACTGGCTGTGTTGGGGACCCTGGGACCAGTACGCCACTTCAGGCGTGGCTTGCTGCCCGTCTGAGGAAAGCATGGGACACTCATGCAGCTCTGCAGGCTGAGGCATGCCGCGCTCCAGTTCCACCAGAACTGGCCACACTGACGTCATCACCAGGCAAAGTCTGGGTTTCAACAGGCCCCTAACCCCCACCCCCAATGACTCCAAGCAGCTCCAGTGCCTGTGCAGAGTTGCTGGGGAGCCTGAAAAAGTCCCGCACTCTCAACACAAGCTCTTGGACCTGTGAGGCTAGTCCTGCCTGCCAACAAGGCTGCCCTGGAACCAGTTAGGACAATGCAGCACCCCTGCCCCCAGATACTCAGACCTCCCCACCAAAGGACAGACAGACATTCATTATGCCATCACAGGTGTAAGCCCCAGCCTAGATACTTAGTACTGGGCTTGTTGATGTATCAGAGAAAGTTTGAGCACGATTCACTTGCTGGAAGCTGAAGATACAAGAATTAAGACAGGGCTGAAGGTGTAAATAAACAGGGAGAGTCATTAAGTCTTGGAACTGTTGGTTTCTCCACCACTGACAGTTTTTAACCCAAGACTGGCTCATTACCAGAGAGCTCTGCTCTAGAGATTATGCCCACAGATGATCCATTCTAGGGTTCGAGTCTGACTCACCGGTGGCCTCCAGGACCCAAACAAACCATCTCCAGTGCAGCTTCCACCCTCTGCCCCAGCCAGGCAGTCCCCGTCCCTCTGAGTTGCCATCATTCTTCTCCTTTGTTGGTAATAGAACCCACAGGACCTTCAGCACCATGGCACTATTCAAGTCCAGGGGAGCATCATTCCCCAAGCATGGAGATCCTTGGAGAGGTCATTTGGCTGTAGGTGATGGACCAGCTACCACTGTGAGCCAGGGTCACACCATGAGTGCTGTGCATTGCACCTGCTCCTCGCTGTACGCACCTGTGACGCAGGCTAACTCCGCTTCCACTGGTTCCCTCTGGAAAGGGGCTTTGCAGTGCAGTGTGTTCGACAGCGGCTGTACCAGCTGCACACACTTTGGGACTAGAGCTGGGCAGATGCGACAAAAGCTTTAAAGCTGGTTCATGAATGCGGCAGGGCTATTTATTTTGGGGAGGGGGGTGGGGTTGGTTTAACATTGCCGTTTCATTGGCCCCTAAATTCCAGTGCCAGAAGTTATCCCAATAACCTGTGTTTGAGAGGCCGGGACAGACCGACCCACCTGCCATGCAGAGTGGGTCTGGCAGCTCCATGCTCCAAGTGGGAGAGAGAGTTCTATCTTCTGGTTGCTAAGCTGAAAGCAGCCGGGTGGGAAGTGCCTCCTGGAGCCACACTGAGGAATGAAAACACCAAGCTGTTTTTCCACACCGCTGAGCAAGGCAGCGAGGCATGAAAGCAGAGCCGCTCCCAGGTCAGCCCAACCTCACCTCCAGCGGCTCTGCCGGCCGTTGTTCTGTTCTGGGTTGTTGCTGGAGCCCCAGCAGCATGGGAATGTTTGATTCGTGTTCAATCTCTGTCTCTGTTTAGGCGCCCCACTGAGCAAATGAGGGCTGACCAGGTCACCTCTGCACCTTCGCCTGCCAGGTTGGGTTGGGGGGCAGCCCTTTGACAGCAGCTGGCAGGGGTTGGAGCAGTTTGAGGGTGTAGCCTCTGGCTCAGCCTGTCTCCCCATTCTGTCTCCCCGCAGGGTGTTGGGAGTCAGGTGCAGGTGTGCAGGACTCTGCAGGAGAAAGTTGCAAAGAGCAGCAGCGTTGGAACCTGGCTGGTGACTGCGACACACCACATAATGGCAGCTGGGGCAGTCGCATGGGGTAAACACATCTCTTGCTGCGGGATCAGTAGCCTAATAATAGTTCTAACTGGAGCAGCTCACTTGACCCAGTTATTTTAAATTCCCTGAACTTGAGCGGACTGAGAGTCAAGGGTTAGAACCAGAAAAGTACCTACCAGCCCCTTTGGAGCCCTATGCTCAGCCTATAGGCACCATTGGGATCCCTCTGTCCCCTGCTGCCGAGCCTTGTAAGTCCCTGAAGTCCAAAGGGTCTTAACTTCTACAGCTCCTGACCTTTGGCGCCAAGTTTCTGCAATGAGAGCATGTGCACGGCCACGTTAGTCTCAGCAGTTGGGCGTCTGTGTCCCTCCTTGGCCCTGTGGGAAGCTCAGATGAGGCATTTCCCTGCCTGTCTCCCTGCAGGGCCCACCCGGAGGTGTTCTCAGCACGCACCTGCCCCCGAGAAGCAGCTAAAAGCTTCAGGCTTTGTAGCTTTTCACCCAGAGGTTAAGGCAGTCCCACCGGTTCAAGCCTCCTTCTGCCTACCCTTGAGAAGGATTTTCTCTCAGGTGGGGCTGCTGAGCTCACCTGTGTGGTGCAGGCCTCTGCCCTTCTCGTTGGAACAAACCTGGGGGTTAGTCTCTGTGAAACAGATGGCTGAGCACTCTTGGTAAGGTACAGTGTCTGCACTGCTCATAGCTGTGGAACATCCTGGTCTGTGTCCATCTGTCCAAGGCCTCATGGGGAGAAGAACCTAACTACAGGGGCTGTTCCAGGACACTCCTGCAGACAAGCCAGCCAGATCTGGGGCATCATTACCAGCCCCTGTCCAAGGTAAACCCCACCTGGCTGCCATGGCCCCAGGGAGTCCGCGTTGGACTTTTAACCTGAGAAGTAAGTCCTGTGTTGAGAGCATACCTGAAATGAGGGGCTGTGGAGCTGTGTTCCTGGCCATCACTCACTCCTGCACCTGAGCAGGGTCTGGGGTGGCCTACGTGCTGGTCACACAAAACCAACCCCCCCAACCCTCACCCTTCCCTGAGGCCTTTCCCCGATTACTACATCCTCTCTCCCTCCACGACTCTCTGTCCCCAGCCCTCACTCACATTCAGGGGCAGGAAGCTGGGGTCTAGGAGGGGGTGAGGGCTCTCAACTGGGGGGGGTGCAGAATCTGCAGTGGGGCCAGAAATGAAGAATTTGGTGCGAAGGGGAGCTCCAGTCAGGATTAGGGGGGAGAGGGGTCCTGCTGTGGGGACAGGAGGGGCTCCAGCTGGGGGAGCTCAGCGATGGGGCAGGGACTTGTGGCACAGGTTTACCTCCGGCAGCTCCCAGTTGGCAGGGCTGAGGCAGGCCCTGGCCAGGCTCCACACTGTGCCCCAGAAGCCTCCAGGAGGTCTGGCACTTCGGCAGGGAGGGCAGGCGGCACCGAGCACTGCTCTTGCCCTCAGGCACTGTCTGGGCCTCTCCCATTGGCTGTGGTTCCTGGCCAACGGGCTTGAGGAGCCAATGCTTGGGGTGGAGGCAGTGCATGAAGCCCCTTGGTCCTCCACAGCGGTGCCCCCCTGCCCGCCCTAGGAGCCAGGTGCTGAGCCAGAACAGGTAGGGTCTAGCCTGCTTTAGCACCACTGACTGTCCTTTTAATGGCCCCTTGGCTGTGCTGACCAGAGCCGCCACGGCTCCTTGTGGACCAGGCGTTCTGGCTGAAGACCCAGCGCCTGGCAACTCAAGCAGCATCTCCTGGCTCCTGAGCTCTCTCCAGGAGCACTGCGCACTCCACAGAGCTCTGCCTGCGAGGCGCCTGTTTGCCTCCTGCCGTACCCCCACACTTATTCTCCCAGAGTCAGTTAATTCAGGGCTTGTTATTGGGCCCAGCCTCGGGGGGAAGGCTGCTTCTCCCAACCGCTTGGGTCAAAGCAGCCCCTGCCCCTAGCCAGCACGGACCTGCACTGAAAGACACAGGCTCGACACAGGATCGTTTTCCAAACAGCTCTGTCCCCCAAGGTGAGATCCGACTGACCTGCTGTGGCACAATTCCCAGAGATTTCCTGGGGCCAGGATTTCGCCTGCTGACCTCGCAGCTTCTGCGCCACTGTCCTTGGCAGACAGGGTGGGGCTGGAGGGGGGCTGCTTGGCTGCTCCCAGGACTGTGGGAAGCCGTGGCCTGGGAACGTGGAGCTGTGTGGCTGCCCAGTGGTGGTGGGGAGGATGTAACAGCCTTGGGTACAGGGACAGGACTGGAGCCAGGGGTAAGGCCGATGGCCAGATGCTCCAAGGGCAGAGCACCCAATGCACAGGGCTCTCCCAGGAATCTGGCCATTTCTTGGGGGTGGAAAGGCCGAGGTGGACCTTGACGTTGTGAAGGGCTGGCTTGGGATGGGCTGACTGAGCCTTTTCATCAGCGGGAAGAGGCTCAAATCCTGCCTCCAGCTGAGGCAAGAGCAGAACACAGACATGGGCCCATCTCCCACCAGTGGCTGCGGGGGGCCCTGTAAGCAGTGGGTCGAGGCTAATAAATGAGGTAGCTGCTAAATCATGTAGCGCCTGCTCGCCAGTGGTGCCAGTTGGCCTGGGTGAGAACTGGAGGTGCCCAGCACCTCTCAGGCTCACATCCATGATGAAGACAGGCTTCCCTGCAGGGCAGGGTGAGGGTAGCACAGCCACACGCCTCCAGACTCTTCTCACAAGGAGGCAGTGGCCTCAGCACAGTTCAGCTGCTGAGCGACCAGTCATGCGTGACCGGCGCCCCCCGGCAGTAACACGGCCATGCGGCGACGCACAGGCCTCTGCGCTCATGCCAGGCAGGATGAAACGGAGCAGTGGCTGAGAAATGCAGGTGCCCGCCAGGAGCTGCAGCTTCACTTTGCTAACCTGGGTCATGCCATGAACTCCAGGGGTGGGGGGGGGGGGGTCCGGTCGAGCTAAAAATACAGGTTTGGCTCCAAGGTTTTATACAGCAGCTGCGGATCATTGCTGGCCCAGCTCTGCCAGGGACAGGGGTTGGATTGCCGGCTCATGCCACGCCAGGGGGCAGGTAGGGCCTCAGCAGCACCCCTCACTGTGATTGCCCCAGAAGCGACGGGCACTACGCGCTGCTCCTCTGTGACCCCGGGGGGCCCCCAGCTGAGGCTCTTTGGGCCAAGCTGGCAGCTGCACACAAAGTCAGGGCAGGCAGGCAACAGACAAGCGCATTTCCCGCCCTTCCTTGCAGAGCCGCCCCGAGCTGCTGCCCTGCGGGTACGCCTCCCATCCCAGCACGCTCTCCTCGGCTGAGTGCAGCGCGATACCCTGGAGTGGCGTCTCGACTGGTGTTCCATTGGGGCAGGGGGAGAGCTGGGGGATAGGTGGTCTCGTTTCTATTTGCTGTCGTTTGCTGGTTTTGTAATGACCTCATTTTAGGAAACTGGGAACCTGCCTTTGAAGCTGGCAGGAAGGGGTTAAAACTTGCTGAGAGTGCTGGCAGGTGGGCAGAGCTGTTGACTACAAGTGACAGCTGGAGCTTTCTGTCACTCATGGCTGATGGCTGAATTTTCCAAAAGGGCCCCTGTAGTGGGCGGGGGGGGTGGGGGGAAAGCCCTGCAGCCCCAGGCTGTACCCTGCCTTCGCCCCATGGCTGAGAGCTCAGTCTGACCCCGGGATCAGCAGAGCCCTTTCTAGCACACATGCACGATTTAGGTTGGTTGCTGGCTCCTGAGCTGCAGCTGTGGCCCAGAGTGCTTTAATGCCTTGGAGACTGGCAACAAACATGTCAGCGCGGAGTTTGTCCCCTCGAGGTTAGACTGCAGTTCGCTATGCAGTGGCAGAAAGCGAAGGGAGTACTGACTGCAGATGTACCTGGCTTTCATGTAGTAATACAGGAATGGCCAAAGCTCCACGTGCTAGGGCTGAACAAACGCCCAGCCCCTGCTCCAAAGCACTTCCAATCCAAGCAGATCAGGAGGGGGAGGGGAAGCTGAGGCAGTGACTGTCCTAAGGCCACATAACAGGAACGGAACATGTGCCTCCTGCTTCTCAGGCCTGGGCCCCAATCCATTGGGCAATGCTGCCTCAGCACTGGCTTTCAACGGGCTTCAGGGAGGAATTGGCATTTTTTCACATGCCGTTATGTTGTTGGGGTACCCAGAGCTGGGACGGGGGCTGGTTGGTGCTTGCCCAGCTCCGAAAGAGCCCCGTGCAGCCCACGCAGGTGCAAGCCTTGCAGCTCAGCGTTCCAAACTTGGCTCTAAGGTTTCTGCCCTGGTCTTACATCCTGGGGCGCTACTCCAGGCCTGGGCAAAGCACTGGAGAAGATGCTCTCCCCCCCGCCAACCCCGGCTGCTACTGGCACTGCCTGGATGGCCAACCCTGAGCGGAGGAGCTCGTTGTGTGCAGTGCCTATGGTGACACTCAGGAGAGGCCAACTCCCAGCACTTCTGCAGCTGGAGAGGGCAGCGGATGCTGGCCCTACATGGCTGTTCCTTGCAGGCGGGCTGGCTCTTCCTTTGCTCTGAGCTGCAGAGGGGCAGTACGCAACGCTACTGAATTGCAATGGGAACCTAATGGCAAAAGCTCTGCATCCGTGGGGGCTCTCGGCGGCTGACGTTGCCTCGCCTCTGGCAGCTCCCAGGGCAGCAAAGGCACCGAAACCGTCAGGGGAATCTTCCACCGCAGAAAGGGCCAGGGCATGTGCAACCATCCCCAGGCGGACTCGAACCTGGGAGCTCGGTGCAGGCGCCTCCCCAGTTTGAGCGAAAAGCCAGCTGGTGCTCAGCGAAGGCTGCAGGGGAGCCTCATTCTGTCCCCCTAGGAGTAGTCCAGGTGCCATGATGGGGGACAGTGACCCACGCCCCGGAGGTGTGGGGGTTACACACGTAGCCTACGGTGCTGCTTTTCCCAGGCGGTGCTTAGGTGCAGTGTGTACTGTGGAGGAAGGGACACTAAGGCTGAGTAACGCTGCAATAAACTGGGCTGGGAACCGCAGCAATCCCTGCAGGGCACAAAGGGGGCAGAGCCCCTTGTCCTCAGCTGCACCCCCTGGAGGGGCAGCACAGAAGCGGGCCCGTGCTGTATTTTAAAGAGGCAGGAAGTTCCTGCCTGCTCCTTGGGAGGATCGAAATGTCTTCAAGGAGGAAGAGCAGGCACGGCGGGGCAGATGCAGGCCGGGCGCTAACATGAAACACTGGGCCACGACCCTCAGTGCCTGAGCCACAGCTGCGCTCTGACCCGCACTGGGGCAGGGAGTGGAGCAGCCGGAGGGCGCGCTTCCCGGCAGTGGCAGCATCTGGCTCTGCAGGAGCCTGGCAGATAGGCAGCTGTCTGGTCTGGTGGAGGCAGCCTGTGGTGATGCCTGAGTGAGAACGGTCGTTGCTGGTTGGACCCCCATGAAGCTGAGGGCAAACAGGCCCAGGTATGTCCTGTCTGGCAGACCCAGGTGTGATAGGATCAGGTGCAGGAGCTCAGCCAGACGTTAAGCCCTCACTGTTTGGCTTGGTTACTGCCAGAAGCTTGAGAGCCAAGTGAACGGAGGGCTGTGACGTTGCAAAACCCGTTGAGGTGAGCTGGGAGGTATCACCTGTGGTGAGGCAGGTCTCTGGGTAAAGCTCTCTGTGGTGAGCACCCTGCACATCCAGGGAGGGGGCACGTTGGTCCTGTCTGGCTGAGGTGCGCGCCCCACGAGCAGTGAAAGACACAGGCACCTAGGAAGGATTTTCAGGGCGGGGGGCAGGGGCGAAGGGTGCAGCTTGTACAAGGAGTGGTTTGTAGAAGAGTGTACGGGGCTGTGGTTGTACAGGAAGGGGCATGAGTGGCTAGTCGTTACAGGAGGAGCTTCTGCCACCGTGGGCTGCTCATGAAGAGTGGGGCCCACCCTTTGGACTGGGAACCTGCTGCAGGAATAACCTTGGGGGCGAGAGATTTCTTAGCCAGGCACATAACTTGGCAAGACCTGACAGGCTACAGCGTGTGTTCTGTGTCCTTCTTTTACTTGAAACCTTACACCTCCAGAGCCTCACGCTGGGTTTCCCACCAATCTCTGCCCGATGTGCTGTTAAGTAAACTCCATGTGGTTTTACTGTTGCTCCCTCTCAGGGCCATGTGCTCGGGACGTGTTGAACTGGGGTACCCTGAGATAGCGAATAGGTGTGTGCTGCAGGAGGCTGGAAGCTGGGGACTGGGCACTTGAGTGTCACGCAGAAGGGTGTGTATATAGCCAGCTGCCTGGAGCCCAGAGCAGGGTCAGGATTTCCCATGGTAGCAGAGACAGGGCTGCCTCATGCCCTGAGCAGGTGGCAGTGATTTACCCAACCACCTCACGCAAGCAAGGTCATCCCAGGACTCCAGTCTATTTTAATGGTGTCAGCCTTGGAATTTATTTTTCATCGACATGTGTCTGAACAAGGGCTGTTTGCCAGCATACACCTGTCCAAGGGGCTGCAGCGGGGGCGAGGGGTATACGGTACGCTATGGCCTATTTGTGCTTCAGAGCAGCAGCCTGTCCTAGGTCTGGGTGCAGAACTCTTGTCAGTGCCTGACTCCTGCTGCCCGAGCCTCACAGAATTGCTTTTCTTTCATGAGGACCAGGCCAAGAGAAATACCTGAGCTCTGGCCAAGCTTTCAGCAGCTTTCCTCAGCTCACGGAGCCGTGCAATCCCAGGGCAGAGACGTGCTCTGCATTTGCATTGACAGGGGGGTGATCAAATAGCAAATGTCAACCATCAGGGCTGGCTCAATGAAATGGGGCATCAGGTCACCTGAATATTGACAGAGAGCGCCAGGACATGAGGCAGTAGCCACCAGAGCCCTGGTCTGGCAGAGCCCACAGAACAGAGCTCTTGAATCCCTCAGCATGGGCAGCAGCGGACTGTCTGTTTTACTCAGATGTGCCTAAAAAGATGGAGTGAAACATGGAAATCCCTGGAGACAAACTCTTTTACTCCTGCCACGTCACCACCACCCTCCTTACAATGGTTTCCTTCTGCCCACAGAAAGCCCAAGGGCTTCCGATGAGTCTTACACCTGGATGGATCAATCTGCCCGCAGGCGATCACCCTGGCTCACCGTGTCAGTGCTCGTCTGCCTCGTCTTCTCTGGCGTCCCCCCACGCTGTCCTCTCTGTATCTGGCAGCGTGTCTGTGACGTATGATGGCTGCCCACTCTGCACGTCACAGCCTTCTGCCATCAGCGGGCATCAGAATCCTGTTGGGGTGACATGCAGATTGATCTTTAGCATGGTCATGTGGGCTGCAGAGCGAGGAGGCTGTGCTCAGAACCCTGGCTGAATCTGGTCTCAAATGAGCACAGTAAGAGAGATGGGTGTTTGTTTCACATTGTGCAGACGGAGAAATTAGATAACACTCCTTGTGTGCCAGTTCCATATCTTCTTCCTGTTCTTTCCCTGCTTTTTACAGAGCTTCAGACCATCTGCAACTGGCTGGTTTATTTTGTTTTGGTTCCTTTTTCTTGCTCGGGGGGCATGCAAGATATGATTTTTAGACCTCCCTTACCCTCGGGCTCGGCTCCTGAGCATTAAAGCTTAGCTGAGGTTAATTATTTTCATGGAATCATGGAATTCTAGGGCTGGAAGAGACCTCAGGAGGTCATCGAGTCCAGCCCCCTGCCCAAAGCAGGACCAGCCCTAAATCTTTAATCTCCATCTTTTCAGTGTATTAAAGAGCGATTTCAAGCCACAGCAGTCTCCACAGACTGGGTGTGGGATTGGAGTCTCCTGAGATTAGGGGACAATGCACATCCCTGGGGAACATGAAGGAAGCTTCTCATAGAGCCTGCTGTGGTCTCTGCCCCTTGCAAAAAGAATTGTCATTATCAGCCCTCCTTGGCCAATGCTTCCTTACCAGCTCCATGGGGACGGGGTTATTTGAGAATAAATATTTACCCTACAACAAGCTGGGCAGAAAGAGGATTGGTACCATTCAAAACTAGCAGACTGTGAAATGAAACAGAGGGTAGAAAGCCCGACTGGGTCATTTGCCAGTTACTGGGGTTCTTCCTCTGCAGTCTGAGTTGCTCTGCAGCAGCACTAGCAGCTCCATTAGCTTCTCGCACAGTGACACCTGCCCCTCAGGCCTGGTGCTTGGTCTGCAGCTCAAGGCAAGGTCCGTGCCATCGGAGGGGCTGTATCTTGCCTGAACCCACAGCCCTCCTGCAGCCCTCTGGCCACTCCTGACTCAACAGGGTGCCATGTCTGACTGAGGTGGGGATGGGGCAGGCAACTTCAACTGGGTACTTAGGTACCTGAAAACGCGAGGAACTTTTTTGCAAATAACTTAGAAATTAGCTGGTGGTTTCATGGTACACAGAGAAACCCTGAAATATTCCCATCAGTAACAGTTAAATTATTTACAGAAAAAGAAAGTGAGAAAAATGCTGCCTGAGAACTTGTCAGGGTCAAAAGTCAATGATGCAGAGTTCTGAATTGGGCTTGTTACAAATGGCGGAATGAATAAATAAGTAACAAGTCACAGGTGGGTTTAGGGTATTTATTTTGTATGTCTTGACGTATGATATTGACACTTAGTGGCTTTTTTTGTAGTCATGTTGGTACCAGGATGAGTAATGCAACAGTGAGGGAGGTGATACCTTTAATTGAACTAAATATGGTTGATCAGAGGGACGAGCTTTCCAACCCATCCCCCACCCCCGCGAGTTCTTCTCCAGATCTGTGGCGTTCTAAAGGGCTGATCTCTTTCACCAAACAATGTTGATTCAAAACCAAGGAAGGATATTCCCTCACGCCTGCTCTCCCTGTGTTTTAACACCTTTAAAGCTTGACCTCTTTGAATTGCAACTTTTACTGTCACTAAACAATTATCTGACCTCCCCCAGGATTTCCCACAGTTGTGAACATTAAAAATTATAAAGACAAAAATCCTAAAAGTCACTATATTACACAAAGGTATAAAAATAAAAAGTGCATTCTACCAGGCCTATTGACAAGCCGGAGCAGCAGAACAGAAGTACTGCAGATGGACAGGGTAGGGTCTATATTCCCGCTAGAGTTCTCGACCAGTTCAAGGGTCTGAGTGAAATGACGTTACAGCAATGACACGTTATCTGAAATTCTGTGCGCTAGCAGCAGCCCCCCCAGTGACTTCCAGAGGGTGAAAGTGATTTGTACGTTAAGAGATTAAGATGAGAACATTTCCCCCCCTTCTTCTTAATTTGGATGCAGTACAGAAGTGATACACCCCCCGTCCCTTACTTCTTTGGAAAGCACCCCGGGCCCCAAGGACTCCCAGCAAAGGACAACTTGAAATTGAAACAGAACCAGTTGAAGCCTGAGGGTGGGTGGAATACATAATCAGGAGCTGAATGAAAGGTCAGTGTGTTTCAGCCAGCCCAGCAGATACCCCCCTCCCATGCTGTGACCCCATCTCCCACTCCAGTTGGGTGGGGGGAGGAGCAGGTGGGAGAGCTGATCTCAGACCCCCCCACCTGTCTCACCCTGGGGAAGCAGCAGCAGTAGCTCCCAGACAAGTGAGTGCAGCTTCTGAGCCAGGGGAGAAGGGAGACAGGACCTTCAGCTGCTGAAGGGGTGACAAGATTAACTTGTATGTCATAACTGCCTCTCAGTCAACAGTCAACCCCCCCCACCAAGCCCCCCCCCCACGGGAAAGCACCTGTTCCTTCCTCCCCTGCCTGACCTCTCCCTGCACAGCTAAAGCCCGGGCAGCCCTCCCTCCTCCTGGCTGCATGTGCTATTGATTAACCTCTCCTGTCCTGGTCCTAAGCTGCCTCTAGCAGGAAGGTGCGAGAGCCGGGCAGGCTGCCCTTGGCAGAAAACTTGGGCTGGGGGGGATGTGAGCCAGAGCAGCACCTGCCCCCCCCCCACCATGGGCCACCTCTCTAGCGTGGTGCTCACTTTGCAGAGCTAAATGTGTGCCCAGTGCAGCGGTCCTGCTGGCAGAGCCAGGGGAAAGAGCAAGTGGAGCCCCTAGGCAGAGGAAAAGGGGGTGGGGGTGGACCTAGACCTGCTCTACGCTGTCACTCATTCCTATAGCAGGGCTGCTCCAAACCTCAGCCAGCCTGAACTCTGAGAAGCTCCACACAGACAAACCACCCAGCCACAACCGCAGCTGCCCATCCTGAGCCTCTTTGGTTTGAACAGCTGCATAGATAGGGGTGGGGACGGCACATTGCTTGGGAACGCAGCGCCGGTCCCGCGCCACCCCATCGGCACTGCTATTTCCACCCATGAGAGTGGGTGTGCAGTGCACCTGCTCTGCGCCACTGTAAGGCGTCTGCGAGGAGATACACCCAAACAGGGCTGCGAACAGGCGAGTCTGAGACACAGCGTGTAGGAGGGAGTCATAGTACAGTCCCTTGGTGAGGTAGTGCCACGTCGCCTGTGCCAGCACTGCTCCTGTCTCCTCCACCTGCCCCTGTCTCCAGAGCGACTACCCCCCTGTGGATGCCTCTACCCAGATGCTGGTGTGGATGCAGAAACCATGACCTGCATGCATGACCTGTATTTCTCACCCACATAAAACCAGGATGGAGCAAGAGGGTAGGGTGAGAACCCTCCAGTGTGAAAGGTGCCGGCTGGTAGACTCTCTCAGGAAGCAGATGGGAGAGCAACAGGAGGAGGTGGCTAAGCTGAAGAGCATCTGTGCCCATAAGGAATTCCTTGAGGGTATCCATGTGTGGACATCCCAGGCTGAGGAAGTTGTCCAGCTACAGCGGACTGCAGGCACACCACTAAGGAAGGAGGAGACGGCTCTGTCAGAAGGAAGACACTGGCAGCCTGTTACGCCTGGCAGCAGGCAGTGCTCCACCTCTGCTCCCAACTGCCCCTCCCTTAGCTTGGTGACGGAGAACCACCATGTTGCCCTGGCAATGAGAGATGAGGAGTCACCCCCGCAGGGGGAGAAGAAGCCATATACCCTTAACGCTGGGAGGTTCACAACCACTGCTCCCAGGAGGAAATGTCAGGTAGTGGTGGTCAGAGACCCTCTTGTGAGGGGAATGGAGATGCTCATCTGTCTCCCTGACTGGGAACATCCCAGACCGTATTCTGCCTGCCAGGGGCCTGCATCCATGACATTACAGAGGGAATGTCGAGGATCATCCGGCCCTCTGACGACTACCCCATGCTGCTCACCCATGTGGGCACTAATAATATTATGTGGTGTGACCCTGAGCAGCTCAGCAGTGACTGCAGGCCTCTGGATGTATGGGTGAGGGAGTTTGGAGCACAGGAGGTGTTGCCTTTGGTCCTTCCTGTCAAAGGTAGGGGCCTGGGCAGATCGAGACACATCCTGGAGGTGAACAACGGGCTGTGAAGATGGTGTCTTCAGGAGGGCTTTGGTTGTCTTGACCATGGGATGCTGTTCCAGGAAGAACTGCTCAGCAGAGATGGGGTTCACCTGCCAAGGCAGGGTAAGGGCAGATTTGGACACAGACTGGCTAACCTAGTGCGGAAGCTTTAAACTAGGTGTGATAGGGGTGGGTGACCAAAGCGCACAGGTAAGTCAACAACATGGAGCTTAGAAGAGTCAGAATCTGGGGGCAGCATGGCCTGTAATAGCAGGGACAAAGGAGAGACAAGACAGAACGGGGGCCGGGGGATCAAATCAGTATCTTTACATGCCTGTATGCTCATGTGAGAAGTAGAGGGAATAAGCAGGAAGAACCTGAAATGCAAGTAAATAAACAACCACGATATTGACTGGAATATTAGTACAGAAGGGCACAGGGTGCTCAGGAAGGACAGGCAGGGAAAATATGAAGCAGGTGTTTCCTCGTATACTAAGCATCTCTGCACTTGCAATGAGGCTGAGAAGGAAATAAGAGACAGATTTGTTGAAAATCTGAGTTAGGATAAAAGGGGTAGCAGGCAAGGGTGATGCCATGCAGATCACCTGATTAGGAAAAAGAGGTGGATGAGGCTTTGTAAAACTAGCAAATTCACCCAAAGCAGAGGACCTGGTGGTGATGTGGGACTTCAACTGCCTGGACATGCGCTGGGAAAATAACACAGCCAGGCACAGATTGTCCAACTCATTCTTCAACTCATTTTTATTTCAGAAGCTGAAGAAAGCTACTGAGGTATGGGAGGCTATTCTGGATGTCATTGTGACTAGCAGTGGTTGAGCATTTGAAAGTGAAAGGTGGCTTGGGTGCAAGTGATCATGGAATGGTAGAGTTCATAATTCTGCAGAATGGTTGGCAGGACAATGGCAAAATAAAGACCTGGATCTCAAGAAGGCAGCCTGTAGTAAATCCCGGGAGCTAGTAGGTAAGATCTGATTGGAAGCAAGTCTAAGAGGAAAAACATTGAGGACAGTTTGCACTTTTTCAAAGATACATTATTAAGGGCACAGGAGCAATCTATTCCACAGTGCAGGAAAGAAGCCAAGAGAACCCACCCCAACTTAACCAGGAGATCTCGAATGATGTAAAAATCAAACGAGTCCTATGAAAGATGGCATCTAGGTTGAATTACAAAGGATGAACATAAACAAATAGCACAAATGTGTAGGGGCAAAATTAGAAAGGCAAAGGCACAAAATGCGCTCAAGCTAGTTAGAAAAATAAAGGCTAAAAAGAAAAAATTCTAAAAATACATTAGAAGCAAGAGGAAGACTAAGGACAAGGTTGGGCCATTGTTAAGGGTGCGTCTACACTACGTTCCCCGTTTGGAGGAGGAACGCAAGTGGGGGAGATGGAAAAGTGCTGATTTACAAATCTCATGCTTCATTGGCATAATCTCATGCAATCGCGTTCCTGGAAGAGACTTTTCTGAAAGCGAAAACAGCTGTATATATGGGGTTGCTTCGGGGAAGAATCTCTGTTTTCAAAAGAACCTTTCTTCCTATTTTGTTTCAGAAAGAAGTGTTCTTTCGAAAATGAGGTTTTTTTCCGAAGAACCCCATATACACAGCTGCTTTTGCTTTTGGAAAAGTCTTTTCCAGGAACACGATCAAATGAGATTATACAAATGAAGTGTGAGATTTGTAAATCAGTGCTTCATTTGCATTTTTGATCTCTCTCATTTGCCTTCCTCCTCAGAAAGGGGAATGTAGCATAGATGCACCCTAACATAAAATGTGGAAAATACAGGGGTGCTTGATGACTTCTTTGCTTCAACTTTCACCAAGAAGGTTGGTGGTGATTGGATGCCTATTGTAAGGAATGCCAGTGAAAACTGGATAGGATAAACAGCTAAAATAGGGAAAGAACCAGTTAATAATTAATTCAACAAGTGAGATGTCTTCAAGTCACCAGGACCTGATGAAATGCAGCCTAGAATACAGCAGTTTAGATGCTGACAGAGACAGTATCTGAGTCATTAGCAATTACCTTTGAAAATTCATGGAAGATGGGAGAGATTCCGGGAGACTGGAAAATGGCAAATATAGTGGCCTACCTATAAAAAGGGAAATAAGGACAATAAGAATTACAGACCAGCTTAACTTCTGTACTAGGAAAGATAATGGAGCAAATAATTAAGGAATCCGTTTGCACACATTTAGCAGGTAATAATGTGGTAAGTAATACCATGGGTTTGTCAAGAAAAAATTCTGTCAAACCACCCTGATTGCTTTCTTTGACAGCGTAACACACCTTATGGATAGTGAGTGGGAAGCAGAGAAGAGAGAGATGTGTTGTGCCTAAACTTTAGTAAGGCTTTTGAAACAGTCGTTAATGAACTTCTCATGAACAAACTATGGAAATACAACCTAGATGTAGCTATTATAAAGTTGGTGCATAACCTAGGTGGGAGAACTGTTTTCAGAGACTAGTTATCAATGGATCACAGTCAAGCTGGAAGAGACGCAGCAGGGATCAATTCTGTTTCTCATTCTGTTCAAGACTGAGAGGAGACATAACTGTTTTCAAGGGCTAAACAGTTGTTTCAAGGAAACAATTATTCTCTTTAACCTCTGAGGCTAGGACAAGGAGCGATGGGCTCAAACTGCAGCCAGGTGGGTAAGGCTGGGCATTATGAAAAACTTCCTAACTTTCAGGATGGTTAAAGTGGAATAAATTGTCTAGGATGGCTGTGCAGTCTCCATCAATGGAGATACGTAAGAGCAGGTCAGATAAACATCTGTCAGGGATGATCTAGATGGTGCTCGGTCCTGTCCCGAGTGCAGGGGACTGAATTTGATGACCTCTCGAAGCCCCTTGCAGTCCTGTGATTCTTAGGTATCACGAAGCAGAGCACAGCCGTGTTTGAGAGAGGCACATTCTGTGCAGCTGCACCATACCTGTTTAAATGAACCTGGGTTGCTAATGTTTACACATAGAATAACTTCAGCGACTAGACAATGCTTAGCTGCTATGCTTAATCATCACACAGACTTGTCTACATGAGGGCAGCTTTTCAAAATGTGCCCTCTATTGCTAATTCATTTCACCTCTCCTGATATTAACAAGGCTGGGAACCCTAGTATAGTTCCTGTCAGGTGCTGTGGATGTTGTAAGCAGCCATATTGACCGTATCCATCTCAGCCTCAGCTACAATATGAAAAGTTCACCAAACTGCCCGGGCCTAGAGTCGCTCTGTGAGCACGTGCATCCCTTCTGGAAGCTGATTAGCAGTGGGACTGTTAAGAAATCCTTCTCTGGGTCTTGTGACCGGTGGATATGTTTGAAGAAGTGTGGAAACCTTCAAAGTAAAACGCACCTCAAAGAAAGCCAAGCCAGGTCCCTTGGGAGGACTGCAGAAGGGTGTTGGGGGCCTGCCTGGTGCTGCTGCAAAAGCTGCCGTAATGCCGTGCAAAAATAGACTGGCAGACAACAAACATTTATTTTTCAGGAGGGTAAAGTCAGCAGTTGCTTCTCTCGACAAAGTTGTTCCCTCTTTCCCTCCAACTCATCCTGCTGGGGCTCTTCCGTGACGATTGCTCATGAGAAAAGAGGTGCCCAGTTTATAGTTCATTTACCTGCAGCACCTTCCAACACCGTGCTCTTGCTGCGCAGGCTCCAGTACAAGTGTGATGACATCACCACTGCACAAGGCCCAAGTAAGATCATATCTGGATACTTGGCTCTGTGCTGGTGTCTGCGCTTGGGGCCAGCCTGAGGGAAAATGGCACCAGGGGCACACTCCCGTGGTGCTGTCCCCGGCTCTCACTGCCTCCCCACATTGCCTGAGGCCCTGCCAACTCCCACAGTGCTGAATTTACAAACAAAGAGGTACCCGAGTTCCAACAAGAATAGGCCCTGCAGCTGGCTGCCGGCTGGGCTCCCTGCTCTGAAAGCTGAGCTGCTGCTGGAACTGGTGCTGCCTTGAAAAGGGGGCCTGGCATGGTCTGAACACCCTTACTTCCATGCTGCCTTCCGAGCTGGATGGCCGGAGAGTGGAAGCTGCTGGCCAGGAGCCCCAGGGTGTCAGGGCTCTGAACCGTCAAGCCTCAGCACAAATTAAGCCCTGCCTCCCCTCGCCCTCATTGCCCTGAACTCACTTCCATGCCCTTGCACACCAGCCCTGCCCTGCTCCTTGTCCCTAAGGCCAGCCCTGGAGAGGTGCTTGATCAGTCTACAAGTACCTACACTGGACAGGGCTGGATTATGAAAAGGCCTATATGGGATGCAGTCTTGGGCCCTGGCCTAAAGGGGTGCCCCCTTCGCCTGGGGCCCTGAGATGTAACCCCTAAAGCCCCTGTGTGCTGTGGCTCTGCCTGGCAGGGGCTGGGGAAGTGGCTCAGATCTTTCTCGCACATTCCTCTCCTCCTCTGCAGCATGTGGGTACAGTTAACATGCCAGGATTAACTGAGAATATCTCATTTAGCCATTTCCCTGCTATTACAGAGGCCTCAGGCATTGGTTCACTTTGGTCCTTCTTGTTCTCTGTTGGTGGTCCAGAATAGTCTAGTTTCCTGGGTTAGGGAAATTGTTCTTTGAATCTGAAACAATGTCACAGGGCTAGCGCCAAGACTCCAAATGCAATGAATGCCAGACACCTGCCAGCTCGGCAAGGGTGGCAGCTGCTACTAGGACCAGAACCATGTGAACTGGACTTTTCTTATACACTCACAGCCCAGGGCGGCTTTGACGAACTTTTGCTGAGGTTCAGGCCCCTGTCTGATTTATGGACGCAGATGGAAACACAGTGACTTTGCATGGAAACTCTTTCGATGTGGCTATTCTGCATTGGGTGTCTGGATTCATTTGAACGAGAGTATAAACTCCATGTGGCTAAGCCCTGATTTCTCCCTTGGCATAAACCCAACCCACCTGATTCCTTCCAGCAAAATGCTCAGCCCACCCACCCCTCTCCTTTTGGGAAAGCTGAAGGCAATTCATTCCCTCCCTCTCTCTGTTCCATAAGAATGACCAGACTGAGTTAGACCAGAGGTTCATCTAGTCCAGCATCCTGTCCCCTGAGAGTGGCCAATGACAGCACCCCCCACCCCCACCCTCTGCAGGAAATGAACAGACCAGGCAATCATCCAGTGAGCCTTTCCTTGTTGCCCATTTTCAGCTTCTGACACAGGCTGGGGCACCACTCCTACCCAGCCTGGCTAATAGCCATTCCAGTAGGTCATGGAAAGTGCATCTACTTAGCGCTGGAATAATGGGGACACTTGTTAGGATGTTTTCCGTGAAGCACTTTATTTTGCAGGCAGCCTTGCTAAGTAGCTTGTCTCATCCAATTTTCTCCTCTTTCAAAGCGAATCAGTGGCAATTCAGAGTGCCATTACGTGTAATAGGCATGTGTGCAAAGAGCATTAAAGAGGAGATGGCTTCAGAGATGCTTTCCTGGCATTTGCAGCAGTGCACACAGAGGGGTTCTGCTGCGAATGGGCAGATCTAAGGTCTTAGTGTGGGACTTGTGGCACAGGGACCTGACTGACAAGTCAGGGTCATCACCCAGCCCCTGCTGCATGAAACTGCAAGGCTGGAAATTCGATGGATTCTCAGTAAAGCATGAATCAAAATAGGAGCTGGGACAAACTCATAGAATCACAGAACACTAGAACTGGATGGGACTTTGAGAGGTCATCGAGTCTAGCCCCTGCCCTCACAGCAGGACCCAGCACCGTCTAGCCTATACCCGATAGGTGTCTGAATAACTTGCTCTTAGATATCTCCAGTGATGGAGATTCCACAACCTCCCCAGCTAATTTATTCCAGTGGTTAATCACCTGACAGCTAGGACATTTTTCATAATGTTCAACCTAAACCTCCCTTGCTGCAGTTTAAGCCCATTGCTCCTTGTCCTAGCCTCAGAGGATAACAAAACTCGGGAACAATACATTGAGTTCAGATCAAGCAATAGAACCTGCCTGCACATCACTGGCGCTCTGGATTGCTTACGAAGGACAGGGATGGAAACACTTGGGTAGATTGGATCCATCTGCTGATCCACTAGGCACAGCAAATTCTGCTTACTGCTGGAGTGAAAGCAGTCATGATATAGCGTGCCTTAGCCAGGGTGGCATGTTGTCTGATAAGATGATACACCCACCTGGCGCTATAAAAAGTCACAAGGACCACAAGGCCTCCCCTGACTGTTCCCGTCTCTCCTTGTCCAAGGAGGAGTCACCACTTACTAAGTGACATTCTATGGCCTGTGTTCTGCAGGAGGACAACTAAATAATCAGAATAATGCCTTCTGGTTTTAATATGTTTTGAACCTGTGATGTGATTTATGATTTCCCTACTCACAAGCAGGGAAGAACTAGTAGGAGAACTAGAAGTGGGAGGAAACCTGGGCTGCGGCAACCATGAGATTGTAGGTTTCAGGATCCGGACAAAAAGAAGGAAGGTGAGCAGTACCATAGAGACCCTTGGTTTTGGAAGAGCAGACTTTGACTCCCTGAGAGAATGGATGAGCAGGATCCCTTGGGAAATGAAGATGAAGAGGAAATGAGTTCAAGAGAACTGGCAGTATTTTAAAGACGTCTTACTGAAGGCACAGGACCAAACCATCCGGCTGCATAGTAAGAAATGCAAACATGTTAGGCAACCAGCTTGGCTTAATGGGGAAACCCTTAGTCAGCTTAAACCCAGAAAGGATACATACAGGAAATGGAAACATGGACAGCTGACTAAGGAGGAGTAAAAACATGCGGCTGGAGAATGCTGGGCAGTAATCAGGAAAGCGAAAGCACAATTGGAACTGCAGCTGGCAAGGGATGTGAAGAGTAATAAGAAGGGTCATAAAGGTCAGCACTGCTCATGGGTCGTGATTGCCCAGAGGAAGCAGCTAATGCTTCATGTGCATCTGTGGGAAACAAAATGCAGAATGAGCCCAGTGGCTTGGCCAGCTTTCTCAGTCTCTGCACAGGACCTGCAGCCAAGGCTTCTCTACTTGTGATAGTGTTATAATCGGACCAGGACCAGGCCACCTCCATATTTATTTGGGATAGTTCCAGTGAGAACCAAATTGCTGCTGCTGGTGCATGGTGAGTACTGGAAGAGCTGACCCATTGAGTCACCTACTGAATTAGTTCCATAGCACGGTGCTTCGTAGGGAACAGCTATGCCATTGGAGGCAGGGATGGACTTAAGGGCCGCTGATCCATGGAAATCACAAGCTACAGACATTCATAAACAGGTGTTTGAGGTACATGCTTTGCATCAAATGGCAAGACTTGTTCACAAACAAGAGCTTTGGAACAGAGCAGGAGAAGATCCACTTGACATCCAAATCAAGATTAAAAATTGGGGATGGCTAGGCCACAGTCTCGGAAATCATCTTCCAGCAGAGTCTGTTGAGCTCTCAAATGCCACCTGCAAGGAAACCACAAAAGAGGAAAACCTCAGATAACAGGGAGAAGATCTAATAAACCATGGTTATTATTTATTATATTGATACTACAGTAGCGCCTAAAGGTTACAGTCAAGATTGGGTCCCTACACATTTTAAAAGCCTATATGGAGAGGTGGGCCCTGCGCTGAGAAGTTTGCAATTTGAAAAACTCAAGCTAACCCTGAAGGCGTGGAGGACAGCAGGGACAGCAACTGGGGTACTCCAGGGGGAGTCAGCCACAAGTTTTGTCATGAGACTGAGTGAAGTGGAGGAGCCTTGTAGATGATCTATGCACCACCCAGACTACAAAGGTTTAAAGAAAGAGGAGCTCCAGGCACCAGCTGCAGGTGCCAGGTGTGGGAGGTGGGGGATGGCTCAGGGTCCTATCTCTGTTGTTAGCAACAAAAAAGGAAGTAAATGTTTGAAATAACACACTTCAGGTGTTCTGTATGTGGAGTCATTTTCTACTCACCTCTCAAATTGCTCCGGACCTGTGTAGAATCCTGTGGAACCTTCCAAAGTCTGAGAACTACATTTTCCTTGAATCGCCTCCAAAGGCAGCCATGCCTTCCTGGGGATATAGGTGAGACAGAAGAACCAAATGGACAGAGAGGCCAGCTGCAATATGGTGTAACTCATTTTATTGTGATGTTATACTGATGTTTTAAGACTTGAAGAGTATAAGTAGAAGCTAATACAGGACATTTAATGAGACATCAGAGACATTTCTCAAACCCTTATTTGCACATCTTAGAGTGCAAATGTGTTGTATTATGACTGGGATAAATCATGCATCAAAGTTGCGAAATGGGCCAAAGATGCAATTTAAAGAAGTCATTCAGAAATTTAACAAAGGGCAGGAGAGCCAACAGCACTCCTCACCTGGGGTCTATTTGGTCTAGGGCAACCAAGGCTAGTGAGCAAGCTGCATGAGTGGTCTCCTTCATTTTAATGGGCCACAAGACTGTTGTAACTAAGACAGTCTCCCGGGATAGGGCAGTTTTGCTCCCTGCGCTGGCACACCTAGGATCTGTGGGCTGTGCTGATTGAACCATAGCAGTACTTTGATAGGCTGAAGAAGGGAGCATAAGGCTCTCAGGTAATGTCGTGTGCGGTCAGCACGCACCTCATTTCATGTGCTCTTGCTTTACGTGCAAGTCACCGTAGAAAAACTGGTAGGAAAAATATCATGCAGCTCGAAACCAGCAGCATCAGGCAGCCCTGCACACGGGCAACAGTAAACACAATGTCTCATGGGCCACTTCTAGCACCCTGATGCATGTGGCCCCCGGGCTGCAGGTTGCCCACCACTGGCCTGGGGCCAGCCCTGTCTGGAGATGCCCTGTTCCAGGTTGAATGCAAAACTGAAGTTGTGGCTGCTTGTATCCAGTGGAAATCCCACAGCACTTGCCACCAGAGGAAAGATATTAGACCTGGTCTGCTGCCCACACACTAGCGAGGAAATCACATTCTGCCAGTCTAAACTGTACTTTCAGGTGGATGGCTGCTGGAATCCTGTGTCCAGTTCTCGTGCCCACAGGTCAAGAAAGAGGCTGATAGACTGGAGAGGGTACAGAGAAGAGTCAGGAGAAGGACAGACTGGGGACATAAAGCCCTAGAGCGGGGTGAGGAACCTTTTTTTTGGTCCGGGTCTCTGACCCACAGAAAAATCAGTCTGGGGCCACAAGCAAGCGAGAAGCAAAACAAACAAACCACAGAAAACCCCACCTTTCTACACCTGCAAGAGGGAGACCCACAGGAAAGACTGGTCCACAGATGGTGTGAAGCAAGCGATTACCTCCCCGCAGGAAATGATTAAAGGGAGAAGGCGACTTGAGTGAGAGAGAGCTCAGGGCAGAGGCCAGGAACAGGCAAGCACACCAGCAGGAAAGAAGAGGTGAGAAACCGCAGCTGGCAAACTCTACAAAGGGTCTTGGATAAGGCAGAGGCTACTAGGGCAGCCAGGGTTGGAGACTGAGGTGAAGGAGAAAAGAAGCATGTGGGAAGAGTGAATGAAACGGAAGAGGAGTGAAAGACCATTCATGGACTTCAAAACCAGAAAAGAGAGCTGGGCCCATCTAGTCCAGGGGTTTGCAGCCATGAGGCCACTATAACTCTGTCCCTTTCATGCTGCCAGATGGGAAGAGGCTCCTGGCTAGATGCCAGGTAGATGGCGGTGGAGGGGTGTATGTCCAGTGTTTGGAGAACTACTGGTCTGGCCTGATCTGCAGATCACAAGCCTTAGAATTTCCCCAAGTGCTTCCTGCAGCAGTGCGAATGACTCTTCCCTGCCAGGTAAGTGCCACTGCTGAACCCAAGCCAAAGATCTGAAGTGGAGAATGGAGAAAAACCATCTGAGGCTCAGCACATCACTAATAATTGTGTGATTTATGTGCCAGGTACTTTGCAGACTGGGAAGAACAGTGGGACTTGTTCTGCCATGGGCTCCAGCAGCACATGGGGGCTTTAAATACCCCATCACCAGCCAGAGGAGAATTCCCCCGGCACAAGCCTTCCACAGCACAGCAGCAGGCTGACCTGTGCAGGCCCCACTAGCTGGGAGGACCTGGGGCTGAGAGCAGGAGGCAGCAGAGCTGGGGGCTAGCCCAAACCAAGTGAGGGAGCTTGTGTATGCGTGTGAGGGGCAGGAGGTAGAAGCAGTAGAACAGATCAGATACTGACTGGCCTTTGGGCCTGATTTATCATTTCTGAACATTTGGGGTTGTCAATGCTAGAAGCTCAGTCTCTTAACTAGGTGGGGGTTTTAAAGTTTTTAACCCTTTCTATAAACTGGTATCGGTCCAAACACCACCACGTTGCTCTTGTACAGCAGGCACCCTATAGGGCACAACTGGGCACAGTGAGGATGGAGCACTTGTGAACAGGAACTAGAAGGGGCTCTCCGCAGCCCTGAGTGGGAAGGAGTATGATGTGTTGGTATCATGGTGGGTTTCATTTGCTTTTTCAAGAGTGAGGCCACGCTTCTGAATCATTTTTGGATGATCCAGTGTGTGACTGATAGAAAACCAGCCAAGGTGGTGTGGGCCTGCAGTTCTGTTAGTTTGGTGATTTTGTTTTAATATCTTGCTTCTGGGCCAAATTTTGTGCCTTTAAAATGCTGATAAATAGAGAGATACAACAGGCAGGTGGTTTTGCTTAACGTTATTTTAAAATGTCTTAAATATCTTTTATAATTTGAGAAACTGCACCACCATCTTCAAAACTGAGCGGGGAAAGGTCACCTCTCTCTTCCTTTAAAGATCCTCAGAGTGTCTTCTACAAGCTCTTGCTTTGCTTGACTGTAGCTGCCTCTGTCTCTGCATTTGTCTACATAATATGAAGAAAGACTGACCATTCCTGCTCAGTTTCATCAGAGCTCTGACCTGTATCAGCTCTACATTTGTTTCCAATAAAGGGAGAGAAGGGGTCCGTGTTTGGGAATTTAATGTCAACACAGATTGTTGAGCGTGCACTCTTTTAGAACCTGTCATCGGGTGGTTAAACATAGACAAAAGGGAATAAAAATAACATCCAAAAGGACAAAGAGTTTTGTGATGCTGCGTAGAACTAGGGTTGCCAGTAATATTCCATTAGAGATTAACCTTCAATTCCTAGAGACTCCAGCACCCTCCTGGAGGGTTGGCAGCCCTACATTCACCCCAAGAGAAAGACCCATAGGAGGAGAAAAAGCAAAGCACTGCACAGGAACAGCAGGAGTGACCAGAGAAGCTGATTAGCTCCAAATGTAACTCTGTATGCAGCCCTCTGGGGGGTACAGAGGGGGGAGGTCAGCAAGTGACTAAGTGCCAAGATGAAACCTCACAAGCCCTTCAGGGACCTGCCTGGGTCCAGGGTCCAAATCACACAGCAGCAGTCGCCAGAGAGAGACTGAAATGCTGCCGAAAGCTTACCTAAAACAGTGACACCTAGTGGCTAGTCAAACTGGCTACAATTGGTTTTGTGAGTCTCTTCAAATCAAGGTCACTTTTGTCTTTTATCAGAGAGGTCGCCGAGCTAGTCTGTATCTTCACAAACAACAAGAAGTCCTGCGGCACCTCATAAACTACCAGATATTTTGGAGCATAAGCTTTCGTGGGCAAAGACCCGCTTCGTCGCATGCATCTGAAGGTCATGGGAGTTTGCCCAAAATTCCGACGAGGGATGGAAATATTTTTCTTTGCTATCTAAGGGACTACCACAGAACTAGCTCACAGAAATATGCAGCAGGACGACATGATACCTACTGATTTACATCACAGGGGGTTGTAGCCATTACAGTACTACCACATACAGAATCTGATATTTTTGTGAATATTCATAAATTACAGCCTGAGTTAAAATGTTGCTGTTTCCATCAAGGGAAATAAATGCTTTGATGGCAATGATTGTCGGTTTTGCAGCAAAATGTCGCGGTTTTGACAACAAAATCATTTTGCAGGAAGACTCTATGGGGCCACCAGTACAGAGGAATGCTGCGGCTGGAGAATGGGTAGAGGTAGGAGGCAGCGTAGAGGCTGGTCACGGTCATGTGTCGTGGGGAATTTCCAGCAGCTCAGCCCCTTGTCCAGGCAGTGAAATGCTGGGTAGGGGCCCTTTGCTGCCACTCAGTTCACCTGGAGTTGGGAGTGTCAGTGCTTTGCCAGGCCAGGATCTCCAGCTACATGCACAATGGGGGAAAAAGACAAAACTAACTTCAGTCAAACTGGTAGGAAAGACCCCCCCCAGCTCCCTTTTTAATTTGGGTTAGCAGCTCTGGTTCCAGCCTTCAGCTAAGCCCAGCTTAGAAGCGGGGGGTGCGACTGTAGCGCAGACAGGTGGATCTGTGCAGCGTGGCTAACAACAGGAGTGTTGAATAGTACCAGAGAGGAGCCGTCTCAGTCTGTATTAAAACAAAACAAAACAGCAGACAAGTAGCACTTTAAAGACTAACAAAAGACTTTACGAGGGGATGAGCTTTCCTGGGACAGATGATATCTGCCATTCAGATATATGATCTAAGGAAGTGGGTCTGCCCCACCAAAGCTCATCCCCTAATAAATCATTTGGTTAGTCTTTAACCAGTAGTGCTGGCAGGTGCCACAGCAGGGGCTGCTGCACAGGCTAGCACTGAGAGTGCAACCTGTGTAGGCTGCTGGCTTGCCTGGGCTGAAGCCCACCTCACCACAGCTTCAGCGCATCCTCAGAGCAGCCTGTCCTCCCAGAGCACTGGGAGTCAGGCGGGCTGAGTCCACCACGGGGCTGGAGCAGCTGGGTGCTGTGACACTCCCAGGGCTAAGGCCGATTTCCCAGGGGGGCTGTGTGGGTGCAGCTGGGACAAGGGGCAGCAGTTTGGGGGAGCCTGGGGGAACCCCCTGCAGCCCCGCTGTACCTCCCCCGGCCGCCTAGCCCTGAGTGTGGGCGCCGGTGCCCCTCCGTTGGGGATCGGGGCAGCAGCTGGTGATGGTGCCCTGCGGCCGGCGGTCCCAGGGGTTGGGGTGAGTTCACCCAGCTTTAACCCGGGGGGGGTGAAGCACAGGGGTGGGCGGCGAGAGGAGGCGCGGGGGGAGCAGGCGCAGCTCCGGGGGGGCGGGGGGGGGGGCTGAGCCCGCACCCGGGGAGAAGGGGCTGCAAGCGCGGGAGGGGGTTTCACAGCTGCCCGGAGCCCGGAGCCCGGCCCCACGGGGGGGGGGCTCCCGCTTTTCGCCCCCCCAGGCTGCCGAACAACGGAGGCTCCCGCCCCCCACCCCGGGGCGCTGGGCCCGAGGTCGTGCAGCCTGCGGGGGGGGAGAGACAGGCGCACTGCCGCGCTGCCCCCCCCCACCCCTCCGGTCCTCGCAGAGGAGCCCCCCCTCCCCCGTGACGTCAGCCGGAGGGGCGGAGGAGCCGCCTGACACCTCCCCCGGCCCGGCCTGCGGCGCCCCCCGCTCAGGCCGCCGCGAGCGCCGCGCGAGCCGGAGGGAGCCGGAGCCTGGCGGGGGGCAGCGCACGCTCGGGGCCGCCGGGCGCGGGGCTCGGCCGGGCGGGGCGCAGCGGCAGCCGGGCGCTGGCCCCCCCCGCCCCTTGGCGCGCCGCGGGCCGGGCGGAGGGGCCGGGCAATGAGCGCGGCCCCCGCAGCGCTGCTCGCCGCCAGCATGGGCAGCGCCGTGTCCAAGCGCCGGGCGCTGCGGAACGAGGCCATGTCCAACGTGGCGGCCAAAGTGCGGTGAGTGGCGGGCGGGCGGGCGAGGGGACACGGCGCAGCCGCCGCCGCCTGGCGGGTGCAGGGTGCGGCGCGAGCAAGCGGCGTGTGAGCGGGAGGGCGACCGCCAGACAATGGGGCTGCGCCCCGCTGCAAGCCCCGGGCACCGTGCACCCCCCGCGGACCGGGGCGCGGTGGCCCCCGAGCTCCAGCGCTGGGGAGCCGCGGCTGGGTGCGCGCCTGGGGTTGTGGGGGACCGTAGAAGCGGCAGCCCCCCGAGCTCCAGCGCCCGTGGCCAGTAGCCCCCCCCGCACCGTGCGAACGCTGCAGATGCCCCATTGTCCGGTCGTTTAGTTTGCGTTGCGGGGATATTACCCTGTCTGGAAAAACGGGCAGGAGACTTTGTGTGGGTGGGGAAGGGAGGTGCTGCTGGTTTCCTTGCTCCCGTTAAGCGCTGCCTGACCTGCAGGCTCCAGGGCAGAAGAGTCCTTATTTATTTTCAGTTGTATTCTGGCTTTCCAGTGGCTTTAAATAGCAAATGGCACGAGCTGTCCGGAGCCATCTGCCTAGCAGGAGGCCTGTCCGTAGAATCGCTCCTGGGAATAACACGTACGCAAACCCCAAGTAACGGATTTCATTGACCTGCAAGCAGGAAATCATACTTGGTGCCTGAATTTTACATTTATATTTAACACGTTTTGTGTTCCTCAGAAGCACCCTGTGTGGCAAAATCGCCGACTGTCGCTTTGGTGTGTGTGTGAGTGAGTGAGCACCTGAAGGTCTAATGCACAGTGCAGGTCAGGCTGCATTACTTTATGAGTGAATGAAGTGGACAGAAATAGTCCTTCTCTCAGCAGTCCTTCTGCAGGGAATGTAGCTAATTGCAGCTTCAAGCAGGAATATTTTTCAGTGGAAACTACATTGTACCACTGCATTATGGAAGTGCTGATGGACACAGCACATATCACCATAGGGCGACTTGTTGAAAAATGTGTTACTATATGATAAATATTTGTTTATAATGTAGAAAATAGCAAGGTCGCTCCTAAAGGCCTGATGCGCTAGCACATGAGGTTGTAGCGTGCAATTCCCTCAAGTGTTGTACAACTGTTTTCAAATGAACAATCTTCAAGGAGTAAACCTGTGACAGTTCCACTCAGGGCATAGTCCCAGCTCTGCTGGCATCCTCAAGTGTCTTTTCTCATTATGCCCTCTGCCAAACGCTGGCCCCACTGAGGCTGGGGTGTATGTTTTAGGGAGCCAGTCATCAGAGGGTTTATGGGGAGTGTCTGGTTTGGTTTGTGTCACGCAAGCTTCTTCACCACTGGCCACACTGTTGGTGGTAGCTTTCCCAGTGAGATGATCTTCTGTTCCTCCTCTAAGAAGAAAGCCAAACTCCCCCATCTTTTGAGATGTGTCAAGCCATTACGTTTACCCTTCAAAAGGTTTTCTTTTCTTAGGGCTTGGTCCAGCCTCTAGAATTTGGGTATGTGTTGCTCATTCCTGCTAGCTTTTAACATAGTCAGACTTATGAGGAGAAATTAATAAAACTGGGAATTTTCAGCTTGGAAAACAGACAACAAAGGGAGAATATGATGGTGATCTATAAAATCATGGCCGGTGTGGAGAAAGTGAATAAGGATGTGATATTTACTCCTTGCACAAGAGCTAGTTGAATGAAATTAATGAAATTAATAGGCAGCAGATTTAAAACAAACAAACGAACAAAAGAAGTATCTGTTCACGTGAATGCATGGCTATTTCGAAGTTTTTACTAAGTGTAGACATAGCCAAGATGCAATTCTCTTGAGCATATGATGCCCTGGTGAGTTTGGGAAGAGGACAGAAGCTGGAGCATCAATGGTTTTACGGTAGAAAATACAGCTGTGGCCCAAAGGCATTAGAAAGTGTTTCTGTTAGGGGCCAGAAGAATTTGAACAATGACATGGATTTTTGCAGGAGTCTGGAAATCATTTTTGGGGTGCCACTGTATGTGATTTCATTGCTAGAGGAGACAGGTGTAGAATCCAGGATCAGGCTAAGGGGTTCACTTGAGCATCTTCTGGACAGTGATGATAAAATGCGGTGGTGATTCTGGTGTAGGAACCTTGTGATGTCTCTGGATCAGTTCCAGATGGCATGCTGGGCTCAGGAAGCATAGCTGAGGGAGCTCTTACTGGGTATTCAGCCAGTCGGGTCACAGCAGTGGCTGTTCTTGCCTATGGCACATGGGTTGTCCCTGTGGCGGAGACGCCAAACTGAGGTTATGTGTGTGGGGAGGGAGGGCAGAAAATGTCCTGACAGTCACTCTGCAGAGCTCTCCCCCAGCTGTTCGATGGGGGAGCTTGAGGGTGTTCTCTCTAGCAGTGGTTCTGCCCTAAATCTTACGGAACCCAACACTAAGTGTGAGGGGCCTCTGTTCCTTTGCCCTGGCTCTGTAGCTGTCTGTAGGTCTCTATCGGGGTGACAGGGCTCCCACAGCAAGTGCTGCTCCCTGGATCTCTGCAGCATGCAGGGGGCAGGGCAATGAAACCAGCTTTCCCTCAGGTCTTTTACAGGAGGGTGACTTGGTTGGCCAGCTCCATCCTTGGCCCTTCTCCATTGCCCCCAATCCCCCTGCCCAGACCCTCTTTATCTATGGAGAGGGCTCTATAGGGCAGGAGATGCCCAGCCGCAGAGAGGAGTAGACTCTACCCCTGGGCCTTCAGCTCTCTGTGATATTTACGCAGGCAGCCCTGGGACCATACTCTGTCCTCGGGGGGAGATACTGTGATTGTTTCACTGTATCTGCTGAGACGCTTCCCTTGGAGGTTTCACCTGAGGCGGGGCAGACAGTTTTACTTAGAAGAACTCTCCACTTGAAATTGTTCTGCGTGTGCTTAGCTAATTGGTATTGCTGAGCGCATGAGTGTGTGGCCCAGGTACTCCACAGGGTGCAGAATTTGTTTGCCGTTGTGTAACAAGAGCAATAATGTGGGCTCAGCAATGGGTCTGAAGTCCCTGCAGTCCTGGAACTGTACATTGAAATCCCAGTGTGCTTGACTCAGCCCTTTAGCAGAGTGGATTCAGGTGGTTCATTAACTACCATGCAGCTCATTGTGCACTGGATCTTGTAAACAAGGCTTTAAGCACAAGGCCCGATCTGCTGTTTATGGGCATTGCCAGTACCTTGATGAGAACAGGCATCAAGCATCCTAAGCGTCTGTGGTCAACATCACCTTCTCTTCTGTTGCCATTGTGGTATGCTGTGTAAGGGGAGGCTGCAACAGTTTTTATAGTGGGGATGCTGAGCGCTGTTGATCCCACTAGAAACCCTGTATAAGTGGGAGTCAGCAACTCTTGGCACTGGTGCCAGGACTGGCACGTGAGCCAGTTTTCATCAGCACGCAGGGTAGGAGCTCAGCCCCACCCCTCCTCACCCACGCAGCCAGGAGCTTGCTCAAACCCAGGCTGCCTGTGGATTAGCAAAGACCAGCTAATGCTACCAACGCCTGCCTACACGGAAAAGCTCTGCACCTTGATGTGTTTATTAATGAAGCTCTTGTAAATAGGACTGTTAGTGACTTTAAAAAGTATCACCGGCCCTCAGACCGTACACAGAGGTCAAAAGGTCAAATTTCCACACTCCACCTTGGAAAGGTTGCTGACCCCTTGTAATACAATGGAAATGGTTTCAAATGGGGGAAGGTGGGGGAGAGCTGCGGCACCCTCCCCCCCAAACCACTAGTTGTAGTGCCTGTGCTGCACAACAATCAGAGGCTGTTTTCACTTCAAAAGGGGCTGCAATTTAGTGTTGCGTTGCTGATACTTCTGCAGGATCTTCCTCTACATCCTAAGCGTAAGAAAGAGCAATGAGTGGGAATGATGCCTTCCCCTGCCATGTTGTGGTGCATACACTCCCCTGGCATATGGCCCTTCAGTGCGTCGGAACACAATGGCAGGATTTATGTTGCATCGCAGGTGACCACATATGATTGTTCTTTGGATGAGCATACAGGATGGATTGTGTCCCTCCCTTATATATCAGGGCCTGGTCAGACCGCTGTTGTGCTGCAAGTGAAGTCTTTACCCTAGCTTCTGTTAGGGTTCGTGGCTCTCAGATTTGGTTACAAATTTCCCCACTAAAATTGTGTCACTTCCATGAGCTTGTGGCACAGTACCTGTGAATATCAGGTTCCCTTCACTTCCTGTACATGGCTGCTGGCATGCACACAGGATACCCTCTCCCCTCCTCAAAAGCCCTTTTATGAGGTACCTGAGATACAATATCCTATGGTGTAAAAATACTTCTTGATTCACCATAATATTACAGCATAACAGCTTCTTGATCCCTATTGCATGCTATCAGTCTAAATCTCTCATACGGTTTTGAAATGTGATTACAGGGCTGATGCCTATAAAAAACAAATAGCTGCAATAAGGAGTCTGCTTTAACCAGCCGAAAGGACTAGCAACAGAACTTCAGAGGGATAGCTGTGTTTTAGTCTGTAGCTGCGAAAACAATGAGGAGCCCCATAGCATCTGACAAAGTGGGTTTTTGCCCACGAAAACTTATGCCCAAATAAACCTGTTGGTCTCTAAGATGCCCCAGGGCTCCTTGTTGTGGTGGTGGAACTTGTATGTGTTCTGCCGTTGTCATTCTAAATTAGGTGGAGAAAATCTGAGAGCTGGGACATCGCTGGTCTTGTCTTCTGGCACCTCTGAGTGGAGCAAGGTATTTAGGCTCTTTGCATTCACATATTTACCTGAGGCAAGTTTCCTCTTTTAAAGCTTGACAGTTTTATGAATTTCCCTTGGTCTCTGTGCGCCAAGGTGTCAACCACAGTGACTTGTTTTCTGTCCAGTTTGTGGATTATTTCCATAGGTTTCAAACCACAGTGGCTCTGATCATAACAGCAAAACTGAGGGTAGAGGAAGTTGAGCAAACAAGATTTATTAAGAACGTTGCTCATTAGAGCTTTATTTACAAAGTGTAGGATGTGATGAGAACTCAGGACCTGCCTTGTGTTTGATTTTACTAAAGCATTCAGCAGTGTCTTAGGAAAGAAATTCTTATGATTTCGAACTGGCGTAGGTAGGAAAATTGCCATGTAGACTTGTGCATTGGTCACAGACGCTAAGTGAATAAAAGGTTGTTATAAAATGCAGCACGTTGGGGATTGGGCTGCCTCCTGCAGAGACTGGCAGTTGAGTCTGGTTTAATTTACTGAATGGGTTTAAGGAGGGAGTACCCTGAAGATCAGTGGGATAGTGAACGGGGACTTTGAGAGGGGAAGAGGGAGGAGATGCCACCCCTCTGGACAAACGAAGTGAGCGTACCGACTTTGGGATGAGTGAGTTCGCTTGGCTGTTCGTTTGTGTTTGCTTCTCTTTCAGGTGATTACAGTAAATTCAGTTATGATGTCAGTAGGGATTGGCGTGTTTGGGACGGTTTGAACCTTTGTTCCCTTGACCAGCTTCAGTCAGCCTTGTGGTCACACTCCCCCTGTGTGGTTAATGAGCGGGTAGGGCTGACCTAGAAGAGAAGGCCTTAAGAACCAGTGGCTAAGGGTATGTCTGCGCTATGGGGAAGATCAGCCCAGTCAAGTCCAGTTCAACCCTTCTCCCCCAGTTCAGTTCTTGTTTCTTGTGAGTTTCCAGAAGTCATGCTGGGTGGGGAAGGAGAACCATGACAATGTCACTCCCCTGTCTTAAACTGCTTTTGTATGTGGCTGGAATACTTTGTCTTCCAGTTTTAATTCCTACTCCTGACAGTGTGAAAGCATTAGTATTTTATCATGGAGTTGGATATCAAGCCACATGTTTCTGTAGGGCCACAGCAGCCCTAACTTGGATGCTGTTTGTGGCATTCTCAGGAAGTCTTCCCACTGGGAGATTAGCATCTTCTAGATACATTGTTTTCCTAATGGCCTTCCCAGCCAGCCATCTAGACTCTCTTGTCTGGCAAACTCTGTAATCTGGCATTAATTTAGTTAGGTGGACAACCGAGTACCATGGGTGTGTCCAAGTTTCCCGGGATCCCGTAGAGTTTGTTTACAGTCACCAGTCCTGGCTTTCAGTGTTCTGTGGTGTTATTTAGCTGTAATTTACCCCCTAAATGGCTACGTCTGCACTAGCCCCAAACTTCGAAATGGACACGCAAATGGCCATTTCGAAGTTTACTAATGAAGCGCTGAAATGCATATTCAGCGCTTCATTAGCATGCGGGTGGCCGCGGCACTTCGAAATTGACGTGCCTCGCCTCGTCCTGACGGGGCAACTTTTCGAACGGACCCCGCCTACTTCGAAGTCCCCTTATTCCCATCAGCTCATGGGAATAAGGGGACTTCGAAGTAGGCGGGGTCCTTTCGAAAAGGAGCCTTGTCGGGACAAGCCGCGCGGCGGCGAGGCACGTCAATTTCGAAGTGCCGCAGCCTCCCGCATGCTAATGAAGCGCTGAATATGCATTTCAGCGCTTCATTAGTAAACTTCGAAATGGCCATTTGTGTGGCCATTTTGAAGTTTGGAGCTAGTGTAGACACGGCGAATGTCTTCTAAGAGTCCAGTAAGCAATGGAAGTGTTACTAATGTGCTAGAGAATGTTGACTTCTGGTTGGCTGGCAATTACTCTCCTTTGGCACCAGTCAGGTCCCAAGGGTGCTGGATGAGAGCAGTTCAACCTGTAGACACATAGACAATATTTGGAATGTTAGATATAAAAATGATACATAATCAGTAAATCACTACCTTTACCATGATATCTCTCACGACCTATCTGGTATAAAATAAAGTTATGCCTTAATCATAGCATAACATTACTATGAAGTGGTGCATAATGTGACAGGGGCGTAGTGGGACGTAATGTGAGAGTGTGCATTCAGCGTACAGTGTGCAAAGTCTTCAAAAGTTAAGGAACGGTTCTCGCGCAGATTTTAGGGCAGGTGAACAGTCAGTACTGGGCATCAGTAGAGATGTCTGAGGAGACCAATTGGACTGAGGTGCAATCGCATCTTTGCAACAAATAGAAATCTAAAGTTAGTTTGGATAATTTCAAATTCTTTGTTTATCTAAAAGTTCATGCACACATAGCTTATCTGTCCAGGCTGTTCCCCACTCTGGCATTCTGACTGTAGAAGGTGGGCCCCCCCAGGAGACTTTAAAATTCCTTGCCACTGAAAGCTTGTGTTAAAACTCCCCAAGGTCACAAATTCCCAGGCCTCGGCTTGGTATAGCTGACACCACCCAAATGCAAAACCTCTTTGAGAACCCAGGAAGGGGCATTTGGGAATTCCTGCCTGTGGGTTACCCTCAAGCTCTTTAATCCTCCCTCTGGAGAGAGCTTGCAAACTGTAGTTTTCTTAGTAAGTTGCTTTTGCATTCTTTGGCATGTGCACACAGAACATCCTTCCTTCTAGGACACGAGAATCAGATTGTGGTCTTGAAAGGGTTATTTTTTTTTTAAACAAAACAGAGAAAACCCACTTGGTGAAACATTACTTTATTGCTAAGTGTTACAGAGCAACTAATATACATACACATATAAAACACAGAGCATTGCTTCCCTGGGAGTCAGTTTGGAAAGTTACAGCAGACGGTAGAAGGGGGTAATTACATGTGCTCTGCACAGAGAAGTCCAACAAACGCAAAAATAACCTGATCACATCTCACTAAACATTCCCTGTTCCACTCTTGTACCTGTTGTTTCAAGAGTGAGTTCTTCCCTAGGCGTGGACGTTACTGGACACTCCATGCCTCGCTTGATTCATGTCCATCCAGCTCTGCTCTGGTTACACAACAGCAGGAAGAGGAAGACCACCGCATGCAATTCAAAAGCCCAAGCTGTTTTCATTGGCCTGCCCAGTCTCCTGCCAACTCAAATGCTGCTTTCCTAGTATTCCTGGGGACTCTGTAGGACTCACTGTCTATGGTTTCAACCCTTACAGGCATGATAATTAGGGCTAGGTCCCAAGAGTTAACTACTGAAAAAGACTTTCATTAACTGAGTGGCAGGAATGTCCAGAAAACAGTATTACCCCTCGCATTCATCTCAACCACTGGTGTGAGACCTGATAAGCTTTTATTTCGGCACCTCATGTACGTGGCGTGAGGCAGAAGAAGGATTTCTGATGCACACTTAAAAAGACAACCAACCAACCCACGCATCCTGCAGTCCCTTTTTTTTTGTCACTGTGGAAAGTTCATTATGTGCACATGCAAATGAATGGCAGTGCTGTGGCCTGACCCTGCAAGTGGCCATTGCTGGTGTGAGTTCCTGCATGGACACCCTGTGAGCATGGATGGCTTGCACCAGTAAGGATTCCCAGGGTCACGTCCCTAAGTTTGGACCTGTATATTGCAAGGGCTGTATTGGGGCTGACGTGTAGATGGGTGCACAAGGGAGTGGGAGGGCACAAGGAGTCTTTGCCCTGCTTGAGTCCCCAAAGCAGTGGGGAAGCACAGCAGCAGCCTGGGAATCTGCTTATGTTTTCAAGACAGAGAAATTCAGACGCGACATAAGGCGCAATGGTTGAACAGGCGGGGGAGCTAGCCTTGGGAACCACGTACTGGGGTCCTGGTGGATTCTCCATCACTGACCATTTTTAAATCAAGACTTTAGTCTTTCTAAATGCTCAGCTCTAGGAATGACTCTTGGGCTGGTTGCTGGAGGTCAGCCCAGATGCTCACAATGGTCCCTTCAGTCTTGGGATGTAGGAATGCCCTCAGTGCATCCTGCTGATGCCCCTTGGGGCATTATCCCCCCAGTGGAGTGAAACTCTGGCTCTGTTCCCCCCCACCCCCACCCCACATGCACTGTAACAACGACATGGGGTATGTTACACTTGCTAAGTAGTCCTGCCATGGGTGCTCTGCTGTATGCTTGGGAGTTCATGGAGGCACAAGAGGTGAGCACTGCCCCCCAGGCAAGCCAGTCTCCAGGAAAAGTCAGTTGTCGGCTGGACATGTCAGGGATGGATGGCAATGCCAAAGCTGTTGGTAAGCACACAGCTAACCAAAGCCCTGCTGCTAGCCCAGATAGAATCAGCTCTCCAGCTTAATCTGTTTTGTATCCTGCAAGGCTGAAGTTATTGGTCCCAGGGAAATCAGATCACTTCCCTTCTCTGTTGCTCCAACATCTCCATTCCCTGTGTACAAAGGGCGCTTCTCTTCTTACCTGTGTCAGGCACCTTGCTCTGCTGGTGCTTGCTTCTTTGGGGGGAATAGTGTATTTGTGTAGTGAGGGACTCTCTTGACTGCTGGGGAGAAGGAGCATTGCACTGTCCTCTCCATCAAGTAGCAGAGTGGAAGGGAAGTTGGGAGCTGAGAACAAGCACTCCTGCTCTGAGAAGCAGACTCTCATAGCAGCAGCTGTAGCTTCACCATGAGAGACAGAGAGGCATACTCTGAGGTCAAGCACCTCTGAAGGATAATGAGAGCAAAAGGACTCAGCAGAGAAAAAAGAGAAATAGTAGTAAGCCTCTTCGGGTGCGTCTACACTAGCCAGCTACTTCAAAGTAGCCGGCACAACGTCGAAATAGCACGCGTCGTGTCTACACGTGCCGTGTGCTATTTCGACGTTGAAATCGACGTTAGGTGGTGAGACGTCGAAATCGCTATTCCCATCCAAAGATTCAGCATTCAACGTAGAAGTAGGGCGTGTGTAGACGATCTGCGTCCCGCTACTTCGAAATAGTGGGGTCCTCCATGGTGGCCATCAGCTGAGGGTTTGAGAGACGCTCTGTCCAGCCCCTGCGGGACTCTATGGTCACCGCATGCAGCAGCCCTTAGCTCAGGGCTTCTGGCTGCTGCTGCTGCAGCTGGGGGTCCATGCTGCGTGCACGGAGTCAGCAACTGGCTGTCAGCTCTGTGGATCTCGTGCTGTGCAGGGCAAGTGTGTCTGGGAGCAGCCCTTTAAGGGAGTGGTTTGGGGCTTTGCTGGCCCCTTATTTCGACGGGGAGCGCTTGTGCATGTGGATGTTCCACATTTCCTTCTGGGGCGGCTCCTTTCGACGTTCTCCATTGCTGCTTCGACGTGGAACGTCGATGGCACCAGCCCTGGAGGACATGTAGACGATACACATCGAAGTAGCCTATTTCGATGTTCTTACTTAGAAATAGGCTACTTCGACGTAGTGTGCCAGTGTAGAGGTAGCCTTCTGCTCCTACATCTTGGAGTGCAGGACATTGACAACCATTCGCCAGTGTCCCCCGTCCTGAGTGATCTTTTCCAGTTCTGACCAGATATATCCTGTCTTTTTAGTGTCTGCCTTCAGGGCTCTACGCCAGGTGTCTTGGGCGCCCTCTTTTCCTTTTTCCTTGTGTGTTCCAACTCAAGGCTGGCCTTGCAATGGTGGTGGTTGGTTTTCTCAGGGTATGCCCGATCCATCACCTTCTTCTCTTCCTGATTGCTTCTTCGGCAGGAAGTTGATGAGTCAGCTGCCCAGGTCTTGGCTATTGGTGGTGTATGGCGAGTGGATCTGGAGGATTCTATGGAGGCCATTATTGATAAACGTCTGGATTTTTGGACAGTCCTCTTTGTCATGCCCATTTTCTTCCTGTCGTGCTACCTTCTTGTTGGAAACATAATTATCACCAGAAGCTGGATCAGCCATTTGTTTGTTTGTTTTTACTGGTCTTAATTACCTCTTAAATGATCTTGTTCAGTAGCACCATAACAAGTGTAATGGGTGCCCTGTGGCTTGGGGTAAGGGAAGGGATGTCATTCATATTGGAGGAACTGGGGCTGCTGGCATACCAGAACATAAAGGAAAAGGACCAGATGGGATAAGAATGTAGAGGATTTCTCCACGAGTGCGCCACTCTGAGTCTGATCCAGTTTGGTGGGTGTTACTGTCGTAGGGCTGTTTCACAGCTCTTGCAAATGAGGCAGTCCAGTCCAGTTCCCAAGTCATTAAAAACAAGGCCATGTTATACCACACTTAGTCCTCTCATTTGCAGTCTCAGCCAAGAGGACTTCTGTCTCGCTCCTAGAGAAGTTCCGGCCCATTACAAGGTAATGCATTTTGGGTGGGAAGCACCCCAGCCATCAGAGTGTATTTGTGTTGTCATCAGCTGGAAGTAGGAGGAGGAAGAAGGGGACTTTGGGAAGTAGCACTGATTGAAATGCTCTTTATGATCACTAATCGCTGTTCCTCTGCTAACCTCTCCTCTTATCTTTTTGTGCCTGCCTCGCCGTGTTCCCTGGCGTTTGGACTTTCAGGGCAGCAAGGGCTTTTGGAGAGTATCTTTCACAAAACCACCCTGAGGGCAGAAATGGCTCAGGTAAGAGAAATCTCGTGTGACTTTTACACTGGTGGTCCTCATATGTCACAGTGGAGTTTGCTAGAACAGAGCATTAAGCATCTGAGAGCACAGGGCCCCATCGCCTGGAGCCCCTTGTTAAAACACTTCATAGGAGAAGACCAAGGTGATCCACACATGGCGAGTTGAGGGGTGGGTCTAAAGTCTGTTCACAAAGGACAGGGGCCACATCACAAAGCCGTCATGACAGCTGGCCTCCCTTGCAGAAGGTCTCAGCAGAGAGGAGAAAGCTACAATGCATAAGGAGACTCACCTGGCCTCTTGTGCTAGGGGCTTGCCTTCACTGGGAGAAAAGCTGTGTTTCTGGGTGTTGGCAAGGCCCGTTGCAGCGTTAACCCATATTAGTTGGTTGAGATAAGCCCTAGGGTAGCTCCCAGGGTTAACCTTCACCAACATGTTACAGTTACAGCTACCTTGGCTCTGCTAGGATTTTAGCATGTTAGCTATTGTGTTGAAATAAAAACACACCCGAGTTGTGTAGGAACTCCTAGCAGGGATCCCTTGTAAGCATGTAGGGGGCTTGGCTTTTCCTAACTGTCACACTCTGGGGGAGGTTTTGCTGCATCTCTACAGGTCGGTGTTGAGCTTGACTGGCTGCTCCCTGGGTGTCTGTGTTGTATAGAGAAAGGCAACAGGCTTCGTTGCTGTCAGTACAAAACATTACATCAGCAGCACAGCCACTAAAAAAGCATCAGCCTCCTTGGAAGAGGAGAAGTTATTAAACGGGGCCTAATGCCTACGGTTTGCATTCTGGGGCCTCTGTCGCACAACTGACCCTTGCATACATGAGGGAATATCTTTTGTCCCAAATGCAGGAAATGATAGGTCAGCTCTTGCCAGACAGCCAGGTTGGTCAATGCTGACGACCCACAGAACTGGCTTGCCTGCCGTAGCACCTTGATTTAAAACAGCATCCCCCCTGCTACATATTCTCTTCTCCATTCACCCAGTGCACGTGTGAAAGTTCTCAGATAACATAATGTCTCTGGGGTGCCAATGGCTGATAGGGTCCCAGGCCGGAAGGGACGATAGTGACTGATAAGGAGGTCAGGAATGCCACATGCTGTGGTCAATAGGCAAGTGCCTTCAGAACAGTTGCCCTGACACTGACCTCGCAGGAGTAACAAGGAAGTGAGGGTGTTCATGTGCCCAGAATCACTGCATGGGGGAACTAGCAGAGGCTCGTTATGCGCAGAAGCAGTAATGTGGGTGTGTGCTCAGAGTGGTAGCTTCCTCTGTCTGTTCTTGTGTTCTTGGATCCATCTGAGACTTGAGGGCACAAATCCAGATACTTGTGAACCTAACTACAGGCACAGATCAGGCAGTGAAAGGGTCAAATAAATGCCCTTGTGCCTGCAGCCCTGAGATGGGTGGAATCCCCTGGGCTTGTCACTTGGTGTGCTGATCAAGCCACCTGTGCCCACCTTCCTGCCCTCTGGACTCCACGTCGTCCTGTCCTGTTGGGCCAAGAAGCTCTGGTCTCCCCCAGCCAAGGCACTGCGTTGGGGTTAGTGCCCCCCTGCAGAGCATCACAGATGCTGAACAAGCTCAGCTCCGGGAAGACTTTGCTGTAAGGCCGCTGATAGCATGCAGGAACACAGCCCTCAAAAGAGGACGCGTACCCGACATAAATCCATCTTACTCTGTATAAGGCTACATCTACACTACAAGGGAAATTCACATTTATTAATACCAGTTTTGTAATTCTGGAATTTGTAAGTTCAAATTTGACCATCCTCACTTCTCATGTGCTCCTCACAAAGTCCACTCATTGCTGCCACGCTCAAATTGGCAAACATCGACTGTTGCAGCAGTGCAGTGTGGGAACCTATCCCACAGTTCCCTCATCCCTGTAGCATTCTGGGTATGCTCAGTGGTCTTCAACATCATCTTCCCACATTGCATTGTCCTCATTCCCCTCCCGTGCTAAGCAAACGGCCATTTTTCCCTTTGAAAGGAAGGAAAAATAGGTCATCCGCACAGATGGCAAAAAAAATTTACAGAAATGTCTTTCTTCTCTATCTGAATTCTCAGCTGGCTATCCACTGAGTGTCCCTGCTCCTGTGATTGCACCTGATCCCCGAAAATATGCTGACCCTTGAATGTAATACAGCGACCCTGACTCTATTCTCAAAGTTGAGAGAAGGAGGACGGAAAAGTCTAGGAAAAAAGATTTTTGACTGTATTGAAAGTAATACAGGGACCCTGAAAAGCGTGAAGAAAGAGAAGACAGGAAAGTTTTTCAGGAAAGGGAGTTGCTGATGGGGAGAGCTTTTGGCTTTTTGGTGCACTGTAAGGCTTCTGTGCAACAACTGTGTTCTCAACTAGCCATCCAGTGAGTGTCCCACCTCTCATCATTGCATGTGATCCCTGAAAGTAATACAGGGGCCTGGACTGTGTTCTAAAGTTAGAAGAAAGAGGATAGAAAAGTCTAGGAAAAAATTTTTTTGACCTTCCCCTTCGCTACACAGACGTTGCCAACACGGGTGGTGGCAGTGAAATATCACACACTGAACATACAATGCAAACAGGAATCTCAGCTAGCCCCCCCACCCCATGTTACTGTGGGGGTCAAAGCATGGAGACAGATAGCAGATATTAGCAAAAAAGATTTTATAACCGAAATATAAAACCAGCAGCTGTCTGCAATTGACAGCAAGCTCACGAAAATATTTTTGGTGGGGCGTGGGGGTTGCTGTGCTCTGCGGCTGTAGTGCCGCTTGGAATGTTGAAGTAGCTGAAGTAATCCCCCCGACTATCTTAGCTGCTGGAGGAGACTTCTCCCCTTGGCAGGAGCAACTCCCACCCCCACTATCTTAGCAGCAGGGGGAGATTTCTCCATGGCGGCTGCAAGCCCTTGAATATCTTTCCCACCCTTGGAGGCCTAAACGCGTGCTATCTATGACATGGTGCCTGGCAGGATGGTCAGCACCAAACGGTGGGCACGTCCTTTTATTGAGTTGGGGGCTGCCCATGTGATGTGGCAGAGCATGGGGAAGACCCAGACAGCGTGACGCCTGGGAGGGAGGGAAGTGGTTCGCACACAAATGTAAACTGCTGAGGAGAAGTTTCTCAGTGTCTTATGCAAATACGACCCCCACAACAGCCTTATTGCCACATGGTGCAGCAGGGCAGCAGCTGGCACCAGGCAGCTCAGAAAAAAATGACAAGTGTAGAACCAGAACCACAAACTCCCTGCAGGGGCTATTTGAATGGGTAAATGCGCTCACAGCGCTAATAGCAAAGAAAGAAAGACATTTCTCAGGCTCTCATACAAACATGAGCCCACAGCCATGGGCTTGCTGCTCCCGCTTTGAAATTCACGGTCTTCCTGTTACTGGAGAGTTGCGTTCAGAGTGGAGCAGCGAGGGGCATTGTGGGTGACATACGGGACACCTCTGTAGTCTAATACACAGAAGCTACGTCTACACGTGAAGCCTACATCGAATAGCCTATTCCGATGTAGCAACATCAAAATAGGCTATTTCGACGAATAACGTCTACACGTCCTCCAGGGCTGGCAACGTCGATGTTCAACATCGATGTTGCGCAGCACCACATCGAAATAGGCGCTGCGAGGGAATGTCTACATGCCAAAGTAGCACACATCGACATAAGGGTGCCAGGCACAGCTGCAGACAGGGTCACAGGGCGGACTCGACAGCAAGCCGCTCCCTTAAAGGGCCCCTCCCAGACACAGTTGCACTAAACAGCACAAGATCCACAGAGCCGACAACTGGTTGCAGACCCTGTGCATGCAGCATGGATCCCCAGCTGCAACAGCAGCAGCCAGAAGCCCTGGGCTAAGGGCTGCTGCACATGGTGACCATAGAACCCCGCAGGGGCTGGAGAGAGCGTCTCTTAACCCCTCAGCTGATGGCCACCATGGTGGACCCCGCTATTTCGATGTTGCGGGACGTGGATCGTCTACACGTGCCCTACTTCGACGTTCAACTTCGAAGTAGGGCGCTATTCCCATCCCCTCATGGGGTTAGCGGCTTCGACGTCTCGCCGCCTAATGGCGATGTTAACATCGAAATAGCGCCCAACACGTGTAGCCATGACGGGAGCTATTTCGAAGTTAGTGCCGCTACTTCGAAGTAGCGTGCACGTGTAGACACGGCTAGAGAGAGCTTGTAAATTCTCTTTCTTTGTCAGTGAAAGAGAGATTGGCACAGTGGTTACCTGTCTCCCAGGTAACAATTGTTTCTACTGGGTTTGATAAAAAACAAAAATGTTTTTTATTAAGTGTAAAAGTAGGACTTCAGTGATTGCAAGTGAAAACAGGCAGGTCAAAGTAAATTTCTGAGCCAAAATAAACAAAACATGCCAGCTAATTCTAATACACTAGAAACTTATTACATGCAAATTCTTACCCTTAACAATATCCAGTCTCAAGTGACATGGTCATATGTCTTGGTAGGAGCAGCTACAGTTTGGGTTTATGGGAAAGACAAAATTTGACTTGGTCACCCAGCCATTAAGTTTCTAGGATATGACCAATGGCTTGTACTAGAATACCTGAACTAAAACAACAGATTCCAACTGAAAATTTCGAACTACATATACAAGAATGATACATGCACAGAAATAAAATACACACATTTAGGGGATCACAGGCTCTTGAATGAAAAGTGACATGACCTGTTTTGTATGAAGCAAATTTGAGTTATGCATGTTCTTTTTCATAAGACAATTTTCACAAAGACTGGGCTGTGTGAACGACAAGCCCTTATGGAAGAATCTTTGAGAACTGAATAGGAACTAAACTAATAGGGTTCAATAGAAATTGGTCTAAAAGTCGGTAGAATATAATAGAGAATGAAATCTTTTTCATAGGTTTACTTTTATCACCCTAGGAATTTCTGTGTAATTAGGTATTCCATAAGATATGACAGAGCAGAAATCATTAGCATAGTGAGCATTATCTGTTAAATGCAGTAGGGCTTTTGTGGGTGTAAAATGCTGGCACAAGTTCACACTGGCCCCAGGAATCAGGGAGGTCAGGTATTGGCAAATTTTCTCTGTACTGTGGATTTTCTTCTTGAGCACTCTGGCTTTAATCCAGCTAAGCCCTCAAACCGTGTGCTTAACTCTACCATAATGAGTAGTCCCATTGACTTCAGGAGAACATATTAAATGCTTGCAGTGAAGCACGTACTTTATTGCTTTGCTGGATTGGGTCCAGTGCGCTCGTTGTCTTGCAGGATTGACCAACACAGCTCGTTGGGTGTATGTGAAGGCACAGCATGGGCACGTGCTGCTGTGTTTTATATGTATTGGCACGCTGAGAGTCTTCAGTTGGGGGGACTGGCTGCCTTTCTAGTGTAGAAACCAGGGTTATAAAAAAAGATCATAGGTTATTATTCACTGTTTATGTATTGATAGTGCCCCGAAGCCTCAATCAGGACCCAGGCTGTAGCGTGTGAGATGCTTTACACATGCTTAGTGAGAGACAGTCCCTCACTTACAGAGCTGAGAGGCTAATTTTAAACAAGACAAAACAACAGGTGTGAATAACTGTTGGAAGCAATGGAGTAGGGAGGACCAGGGTAGAAAAACCTGGCTACGTAGACTGGCTGTGCACGCAGGGTCACCCTTTGACTTCCCGTGCCGGCAGTGATGTGCCACCAGACAGTTGTCTTAGTGCAGGAAAGTGTTATAATGACAGCAGACAGGCTGAAGGTTCAGGGATGCATGGGCACCCTCCTAGAAGCCGCTTCGGGTTCTTGTCCGTCTCCTCCACTGAGAGCTGTGCTGGTATGCAAGAGTTAAGTGAGGCCATCTTCCTGTTGTCAGGTTACCTTTCCCCAGAGCCATTGCTGGTCTGCACTGTACAGTGCATGCACACAGTGGAGTCCCGGGAACGGCTAGCAGGGGTGCTGCCCATCTTAGTGTAGGATAATTAGCAGTGCAGGGAGATGCAGAATTGAAACAGCAGAGGCCTGTGCTAGATGGTTGAGGTACATTGGCAGAGCACCATGGGATCCTGGAAGAGGATGGTCCCAGCTGGTGCTGTTCATGACTGAGGGACATCAGCAGAGAGGTTGATGGTTCAGGATGGACATTGCAGGGGGCTCTGGTGAGTAGGGAAGTTTCCCTCGGCGAGCTGGGCAAACTTGTTAGTTCACATTATGCCTGATTCTGACCATGTCAGAGCCCTGTCACCCTCAGTTTGGTTGCTGATAGATTTGCTCCCTTTCATCTTCTGCTCTCCTCATGCAGTAGGCCAAATTCCGCTCCATCCTACAACCTATGCAGCCTCACTGAAGTCAAAGTGCTGATACAGAACGGTATATGGCCTGATATATGGGGCCAGGTCCACAGATGATATAAATTGGTGGGAGCCAGCTGAGAATCTGGTCGTGAATCATAACAACTGTGTGCTCGGAGCAAGAAGGCAAGGCTATTCCATTTCCTTGTTTCCAGCGACAACAGCAAAAGGGCATTTAAAGGTTCTTGTTGATCCAGACAATGCACAAAGCTTGACCTACAGAGTTTGCAAATTATTTTATGCAGAGAAAGTCTCTGGAGCCCTAGTGTCTGGTTTTTAGTGAGTGAAACTCCAGTTCCTGAGAAGAGCATTCTGTTTCTGTATCCAGTCAAGGGATCGCAGATGGGCTGAGATGGGTTATTCACAGAATTATGCTGGTGTCCCTGGTAACCTCTTCAGGGATGCATGTGGTGGGAGAGCCGTGTGGGCCTGTGCTCCATGCAGACTGGAAAGAGAAAGACCATGATTTGCCAGACAGGAACGAACAAAACCAGTCTGGAAACAAGTGTCATTTCCACGTGTCTAAGGAAGGTGTTGGAGTGAACAACAGGACTAGAGGTGTGGGACACTGGTTGGAGAATGAAATATTGAACCTTCAGCCTCATTATGGCCTGTTCAGATCTGGCTCCTGTGGGTGGCTAAGTAGTATTTGTTTCTAGCTGCTCTTTCATCTGAGACCTTGTGGTTCCCTATGCCCAGTAGGCAAATGTCCCCATTATAAAACTCAGCACAAATGACCCCACCTGGCACCAGCTGTCTCTGCAGGAGAGGCCAAGCACAGCCTAGACGTGGAGGCCAGGTTGTCAGCTGAAGTAAATTGCCATTACTCTGCTGATTGCTGTGCAGCGACACTGGGGAACAGCAGCTGCGACCTGCCCTAGGGACGCAGACTCAATGCGCCATGCCACTGCGTACCAGTCAGTGCCACCAGAGAGCAAACTAGAACAGAGGGAGCAGGTATGCAGTCTGGGAGCCCTAATCTTCCTGCTCCAGTGCCATTAAGTAGGGGAGATTGGATAGGGAACGTGCTTATTGTGTGTGAGGACAAAGCAGGGAGAGCAGGACCAGGAGTGATTAACAAGTCAGTTTGCCTCATCCCCGTTTGCCTAGAGAGGGAGAAGGGCCCAGCGCCAGGTTCCTGAGTCACTGCCCTGGGGCTGGCATAGTTCTTGGTGGAGCAGCTGGTTGTAGGAGAGGTGACAAGAATGATGCAAAGATGAAATGAAACTGAGCAGCAGTAACCATGGAGGGTGTTAATGGTGCTCTGCTTCAGACGACTCCTCGAAGGCAGTTCCAGAAAAGCTCCTGGTTATTGGCTCTCGGCTCCCTGCATAGAACATCACCACTGCAGACGTTTTCGTTAGCTCTGGAGGGAGGCATCTTGGCTTCCTGTATCGCTAGTGACTGGCTCCCATTGGGGGAACAAACCATCAACCCAGTGCTCTGGCATCGCCAAGTCAGCCACCCCAGAGCTCACCTGCCTGACAGCTGAACCACACTTGTCACAGGAGCAGAGAAGGGAGAAGGGATCGCAGCAGCAAGATGGACTTTTCAGGCCCTACATGAGCGCATGCAGCCACAGCGTGCTCACGCGTCGCAAGGAGCAGTCCAGCCCACCGACTCAGAACACCTGTACTGGCATGGATGCAGATTATGAGCAGGCTGGTGAATTCATGTAATCGATGCACACATGAGGAAAAAACCCATTTTTTAAATTTTACATTTTGATTAACTGTCCTTTGTGGATTCAAACTTTCAGTGAATTCTTTTTCAACTGAATGTTTCTACCCCATTGGCAAATTGTTTTTTCTGCACATAGTTATGAAAGATGCTAAGCATTTGGCTATAAAGAGTAATAATTAGCCATCCATTTGTTTGAGAGAAACAGCCCATGGGGTGTCATATTGAGATGAATATTATTTCTGTATGAAAACTCCTTACTGTTTGGAAGAGCCACTTGTTAATTAGGGAAAAGCAAGAGATATTGGAAAATCCATCCTTCCACCCCATCAGTGACAACTTTAACAAATTCCATCACTACTTTTAAAGTAGTACTAGAAATATATTCACAAGAACTTTAACTCCACAATTAGTTCAGTTTACAGGGTGAATTGTATGTTAGATTGGTTCTGCTGTCATTTCCGCAGTTGTAAATCTGGAGGAATCCCACAGACTGCAGTGCCAATATTGAGTTTTGAAAGTAGAATCTGAGACTGCTTTGAAATTCGCATGGTTAACACCAATGTACAGGCTTGTGACAGACATGCCGTGGGACTATCCATGAATTGTATATAATGCACTGTTTATAATTTAATACCATACTGATGTGATATTTAATCCAGGCAGGTAACCTTTGGGTAGGTGTCAAAACAAAAAGCAGTCAAGTAGCACTTTAAAGACTAGCAAAATAGTTTATTAGGTGAGCTTTCGTGGGACAGACCCACTTCTTCAGACCATAGCCAGACCAGAACAGACTCAATATTTAAGACACAGAGAACCAAAAACAATAAGCAAGGAGGACAAATCAGAAAAAGATAATCAAGGTGAGCAAATCAGAGAGTGGAGGGGTAGGGGGGAAGATCAAGAATTAGATTGAGCCAAGTATGCAGACGAGCCCCTATAGTGACTCATAAAGTTCCCATCACAATTTAAACCATGTGTTAATGTGCCAAATTTGAATATAAAAGTCAGCTCGTCCACTTCTCTCTCTAAAACGGTGCGATAATTTCTCTTCAGTAATGCACATACCTTGAGGTCATTGACAGAATGCCCCATTACATTAAAATGTTGACTAACTGGTTTGTGGATCTGGAGTGTTTTGATGTCTGTTGGGTGCCCGTTGACCCTTTGTCTAAGGGAGTTAGAAGTCTGTCCAATATACAAGGCATCTGGGCATTGTTGGCACATGATGGCATATATAATGTTAGTAGAGGAGCATGAGAAAGTGCCCGTGATTCTGTGAGTAACCTGGTTAGGTCCAGTGATGGTATTTCCAGAGAAGATATGGGGACAAAGCTGGCAGCGGGCTTTGTCTCAGGGAAAGGTTCCAGGACTGGTATTCCCGGGGTATAGACTGTGGCTGTTAGTGAGGATCCTCATGAGGTTGGGAGGTTGTCTGCAGGAGAGAACAGGAGGTCACCCAGGGCCTTCTGGAGTGTAGCATCCTGATTAAGAATAGGTTGTAGGTCTTTAATAATTCATTGCAGTGATCTGAGTTGGGGGCTGTAGGTGATGACCAGTGGTGTTCTGTTCTTGGCTTTTTTGGGCCAATCTTGGAGTAGCTGGTCTCTGGGTATGCGTCTGGCCCTGTCAATTTGTTTTTTTACTTCTCCTGGTGGGTAATTCAGGTTTATGAATATTTGGTAAAGTTCTTGTAGTTTTTGGTCTCTGTCAGTTGGATCAGAGCAAATGCGATTGTACCTGAGAGCTTGACTGTAAACAATGGATCTAGTCACGTGTGCAGGATGGAAACTAGAAGGGTGTAGATAAGTATAGCGATCAGTAGGTTTTCAGTACAGTGTGGTACTGATCAGGCCATCCTTGATTAGTACTGTAGTGTCCAGGAAATGTATCTCTTGCATATTGTAATCGAGGCATAAGTTGATGGTGGGGTGTAGATTGTTAAAGTCTCTGTGGAATTCTTCTAGAGCGTCTGTACCATGGGTCCAAATCATAAAGATGTCATCAATGTATCTTAAGTAGAGGAGTGGTAATAGGGGACGAGAGCTGAGGAATCGTCGTTCCAGGTCAGCCATAAATATATTAGCATATTGTGGGGCCATGCGGGTGCCCATAGCAGTTCCACTAATCTGGAGGTATAAATTGTCCCCAAAATGGAAATGGTTGTGTGTGAGAACAAAGTTACGGAGGTCAGACACCAGATTGGCTGTGGTGGCATCAGGGATGGTGTACCTCATTTGGGTAGGTGATGACTATCTCCGTCTGCATTTTTCTGTGGATCGCAATCCCTTTAGTTTGAGATAAATCTTGTCATGCTTGTGCAAGCACTACTGTCTAAGAGAAGAAGGTACATCCCTATCACTGCCCTGAGCTTTTAACACAGGTCCAGCGTGCGTAGCTCTTGCCAGAGCTGCAGGTGCTGTATAGTCTGGGTGCAGCAGAAGCCAGAGTGGTGCGTGTTTGCTGAAGCCTTTGTGGCTTAGGATCATGGCTGAATTTGCTGGAGATGAAATGGGTGTAAGAACGCCTTTCACTGTCCTCTTGCTGCATTCTTAGAGGTGAAGAGTAACACAAACCACCATGGAGTCTATGAGCTTATAGAGAACCAGCTTAGTGTGTGTTGTCAGGTCTCTTAGTCCTGTCTGGGTCCAGGGAAGGAGGAGCCTGCTGTTGAGTGACAGCTAATGGAGAGACTTCCTCTGTCACTGAGCGCTGGGGCTTTGCAGGGTTGGCTGGCGCCCCTTTCCATGGCACTGCTGTTATGCATGGGCTATGTTGGACTGCAGCAGTAGGATGCAATGAAAATGATGCCCAGTGAATGCAATGAAAAGGTGATCCCAGCTGCCGCTGAATGCAGCAAAACTCTAGTATCCGTGTGGTCTCCCTTGGGCTCAGTGGATGGGACAGGTCTCAAACCAGACTGCTACTTACACCTCTGTGTGCCAGAGCCCTGAGCAGGATGGCCAGGTCAGCCCTCAGCAGCGCTTGCCTCAAACGGGGTCCTGTGGCTGTTGTGCCTTGTTCCGCAGAGCAGGGAAATGAGCTGTGTGTAGTGTCGTGTGCTCAGTACCAGGTACCTGAGCTGGGCCAACGCTGGGTTTAACTTGTGGTGCAAAACAGACAGAACTAATCCTCCTACCCACACCTGCCTTTGCCCAAGAATAATTGAATGTGCATTGCTTGGAGTGACTCATCCCCAACAGAAGAGCATCAGCCAGACGCAAGGCTCCAGGGGTGAATAGAAAGTGAGCAGGAGGAGATGAGGTAGATGATTCAATGGAATAGACTGGTTTGCAAATACACTACAGCAAATCGTTGTCCATTCATCCTGGCAAGCTCCGGCACTCTCTGTAGGCTTCTTACAGGGCTGGACGGGAATTCTTTCTAATCACGGCTCATCTGCTGGAGAAAACATTTTCATTAAATGTCTAATGAAGCAAAGGGTTGGAGTGTTTTTATTGCCCATGTTAGATGTTAATATCTCCTTGAACTTCTCAAGAGCACATTGGCTAAGCATCTGTTGGGGATGGTCTAAATAGTGATTGGTCCTCCATGATGGCATGGCACTGTACTCCATGACCTCTCGAGGCCCCTTCCAGTTCTCGTATTCTATGATGCTGTGATTCTCCTTCCTTCAATGGGGAAGCAGCTAGGGGAATCATTTAGAAAATAATTGGCAGGGAATACACCTCATTTGTTCAACCTCCCTGACCCCCAGTAATTAAATAACTCTCTTGGAAAAGAAAGGAGCTGGTAGATGGCTGGAAACAGCTGTTGGAGCTGTACAACAAATAAAGAAGAGATTTCCTGGCATTTCACATCTGTAATTCCCCTCCATGTGCTGGGCTTCTCTCTCTCAACTCTGACTATATTTATTCCATGCAAAAAATTACTGCTGCTTCCTTTCAGTGCAGTTTCTATAGGAGTGCAGTCAAGGTGGGCTGATTTAAATAACCACAAAAATCATTGATTTAAATCAAATTATGAAAAAAGCTGAGATTGGCTGTGCTTAGAGTCCACTTAATTTTAGACCAAGCCCCACTGAACTCACTGGCACTTCTGTTTTTTGAGAAAACGAGGATAGATTGGGGTCCCTTGAAAAAGCTGAGTTATGCTGAAGTGAAATAGGGAATAGACTTACAGGATCACCATTATGGTCTGTGGCCAGGATATTCCAAAATAAGGGCATGTGATGGTTAATAGAAAAATGACACACCGTGAAAAGTGGCAACTCTTACTTTCCGTTTTGTATACTTGAGTGATAGATTCTAAACCTAGTTAATTACTTAAATAAACCATAAGGATTACCTAAGAAAAACTTTTTTTTCTAGCAACACCCAGTATAGCACACAGCTTGGGAATTTACCTGTCAAAGTGCACTTACACTAAAAGGCACAGAGAGGGTCCTGAAGGACGATGCATTGCAAAGTGAATTATTTCAGTTACTCCACTCCAATTAATTCAGTTGATCCACTCAGAAATATCCACATAATTTTCTCCAATTAGCAGTTTTCATCTTTGCAGCTAGGCCTTGCATCTCTTTTTTCCACTGCTTACGCTTGACGCATTTTCCACATTTGTTTCCAGGGAACAAATTTCTTCAAAATATTCCCAGCTATGGTCTCTCTTACGCCCACAAGCCAGGACAGTTCTTCTGCGGCAAAAGTGGGGGAGAATATGGGAAGCTGGGTGTGTGCTGGAGAATGCCTGCCCTGTTTCTTACTTGTCCCCTCCACTGTTCCTTTCTATGCTTCCTCGGTACTTCCCTATATTTTGTCTCTCTGTCTTTAAGATAATGACTAAACTAACTCCTCTGCCCTGCTTGACCATGGGCCACCACCACATAAGCACAGACTAAACCGAGTTCTGTCCAGCTTGTGTCTTTCTTTGTACATGTTGCTTTTTAGTCTGCTGAGAAACAGAAATTGAAAGCCTGGATTTTCAAGACACAAGAGCCAGTAGTTAGGCTGGAGGGACGAGAGCCATTAATTCATTTGTATGAGACTGTGAATGTGTCTGTAGCATGTTTGTGATTGTAACTGTAACTGTTATTTTTAAATGAGAAATTGAGTATTTTATTTTAAAAAATCTGATTTAAATAAAAATAGATTTTTATTCAAAATCATTGATTTTTGTCCACCCTGAATGCATTTTTATCCACCTTGAATGGTTTAGGAACAGGGATGGCTGCATGCTAGTGGTATCCGCTAAAAAAGGGCTTACCATCACAGGTGGAGTTGACTCTGCTTTGGATTTCTTGTGCATGCAGAGAACATGCAGAAAATCAGCCTGAAATCTCTGATGCTTCCTCCTCTCCTTCCATTTGTTGTTTAAATAATGGATGCAGAAAAGAATTCAGTAGGCGACGAATACCCAGACCAATGATTTGTTCCTACAGTCCAGGGAACATACTCCTGCCGACGGAGGTGCCCGTATCAGTACACCTGACTCAGGCAATCCCTGCTTGCTAGTTAGGGTCTGAAGCCTTGTGACATGTGACAGTAAGAGAGCCACATTGGATGGATGTACTGCCTGTATGGTGCTCCTCATGGTGCCCTTCCAACTCTCATGCCTCTGCCAAGGTCATTGCTTGGGTCTGCTCCCTGGGTTTGACCTTGCTTTTGATTGCATGGCTTTGCTGTTTGGTCTGCAAGTCTGGGCCTTGTCTGCAAGACTCTGTCACCTAAGTAGCCCCTGTTCAGGTGGGAAGCCTTGTAGAAGTCAATAGAACTACTCAGTGGGTAAGGACTGCCCCAGGGAGTAAGCCTATGCAGGGTGGAGACCTGAATCATGAAGATGTCCGCTCCCCTGCTGTCAGCTGCCCAACCCTTTCTTGTGTTTGGGGTGTTTGCAAGGAAATAAAATAGGCACGACGGCAAGAACTGCCTCTTGTTTCAGCACCAATCGCTGAGATTTACAAGGGCAATGGGTACGCATTCTGCTGCCTAGTTTGTCTGCTGTATCTATCCCTCCTCTTTTTCTCCCTCTTCTACACAGATAGCATGGGTGACAGCTCTAAAGCACCCGCTGTGTCAGGGGTAAGCCAAGGGTCTAAGTGATAAATACCCAGTGTGCCCTCTGTTTCAGATCACCTCTTAGCAGACTCCTATGTTGGACAGGAAGACTCCCCAGAGATGCAGCAGGCAGCTCAGAACAAGCGCAGGCTGTCCGTCATCTCAGATGGCAAGTTCGAGAGGAGCTTCTCTGAGGAGCGGGCCGAGCAGATGCCGAGCGAGGCGCTGAAGGCGCGGGTGTACACCATCTCCGGAGAGAGGCCAATGCTGTCGGACCACGAGAACGAGAGCATGGAACTGGTGGTGATGAAAGGCTCTGGCCAAGAGGACTGCTGCCATGGCCAGCCCCTGCAGGGTGCTGGCAGCTCCCACAACATTAGCAGGCATGGCAAAGGCTGGGTAGGCAGTCGGCCAGGCTCCAAGGAGTGCCCAACCTGTGCTCGTTTGGCTGCCCACTCCCAGCACTCCTTTGACCTGGAGCAGCACCAGTCCAGGGAGACAGGATGGCGCAGGAAAAAGCTGGAGAGGATGTATAGTATTGACCGAGTGTCTGGTAAGTGAGTCTGGATGTTGTGTGTGGTTTCCGTTGGCATGGGCCACTGCACCTCTCTCCCGGCAGCAGCAGTGCACCTCCAGGGACCAGCGATTGGCCTGGGCTTCCTGTTGAGGGCTTTGCTCGTACATGGTGCCAGCCCTGGGCAGAGGGAGGTGGCAAGTCCCTGAGAACATCTGGCAGCCAGCCTGAAATGCTGCTGTTGGTGGTGGTGGGAGTCCTGCTGCTGGCTCAGCACACTGGCAATGCCTCCGCGTGCCCATAAGGAACCCTGTTGCATCCCCCATACGCTTGCCACAGAGGTGAAGTCTGGTGTCTTTGGCTGCTGCGTTGGGCAGCCATCCCAGAGCTCTGTGCCACACTGCGTCCCTGTAAACGATGTGGTGAGGTGAGTGGCTCCTCCGCAGAGCGACATCGGACAGGGCTTTGCTCTACACATGACCAAGCAATACCCAGTTGTACTTCTTTCATCAGTGCTCTGCTTCCCCTCCCACCTCGTGCATCTTCAGGCAAAGTGATGGTTAATGTCCTCATCTGGGGCTAACAACCCCTCTGATTCCTTTAAAATCTGAAGCTTTCATCACGTTTTATCCCTCCATTTGTACGCTGCATGTTCCATCTAATGCAAGACTTCACGCCTCTGTCTCTTTAGCCTCTGCCAGTAAGAAAAGAGAGATCTGACTGTGTGGCAATTGTTTACTTGACTATTTTACAAAGAGCACTTGGAGACAGGTGTCAGATTAGCTACAGGAGGGCTCAGGTCTTGTCTCCAAGAAGAAGAACAAATAAAGGAGCACAAAGGATGACTCTCCCATGGCTCACCCCCTTACTGTGTGCATGTAAAAATGTCAGCCAGATGAGGTGAGGGGCCTTTCAAACCACGCTATCTGAAGTTAGGCACCAAGATCATCCATAGGCTATTGTAAAGAAAATTACCCTAAACACTCCGGCTTTCAGCAGTGTCCATGGTGAGTGGAACTCAGGGCACTTTCATATCGGTATCTAGCAAAGGGCTTCCTGTGCTCAACAGCAGAAACCCACATTTGAAAAAGCTGGCTTTAATATACAGACTAAATCTCTCTCGTTCATCAGCATCCAGAATCCATTATGAATTTAGTTGGCTGGATGACCACTTATCATTGGTGTGGCCAAGTTTCCCGCGGTCTGATAAAGTTTGTTTACAGCCGCCAGTCCCAGCCCTGAGTGTTCTCTGCTGTTATTTAGCTGCGACTTTAAACCTTTGTGCTCCAGGTGTAGCATGGGTCATCTGCAAGTCTCCTCCACTTCACTCTGTCTCAGGACAAAACTTGTAGCTGGCCCCAGGAGTACCCCAGTTGTTGTCCTTCAGTCTCAGTAGATCTTCTCCACATTGTGTGAGGTCTTCCTCCATTGCGTTTTCCTTGTGGGTTCCTTGTGAGAGCTTGATGGACTATGCTGGATGTAATGGGGTTGGGGGGTCCCCAAGCACTTCGTCTCAACTGCAGCCACAACTGACTCTCACTCAGCAGGTGGAACAGGAAGTTTATTAGTCAACAAAGACATAGCATAGTGCAAAGGTGTCAGTTTAGCAGGCAGGCACAGTCATTTCAATCCATCTTAGGGAGAGGAGGCCCGAGGGGTGCCCCCATCTGGGGTCTAGCCTCCCCTCAGCACAGGCTAGCTGCCTACCCCCTCTTCCTGCCCAGCTTCCAACTGCCTCTCTCAGACTCAAACTCAACTGGGGTCCTCCCCGCTTTTTGTTCAGGAACAGAGGTGATACCTGCCAGCTTCAGTTACAGACAGCAAAGGGTTGTCCTTAGCCTGTGTGAGCTACTTGGCCTGTCATACACGTCCCCCACTACATCATGCTGGATGATGGTTTCCTGAGAGTAAGGCCTACCCATTTCCACTTTCTTCTCTTGATTTGAACACCAAGTGGTGCTTGTCTTGCTCTGTTTCAAAGCTTCTCATTTGTGACCAAGTCTTGCTATTTGATGCGAAGGATGTGCCTCAGGCACCTGGTTATGAATGTCTGTCGCTTGTGATATGGAGACTTGTTAGCGTGCCGGGTCTCACATCCATACAGGAGCACACTCTTCACATTTGTGGTGAAGATCCACAGTTTAGTCTTTGCAGAGACTTACCTGTGATTTACCCTGAAGAGCCCCGTAAGCGGTGGAAATGTTGGTAATGTGCTAGACAATATGGACCTCCCATGATCTGGCCAATTTTCTCTTTTGGCACTGGTCAGGTCCCAAGGCTGCCAGACTAGAGAGGTTCAACCTGCATTAATTTGATTTATTTAATTCAGAAAATTTAGAAGGGTCTTCCTTCATTTTCATCACACGTGTCTCTGTTCTGGTGAAGGGTGGTTTTATGTGTGACGGCACAGACAGAAGGGCTGTGAGAGAGCCCAGTAAGAATGTCGGTTCTGTGGCTGGAGTGACAGTCCAGATTCTCTTTGGGATTGGGTGTTGTGTGGGTAGTAATGGGAGTGCGCTACTCGTCATTTGGGCCCAGCGCGAGCCACAGGAGCTGGTTTGAGTTAAGAAGCTAAAGGTTTAATATTCTAAATGTGAGAGATTTGGTTTGAACCATTTTTAAAGAAATATTCAAGATTTTACAAAGGCTTTTACAAAAGAACAAGTATGAAACAATGCAACAAAGCCCTTAGGCCATAAAATTCCATTAGCAACATCAGCTGAGGAGACCCCAGAACAAAATCCCCAAGCCAAACAGCTGCTGGGTGGGGAAGATTCCATTCTGGTCTTCTCAGGGCAGGCTTTGCCTTCTTTGACTTTAATGGATATATTTTCAGCAATGCACCATTGTGAAGGGGAAAGGCCTTTGCCTTGCTGAAGTTTTATCTGAGAATAAGGGAAGTAATGACTCAGAACAACTAGAACCAGCTCAGTGGCATTGATTTTGACCTTGCAAACCCTAACATTGATAGTGCTTTCTCAGGTGAGCACAGGTTGAACCTCTCTCGGCCAACACCCTGGGAACCTGACCGGTGCCAAACAAGGGAATTTGCCGGAGCATGGGAGGTCAGTATTGTCGAGAAGCATTCCCAACACTTCCATGGTTTCTTGGGCTCTTAAAAGACATTTTAAGTGTAAATTACAGCTAAATAACAGCCCAAAACACTGAGAGCCAGGACTAGTGGCTGTAAACAAATGGGCAACTTGGCCACAACCATAATAAGTGGTCGTCTGGCTAACTGTGAATTAGCTGTAATTTACCCTTAAATGTCTTCCAAGAGCTCAGTAAGCAGTGGGAAGTGTTGGTAATGTGCTAGACAATATTGGCCTCTTGTAGTCTGGTAAATTCTCTCGTCTGGCACCGGTCAAGTCCCAAGGGTGCTGGACGAGAGAGGTTCAGCCTGTATCACAGTGCAGCCAACCAGTGCAGTCGCCTCTGGGTTTTCATAGTGAGCTCATCGCCTTGGTATCTGAAATCCATTCCAGAGTGTTGGGGGGCTCTTGTGCAGCTGCTGACATTGTGATACAGCCACTGAAAGAAATGTGGACATGTTTCAGGCAATCTGGCTGGCTCTCATTACGAATTCAGACAGCAACAGCCCCCAGTCATTCCCTACACCTAAGACAGTCCTCAAATTTTTACTGTGCAATCACAGCAACAGCTCCGGCGTGGGGAGGAGCACCGCAGCTCTGTCATTTTTTGGTCGATTGGCTGATTGTCATCTGCTTGAAGAAAAGGAGAGTTTTGTGCTAATGACCTAATGTTTACCTGGCCAGATGAGCCCTGGAGTCTGAAACCCTCTCTAATTATCGAGCAAGTATAGCAGATGCCTCCCTGATGGCCCTGTGCCTCAACTCTGCCACAATGGGACTTGATTTAGGAGTGAGAGTGTAGTTCAGTCCTCGTGTTCACTCTCTCTGCTGAGGCTGGGGAGCGTGAGGACAATTAAAACCTTCTATGGTGTGGACACCTGTTTAGTGGGAAGTAGAGTGAGACTAGCAGCTCCCTTCATCCAGGCTGTTCACGGAGCTGTTGTCAGACCCTATTGACTGTTGCACAGAATTTTCCTGGTTTGAAATGGAATCAGTGACCTTGAGCTGAAAGCTCCCATAGCATCATCCCAGTCCATTGCACAATCAGTCCCTGAGGCATCTGCTTTAGGCAGGAATTCAGAGTCCCACCTGAGGGCTGTGGGTTCAAGGATCACAAACAGATGTAAACCATGCTCCATTTTGTATTGGTTTCCTGTTTGTGCTTCTGGTATGAGCAGTCTCAAGGCTCAGTGAAGATTTTGCTGCACGCTCTCGGACATTAGAGTGCTGTGGAGGTTTACGCAGAAATCAGCCACTGACTGGTGCAGGATAGTTTGAACACAGAGGCATCCAAATGAGGGTTGTGATGTCTCAGAGATGCCTCCCCATCTGATCTCCCATTTGCATTCTAATCCATATATACACAGCCTAGAAGTGCATTGCTGCTCAGTTTTCCTGTCTCAAGAGCCATCTCGCTCTTGTCCCTGTGGTTGTTTCCCTTCAGATGAACACTAGGCAAACATGCCCGAGAAGGTACAGTAATGTGTGCAAGAACATACGCACATGCTCAAGCAAAGGGTTGCACAGAACCAGGCCTGGGAGCTGGATCCAGCCCACCAAGCATTTCTCTGCAGCCCACCCAGCTGATGAGCAGAGCGTGCATGCTTACAGCCAGCAGCCTGTGTTTAGTGGCTCCTCTCCCCACCTTGTTCCATCTGCAGCCGAGCTGCTCCTGGGATTCTCTGCTGGCTGTGCAGAGGGGGCAGGGGTGGAGAGGAGAGGAGAGTGCTGGAGTGAGGGTGTTCCCCAGCCCCTGTACCCCACCTCTGCAGAGCAGGGATTGGGGAGAGGGAGACACAGCGGAGCTGCTCCAGGCTAAAGCATGGCTGGCAAGTGACTCAGGAGTGCAGAGCAGAGTAGGAGGGGAGACAACAGAGCAGGACAGATTTTCCCTTAAAGAGACAGAGGGTGACTTCTCTCAGAAACTTACCCAGCAGCAACCAGCACACACACTCTGTGTCTCTGTCACACACACCCAGTCTGGGCCACACACACCTAGTCACGGTCACATACACACTGCAGCACACGCTCAATCTGTGTCACAAAGTCTGTCTCACACACACAGTGTTCCTCTTTCACACCTACGCATGCATTGTCTCTCCCTGTAGCTCACAGCTCCACCCCTTCTGCCCAAGGCCACGCCCCTCCTCTGGGGGTGCAGAGCCAGCCCACAACCAGCACCAAAACTCATGGAGTGGCCCCTCTGCGAAAATTATTGCCCACACCTGCTCAAGCATGTCTAATGTCCCATTTAGCACAGGGTCTCAGTACCCGTGAGGCACATCTGTGCTTCAAGCTCAGCTGCTCTTTCAGATTACTACAGAAGATTAAAAGTCATTTGTGTTGGCGTGAAAGAAATTGCAGCTTGTGTTCAGGAGTCTTTCCTATGAACAGAAAGAAATTGCACCTTACCAGAGTGTTTGGCTGTTTGAGAAGAGGTGCAGTGAGAGATGGTTTTGGAAGGACGTCCCCATCACTAACTACATGTTATGAAGCCCATTTCTCTCCTCTGTGCGCTCAGTTCTAGTTCTGTCTCTTCTAGATGATGTCCCTATCCGGACCTGGTTCCCCAAGGAGAATCTCTTCAGTTTCCAAACTGCTACCACAACTATGCAAGCGTAAGTGAAATGGCTGTTACTGCACCCACCTCTTTTCTCATCGTCGATGTGTGGTCCACGCATGACTGCATCTTAGAATGTCAAGACTTAGACATTTGAGTTTTGTGTCTGGCTCTGTGGGGCAGTGAGAGTTGACCTAGTCCCTAACTCAGTCATTTTATTACTCCCGTCTTCGGTTACTTACTCAGGCTTGTTCACCCCTTCAGTCGGTCAGTCAGTCAGTCAGTCTGCCCTGTTTACTCAGAACATATCTGTGCTGGCAGCATTATAGCCCCATGGTCATAATTACCCTCCCGCTCTCTTCAAGAGGTAGAGGCTGTGTCAGCAGGGGAGCCTCTCCTACTGACAGGACCAGTGTGGGTAGTGTTTGGTGCTCCATAACTTAAGAACATAAGAATGGCGATTACTAGGTCAGAGCAAAGGTCCATCTAGCCCAGCGTCCCATCTGCCGACAGTGGCCAGTGACAGTTGCCCCAGATGGGGTGGACAGAAGACAATGATCAAGCACCTTGTCTCTTGCCGTCCATCTCCAGCCGCTGACAATCAGAGGCCAGGGACACCATTCCTACCCCCTGGCTAACAGTCTTTCATGGACCTAATCTCCATGAATTTATGTAGCTGACTCCTGAGCCTGTTTTCCTTCTGGCTCCTGTCCTCCTTGTCCCAGCTTCCTCCTCGATCCCCACTTCCAGATTTCCTCTCATGCTCCAGGTCCCTGCTCCTGTGTCCTAGGCCCAGCTGCCAGCTCTAGCTCTGACGCTGGCTTGATCTGTGACTCCAGGTCGGGCTTGACCCCAGCTTTGATTCTTGACTTGACTCCAACTCTGGCTTGGGGTCATCCCCGGACTCCCACTCTAGCTGCAACTCTTGGCTTGATGTCTGACTCTGTCTCTGACATCCAGGTCAGTTCCTGGCTCTCAGCTCGACACCTGACTGCCTATGCTCCAGGTCTTACCACTCATGTGGACCGCTCCAAGGGAGCGCAGCTGATCATGGACTTAGTGGAGTTTTCCACACCCCCCGATGCCATCAGAGCTGCACAAGCAGGTGATCTGCCTCCAGACAGGCTGCTGAGCATTGTGGGCATGGAACCCGCAGCCAGCCAGCCCAGAGAATTGGGCATTGCAGGAGTCAGCCCATCAACTGTAAGTGCAGGATGCCCTGGTCCGCGTCCATCGACTGTGTTGCCACCCAGGCTCGTACCTGCTGTTCTGCTGCCACACTGATTTAATGGGAGCTGCTCCAAACCCCAAGGCTTTCTGGACTTCATGAGCTCCTGTTCTTGCTTCATCTGCAGATACACTCTTCTGACAAGGCCAGGGAGGGCCAGGCAGTTGGCCTGCTGACTGGGGAGGCACTGGGTTGGGCTTCTGCACTGCTGGAAGCCAACAGTCATCTATCAAACTGGGATGCCCTCCAACAGGCACTATCAATCAGTTCTGAGTGCTACAGTCGTGCGCCCCTGTTGGAGTCTGCTCTGACAGCTGAGTGGATGCGCATGGGTCTGGTGCACTGGTAATTTGCCCTGGAAGAAGGGGGATGCCAGTGAAGCCTGTGTTAGTGTAGTGTCAGGCTTGGCCAGCTGCCCCACGAGGATCCCAGCCTGAAGGAATCTCTGAAACAAGCCGCAGCAGGCTAGGTGAAGGGGACTGGCCTGTGTGCCCCCACAGAACGTCCCCTGGCTCCCAGGGACTGGCACTGTAGAGTTACAGATTCTTGGACGCCCCCAAATGTGTCCCTCTGCAGGAAGTCTTGTCTGAGGTGGGTGTAGCAGACAACTTTATCAGTGAAGCTGCAGCCTGGTCCCAACAGATTCCCACTGATAGGTCCCTCTTATTCCTGAAGCCAATGTCCATGGAAACTCTCTCTATCAAAGTTACTGCCCAAGAGAGAACCTACAGTTTGGTGCCCTCCATTCCCATCACTGCCCTCTGACCTGGGCATCTTGTGGTTGGCTCTCCACAGTCCCCGTCTCTGCGAGTTCTACTAGCAGCACTGCTTGGCCCCAGGAAATGGGCAGCACACAGTCATTTTCCAAGGATCTCAGTCCTTAACTTCTGCCCCAGTACAGGGATTACAATGAGGAGAAAAACACAGCTGCCTGGCTCCAGCACAAGGATGGTGAATGCCCAGCCTAGCTACGGCCTGGGCGAATGTTCTGTTGAGGTGACATATGTCACGTCTGACCCCAAGCTATCTGCTCTGCTTGTCTGCCTTTAGGAGAACCTAGACATGGGTTAACTCATAAGTCCAATTCATGCATTTAAATAGAAGAGAAGGTCACTTCTGATGAGGCTCGGAGTATTGGACGCTGAATCAGTGTATTATTAAAAACCATTGTCCCGTACCATCGATCCCCAACTAATGAACTACATGGGCACTGCTTGGGTGTATGCGAAACTGGACCACTCGGGACATATCATCTAGTATGTGTTAGAGCTTGGGAACATATGGATGGCTGCCCTTCAGACTTGTTATCATCACTTGGAATATCTCGACAAACACATCTACAGTCTGCCAGCATTAGACTGATGATGGAGTGCAGGGCATTCCAGGCTAAGGTGTGTCATCTCACCTGGATGACACCTGTTTTTTCTGACAGCGCTGCCATGCTTGTCCAGTCCAATCCAGAGAGGTTATTTCAGCATGGACTGTAGACAGAATTTGAAATATGCACCTTTGATCAGTCCTCCACAGATTTCCCTGAGTTGATCTGATCCCCCCACTGATACTGAAATGGACCTATTCAAGGTAAAGATAGTCCTTGTATTGGAAGCACCATGGCATATTGTGACCTGTAAAGTTTTCTGGGGTTTTAAACTTCTGTCAGCAATGGGTCTCAAGTCTTTCAAGTGTATTGTCCCTTTTGCCACCCTCTTCCCCGCAGGTTTCTCTGGTCTCGTGAGGCCCAGGAAATTGGTCCGTCTAGATGCTACATAAGCCATCATCATTGAAATGAATGCTTCTAGCTTGGCTGTAGAAGCCATGCTATCCCCAGACATGGTCCCGTGCTGTTGATATCACCTTGTGCCAGAAGGTGTGGCTCTTAATGAAACGCCTAAATGCAGATGCGTCATCTATTAAATTGTGCTTCCTGTTCCTTGGCCCTTACTGAGCTTGCCTCCAAATTAAACCAGTCACAAATGAACTTGACCTAGCCTGTTCCTGTGAATACAGCTGGTTTTCCATATGTCTCTACTGAAACTCTACATTGAGGACCTATTCCCTCATCAATCCTCACTCTGCTCCTCCTGTACATGTTCACTGAGCCTATGAGTATAATTCTGCCCATAAGATCCTTAAGGCTGGAAGCAGACAGGAGAGACTCTCTGGGTTCTCGTGGATTGGAATGCTACAATCTTGAAGAAAGTTCCCGAGAACTGGCAGAGGGGATCCATGTTCCTGATCTGCTAAACACCTTCCCACAAAAACTGCCCCAGAAAACTTGTCCTACCACCACTCAGCATGGGACCGATGTGAGAGGTCGTGGGTCTTGAACACAAGCCATAATCAGACCACAGCTGTCTCTCAGCATCTCACTGGAGCCGCTGGAGGAATGGACTAGTGAAGCACTACCTCCCTGAGGGCTGTACCCACAAAGCTCCTGCTTGGGAGCAGATGTCTGGCCACGCCAGTTGGTCTGGATGCTGTACATAAGACAGAAGGAGGCACAGGAAGTCGTCTGAGCAGCTAGGTGAATCTCTGGCGGGCTGCCTGTCACTACGAGCCTCACTCCAGAGCTTGGCCTTACTGTCTGTTCCTGGTCCCTGCCTGCCTTCTCCAAAATCTGCATTTGCCGTGGGTTCCTGCTTTCCTGCCTAGCTCCAGGTCCCTAGCTACCAACTCCAGTTCTGCTCCCTGGCTCGGCCGCTCACATTAACTCTGGCTCCAACCCTTGACTTGACCCCAATTCTGGCTCTGATCTCTGACTCGCAACATCAGTCCTTAACGTGTGCCTCTCTACATTCCTGTCCTTGCACCCTGAGCCAGGGCTTTTCCTAGGATACACCGGGAGCCAGGTCAGAAATGTTCCGAGCTGGTATTGTGATGGATGTGGTGAGCAGTAGGTTCCATGCAGAAGGAGCAAGTTGCCAAGATATGGAAGAAGTCTGGATGAGAGAACAGTTTTCAGCTGCCACCTGAAGTGGGCCTGCATTGCCTGGCTGGCCTGTGAACTTCCCACAGGGCAAATATCCCTGCTCTGAGCTGCTTGGGTGGTTTTGGTTAAGACCCATGGGTGAGTTCAGGTTGTATTGTTTTGGCCTGGTGGACTCCCACTAGAGGGTGAACATGGGCTTTTTCATTCTGCTTCTGCCACCTTTGTTCTGCTCCTCTCTTCATGTAGCTTCTTTGACCTACTTCTCCTTCCTGACCCTCCCTCAGGCTGAGAAGGCAGGTGGAACCAAGCAGATAGGCTGGGAAGGTTGGAAGCAGCTTGGATGGATGGATAGGCTTGAGGAGTCCCAATGCATTATCTTAGAGGCTAATTTTGTGGATTCTCACTTCACTGTTAGCAGTTGGTCAATGTCTGCAATGAGCTGCATTTCCCAGACTTACTCTAATAAACCAAAATGCCCACAAAGCAAGCTCGCGTTTCCTCTGCCTCTGGGAGCACCACCACCACAGTCACCTTCGCTACATGACGTGGACGTGGTTAGACTGCCAAGAGTCAGACTGGACACTTCAGATTGTCCCTGAAGACAAAACTCTGGCAATAGAGCTGTTAGAATCTCACTCAGTCCTCTTTGCTGAGCAAAAGTGCTTGTGGGACACTTCCTGGAAAGGCCCTGAAGACATGGGAAGCCATCTTGGTGAAAAGGTCTGGATGTTCAGCTGTTATCCAAGGAGACCCCAGAGACATCTGAGAGACCGCAGATTCCCTTGCCACAGCCAGGTGGTGATAGTAGAGTAATACGTTCATTGTCTGCTCCCATGATCTCTGAGATTTACTGTATGGCCCTAGATGCTTTCTTCCTCTGGACAATATAGCTCCTGTAGGCTCTGACAAGTCTTTGTCCCTCTGGGGAGGCCACTGGTACTTGAGCCCAGTGGGTCACATTCAGATGTCACACTGGAGTAAGCACATCCCATGGGCTTTAGTTTTTATTGTTTAATGTGTTTATTACAGTAGTGCCTATGGACCAACCAAGAAAGGGGCCCTGTTACGCTAGGTGCTGTACAGAGAGTAACAGACATTGCCGATTGGGCTAAACACACTAGACAGACATGGGGAGGAAAGGGCCATGATGACCCAACAGATGGTGGTGGGTCACACTGGGACCAGGAACAGGCAGGACGGTGACCCAACAGATGCTGGTAACTGGCATGGCAGTGCCATGGTTTGTTTACTGATGGGTTGACTTGGGAGGGGATCAGTCCCGGGAAAGAAAAGAGGAGAGGCTGAGAAGGTCCATGCAGGATGAAGAGGGCGAGAGAGGCAGGTGTGGAATGAAGAGACTGCGATGGGGAGGCAGGTGGCGCAAACAGCCAATCAGCAAAGGGCAGGGACAGTCCTGCAAAGTTGCAGAAGTTCTCAGAACATCCAAGGTCCCTGCTTCTGCCTGGCTCCACTCTGCAGCCCACATGGCAGCGGCAGCTGCAGCACCACCTCGGGGTTGTTGCTCCTAGGGCATGGGTGGAAGGGGGCTTCCCTTCGTGGTTCTGTTCCCAGGGGAATGTGGTGGTCTTAGCTGGGCCCGATTTTACCCTGCCTTGCCAGTGCAGGGGTGACTAGGTCAGCTGCTGGCTCCCGGAGTCCGGGTTTCACAGGCTGTGACTTGCAGGTCCTTTAAAGGGCTGTTTCCTCCCATCCCTTGTAATGAAGATTCCAGATGCAGAATGCCCAGCAGAGTCTGAGCACTAACACATGTCTCTTCTTTTTTCCTTGCTCTGCTTCTTCTGGGATCTGTAGCATCTCGTAAGTACAGCCTGTGTTTGCTTCCTTGTCTGTTGGCGTGCTGGACAGAACCCCTCCCTGCCTTATTTTTCCTTGCTTGATAGCTGCACTGTAATCTTGCCCATTGGTTGATGCTTGCACCTGAATGCCTCAGTAGAACAGATTTCAATCACTGTCCTCTCTACCATGGGGATTACAGGGCCCAGCGTGCTTTGCCCTAACTCTCTCCAGGCGTGAATGGCATAGGTGCTGCAGCTCAGGGTACTGGGTGCACCGAAGCACCCCCTAGCTTGAGGTGGTTTCCATCATGGTTTATAGTTCAGTTCAGTGGCTCTAAGCACCCCCACTCTACAAATTGCTCCAGCACCCCTGGGTGTTGCATTGCTAGAGCTGTAGTCTCTAACGGCCAAACTTCCATGTTAAGATACGTTACATGCATCTTACAAAATGGGTCTTTGCCCATGAAAGCTGATGCTCCAAAAATCTGTTAGTCTGTAAGGTGCTACAGGACTTCTTGTCGTTTTCACTTTAAGACTGAGAGCTGGTGTCAGCCATTTTGCAAGCTATACGTTGGGTATCTCTGTGCTAGCTTTGGGAGTGGCTCCCTTCCCAGCCTTGGGTAACAGCAGTGAATTACCAGAGCAAAAGGGTTTGAAGGTCTCCTCTCAGACAGTCCGTGACTGCTGTATGGTTCCATGTGGCCTGGGTCTCTTCCTTAGAGCCAGCCTGTTTTGCTGGGAGAGTCACGCCCCTCTGTCTGGTGAGAACTTGCTCTCTGTCTGTCTGTCTCATGTTGTCATCAGTTCAAAGCTGTGTAGTTGGTTAATGGCTTATAAAATGGTTTCCCAGGGCATTCAGGGGCTACGCAGAGAGGAAGAGACGGAAACGAGAAAATGATTCGGCAGCTGTTATTCAGAGGTAGGGCCTGTCTTCCTGTAACCTTGCCTGGTGTATCCTGGGCCCATGGGGTGTCATCAGTGACGAGGACGGTGAACGTGGTTCTTCCTTGTTTGTGTTGCTGTTTTAATGAGGATGCTAGTGATGGCCACGCTGAAAGTCTGCTGGCCAGGCGTCTATGGCAAGCAAGCTAGCCAGTCTCCAGCCTTCTTAAAAGGACACTGTAGCTTCAAGGCAAAATGACAGGTGCTTAAGGTTGTCAAACTGTAGGTACATAACTTAATGATGGAGTTAATCATATTATTTCAGTAACTGTGTGTGATGAGGGCCAGTGAAATGCCTAGCAGATCATTTCCATTTACAGTTGCTGAGCTCTCTAATTTCACAAATGCATCAACACATTTGTGGTTTTGGCAGTTGGATAGACATGATAGTCTCTGGTTTAACGCCACTTAATGTATTTGCTGGGGCTCAATTCAAAGCAAAGACAGAGAGGGAGAGAAGTGAGTTTTTGCAACACAAAGGATGTGCCTAGACGTGCCGCTCCCTTTCAGAAGGGGCGTGTTATCCGGGCACTTTGGAACAGGTTAATGCATGCTCGGCACCTCATTAGCATAATGGTGGCCATCCGCGCTTTGAAAGTGCTGCTTTCGAAACGCAGCCTGGCTGGGTAGACGCGGGCACCTCTAAGAAAGCGCCGCACTTTGAAATTCCCTTACTCCCAATTCCCTTGTTCCCAGTCTTGTGGGTGGAATGCCACCCTGCATCACTGGTAATGGCTGCGCAGATTGCGAGGGCAAGTTGTTGCCGGCCGGCTGGAGGACAGAGACTTTGGAAGAGAAAGAGCAAAGAGCATCTCGTTCTGGTTTCACCTTAGCTGGTGCTTGCTGCGGTTGGATGGCGTGAGACATTTTTGACCAGTTAGAAGATCGGATTGCGGTGTGTTTTGGGAGGTCAGGCATTGGTAATTCATCCCAAACTCCCACGCCCTGTTAGGAGGCCACACTAGTCCCGGGCAGGCATCACAGCACCCTGGCCACACTGTTGTCTCCTGTGAGTTCCACCCCTGCAGTGGTAATGCTGCTCCCTGGCACTTCGCTGCTCCTCGTGGGTAAGGAGAGAGACTGGGTCTGCGCAGCTGCCCAAGTCCGTAAGGATGGAGGGCCCAGCCTGCTCCCCAGAAGGCAGCTAGAGGGGATCATGTCTCCTTTTCTGGAGGGGTGGGGGAAGGGCTCCTTTCCCTCCCACGTTTACTCTCGCCTGCTCCCCTGTGGGCGACGTGTCATGGGGACCTGCTGCACAGAGCAGGGTACAACTCCCCTGAGAGCCTATTAGTGCTGCTCTCAGCACTGCGCAGGGGATGCTGAAGCATGGCCCAGAGCTCTCATGCAGGGGTACACCGTGCTGTGCTTGTAGTTCTCAGCACAGTGGGAATGCGCCTGTACTGCAGAGCCCGGCTCCCCTGTGGCCAGGCCCGTCTGCAAGGCCGGTAGAGCATTTGACAGGGCATGGCTTTGCTAATGGCGCAGCTGGTTCCAGCTGTCAGCATGGGGAGATCAGCTCTGCGGGGTTTTGGTGCATGGTGGCTGTGGCAGGATGCACATGTGTGCGCTGACCTGGTAAAACAGAGGTTTGAAAGCTGCATTGCTGTGCTCCCGTCCACGAATGTGTCCATTTCCTGCAGAGACTGGCACAGACTTGCACGGGTGTCTCCCGGGTGACTGCAGCTGACCCTTGCCAGGCACTAGCCAGTCACCCCAGGGGTGAGGAAGGACTACTGTCCCCAGGCCACGCAGAGCTCTGCACAAGAGCCAGGGGCAGCATGTGCTTAGGCAGCCGGAGTCTGGACCATGGCTGGGGGCTGGATACCCATCTAGAAGGAGCCGGGGGCCTGGCCTCTGACAGCGAATGCTGTGACCTCCGTAAAGCTGCCAGTCGCAGCACAAGCTCCATCTCTGTGATCCTTTCCCCTCGCCTGGCTGTTTATTTCTGCTTCCCAGGAGTTGGGATTCGAGTGTGGCTTCCTGCCAGGAGGGAGGGTCAGAGTAGGGGTCAAGGAGCTGAGATCAGGTTCCCTGTGACCTGGGGTGTGAGCCAGATGAGTGTAATGCACACACCAAGGAGCCAGGTAGGCGAGCGAGCTCAGGCAGGAGGGAGACTTTTCTTCTCCCCGCTCCTACGTGAGTGCATCGTGCCAGCTGAGACCGCCTGGAGACAGCTCCAACCCACTGCTCGGCTCCCCCCGCAGACAGCGGCATCTCAGGGACTCCAGAGACAGCCTGTCAGGGGCTACATCTGCTTTGGGCTTTGGCCTCAGCAAGGGTGCATCTCGTGAGCCAGGGCTGGCAGAGCTGGTCTGGTGGACCTGGCGCCAGTGCCCTGGCAGCAGCTGGGTAGACAGTGCTTGCAAGTCACTGCTCAGGCCACAGCTTGGCCTCTGGAGCCTCAGGAAGGGGCTGGGCTCCCAAACGCAGCGCCCACTTGGGCTGGAACGGAGCGTGCTGCCTCCAGGGCGGTTCAGAGCGCTGGCGTGAGCCACGCTGGGCTGGGAGGCTCCCTGTGTAACCAGGCCCTTGGCGGTGGCTGACTCAAGTCTGATTTGCATACAACTGAGGAGGGGTGATTGCCTGCAGCCAGCTTGACCTCTGGGGTCTCTGCTTCCACTGTATCCCCAGTGGTCTGGCCAGGCGCTCCCAGATGGGAAGGTACAACACAGAGAGGCACTGTTAGCAAGCAGAGCCAAAGCCCCTGCCCCGGGGAACCTTCCTATCCTCTGGCGGTTGTCACGTTTGAGACAGTCCTGGCCTGTGAGGGGTTGTCCCCACCTGGCCTGTGCGCCGGAAGGGAAAGTAAAGTCAGAAGAGGCCCACGGGTCCCCTGGGGGTCAGCGCAGGGTTCTGCCTGCCTAATGTTCAAGTCACTAACGTCTGCGCATGTTACCGAATGTGCTGGAGGGAGGTGACGAGGGCAGCCTGAGTCTGCGGGAGGGGAAGCAACAGCCCAGAGGAGGCTGCATGAGGCTGTCACAGGGACTGAAGGGGACAGAGCTGCTCCCCTCAGTGGGCAGACAAGCCCCACCCTGGCCACTGAACTAATGGAGCTGCGCTGGAGGTCCTGCTGTGTCCTGTGTGGCTGCGTTTTGGTGCCTGAAAAATGGGAACCTCCCCCACCACGGCTCCGGCCAGTGGGCTGCTGACCCCGTCCCTCCTCACTGAGTTCCTGTTGCTTTTCTTTCAGGAACTTTCGGAAGCATTTGCGCATGGTGGGGAGCCGCCGGGTGAAAGCACAAAGTGAGTGAGACCCTGCGAGGCGTGCTGGAAGGTACAGGGTTAATGCCAACGGGATGGGCCAATGGGTTAATGCCGATGGCAGCGTCCCCTGTAAGCTGGGCACGGTGCGGCCTCTCAGGACCAATTCAAATGCCTCCCGGAGTGCCCGTGGCTGGGTTTTCTGCTTGCGTTGGTGGGGCACATGCCTCAGTGCACGTAAGAAAAATTATCCCACACACGGATGGAAAAAGCCCACACGTGTGTGGAAAAGATGACAGGGAAGGTTAGACGTGGGGCTGGAGAATGGGGCTGAGGCACCAGATGTCTCTGTCATTTTGCGGTCTGTTGGAAGCAAAGGGCTGCAAAGCGCCCAGCACAGGTGCGGGGTTTTCCTCCTTCCTGCAGAGCAGCAAGCCAGAGGTCACCCACAAGCCTCCAGGCGTACCAGAGGGTGATGCTGGCGCTGTGGGGGTGTCACGGTGCAGCAGAGCAGGCAGAGTGGCGTGAGGCGGTCGGGAAGAGGCCCCGGATCCCCAGCAGACAGAGTCTGTGTGGCTGTCAGGCCCGTGCAGGGACAGGCAGGAGGGGGAGGCCAGGCGCTGGGCATGGGGCTCTGTGCTCCCGGGTGCCGGAGGTGGGTTCATAGGAGGGCTGTTCTGCAGGGTTAGGCTCCCGAATTGAGGCCCTCTGAGCGCCGCAGTGAGAAATGAGGGCCGCCAGGCGTCTCCCTGCTTCGTGAGGCACAGCACCAGACCCAGGAGGCTTTGTGGGCTCCCAGGGCTGAGCCGTCCCTTTCACGCCTCTCTCATCCCCTCCTGCTCCCTCACCTCCCACCTGACCGACCCCAACTCAGCCCCTGTAATGTGCCCAGTGGGCCCTGGCAGCAGTGGAGCTCAAGAGTTGGTGCGTAAATGGCGCCGTCTGGGGGCGGGCGGGTGAGGGGAGGGCTCGGTGACAGGACAGCTGTCAGGGCGGCTGACGTGGGTCAGAGCCTGTCCCGCAGCCAGCAGTTCGTCCCCGGTCCCCTCCGCCGCGCTGAGCCCTGTGGTACCTTCTCTCTCCCGCTCCCCGACTGCCGAGCCAGCCGCGCAGGGCTGCTTTCCTACCAGCCTTCCCAGCTGTCCGCCCCAGGGGCTGGGCACTGCCAGTTGCTTTTGCTGCCTCCCAGAGCAGGACCTCGGGGAGAGCCCTGGTGGGGAGGTGTTGATGGGCGGGGCGGGCAGGGAAGAGAGGAGAAGGGCCGAGTGGGCAGATGGAGGCAAAGGGGAGGTCAGGGGCTCCTTGCGCGAAGGGGCTGGGCTGAGGGCTGTTGGGCACGACAGCAGCAGAGGCAAGCCCGGACCGGCACTGGAGGACGTGGCCCTGGGCAGTTGCAGAGCCACGTTTCTCTTGCCAGTGCAGTGAGTTATTCACTCCCTGTATTTACTCAGGCCAGCCTGCGTGACACCGCGCAGGCCAGGCAGCCCCTGGGGCCATTGCCACTGGTGTTCACATCAAAGGTGCTGCACTGAGCCTGTGGAGGGCAGCCTGTGGACCCCCTGTCTGCCCTGCTTCCCCACGGGGGGCGGGTGGAGCCCCAGGGGGCTGTGGGCTGCTGTGGCACACCCAGGTGGAGGAGGGCCACTCGTGGCCCACTCTGTTCTTGGCTGCTGGTCACTGCACCAAGCCCTGGACAGTTGATCCCAATCATGCTCCCCCTCAGGCTGTTGTGGTGCTGGGCGAGGCCGGCCGAGACTCCCTGGAGTGAGTGTATCTTCCCAATGTGACCCTTCCTTTCCATTTGCACACACGGTGGGCGCATCGGCTGGGCTGTGCTGGCCAGTGATGGCCACTCGAGCTTGCTTTTACCCCAGCTAGCAGGGGTACAAGAGGAACGAAGCTATGGCGACGTGCACTTCCATGTGTGAGGCTGCCTAAGCCCCCAGGTAACTCTCCAGGGCCAGGCAGCACCGATATATCTTTGCTCTTCTGGCCCCTGGGCTATCTGGATTAAAGCTCATTCGGGTGCGTGCAGACAAGCCGCAGTCCCACCCCCTGAGAGCAGTCCAGACACGTCCTTCGAGGAGTGGTGCGCGAGAGTGAACAGTGGTGACACTTGCGGTGCGTCGGTGGCATCTGACTTAGTGCCCTTTGAGATGGGTGTGGGACAGCTCTTCTCAGAGCAGATGTCTTAGGCTCGTGGCAGACTCCAGCAGACAGCACCGCAGGAGAGCTAGAGACTGGCTTTAAAAACGAAAGCTGAGACCGCAGAACAATTGCGAGGCTTATATGTGTCCTTCTACCTCCCAGCCGATCCTCTGCATCTCCCCCAAAGGAAGAGAAGTCCTGGGGCACCTTATAAACGAACAGATTTACTGGAGCATAAGCATACATGGGCAAAGATGCATCTGACGAAGCGGGCCTTTGCCCACTAAAGCTTATGCTCCAACATATCTGTTAGTCTATAAAGTGCCACAGGACTTCTTGTTGTTTTTGTGGATAGACTAAGACAGCTACCGCCTCTGATACTCGTCCCCCAAAGTAGTGGCTCCCCCATCTTGGGAAACACACCAGCAAATACCCAGGATCTGCTCAGACGCTCAGGAGAAGCGGGCACATGCCTGTGTGCAGAGTTGGTGGAACTGTAATTAATATTTAGAGGCTGATCACCAAATTCCTCGTCTATCTCTCACTCACCAGCACACGCCTGTGTGCAGAAATCAATGCCTCTGCTTGCCGTTAGCCATAGGCTGGGCAGAGTTTGTCACATGGTACAGTCTCATGGTTGTCATGTAGAAGAACAAATATGCAAGGATCAGGGCGCTAACAGACTCAGTGGGCCCCTGGGCAAGGAGGGTGGGGGCCCCGGCTTTGTGCTCCCCCAAAGGCTGGGGTCTTGTGTGGAAGGGGCAGGGCTGGTGGCAGCCAGCCCTCAGAGCTGCCCAAACCCTTTCAACCCCCACCCCCCGCCTCCTCCGTCCCCCAGTCAGCGAGCCTGGCAAGGATGTCTGTGCTCTGTAGCTTTGCTGGCTCCTGGGGGTCTTTTTAGCTTTGCTGGCAGAGCAGTGATAGCCTTGGAGTCTGTTAATGCCCTGCTCTGGTTTTATCCTAGCATTTGGTGAGCGGCGAGAGAGAAGCTTCAGCAGATCCTGGAGCGATCCAACTCCCGTCAAAGCTGATTCCTTCCATGACTCTCGAGAAAGTGAGTTCAGAAACCTTTCCGCTTCCTCCTGGGGACAGAGCTGCCAACCGAGCATGGGCTGGAATCTCCTAGCAGTGAACCCTCCAGCCTTCCCTCCTCCCCCGAGCGCTTCCTTTCATTAAAGCGAAGCCATTAACACACCACATATGCACATGTGGTCTTACCTCTGGTGGTCTTTAGGTACGCAGTGAATGCCCAGCAAAGTGGGACCATAGACTTCTCACCACTTCCCCACTCCCCCAGGCTTAACACTGCGCTGCCGTGGTCACCACGTGTCAGCACCCCAGGGCTTAATATATCGCAGTGAGGCGGGCGGGCGCCCATGATGGTGCAGTCTCAGGCAGCAGCCAGTGCCTACCTTTCCCAGGCTGCCAGGACCTGCAAGTACAAGAGATGTTAACAGCTGTGCAGGTGGCGTCATCTGGATTTAAAGTTCGGTAGCAGAGATGGTCTCCCGGGGGAGCCTGGTCTCCACGGCCCTGTGAGGAGTCGCCTGGGTACCCCCATCCGTACTGGGGCAGATGCTTGGGGGCAGATGTCCCCCCCAGCGATCCCTCATATCCTCTCTCTGCCTTTATAATGGGCCTCTTGTTTTGTCTCAGTATGTTAGAAGTAGTCCCCAGTGTGATGAAACCACTGCAAGCCCCGGGCTGCCTGTGGAGTCACTGCTGTCTTCCTGGGTGAGGGAATTCCTCTCCGGGTCAGGTAGACCTGGGCCTTCCCATGCTAGGAGTCATTAAATGAGTGAGCAAGAAAGGGACCCATTCCAAACCCCGAGGGCACGGCGGGAGGGAGGCAGGCCGGGAAGGTGCTAGAAGAGCTTGGTTCAAAGCAGGGCCTGATTGTTCTGAGCCAGCTGCGTTCTGCCCCTTCCCATGGCAGAAGGGGATGTGCTCCTGCGCACCTGCCACGGGCCACAGGCTCCCACAGGCCATGCACTGGGGTCTTGGCTCTCCTGCCTGCATCTCTGGCATCAGGAACCTGTCCTACTGCTAGTGTGCTGTTAGTGCGTGTTTATTTCAGTCTCTTTTCCCCAGGGAGCCTCACCCAGGCCGGGGTAGCGATGAATGGGAGCTGGCGGAGGCCTGGCCGCTGAGCTGCCATGCCCCAGCCAGCCCCTTGCGCCAGGGAAGGGTGACTCGGCCGGCAGCACTGGCTTTCTCTGGGGACAGCTGCTGCAGGACATGGGGGATGTAACAGTGCAGCCTCTACATGTTCAACGAGTTTCTTTGGCCTGCCAAGAAGCTCTGTCTGCTGGGGTGGCAGCTCCCAGCGCCAGCCCGCAACACCGGTTCGCACACCAGTGTTTTGTGAACCGCGGCACGCCAGCACCGTCTGGGGAGCTTGCTGGAGCTGAATCTAGCACCAAGTAACTCTGGAGTGACTGGAATTCAGTGCAATACCTCACAGCCCCCGCGAGTGCTGCTGCCAAACTGCCCCTGCCATGAGAGCCCTGTGCATTGTTGCTCCTTTTGGGGGTACGTCTGCACTGCAGCCCAGGGCTGGGATTGCAGCATGTGGAGACAGAGCCACACTTGCTTTCATTGAGCTAGCTGGGGTGAAGGTGCGCAGCACAGACGGCAGCTGAGCCGTTCCCCAGAGTCCTGGATGAGCTGGTCCGGGCTGTGTGGCAGCCGATGCTGTTGTGGCTTCACTGCTAGGTTTCGTCAGGCTAGCTAGGGTCAGGCCTGCTTGGCTCTGCCGACGTGTGCTCCAGTCGGCCCTCAGGAGCTGCACAGATACGCCCTGTTGTCAGCTGTCTGGTCAACCAGCAGTAACAGCCCAGTCTAGGGGTGGAGCACCAAACCTTTGGGAATGGCCCCTGTGGGTGGCTCTTGGAATGCAGGTTGTAAGGCTGGTGGCACTTGACATGTTGAACGAGTCGGTCGCCCTGCCAGGAGAAGCCAGGTGCCCTGGGGCCTGCTGCTCAGCGTAACGTCTCTCTCCTGCTGTTTTCTGGCAGGCCATGACCTTCAGGACTGCTGCTGTGCTCTCGACGATGATGACTTGGACTTGAACTGGGAAACAGAGAAGGAGCTGGAAGCCATGGCGTGTGATGGAGACGACTTTATTCCACCAAAAATAATGGTGAGAGCTGTTCCCCCACCCACCCCGCCCCATGCACCTCGTTCAGTTTGGGATGAGGCGTGCACAGGAGATGGCCTCGTGGGGTCTCAGATCTTGGGAGGGTGTACAAGGCTGGCAGGTAAGAGTGGATCAATCAATGCTCCACAGGTCCACCTCCCAGGGCTTGATTAGCGGGCCAGTAGGGACACGTTAGACCAGCTGCTTCATGTGCTCCTGATGACCCCAGTACCAACAGGATCGCGAGGAGTAAGGGTACTTGACGGGAGAGTTTCTCCTGCCCACCCCACCCCCCGCAGTGGGGCAGCTGCAGAAGTTGAGCTCAGGCACGTCAACCCCCCAGCGTTGCTAGTCACAGAGTGGGAGCTGTGTCACTTACTTCGACTAGTTTAGACCTGCCCTGAAACCACACCTGTCTTCCACTGACTGGTATGCTGCAGCACTGGGGTGCCATTGTGCCCACCTAGGCAAGGCCCCTGTAGCCTACCCTCCTTTCTGTTCCCCTTCTCGCCAGCCTGCATGAGTGATGTCCCTTACGTCAGGCCAAACCCGGACACCCTCACGTAGGCGAAGTCAGAATATGGACAGCGTGCGGGCCTCTGGGTTTGGCCCTGCTCCTGCAGCTGGCCGGGCAGTGGGGCCATTAGGGCATTGTAAATTCTTCGTCCAAATGGGTCTCTGCTTTGGCGTGCCACTCGGCTGCTAATATAGAGAATATGGCTCTAAATGAGGCTGCCTTTTCCTTACGCTCCTCCATTGCAGCCTTTCCTGGGCATCCCCCCACCAAGGCTGACTCTTTGTAGCACAGAGGCTGAGGCTGCTGGGGTTAGACAGCTCCCCGCAGGTCTGACAGGAGGTGGAGATATGGACCCAGATCGTCCTGCAACTTACTGTCCTGGTTGGGCTCAGGAGGGACTTGAGTTGTGTTAGAGGAGCTGTAGCACGGCATGACACCTACCACAAATGCAGCTAGAAGAACTGACCTAATTGCAGATGCACTGGCAGCAATGAGCAGAACCTGGCATCTTGCCCTCAGATTTCTTGCCCAGTAGAGGCTAAAGAGGCCCCTGGCACCCTGCACGTGAGCCACATCCTTCCTCACTGGTGCTGACTCCTGGAAATGCTCGCCCTGAGCTTGGTCACTCAGTAGACTCTCCAGCTACTCCCTTAGCTCACCGTCTGTTGGTGCAGGCAGCTGACCCGCCTCCCTCTGTGCTGCTGGTGTATGGCTGGCTGAGCTGTGCCCATGCTGCAGCCTGGATGAGAACGGCCGGGCTGGTGTTGGAGAGGGTGTTTGAGTACAGCTGATGAAGTGAGCAGACACATAGCTCAGACACTAGACGGGGCCTAGCAGAGGAGGAGACAGCCCAGGATATTCTCAGGAGTAGTTTCTAGTTAGGGTCTTTGGCTTGAAGGTCTAGCTGACGCCATGGCAGGAGGGGGCCTTTCGGCAAAGTCCCTTGCTGCAATCACAGCTCTCCTGCAGAACACGTTGGGTGCCTCCAGCCATGCCCAGGGGTAACTAGCCAGGCCCAGGACCCCCATTATTTGCTTTCTGCAGAGAGAGGCTGGAAACAGCCTCTTTTAGCAGCTTATTTCTGACCTAGAAGAAGAAATAGTTACAGCCGGGGGATTATGGAGACTTTGTTTGCAGCTGGCACCACTCTTGGAGGACAGGTCCTGCCCAGGGGCCCTTTATCTGTGCTCATGACCCATTTCTCTTTCTCTTTTCCCGTCTTAGCTCATTTCTTCCAAGGTCCCCAAAGCCGAGTACATCCCGACGATCATCCGCAGGGATGACCCCTCCATCATCCCCATTCTCTATGTAAGTAGCCTCGCTCTTGGCATGGTCGGTGGGGTCTGTTAGGTGGGCTCAGCAGTGTGAGTGAGTTTAATGATGGTATCCTGGTCCCTAGCTGGTCCAGAATGAGCATCACAGAACTGGGTGTAGCTGGCAAATACGAGCTGGAGAGAGGCCCCTTGTTTTGGCAGCAGGTCTGCTAGGTCAGACTTCAGGTCCATTGGCAGAGCTCTGCGAGGAGCCCAGGTCTGGACTAGTGGGGTTGTTGCAGGACTGGAGGAGGGGCACCGTTAGAAGTATGTGTCTTGGCACCTGGGAGCGGAACACCATTGAGCAGAGATGGGGTTGCAGTGGGACCGAGACACGTCAGCGGAGCTCTGTGTTGGAAGGCTCCAAAGTTCTTTGCTGCATTTGACCAGACCCTAGACAGTCCAGAACTCCACATATCTCTGCAGTGGACCTCACTCCAGGGCCGCTCAGCACAGATCCCTGTTCAACACAAACAATGTGCAGTGTTGATTTTGTCTGATTCACCTACGTCCGACTTTATGTTGATTATCACACCTGGGTCTTAACGTAAGGGCAATGATGGAGATGCTGACTGAGACCACCAGCTGGCTTAATTGAACCCCTCCTTAGTGGAGTGTTGCTCATTCACATGAGGAGATTTCCTTAAGTAAGTGTCCAGCAGGACCTTGGTTTAAAATGCTCTTTCTGTTCGGTTCCAGGACCATGAACACGCCACCTTTGACGATATCCTAGGTATGTGAGTGGTATTTTCTTTGCCTTTTTCTCTCCTCCAGGTTTCACATGAGCAGTAGCTGGGAGCTCTGCAGCAGCTGAGCATATGGGGGATTTTGCTGTAATTTACTCTTCTGCTATGTCCAACCTCTTTTGGAAAAAGCTCTGAATTCCTGGCTTGTGAAGTTGGAAAGCCCAGGGCCTGTTCCGAAATCAGGGGGACTAGCGGGTGCACAGCACCTCTGGAAATCAGGCCCATGATGCCTTATGGAATAAGTCCAAATGAGAACTAGTGAACATCTCTGTAGAAGAGCCAGTGTTTCAGCTTTTGAGGGGCTCACTCATCTCTCTTTCCCACTTTTCTGCAGAGGAAATAGAGAAGAAGCTGAACATTTATCGGAAGGGCTGCAAGATTTGGAAGATGCTAATTTTCTGTCAGGTACGTGAAAGGCTTTGAGGTCCTTGGTACTTTGTTAAAAGCCATTATTTTCTCCAGGGACAAATTAATTCCAGAAAACAAAATTCCAGAGCCAGCCTGCAGCAGGTGCTTATTAAAGCCATCACATCTATTCAGTTCCCATTTCTCATTCCTCAACCTGCGAGCATTGCGGTTTGCTGTTAAGGCAGCAAGCAGCTTTGGGTTAGTGCAACTAACACAGGGTTTGGTGGCTTTTCAGAAGCGTTCTAACAAATCCATGCCATGGGACTTCAGAAGGAAGCTCACAGCCAAAGGTGGGGGGGATGTGGAGTTTTAGTTATTTGTTAGAGGATGAACCTCTCTTGTCTGGAACTCTCTCGTCTGACAACATCCTTAATCTGGCATGATTTTAATTAGCTGGATGACCATTTGTCATGGGAGTGGCCAAGTTTCCTGTGGTCCCATGAAGTTTGTTTCCAGCCACCAGTCCTGGCTCTCAGTGTTCTGTGCTGTTATTGAGCTGTAATTTACCCCTAAGTGTCTTCCAAGAGCAGTGGAAGGGTTGGGAATGTTGCTCGACAACACTGACTGCCCATGGTCTGGGTAATTGTCTTGTCTGGCACCGGTCAGGTCCCGAGGGCACCAGAGGAGAGAGGTTCAACCTGTACTGTCATAAAGCATCCCGCAATAGGCTTTACTACCAGAACACAGGAGCTTCTTTTCTGGATGAGGCCAAGGTTCCAGTCTGTGGTCTCCTCTTTGTGATGCTAAACAGAGGGCACTCCATGAGTCTCTCACGCTCAGGCAGGTTTTCTGTCCTTTAACCATCTCCGAACCCTCCCCCACATCTCCATCATTCGTGACAGGGAATATCCCTGGATAATGTTAATGTTTCCAAGTGAGCTGAATTTCTGGGTCTCCCTTCTTACTCCCCAGTCTCTCTGTTTACACCAAGAAGATTTTAATCCCAGAAACGTTACTGAATCATTCAAGAGCAGAGCTGGCGGAATAGATGAGGAAAACCCCAACCCTGATTATAAATATGTGCCTGAATAAAGCCCAGAGGTCAGTTTACTGTGAACTGGGGGGGGGGCTCCTGTCTCTTAGTCAAAAGCATAGGGATGGCTACAGGGAAAAATGTTTCTATAGACTTTAAAACTTGAAAGAATTCACGTGCCAATGGCTACTTGGCTGAAAATCTATACTGGGAACTGCATCCATTGCCAGTCACTGTTCTCCTGTCTCAACTGCTTGAATCACCAGTCATGAAAAAGAAAATAGCCTGTGATTTAGGTGACCAATCACTCCATGTGCATAGACAAGAGGGCGTATTGTAAGTGAACAGTTTGTGGACAACCTAAAAGTTGAACACAATTCAGCATCTCCTAACGTAGCAGCTGTGCTCCCAGGACCCAGGGATGGCTCTCACACAAGAGCAGCTGCAAGCGGGACCAGGTTCCCACCAAGTTCAGGGCAGGTTTCTGTGCAGCCATATTGCAGCTTCTCAGTGGGGACCAGAAGGAGCCTTCCCCCTGCGTGTGGCTGTGTGAGGCTTGAGCCAAGCTGCAGCCCCTGCTGTGCTGGGAGCACAAGACAGCTACCTATTGGCTTCCCTAGGTCAGTGTGCCAGACGGGAAGTGTGTAGTGCAGGCTGAGCCAGTGGCTGCATCCCAGCTGACTGCTTGACTACAGGAAGAGACGTGGGGTCCCTGGCTGAGGCAGATGGGCAGACTGTGCCAAACCCTGAGGCTGAGTTTTCACTCTGTTGTTACCCAAGAAAATGTCCATTGAAGTCTATGGGATTTTTTCCTCGGTAAGGACAGAGTGAAAGCGTATTTCCTGCCTGGACACAGGTGCCCCTTGAATTCCGCAGCACCAGACCATCAGAATGCAGCATGTCTGGGAGCTGCACAGCTGGCCCCAGCTACTGCATTTGCCAATTGGTTGGCTAACATCTCTGAGGCTAAGCTCCCACCTAAGGCAAGAAGTGGAGGCCAGGGCTGTTTGTCCATCTGCCTGGAGCATTGTCCACCTGCATGGGGCTTCTGGCGTCTCTCACAGTCTGGAGAGTGAGTCTCTGCTCTGCCCCCTCCAGTGGTTCATCTAGAGATGGGAAGGCCAGTCCATGTGTGTGAGGCCAGGGCAGGCTGGTGTGCTACTGTCTCTCTCTCTCTCCATGCAGGGAGGTCCTGGCCACTTGTATTTGTTGAAGAATAAAGTTGCCACCTTTGCCAAAGTGGAGAAGGAGGAAGATATGATCCTGTGAGTCACGTTGTTGCTGTCCAGCACTGGGGCACTTTCTCTGCTCTCTTTCCCTGGGAGGAGAGGATGGGAGACTGCAGTTTATTCACTGACCCCAAGGCCAGAAGAGATCATTGTCATAATCTAGTTCAGGGGGTCTCAAACTGTATTGCACTGTGTCCCACTTCTGACAACCACAATTCCTGCACAACCCCAGGAGGGCACACAACCACAATCCCACTTCTGACAACCCCTGACCCCGCTCAAGCCTCTGCCCCTTGTGGGAAGAGAAGGCCAAAGTCTGAGCCCCAGGGCAGCAGTCCCAGGCAGGGGCCTGTAACTTGAGCCCCATCGTCCTCTGGCTTGATCTTCTGCACCAGTTGGTGGGGCTTCTGCTTTGGCCTGAGTGGTGAGGTCTGGGCTTCAGCCCTTGGCCCAGCAAGTCTAAGCCAGCCCTGGTGGTCCCAGCCCGCTCTTAGACCTGCCCCACCGTTTGAGAACCGCTGCTCTCGTCTGACTGCCTGCATAACACAGGGCCAGAGATAAGCCCTGCAGCAATTCCTCTGTGAATGAGAAGCCAAGATTTTATAAAAACCTCCTGTCGTGAATTAAAAATGGTCAGTGATGGAGAATCAACTATGAGTCTCGGAAAATTGTTCCACTGGTGCATTCCCCTCACTCTTGCAATGGACACTGGATTGCTGTCTGGCTTTGTCCAGGTTCAGCTTCCAGCCATTGGATCTCATTTGTCTACAAGACTGCCGAGCCTGTTATCAACTATTTGTTCCCCGTGTAGCTAGCTAGGTTGCGACCAAGTCGCCCCCTCACCTGCTCTTTGTTAAGCCAAGTAGCTCGAGCACCTCCTGTCTGTTGGCTTTGTCTGCCGGGGTTGTCTGGATGGACCTTTACTCACTACAACAGCTTTCTGCTGCTTTCCTGCCCTCTGGGTGAACTGCTTTCCATGGAGACTCTTGAAAATGAGTTCATTGATAGAAGCTAGTGTTTTCTCCATCGTATTCCCACTCTGGTCCCCCTGGACAGCATGTGTCCAATGCCAGGGTGCCTGCCTTTATAGAGGGGGTGGATTTTAAATGGCGCTTTGTTTCCTTCTGTTACCTCTAGCTTCTGGAAACGTCTGAGCCGATTGATGAGCAAAATCAACCCCGAACCAAATGTCATTCACATCATGGGCTGCTACGTTCTGGGAAACCCCAATGGGGAAAAGGTGAGGCCCTGGGCGCTCTCTGGACAGGTCGGCTGGTGTTGTGCAATGGGGAGAGATTTGCTGAAAGGGTTTTCACCTCTGATATTGAGGGGCATGTTGCTCTTCCCCCAGCCTCTCTTCTCCAAGGATGTCTCTGCTTTGAAGTCATACTGCACACCCATCCTATGGGGAGAGCAGCTTGGCTGGGGCACGGCTTTGAAAGGACAAGCCACCCTGGGGGCCAGGCAGCAGAGAGGCAGGAAGGGGCTGTACAGCTTGGGATGTTAGGGCCTTATGGGGAAAACGCGGAGTGGGAACATAAGGCCCTTCCACTCAGCTGAATGTTAAAGTTCAAAGAACCTTAGACATGGCAGGCTGGGAGGGACCCCAAGACATCCTCAGGTCCAGCCCTGTGCTGAGACAGGAGCAGATGAACCTCCCCGGCCCTGACAGCTGTTTGCCCAACATGGCCCTGGGTGGTTCCAAAGCCTCCTCCGGGAGTCTGTGCCCGTCATCAGCTGGCCTTCTAGACAGAGGGTTTTTTCCCTAATAACAAACCTTGCGACAACCCCCCTTGCTGCAGATTAGACCCATTACTTCTTGTCCTACCATCAGCAGGTGTGTGAAACAATCGCTCTCCTTTTCCCAATCCCCATAATACATTGGAAGATGGTTGCCAGGTTCCCGCCTTTGTTCTTCCCCTCTCAGGACTAAAGATGACCGGTTCTTTTAAATCTTTCCTCATAGGTCAGGTGCCCAGAACTGGACGTAGGACTCCAGCTGAGTTCTCGCCTGTGCTGAGTGGAACTGTTACCTACCTGGGCTTACATACAACTGTCTATTAACACACTCCAAAACATTAGCTCTTTCCAAACTGCATCACACTTGTGGCTCCTATTCAGTTTGTGATGTGTTATAACACACCCATCCTCTTCAGCAGGTCCTCTTCAACTAGGGAATTATCCCCTTTTGACCCTACCAGACACTAAGAGGGCTGATTGGGATCTTTGAAGGGAACTAGGGTGAACATGAGCTGGGCCCCTAGCTCCCTTAAGTGCCTTTGAAAATCACAGCCATGTAGAGGCAGGACTCTTCCAGGGCTGCGTGCGCTGGTTTCTGGGACATGGATGAAGCGGAACCTGGCCTGGTGGTTGTGGTGGCCATTCCGCGTACAGTAGAACCCTGAGATACACACACTCAGGTAGTGCGTATCTCGGGTTACTTCGACTCTGAGTGGCAGGGAGCTGGCTCCTGGCTCCAAGGCTGACCACCACACAGGGGAGCTGGGAAACTGACCAGCACAGCAGCACTGGTCAGTTCCCTGGCTCCCCCAAATTAGGTGAGATTTGGCTTACGCGGGGTTGTGTAAGAATGCAACGTTCACATAAGTTGGGGGTCTACTCTAATAGCAAATGCAGATCCAGGAGTCGCCTCCCAGCTGGAGGATGACACTGGAATCAGGGTGGAGAAGCCAAGCCAAAGGTCAAGGTGAGGCACAAGGCCTAGATGGAGCAGGAATCAGATGGAAGCAGGGGTGAGAGAGGGAAGTGGAAGGCAGCCCAGCTGGGGCAGGACATGCTTCAAACTGCCCCTGTGCTGCTGCCCCTGCTAGGTTCCTACCAGTTGTTGGCACCCCTGCCTGACCTGGAAGCCTGGTTGTTTGAAGGAGACTTGCTGGGTTGCCAGGCTGGGAGCCAGCTGTTCTCCTGCCATGGACTGGCCCAAAGGGTTGAGCCTGATTGTCAGGAGGAGTGCTGAGTTCTCGCCTCCTCCATTGCGCCGGGCCTGTCCAGCAGTTCTTTAAGGTGAAGCAGCTGGAGTTCCTTTTTCGATTCAGCTGCTGACTTTTCAATCTCACCTCGTTTCAGCTATTTCAGAACCTGAAAAACCTAATGACGCCGTATAAGGTTGTCTTTGAGTCGCCGCTGGAACTTTCAGCTCAAGGTAACTTCTGCTGCTATAATGGCGAGAGTCATACTCTCCCAGCATCGCTGCCTCCTCCTTCAGCCCTTTGCACAAAGAAGCATGTCTGATATCTCTGCCCAAATCGAGTCAGTGCAACCCTTGCCTGTTTATAGTGGCCTCAGCATTGGTTTGTAGAGTGGATTCCTCCTAGACAGGCTTCTCCCTTACACATTTCATCCTCTTTATGCCTTTCAATTGCACCTTTCCCTGTACTTGTAGCTGGACGGGCTCTCTCCAGAGCAAATGGAGATCAAGAGGAATGGCCTATGACAGGAGCTGGGTGAATAACGGATGTTTTGTTTTGATGATCCAAACCATCAAAACGAGTTCAGTTTGGGGTGAATCAAACCTGAAACTTTCCAAAGTTTTGGTGACTCAACAGAAGTACATTCCAGGGCTGTGACAGACCAGGGGTTTGGCCTTGTACAGACACTTAATTGTATCAGTTCAGGAGGAAACAATCAGTGTTGTACATGGTGTGCAACAGAGCAGCTTTGGGCTCTGCAGGAGGGTGGAGCTTGAGAATACGTTGCAGTTTTTTTCATTTCCATCAATCTGGGACACACAACATAAGCACTTTAATCCCTGGCTACTCATCATGCCGACATTGCAAACTGATCTTAATCAGCTTGGAAGGAGGAAAACCCCTCCCTCTTTTTGCTTTTTAGGAACCCAAGGTTGTCCGATTTTCTTGTGCTTTGTGGGTTTGGGGTTTTATGAAGTTAAACTGGCCACCTCCCTTGCAGGGTTCCTGTGAATTGACTCTGAGTGAAACACCTTAGTCAAACAGGTGCAAAAAGGATTTACACCAGTAGCAAAACCACCCAACCCCACATTTCTTCCCCGGGTGTGTTCTGCTGAACTTTTCACTATGGCAAAAGGCAGATGTGGGGCACAGAAGTGGCCCTTTGTCTTACCAAACACACTGCAGCCATGGAGCTTGGAGATCTCTCAAGCATGAAGGAGAGGAGCCTCTCTTGCCAAGTCTTGACTGTACTTTCTTTTGGTCCAGAATTTCCCGGTACACCAGTTGCCTACACCCATTCATGCCAGAGCTGGAGTGAGTCGTACCATGATCATGATGCCCAGCAACTGCTAAATGTACCCCTTGCTGGCACCAAGAGCAGAATGGGACGTGGAAACAGCTGGTTCTCACCTACTGGCTGCAAATAGGCACACGCTGGCAGGCTGGTGGGAGGGGAGCCCATCCTGCTGTTGACTGGGCTCTCTGGTGTTGAGTATGGATAATATGATCACCCATTTTGGGGGCTGTCAAGGCAACATTTTTTATGGGCACTGTCAGATGCAGTAAGAACACCTGAGTGAGTGACAAAAATTTGTCAGCAATGTCCCTACATGAGTCTCTGCACATCCACGAAACAGTGCGAATAGCTCTTTGCAGCTGCTGTAGGCATTGGGCTCTGCTTTGCTCACGGCACCCCCAGGGTAACCTCTGTGCTTTGTTTTGGTTTTCATCCCAGGGAAGCAATTGATTGAAACGTACTTTGACTTCCGCCTTTACCGTCTCTGGAAGACTCGCCAGCATTCCAAGCTGTTGGATTACGATGATATTTTGTGAGCTGGAGAAGCCATTGTCCAAGGAGGGCAATCACCAGTGTCTCAGAAGTCATGCTTGTGGCAGAGAGACTGTTCTCATCGGCACGGGAAGCCCTGCAGGAGGCAGCGGTGCTGAAGGGATGGAAGGAAGGGCTGTAGGAGGAAAGGCTTTTGGGCAGAGACTTGAAGGGGAATGATGGGACTTCGCAGACACGGCCCGTAGAGCCCTGTCTCTCAGAGGAGCTGTGTCACAAGTGAAATTTCTTTGCAGGACTGAGCTGTTTCAGGTCACGATGGGCCAGAATCAATTCCAGGTCCTTTTAAAGACATTTAAAGCTCAGGTTTTCTTACAAAAACTAAAATAAATAACCCTTGCACTACAGTAGAGCAGTGACTTGAAGCCCAGAGCAGGCAGGGCCCTGTACCCACGGCTCACTCCAGCAGCTCTCTCTGCTGTGCTAAGGATGTTGGAAGGCAAGGAATGCCATACTTAATCCTGCAACCTAACGTTGATACAGATTGAAATACAGAATTAAGGTTTTAAATATTTTAAGTGCAATTTTTATACACAGAGGGGAGAACCCTCCCAATATTTAATTAGTTAAAAACAACACATCAATAATCAATAGATGAGGTGTTTTTAGTCTGCTTGAAAATATATTAAAAATCATAATATATCTTCTGAGGACATATTTAATCACCAGCAATATGGTTTTAATGTTACTTAGCAGACCCGGACCGTTTGCTGCATTGACCAGACCTGTTTGAGTTTGTTTTTATTTTTAATCTCAGAATAGCTGTGGTACACTAATTGTATGTGTTCGGATGAATTGTCTCTCCAGTTAGAGACAACTTTGTTACTTTATCTTTGCTGCTTGCAAAACCAAATGGTTTAATTTTGCTGAAAGTTTAGGTTCGTACTTAGGTTAGCACTTGACTGAGTGGGATCTTGGTCAGTTTCATAAAGATGTAACAATGAGTAGAAATTAATAGCCATGTTAATTTTTCACTCAGTATATTGCTGCATTTTAGAACGACGAGTCCTCCTTTTAGGCTGTCAGAAGCTAATTTGAGAATAAGAACAGCCTCCGAGGAGGTTTCAGTGTTTGAATGAATAGAATTAAATGTTTCTTGAAGTATCTAGCCTTGCTTAGTAGCAATTTGAATCTTTCCCACATTCACCTGGTTGCCAGTTGTGGACTTGCAAATTAGTTTTTTGTCCAGTAATCTGTTGAGCTGTTTGTAGTTCTCAGCTTTCCTTTCCAAACCCTCTTTGTCTGAGACAAATGGCTTGCAGAGCTCTCCTTTGTGAGCAGCTATAGATGTCAAATCCGGGTTTGTGCTGAATATCTTTAAAGGTGTACTGTGGAACATAGACTGACTTTTTTTCAGTCTTCTAGTCTCCTGAAAGCCTAGGGGATAAATATTGCTGTAGTCTGCATAGGTCACCCTAGCTCTTTGGGGTGATGATACCATTTCTCTGTCAGAGAGATGAAATGTACAGGAGAATAACCATGGCTCCTGATGTCTTCATCTGTAACAGTACCTGGCTGCGCAGTGCAGGGAAAAAAATGTATAAATCTTTGAAATAGTGTAAAAGAAAAAAAGAAAAAGAAAAAAGTTCTCATCTGTGGAAAATCCCCTCTCTTTCCTGCCCCCTGTGGTGGCGTACCACTGAGGGGCAGGCCACTGGCTAAAACTGCTGAGCCATGTATATTAACAATCTTTTATGTCAAATCTTTATGAAGCAACCCACATACAGTAAGTAGTGGGGGAAGGGCAGAGCTGGATTCTGGCCATTGGCAATCACCACGCCGAGCCAAATAGTTCATGAGTGTTGCCAAGCACGTGCCACGGCCCCGGTGCAGACAGCTGTTGAGAAAGGAGAGCACGTTTTGGCAGGCAGCCGGGAGGCAGCTCGGTTCTTTTCCTGGGTGATTTAGGCTCCGATGTGCAGACAGAAAGGATCCCTGGCACCACCACCACCTTCCTGCTTTTGGAAGGCCATGTCCTAGTCGAGTTTTTGAAAGTGCTATGTCACTGGCCCGGCATTTGGCACGTTAACCCCTCACTGCTGGCTCAGGAGGAGGTGGAGCTGGATATTCTACGACAGCCTAGACATGGAATGGCAGTGACCAGGTTGCGATGGTAACATACTAACACATCCGTATTTGCTGCTGTCACTTCCCAGTTTGCTTGGGTGATTGGGTTGTTGCTGAGGTGAAGAAGGGCAAAACGCTCTCTCATCTCAAGTAAAGCCTCCCTTCAATGAACATGGTAGCATAAATGTAGCATTGTGGAAACTGTTGATAATACTAAGTGACTCTGAAAGGGCCTTTCGTATGTACGCTTTAGTCATTTATCTGTATAACTATTGTATATCAATTATGATTGAGTATTTCTCAAAATAGAGTTGCAGTAGGAAGGTAGATTGTATAGTTACCTAACTTTTCCTATACAGAGATGTAAGTTTGAATGAATGTTTCACACTGTTTTACTGGTCCAATTGACTGTATACCGTAGTATATAGAAAATAAGGAATGCGTTTCTCTCTTTTCCAAAGATATATCCCATGTAGTTTTATCGTATTATGACATGAGCGGATTCTTGTATTTGTAGAGATCATTTGACTAAAAGGATGAAAAAATGTTCTAAAGGCTATAATTGGGAAGGATTTTATACCTCCTTCATATCAGTCATTTAAAGGCTATTGTGCTAATTCCACTTTGGATAAGAAGGTCATGCGAGACTGTATTAAATGCTTTCTTTACTAAAGTCTAGGAAACCGCATCCTTTGCTTCCCCCTTATCCATGAGACTTCTTATCCTATCCACGAAAGTTGTCAGGTTGGTTTGACATGGTTTGTTCTTGACAAATCCATGCTGACTGCCACACATTACCTTGTTATAATTAAGATGTTTGTAGATGGATTCCTTAATTATTTGCTCCATTCTCTATCTTGGCACAGAAGTTAAGCTGAGTGATCTGTAGTTTGCTGAGTAGTCCTTATTTCCCTTTTAATAGAATTGCACCTTATTTGGTCTTTCCAGTTTTCTGGAATCTCTCCTGACTTCCACGCCTTTTCAAAGATAATAGCTAATGGCTCAGTTATCTGCTCAATCAGCCCTTTGAGTATTCTCAGATTCATTTCATCAGGCCCTGGTGACTTGAAGACATCTAACTTTTCTAAGTAATTTTTAACTTGTTCTTTTTCTATTTTAACATGTGAACCTACCTCCTTTTCTCCAGCATTCACTATGCTAGGCATTGAATCACCACTAATCTTCATGGTGAAAACCGAAACAGTTATTAAGCACCTCTGCCATTTCCATATTTTCTGTTATTGTTTTTCCCTCTTCACTGATCAGCGGACCTACCCTGTCCTTGGTCTTCCTCTTGCCTTTCATGTATTTGTAGAATGTTTTCTTGTTACCCTTTATGTCTCTAGCTAGACTGAGCTTGTTTTGTGCCTTTGCCTGTCTAATTTTGTCCCTATACACTTGTGTTACTTTTTATATTCATCCTTTTGACCCAGTTTCCACTTTTTGTAGAACTCCTCCTTTTTGATTTTCAGAGCATTCTAGATCTCCTGGGTAAGCCAGGGCAGCCTCTTGCTGTACTTGGTATCTTTTCTCTGCAGTGCTCTTGTGTCCTTAATAATGGCCCTTTGAAAAGCTGCCACATGTTTTCAGTTGTTTTCCCTCTCAGTCTTGCTTCCCACAGGACCTTCCCTGCCAGCTGCCTGCGGGTACACCCCAGATAAATCCCTCCCCCTCCAATATAAAGGGCAGTGTCAGTTCCTTGCGCTACTTCAAGCCTCTCTACGTTCTGTGGAATTGGTCGCGCCTCGGCTTTGCACTCATGTGCTCTGTTGGGCATCCTTTGCATCCTGATGCAGTAACAGAGGTATGTTTACTGATGGACGAGTGCCCATCCCATAGTGTGTCATTGTACCGACACAATGGCTCCTTTCCATTCAAAATCTTCTTTGGCTCTCTCTGTGTTAAGCCAGGCAGTCTGGTCCCCAGAGCAGACTCCTTTCCAACAGCAGGCTTAGTTATCGGTGCTGTTTGGAACTTTGGTCACCACCCACTGCGAACCTAGGTAGCAGAGTCAGGTGAAAGCCCCTTTTACTTTTCCATTGGCTTCTCCTCCCACAGAGCCTTCTCCCCAGGGGCTTTTTGTTATGCTCCCCCGCCAGTATGCTGCTGAACTTAGCTCCACCAAAGGGAGCGTGCCTGGACAGCCACACCCCCAGCCATGCTAGCTGCTATGTTTTCTAGACTTGCTCTGGGCAGCAGCTTGGTGAAACTGGTGAACTGCCAGCCTGCAGGCAATTCTGGCCCTTCGTCTGTTGCTTGCCTGGTGGAAATGCACCTGGGCTCATGCAACACACACACACACACACATCTCAGGGTAGACATAGTTTATTGGCAAACATCACTCCGCTCCAGTCAGAGTGTGCGCACGCAACAGCTCTCGGGGAGGTGTTAACTAGAGCGTTCCAATAGGGTTGTCCTGGCCGTCTCCGCCCCCGTTTTGCCTGTGCTGCTGTGAAACCGTGAGACTGTGCCTGTTAGGGGTTTCCATAAAATGCCGCCCCACTTCCCTTGCAGGTACCTGTGCCCACTGATGGGGATGGAGGCGGCATGCCAGGCAGGCCGTACTCACTGCAGTGCAGCTCTGCTTACAGCGGAGCTTCTGCATGAAAACAAGTCACACCCTTCTCACACCCTGCTGTGTGCTGAGCGTGTCGGGAGAGCCCCCTGAATGCTCTGGGGAGGTTTGAGCCTCAGCCCCCATAGTCGGGACTTGGCCCAGCTTTCTCTCCAAGGGCCACTGCTCCTCTGGGCGGGACTCTGGGAATGAAGAAATTATCCCAACCTCACTCTACTCAGCCAGGCCTCCTCTCTTGCTTGTCTGGGGCTTGTGTGAACCCAGGTCTGCCTGTTGTGATGCTTCTTGACAGAGATGATGCACAGGAGACCTGTGTCTGCCCCTCTCCCCTGTCCCGTCTGCTCTGCTCACAGCCGCAGAAGGCAAGTTCTCCTAGGGCCTCTCCCATGGACCTGGCTAGTCACGGAAGGCTTGACGTGGCTCTAGAAAAGGCAGACATGAAATGCCTCCTTGTAACACAGCCTGACCAGGCTCCACCCCAGCAAGGCCCAAACACCTCTGGGGAATTCACTGGGCCAAAGCAGGGTGGCTTGAGGCACCATAATGGACCTTTCTAGGTCATGGTAAGCGGCCTGGCACTAGCAGGCACTGCCAGACCTGTGCATCTGAGATGTCCCTTTCTGGATCACATCCCTATGTATTTTGAGGCTGCTGGGTGAAATCCTCTTCAGTTGACTCCCTTGTGCTGCTCTTCCACTTGTTCGGGTTCAAAGGAGTTGCCCTGGTGCAAACAGGAGCAGCCTCTGGCCTCGTGTTGGCTGGGGTCTGTTTTGATTCTGTTTCCTGTCAGTTAGACAAAAGTAAGATCGTGGGAAGCAAATCCAGATTGGCTCTGAATTCGAGCAGCACCTGCTTTCACAAAACCAGGAAAGGTCTATTCATTTTGTCCATGCTGTGCCACTTAGAACAATTGTTTAGCTCCAGGAGCATTTGTGATCCGAATCGGTGTGCCCTTCCCGCAAGCCCTGCCGGCTGGACTGGCTATCACTGCTGCAGTGACCATCTGCTGAAACCACTGTTTCTTGCAGTCCCAAAGCATTAAACCAGAAAGCTCGCTCAGGGGGAGGTTGGCTGCCAACAACCTTAGATTTGGGTGTCTGATGAGACGCCGGCACCTAGAATGAATTTTCCTCCAGTAGTTCTGTTGGATGAGGAGGTACAAGCCAACCGCAATCAAAAACCAGTGCTCACACAGCTGTGGGGCAGTCTGGCTGCTGGTAGCTTTGTCTACCTCCTTAGGGTTTAATGCACGCTTGTTGGGACGTGGAGATGAATGGCCTGATTGTGATCCTGGCTACACCACTGTGAACCTGCTGTGAAACCACTGATGTTAAGTAGCGGGGGATTGGAAGTAGGGCCCTTGGTTACAAAAGCTAGGGTGCAATCTGTAAGTGGGGCTGCAGAGAGACAGCTTTGATTCTGACATGATACAGGGGAGAAAATTGGTGAACTACTGAATTTAGGGGTAATGGAAGAATGAAAATAATGGATATTAAATTCAGAGAACCCAGGTAAAGGGAAATGAAATGGTATTTCTCCTTAAATCTCCAGTAAATGTCAGAGTTAAAAGATGAGGATTCCTAATATGCTGCTTTTAAAACTGACCAATGAAAAGAGACATATCGGTACAATATCTCGGGGGTCTCTTACCTTTGCTAAGTGATGTCTTTGCACATTTTGTTCACACTTAAGGCAGAAAGGCTAATGATCGCTACATTGCAAAGAGGTGTTTGTTGTCTTAGATGACAGTATTTGGTCCCTCTGCAGTTAGGGCTCAGCCCAGCTCTCAGTGAGCTAACTGGAAGTCTCTCCCTCAGCGTCAGTGGGAGCCGTGTCTGGCTTCAGTGACAGCAGAACCTGCAGCAGAATTGTGTTACTGTGTACTAGTGAAGAGCCCTGCCTGGTCCCCTCTGGAGTTATATAGCAATAATGTGCCCGTTTCCCTCTGCTGTCCTCACTCCCCACATGATATCCATGTTGTTTCAGCTCTGAAATGTAATCTTTTGCCTACGGCTGTGCAAATCAATGTACCCAGCTCTCGGCCCCGGGGGCAAAAATTGCAATATTATTGTATTGACAAGCCTTCAGCGTTGGCTTTAAACAGGATTTGTCCAGAACCCTTTTGGCCTCTGGCAGAACACATGGTTGGAGATGGGATTCGCAAGGGTTGACCAGGAGATTTGGGAGCTGGAGTTTTGACTCAAACTCTGACACAGGCTTTGCGTTACCCTTTGCACATCCTGTTTGCGCCTTGAGGCAGAGCAGAGGGTTGCCAGGGAAACCCCCTTTAAAGGTTAGATTTGAGATGTCATAAAACTAGTTCCAGGTTCGTGCAGCGGGAGGTGGGTTTTTGGTGCGTGGTGAGAATTACACACCCGCATCTAAGTAAGTGTGAATACACACCCACACTTCTTGTAACCTATTATTTCCTTTAAAACCATGAATGGTTTGTTATCAGCTGCTAGTGGTGCCTGGGTTTCTGGCAATGATTTTTCCTCAAAGTAAAAAATCCACAAGCAAATGACTGGGGAAGATCACACAGACACAAAGCATAGCGAGGATAATAGAAGCTAATGTGCATTGGTTCGGAACATGAGGGGAGGTGGTCACATTATCTTTCTCCAAACTGGAAGGAGAAAATTAAATACATTTGTCTGCATTAATGAAAGCAACAAAATCTAATCTCTAAACATTCATATGACAATGCGGTGTAAAAGATCAGGTGTGTAGGACCCAATTCTGTATTGTGCTGAGAGCCCTTAATTCCCATGGAAATTATAGGTGTTAAGGGCACTCAGCTTCCTGCAAAACCCAGGCCTTTACTGAGGAGGAGTGTGTTTATTAGGCCAGTAGCTCGGGGTTCCATTTCCGCAGGCAGGCAGTGTGTTGGGAGGAGAATCTCTTCTTTTTCCCGTCCCGTTTCAACTGGCAGTTACAGTTACAGAGAGCTCCAAACTCTTCACCCACAAATTTCCAAGAGTTGCCACTGCCGTTTTTGGGTGCCCAGCTGGAGACAGCTCAGGTGCCACAAGTTGGCTACTGAAGGTCTGAAGCACCCCTGGTAAGCAGAGAGCTTTGATGTGTGGGTTTTGCTTCAGTGGGGGATTCCAGCTGTGTTTCAAAGGACAGATCCTAGGCCTCTGAGCTAGCGGGACAGGTCTGCTAAAAGACTGAAGAATCTGTCTGAGCATGCTCCCCGCCCCCTCCCAACACCCCTAAAATTCCATTTGCGATTGGCAACACCGGCCTCCCTCTCTGCGAGATTTGCTGAGCCGTGGGCTAGATCTGTTGTATCCACTGGGTACCTTCACGTGTTTCTTTGAGACAAAATGCTGCTTTCTGTACAAAAACCGTGTTAAATATAGATGAAAGTTTATAGATTTTAAGATGTGATTTAATAAAACCAGACGTTTTGCGGAAAGTGAGACCAAAGCTTTTTTCTCTTCGTCCTCTCTCTGTGCCAGGTTACTAACAAGATCACCAAGCACTCCTTGGTGTCCAGCGATGTTGTATTTCTTTTTAGTGACAGGTCCCAGAGGTGCGATACCGCGAGGGATGAAAGACAAAGACGAACATAGACAGCAGGGGGCCAACAGTTCTATAGTCTGAAGGCCCTGAGTTTATTATTCTCACAGCTTTTATAACCAAGTGAGAGCACATTATTATGAGAAAAGCAGTCAGCTACAATCAGCTACAATAACTGGCTCAGCACTTCTATCTCTAAAAAAGCCACATCAATCCTCCCAGTCCTTGAACATGGACTCTCAAAAACACCTAATCAAAACAACACAGCTCCCGGCGGCTTGCCTACACGAGAGCAGGTGTTCCGTCTAGATGCCAAGAGCCAAGCCAGGCCTGGGAAACGTGTAGGAGGGAGAAGGCAAAACTCCTTCATCTCCCCCTTTTTGTTTTCTAGCTACTCTATGCAACATCAGAAAAAAAAACAGCAGCTTGCTGCTTGCAATTGGAGGATAGGTTTCTGCTTCTCCTCCAAATAACACAAAGCAAAAGCAAAAGAATCAAAATCAGGCCTAACAATACTCGCGCTGAGCCCCCTAACAGCTTAATATGTTTGAGTGGATTCAAAGAACTCAGGCCATCCACTAGGCCGTCCAACAATTTCGATCCAGAGAATAGTTCTAATTTTTTATCAAAAGTGGTAAAGATTAGGTTCTGCAGATGTTGTATTTCAATTGACAAATTTCCTTGACCCAGCAAGTGTTTTTTCACATTTGCCCATGGAAAGTGGGTATCATTATAAGGTAAAGGGGTAACACAGTAAGAAGATACATTCCAATCACATTGCATTCTTAGTTATTTCTACAGGCTAACTATTTAATCGCCAAGCATTATGACAGCCTGTTGGAGATCAGCCATTTGAGAGGCTAGCTGGCTATCAACTTGGCGTTGAGAAGTCCAAAGTCCATCTGTATTAGCATGCCATTCTTGTATGAACTCGGTGGTTTGAATCGTTTGATGTAAAGCCGCTCCAGCTACTGCTGCTGTGGCGGTGACGGCAATAAGTCCCATAATCACGGCAATTAGCAGACCAACAAATCGTTTGGCTCTTTTAAAAATTCTGCTCAGGGCTTGGTTGATAAGATACATCTCAGGAGATTGCTGCCAAGACCGAGGCATTCGAACAGGAATCCATACTTCAGTCCGTGCTTTTAGTAAATACATCCTATCTCGTGAATGGTTAAAGGGAATAAAATGGTTAATACATGTATAAAAAGAACAGTTATAGCAACTAACAAAAAAATCGCTCTCATTCCATATGGCAGGGCCAATCATTATCAAATACGGCATGCGAACGCAAGCCTGGATATGATGGGTAGAGTTAAGATGAAATGTGACGTTTGAAAAGGTATTATTTTTTCCTTGGATATACATCCCTCTCCATGCTCGCACAGGTCATAGGGCTGTGGCTAATTTCCATAATGAGTCATGGATGGGGCCAAAAGGTAAATAAGGGGCTGGAGGGGACATACCACCTCCAATGCCAAACAATATTTCCCTGGGCACTTGTATATATACTATTATTTGCCTTATGCCATTTGAGGTCCAACACGATATTCTTTCGCCGAGCCGAGCCAACAGGGCTCCAATCAATAAATAGCACGGTTAAGGGGAGGGTTAGGCACATATGTTCAGTATGTGAAATTTTGTGTTGATGCACTTACGGTTGTGGTCAGTACCGCCAGCATGGCCGGAAACAGCGAAGCAGCTGTCTTAGGCTTCTGGATCTCAATCAGTACCTTCTCGGCTTCTTGAGAAAGTTTCTTGATCTGTCCCCAGGTAGGTGGGGTTGTCCGACGCGTTCGAGCCAGTGGGGTTCGAACGCGTTCTCCCACGTTCAGCGCTCTCATTTCTTCCACGGGGGGAACGATATCAAACAGGGGCACCATCCTCGCTCGCTTGGGGGTTGTCATATCTTGGCTTGATGTGTCGAGCCGGTACCCAGTGTGTTTCTCCAAGATCTGTAAAGATACAAGCAAACCCTCTGCCCCAGATCCTAACCGTTCCTGGGACCCACTGTCCTTCATCATTTTTCCAGTATATGGGTTGATTCAGGTTCCTTCTTTTGTTTATAGACCAATGTTTTTCTGCAGCGGACACATCATTTATAGTGGAACTATTAAAAAAATTAAAAATAAAGAGAGCCATATGTAATTGCTGTCTGGGTGTTATTTTTCCTAAATGTGATGTCCATACTCCCCCTTTTTGTTTTTCTAGCATGTTTTTAAGTGTTCTATGGGCCCTTTCAATAATTGCTTGACCCTGAGGGTTATAAGGAATACCTGTGGTATGCTGAATGGCCCATTGTGTTAAAAATGCGGCAAACCGCTGTGAGGTGTAAGCTGGTCCATTATCTGTTTTAATGTGTTTGGGGACGCCCAAAATATTGAACGTCTCTAATAAATGCTGAAATCACATGATTTGTGGTCTCCCCTGCTAGCGGGGTGGCCCATAAAAATCCAGAATACGTGTCAATGGATGCATGTACAAAGCTTAATTTCCCAAAAGAGGGGATGTGTGTAACATCCATCTGCCACAAATCATTTGCATTGAATCCTCGGGGATTTACTCCCGGGGGAAAGGTAGGGGCAGTAATGGGCCCACAATTTGCTGTGCTTGACTTTTGGTGATATGAAACTTACGAGTCAAGCCAGATGTGTTAATGTGAGTTAAGGAATGGTAATCCTTTGCTTGCTGGATGGTGCCTACCAATAGCTGATCAATGCTCTGGTTTCCTGCAGCTATTGGTCCCGGTAGGCTAGAATGAGCACGAACATATATAATAAAGATAGGGTGCATGCAAAATCTAACAAGGGATTGCAATTGCAAAAACATTTCATGCAATTCAAAACAAGATAAAATGGTAACTGTTTCTATCTGTCGGACAGTAAATTCAACATATTGGGAATCAGTGACTATATTGACAGGGTGCAAATAATCAATAAGCAGCTGCATAACAGCAGCAAGTTCAGCCTTTTATACGGAATTATAAGGGGTTTGCCATACCTTGGTAATTGGGCCGGTATAACCGGCCTTGCCAGGCCCACTAGCATCAGTAAAAAATGTTGCAGCATTAACAAGGGGTTGGTGCCTGACTATGGTAGATAAAATAAACGGGGTCCTTTTAAGAAAGGCAAACAGCTTGGCGTGAGGATAATGATTACCAATTTCTCCCACATAATTAGACAGGCTAATTTGCCATTGCATATTGTTCTCAAAGCTTTGGTTAACCTGATTTGAGGTGAGAGGGACTGTAATCGAATGAGGGTCCCATCCTGTGAGCTGTTTACAGCGGGAGCGGCCTCGATAGATTATGTCAGCAATCTTATTCAAATAGGTGGATAAAGTTTTTGCCACCTTGCTTGGCAAAAAAAAAAAAAAAAAAAATCCATTCTAATATAGCATCTTGTTGGGCCAAAACTCCTGACGAACTGTGAGGAGTGGGAAAAACTAACAATATAACCGGCTGCGTTGGCTGCACGCGTTGTAATTGCGCTGAGTGGATTTGTTGTTCCACCCATTTAAGTTCAGCCTCTGCTTCAATGGACAATTTTTGAAGACTGTTGAGATCAGGGTTTTCCTGGAGCGTGGCAAAAGTCAGCAAGGTAGTCAGGAAGATGAGGAAAAGTTCAGGTGCAATGCTGTCATCTGAGTTAAAAATAGCTACAACACAACTAGATCTATAACAATTACTAAAAGTCTATTAATATTAATATGGCATCTAGCAACATGCATATATTATATACATTAAAATTCTTTGGTGTGTACTGATGTTACAGGTGGCCATTGCCTTGCTTCCTCCCAGGGAAATGTGCATTCCAGGTGGTTCCTTCTTTTCTGGAGAGAAAACACAAGGTCAGCCGGTCTTGGATGTGATCCAAGCCTTGGTAATGGTTATTGGTTCCCTTTTAGAGTCTAAAGCAGTCTACACCCCCACCTTTGTATGAGTGCAGTACATGAGTCTGTGTTCCCAGGCTAGGGTGTTTAATTACAATAGTATCTCCAGGATTAGATTTGGAGTTCTTGAGTGGCACAGCCGAAGTTGAGAAATTTCTCCCAGTAGGGAAAAATCCTCTGCTGATTGGACTGCCCATAAGGGTCTGCTCGTTGTTTAGTCGCTGTACCACCTTATCCAGCCTGTTTTCCCAAGTGCCAGCCGTGGGCCTCAAGTGGCTTTTTAATAGCCCATTCCAGCGCTTGACTATGCTATTGGATAGGGGGTTTGTTTTTAAAATGTGAGCTGTTGTCAGACTGGATTTCATGGGGTGCTGGGACAATTGCTGTTAAGCAGTTTAGTCCCATAATTGTAAACAGTCCTGTTGCCAATGGGGCAGGGTATGGAAACCAATTTCTGAAACAACTTCCATTCCAGTCAAGAGGTGCTTACACCTGTGCCTGGTAGTAGGAAGTGTACCAATGTAATTAACCTGCCAGGTTGCCCATAGTGTTTTCCCATCTCTTAGTCTGGCAAATCGCTGTCCTTCAGCTGTGTGTTTTCAGGTTTATAGCACAGATAGTACAGACTTGCAACAGGTCTCTAGCCTGTTGGTGGGTGATAGGCCACCCCCTGAAATGTGCTTGCCATACCAGCTCATCACTCCCTGTATGCCCCAGGGTCTCTTATAGCCATAGATACAAACGTTTCCAATTTACTTGGGTGGCAGAGATCTGGGCTGCTGCATCTGCCAGGTTATTTAGCTGTGCAGCCGGGGTGTTATTCTTTTGCTGGGCTAACGCATGCCCTCTACTTAGGGGTTGCTCGGTGGCATGGTGGTACTCACTAGGCATTCCCACCTTCCATAGGGATTCCTTAATTAAGGTGGAGTTCTATGCGGTATCAGCTTTCCAGCATGGACATTTCTCTACCCATCCCGAGAACAAACAAACAATAACCAGCACAACTTTTAAAAGATTTACATTTGGGTAGCTAAATGAAGCTCATTTATAACTTCAAAAACAGTCCTAAAGGCAAAAATCTGGTTGCCAAAACTGTCTTTACAGGTTTGCCCATGTCATGGGCTTGGCAGACAGGGCAAGCCAGACAGTTGTTTGGGCCACTTAAAAGAATTTAGAAGCAAACCAATTTGCTTAAACAACAATAATCATTTCCCTGCTTCGCTTACATGAGTCAGGCTGTAATGCATGCAAGCAAAATAAAGGAGAAGGACCTTGGGTGCAACCAGGCGGCCGTCCGGGGAGCACCGAAGGTGTTCAAGATGCAAAAGACATTCACCCAGTCTCCAAATAGTTTCTTCTGAATTTAGGGCCTGATCTTAAAATAATACAATATCAATAAGGGTTACAATAGGAGACTGGAAATCTATAAAAATGGGAAACAGTGAAGCGGCCCAAGGGGGGGAAAGGTCTGCAGCTTTAGCTGCTGTGTCAGCCAAGGCATTTAATAAGGCAGCAATATACAGACCATGTTGCTTTCATAAGCCCATGTATATTTTAGCTTACCCACATAAACAATTTGATAATACTATTAATAAGATAAGCACAAACATAAAATACAAAACCACATTCTTCATTTTAAAAAGAGATTCATGATGTTTAAGTTGTTCTTCAGTAACTACCAGCTTTTCTCTGTGTCTCTGAAAGACAAAAGAATACTTTTCTACCCCCTTTGGGGTGGCAGGTTGCATATTGGAATATTCCATTTACAAATATGCTTAGTTCTTTCTAAACTCTGCAAGTTAGTCACTCTGAATTTTCTCCAGACCCTTTAGAGTTAAGGACTTACTCATTTACTCTTAACCTCAAATCACATGCTTATTTTCCAAAGTGACATGTTATTGGATATTACCATTTTAAGTATTACTAAAGGGATTTAGATCCTTTATACCTAAATTGAAAGGTGCCCATATCGGAAGGCGTCCCCTCCTTCTGGATGCACCAACAGGACAAACAGACAAACAGACAGACAACATTGAACAAAACTCCATAACAAAACACAAACACGTGTTAGCAAAACAATTAATGTGAACAAAACTCCATGACACATACACATACACCACAACATAAATGTTTACATAACTACACTTTATACCACAAAGAGTTAAGGACTTGAACTAAAGCTTTCAAACTTGGGCAGTTTCTTCAAGGTCTTATAATCTGGGCTTTTGTCCAAGGAGCTGTTTCTAACAGCCAGATACAACTGCTCCAATATTCCTTTTTCTCTTTTAGTTTACAATCAGTTCTCTGCTTACAGAGCTGCAACCATAATTCCTCTGATAAAGCCCCATTGGGGCCTTCCTCCTTGGTAGGTGGTGAAAGTGGGGAAGGCGCGGGGGGAGGAAGATCGGGCTCCGGCCGAGCCACACAAACACTAACAGGGAAAAAGCCCGATGATGTTTCACGGGCAGTATAATTTTTCTGTTGTTCAGAGTTCCCTGTCTTTTCATCTCCTATAATAGGCTGACCCTCTTGGCCCTCCTCACTGGAATCTTCTGATTCCTCCGATAAGGCCTCATCTCCCTTGGGAACCCTGCGTCTGGCTCCTCTTTCTGCTAAAGAGTCCGGGGGGAGGGAACAACCCTCTTCAGAGCCAGACTGCAACGGCTCTAAGGCACGGACTACAAGATTACAAAGAGACCAAACGGGGAGCGGGATAACTTCCCCCTTTTGGTGCGCTCGACGCAGGGCTCTCATAATCAATCTCCACTGTTTCAAATTCAAAGCATTTGTCCCACTTGGGGTAAACCAGTAACAATGCTTACAAATAAGATCAAAAAATTTCTGAAATGTACTTTGTTTTACTTTTACTCCTGAGCTTCTCAGTAAGGTCTGAGGCAATTCAATATAAGAGGAGTAAGAAGATGGAGAATTCCCCATCTTAACCCTGCCCAAATCCCGAAGGTCTGACTCACCCGGTCTAGAAATTCTCTTCGGTCCCTCCGGTATTGATACACCTTCCTCGCCGCATGGACGCTTCTCACCTCCGTGTCCCTGTTCGGGCGCCAGATGTTGTATTTCTTTTTAGTGACAGGTCCCAGAGGTGCGATACCGCGAGGGATGAAAGACAAAGACGAACATAGACAGCAGGGGGCCAACAGTTCTATAGTCTGAAGGCCCTGAGTTTATTATTCTCACAGCTTTTATAACCAAGTGAGAGCACATTATTATGAGAAAAGCAGTCAGCTACAATCAGCTACAATAACTGGCTCAGCACTTCTATCTCTAAAAAAGCCACATCAATCCTCCCAGTCCTTGAACATGGACTCTCAAAAACACCTAATCAAAACAACACAGCTCCCGGCGGCTTGCCTACACGAGAGCAGGTGTTCCGTCTAGATGCCAAGAGCCAAGCCAGGTCTGGGAAACATGTAGGAGGGAGAAGGCAAAACTCCTTCACAGCGAGGCTTCAAAGACAGGAGTGCTGGGTTTTTTGTTTGTTTTTTGTGTTTTACAGTTTTGTTAAGATCCTTTAGTGGGCCGCAGTCTCTATCCTCATCACAGGTGTTGAGAAATCCCATTATGCTACGGGAACTGGCTGAGGCATGGCTGGCTGTTCTGGTTTGCCACCTTTCTGCTCTGGGGTGGGGTGTGGCTGGGTGGGTAAGATCTCTTCTTTCAGCTCCACACTGGTGATATGGTCTGGTAGGGAGGGGCTTCTTAGGTCCAATCTTCAATGAAAAGGAACAGCGGAGCCAGTCTTTGGTTCTGCCTGGCAGAAGGGTTACTAAAGCAGTGTTCCCAGTCCCCTCAGGGGTCTTGCTGTCTTGATGTTCCTCCTTAGGCTAGGAGTCCCTTGCCCTCCTACAGCTGCATAACTCAAGTCATTATTCTGCTTCTTACCAAGAGGCCCCAGAACACCTTCTTGGGCAGGGTTTCAATCAATTTTGCTTAGCTTGGCTGCACTTGGCCCTCAAGCTCTGATGGTTCCCTGGCTGCTGGCCTTATCCTGCTAACTCAGGACCCTGGAAGAGCTTTCCTACTCCTTTCATGGGTGTAGGCAGGCACCTGCCCTCTTACCAAAAAAGGAGGCAGAGTTAGGGTGGCCCCTTCTTCCAGCACCTTCCTTATTGGCTGGGTGCCAGGAGAGCCCTTCCCACCCTCTCTGCACCAGGCCAGGCTCATTGTCCAGCACAGCACAGTAACAGCTCCATCCTGGAAGAATCTATGGGATATTAAAACATATGGCTGTGACAATGGAGGCAGCCCAGTCAGAGGTGGGATGTTCCATTCCCCCGAGGCTAGTCAAAGATTCTCCCTTGGAGAGGTATTTTTAGACCCTGGTACAAACTGGTTAATACTACTTCCTGGTATCACCTTGTACATGTTAGTGCAATTCCAACAGTTACACCCTGAGCATGTGACTAAGACCTGCCAGTCAGACACCTTGGAAAGAATTCTTGGTAGTAACGGAGAGTTCTCCACTCCCACGGTCTTGCCCCAGCCACAGGAGAGATGTGCTGCTAGCAGTTGCAGATCTGCTCTGTGCCGTTGAAGTCCGTCTCAAGCCACCATTCCCACCATAACAGCATCAAACTCTGTCTTGGAAGCCAGTTATTTTTCTGATCCCACTGCTCCGCTTGGAAGGCTGCAACAGAACTTCGCTCCTCTGAGCTTCCTGCTCCTCCTAATGTCAGCCCTAAACTTGTGAATGGCCAGTGCACATCCATTTGCTCTTGTATCTGTGCGGGTGCTCAGCTTAAATAACTCCTCCCCCTCCTTTGTACGTATGCCCCTCAGGCATGAAGGCAATGAGGACTCTTGTGGTGAAGGCATCTCCCTGCTCTTTCTTCTCACCAGTGTTCGCTGAAATGCAAGTTTGCTACGTCTCCTTCCATCTTCTCCCCCGTTGCCTCAAGGACTCTGTCTACTACTTACTTATAAATTGAGGTAGTCACAGAGGCCTTTGTTTAAGATTGACTTGTTTAGGAAGTTTTTCGTGGCAGGGCTGTCTGGCCTTGAACATGTGCTTATGAAATCACCTGTGGGTTTCATAATGATACATATACTGTTGCTATATACATGTGTTTCATGGACCTTACCAAAGCATTCAACAATAAATCATAGTGCCCTGTGAAACATGGTCTTAAAGATCGGCTGCCTGAAAAAAATTCATTAGCATCTTGAGACTGCTTCACAATGACATGACTGATGCTGTAACAAGCAACAATAGATCCCAAAGTGACTCCTTTGAGGTCAAAAATGGGAATCAAGCAAGGCTGCATCATTGTCCCATCACTGTTTGGCATCTTCGTCACCATGGCCCTTCACCTCATCGATGATAAGCTTCCAGATAGCGTGAAGCTTGTCCATAGAATGAACAGGAAGCTTTTCAATCTCAGGAGACTGAAGGCTAAACTCAAGACCTCCACGACGCTGATCATGGAGCTCTAATACAAGGATGGAAACATGGTTGCTGCTTTTTCTACTGGAGCCCTTCTGACATCACTAAAGCATATGAGAATCTCAGCCTCACACTGGACATGCGAAAGACCAAGGTGTTCCACCAACCCTCGCTGATGGGCAATCTCATGTACTTCATGTACATTGAAATCAGTGGAGAACTGCTGGAAAATGTGGAGCATTTCCCATTTATTTCTACACTTCTGATGTCTATTTACCATGCCAAACTAGAGTCAAGCTCAACATGGGCATCCTTCAACCTTGCCAGAATCAATCTCCTTCCCTTGGCTTTGATTTCACTAGATAAGAGGTAGGGCCAGTGGGAGCCACATTCATACATTTCTGTTCATCACTAACTAGATGATGAAGCATTTGGCTGTTTTTTTGGCTGGTTATTTGGAGTTCCCTCTCCTCAGGCAGTCCACCTCCCATACCATGCAGCCATGTGAGACCTCAGGAACTGTGCTCATCGCAAGATTCTGCAGAAAATGGGAGGTGTGGGCTGACTGGAGCAGAGACAGTAGGAGAAAAGAAGTAGGACATCCTATGAGACCTCATGGAGTCCATATTTTCAGAATCATCTTAAGCCAGCAGCACAAAGCATTCACTGGTCTAGTTTAACATCTGGTGATGACCTGCCCAGTCCTCGATTTCACATTCAGCCAGTGACTTCATAAACTGACCTCCAGTTCTGGCATCATTCTCAAGACTACCATTTCTGCAGAGTCCTTCTCAGCAACAGTTCACAGAAAGCTGCTACTGGTCCAGCTGAGCAGACTCCACTCACCCGAGAAGGTCCTCAGGGCTCCACAGTTCCAAATGCAGTAACTCAAGTGCCTCACCGTCACCTCATACCCCACTTTGGACATTCTGGGGGCACCCACTACCTCAGCAGCAGTTAGGAGGCCAGTTCTTCATGCTTCAGGCAGCAACTCTCAAGCCTTCAGACTATGCAGCAGTGGGCAAAGAGACAATGTAAATGCTCCACACACATACCCCTGGTGTTCTCAACCCAGTGCTCATTGGGCAGCTTTTCATGGCCTTACACCACAGGCCTATGTGGGCTCAGCTATACGGTTTAATGCTTATCAGAACCATTTTGAAGAGGGCAGCTTGGCCTCTTCCATGAAGGAACATGTTAGGGCGGGAGGGATAGCTCAGTGGTTTGAGCATTAGCCTGCTAAACCCAGGGTTGTGAGCTCAATCCTTGAGGAAACCATTTAGGGATTGGGGCAAATAGATGTCAGGGATGGTGTGTGTGGTCCTGCCAAGAGGGCAGGGGAGTGGACTAGATGACCTCCTGAGGTCCCTTCTGTCTTCCAAGGCTAGAACAAGAGGCAATGGACTTAAACTGCAGCAAGGCAGGTTTAGGTTGGACATTAGGAAAAAGTTCCTACCTGTCAGGGTGGCCAAACACTGGAATAAATTGCCAAGGGAGGTTGTGGAATCTCCATCACTGGAGATATTTAAGAACAGGTTAGATAAATATCTATCAGGGATGGTTTAGACAGTACTTGGCCCTACCATTGGGGCAGGGGGCTGGACTCAATGGCCTCTTGAGGTCCCTTCCAGTCCTAGTGTTCTATGTTAGGTACCCCAACAAAGCTGAGTTCTCCACAGCCCTGCTCTGGAAACTAGAACCCATTAAGACATTGGTTCTCACTCTATTTACCATTGTGGCCCACAGTGTGTTACATGGGATGCATCCAAGACTACCAGTATGGCCCTGAGAATGTCACATGGGCTGCAGCTGTGGGCTGACTGGGCTGCAGGTGGCCCATAGGCCATAGCTTGAGAACCACTTCATTAACAGAACCATCAGAGAACAATTTCTTCTTACCCTAAGAAGATCAGACTCAGTTACCAACTGGGTTGTTTAGTGTTTATCACTCTGGGGAGCTCAGACCCACCGTTCCCCCTTGAAACCTGAACGATAGTTGAGCAGCCAGGGATTACAGATGCAGACCCAGCATGGTCCTTCAAGGTCAATTCCTGTGCCCCTCTTCAAGAAATGGGGAGGCACACCTGTACTCACCCCTCTGGGCCATCTGTCCCATGTTTGGTTGTAGGCACGCAGCACCCAAACATGATGCACCTTTCCCTAGTAAGCCCTGCATCCTTTTCCCCTTTAAAACTGGACTGACATCCAGTTACCAAGCCCCTGGGTTCCTCATCCCCCACAGTGGCTTCTCAGACCCCCACCACTCCCTGAGGGGCTCCCTTCAAGACACATAGGATCTCTATGCAGCCCTGGGCCAGACCTGCCCCCTGCTGACCTGCCACTCCTGGGCATTTAACAGTTTGGACACCCAGCCTCCTTGCTAAGTAAAGCCTCTCCTGCCTACAGGGCAAGGGACAAAGGTTAGAGGCTGGCTTCCTCCACCCCTTGTTGCAAATCACCTAGCACTCCTGGAGAGGAATTAAAGAGACACTCTCCTGTTTCCTCAGCCACCTCTGGGGCTTTGCCCTCCACCCTTTGAATTCCAGCAGAAGATTCCTTCCGGCTGCAAACCCCCATAGAATGGATTCAGTCACGCCAACAAAAGCCATTTCCCAAAATAAAAGAGGTAAAATTCTGTGATGCAGAAGAAAAATTAGACAAGCGAGTTTCTCCTCAGTCGGCACCTGTCGCCTGGCCAGAGCTACAAGTGTTTTATGACCTCCAACCAATTCTAATTCTCTATTTTTCCCAGAGAGAAGATTCTCCTCATTAACCAGGTCCCTCCTGAGCACCGACATGTCTGCAGCCTAGGAGTGCTCGGCCATTTGTTCTGACAGCTTGGCTTCAGGATGGCCATCTTACCAGATCCTGTGTGGTAAGTGGCCAATGTCTGGGCTGCCCTTGTGCTCTGGGAAGCAGCATTTCCATGAGTGACCTGACACTTGTTCCCACTCAGCATTGGGCATGAGTGAAATTACAGTGTTAGCACCTTTCAGGCTCCTCTGGCTGCACAGGAGGCTTGGGACTAATTCCACCTTCTCTCCACCTTATGATTTACATAAGCCACGTCCCTTAGCCCAGCCCCTCGCCCCAGGCTTCTGAATTCTACCTTCTGTGTCTCAGGTGTAAGCTGAAGCTGTTTAAAAACCAAATCTTCACATTTAGGCTGCAGCATCAGCAACAGGCATCGGACTGAACGTGCCTGAGCTCTCCCAGTCCGTTGTGCAAGCCGAGTGGTCACCTTCTGACCTTCCAGGCATGCACAGTCTCTCAAAGGTCAGACTAGGGGATGTTTAGGACATGCTTTTAAGAAGTGACAGATTCTTGGTCAGCTTCATCCTCAGCAGCCAGTGGGTGACTTGCAAAGGGTACACGAAACTGGTTATTACCCTCCCACTCCCCTGAGTTTGTGTGGACTTAGGTGTGCTCAGAATGGGATCCATGGGCCAGTTAGGTGGAGGAACACCTGTTGCCCCCAGTTTGTGACTCTCCCACTGGGCCTTAGCATCCAGACACATAGAGTGAGCCTGTAGGGCACATGCCCAGATGCTGAAACATGCCCCTGGGGAATTTTTACTGCAAAAGCTAAGGCGCTGAATAGGGGTCAGCAGCTAAATGGGGCTTTGTGAAGCCCAGTGGTGCCCAACTCTGGGATTTAAATCTTTTGTGACTCTATCCCACAATGCCTGTGCAACCGGACCGCCTTGAGGACTGAGCTAGAGACCGATCCTCATGCTGGTGGCTCTCCCGGGAGCTAATCCATTGCACTGCTGATAATATGTTGGGCCTGACTTTTCTTTCAACCCTCACCGGTAACTCCTGAGAAGTCACTGGAGTTACGCTGGCATAAAAAGATGAGTTCAGACTCAGAACTGCTGTGCTCCAGCTGCAATAATGCCACGCTGCACAGGCAACTTCCAAAGACCAGCCACCCGCCTGGCACTGACACTGGCAAGCAAGAGCAAAGAGCTTGGGACGGTGTTGCCAGCTTAGCCCTTTGTCCATAGCATTCAAAGACAAGAGCTGGTCTCTGGGGCCACCTGCCAGCTGAACTTTGTGCAACCCCAGAAGGAACTGCAGTACTAAGTGTCTCAGAGGGGCAGCTGGATTAGTCTGTAGCTCCAGAAAAGAAAACAAGCAGTCCTCTGGTACCTTAAAGCCTAATGATTTTATTTCTTAGGTAATGAGCTTTCATGGGCCAGACCCTCCCCACTCCCACCCCAGCTCTGATCCAGGCCCCACCCTCAATGGTCCCCTCTCTTCCCTCCCCAGCTCTGACCCAGGCTCCACTTCCTGCCCTGTCAGCTGCTACACCTGAGGCTGGGACTCCTTACACTGCACAGTTTGCATGCCAAAGAGTCAGTCTCCATCCCAGGCTGCTTCTGCCCCACTCCAGCCTCTCCTGCTCGCAGAGGCCGGCTGCAATCAGACAGGCCAGGTTTAGTAAAACTGAAGCCAATGAATTTATTTTCTTCATGGAGTATAGGTTTTGAGAACAAACCTCCCACTGCAAACTGTAGCTAGAGGTTGCCTCTTGCTGGCAGCAAAACCCTCTGCATTAAATCACATCACTTCAAATATACAGAAGGAATCAAATTCTCGGATGTTTTTCCTCTTCTCTTTGGTTTATGGTGGGAAGAACAAATAACCACACCCAACACATTTGAGCAGACCTCAGGGCACTCTATAAACCAGCAGTCTGCGCCCTGCAGCTCTGGAGCCACATGTGACTCTTTAAGGACTTCTCTCTGGCTCCCGACACTGTTATTACAAAGTAAAAACAAAACAACAACAACCCCCCCTGATTATTTTTGATAAGTGGTGAACATCTAAAAGCTCGTATCTAACTCGTATCTAACTAGCAAACGATATGTGGGCTCCAAAGGCTGGATGACTCCCACTGGTGTCCTCCAGAGAGAGAAGGTTCAGGAGTGAAAGCCAGGAAGACAGTGCCACGAACATGCATAAAGAGGGAGGAAATAGAACACAGTAAACCCTGGAAACGCACGATTTTGAGGGGCGCTTAACTAACATTAACACGAGTTAAGTGCAACTCAAAATCCCGCTTCCCCCCGGCCCCAGTTCAACGCCCCCCCCAAAACCCCAGCTCACCGCCTCTGCATGTGGCTCTGTCTCCTCACTCCCATGCGCGTGGATCTGGCTCAACCCCGACCCCTCACCCTGGTTCAACCCCCTGTGGTCTGGCTTACCACCCTGTGTGTGGCTCTGGCTCACCCCCCCCGCCCCAAGTGCAGCTCCAGTTCATCCCCTGCTTGTGCACGGCTCCAGCTCAACTCCCCCCCCGCCCTCCCGCAGCCCTAACCCATTGCCAGGCTTAATGCTCCCCAACTGCCCCCACGACCCGAGGACTTACCTTTCAGAAGGAGCTCCTGCTGCTCCCCCCCACTGCAGAATGTGCGCTCTGCCAGGGCAAAAAGCCACCCCCCGACTTACACAAAATTCCAGCTACGCAAGGGTGCGTGGGAACAGAACCCTCGCATAACTCGAGGGCCCACGGTATGTGAAATGTTAGTGACCGTCCGACAGTAAACGTAGCTCATTACACAACCCTGTGTGCGCTGTTCTTAAAATAGGGGTTACAAAACGGACCCTTTGCCATCCTGTATTAAGGACCATCTTGTATTCACATGCATTGCGGCTCTTGAATTACTGAGTTGTTTTTTTTTTACCGACTTGGAAAACAAAAAAAAAGGCTCTTCTTGCTATTTTGGTTGCTGACCCCTGTTACAAACCAAACATTCAGCCAGCAGGACTGCTGCAGCTCCTGACAATTCAATTAGCTCAGAGAGGTGACGCTGTGGGAAACATGCACAAGCTTCAGCAAGGACGTTTCTACTGCTGCTCGTGACCTGGAATGCTTTTGGGCCACAGATCCAGCCAAAGCCCACAAATGTCAGTGCTACATCTGTATGACAAGAGACACGTCTTAGGCCATGGCTGCACAGACAAGTGGTGCTTCCCATTCATGGGGTGGGGTGGGCACAATTTAAAGGAGAGGATACATGGGGTTCCCTGGGATACCTGCCGGCTCTCTAGGGCTCCCTACCACCCTGCCCTGCTGAAGCAGATCCCCTGGTTTCTCTCAGCTGAGGCACAGAGTTGGAGTCACTACTCCCATTCCAGAGCAATGCAGACACTGTTTAACCACAGCTCTGGGTGGATGCAGTTCCAGGGTACAGTACCCAGGGAATCAACCCCCAGAAGGGATCAGATCCCCATATATATCTGTCTCTCTCTGCACAAAAGATTTGCACGGGCAGGGCTCATTGGGCAAGCCCCCTTTATGGATGAAATGGAGATCTGCACACCCATAGCTCTCCCCAGCTAGCAACCATTTACAGTGGGTTTGATTATAAACAAAAGAGAGTTTTTATTTAGTAGGATTCCAGTGATTATAGATAAGAACAAAGCACTCATAGTGAGTTACCAAAGCAAACAAAAGAGAACACACACCACTAATTCTATTCCCCTAAAAATCTGGCTACTTGTGTGTTCTTACTCTAAACAGCTGCCTTTCTGTCAGGTGAAGTCTTCAGTCAGAAGTTACCTTATGCCAGCCTGGGTGTCCTGCAAAGTTCTCTGTCTTTCTTGGGCTGTGTCAGGCAGTTTCCAAGGCAGGCTGAAGACAAAGGGGCTGCAAGATTCCTATGACTTAAATAACAAGAAGTCCTGTGGCACCTTATAGACTAACAGATATTTTGGAGCACAAGCTTTCGTGGGCTTTGCTCCAAAATATCTATTATTCTATAAGGTGCCACAGGACTTCTTGTTGTTTTTGAAGCTACAGACTAGCACAGCTACCCCTCTGATACTTGTTGCTTAAATAGGCTCCATCCCTCCACACCCCTATAGAAAAAACACTGGAGTCCCAAAATGGAGACCTGGACCAGGCAGCATGGGCCCCTGTCCTTCTATCTAGACCAACCACCTCCCAGAACTACAGGACAAAAGGCCATTTGCAGGCCATCAGGCTGATTGCTCCTTCCTTGTGTCTGAGGAAACAGGTCTTTATCCATGAAAGCTTATGCTCCAAAATATGTTAGTCTATGAGGTGCCACAGGACTTATTGTTGTTTCTGAAGACACAGACTAACTCTGCTACCTCTCTGATCCTTAGGGAAGATAGTCCTGCCCCTCAGGATGTCCTGGGGAAACTTCAGTAATGGCTGCTATTTGCACTTTTATACGTAGACACAGGCTTCATAGCGCTAACTTCACATAGGGGAATGATACGTGGACAACTATGTGATATACAGATTCTGTAGAACAAAACACCAGTCATGGAGCACTTAAAAAACTAACAAAATAATGGATTAGGTGATGAGCTTTCATGGGACAGACCTACTTCCAACACAGCTATCTTCCCATCACAGATTCTGTAGGTTACAGCTATAAACATGATGTTTAGAGATGCTTTGAACAGAATGTTACAACCTGCATTATGCGTATTTATATTCAGAGCCCATTTTCCATAAAGCAAGGGGGCGACTGATCACCTCATGTTTCTTTCCTGCCCAGGGACCCCCTGTTGCATCCACCCTAGGACCACAGCACTTTTCCTGCTCAACTTACCTATGGGGAGGGGATTTCTATCCTTCTCTCCCTGCCTTCCCCCCAGGACATGGAGCTGCTGTCTTTGGCTGTCCTTGTCCTAGCGTGTAGGGAGGAACAGAGCCCTAATTGGAGGATGGGGCTTCCTCGATTAGGAAGGCTGGAGAAAGTTCAGCAGCGGCCAGCCAGCACCACAGGAACCAGCAAAAGGCTTTGTAAACAAGGGAGCTTGGGGAGAGAATGTGTGGTTGTTCTGGTGTTGCTTCATTGATTATTTAGTTTTCATTTGTGGTTTTGGTTTTTCCTTGACAGCAGTAGCTCAGTGGTTTGAGCATTGACCTGCTGAACCTACGGGTGTGAGCTCAGTCCTTGAGGAGGCCATTTAGGGCTCTGAGGCAAATAGATTAAAACAACAAAAAAAAACCAACAAAAAAACAAAAAAAAAAAGGGTGGGGAGATGGTGCTTGGTCCTGCCAAGAGGGCAGGGGACTGGACTTGATGACCTCCTGAGGTCCCTTCCATCTGTATGAGATGAGAGTTTAGGTGGAAAGGCTGTGGCAGGGGCTGCAGTAATAGTGATCAAAGGAAGGGAAGAGACAGTGATGAGCACCAGCTGTGGGAAGTATGTAATTGTGGAACAGGTACCTGAAAAGAGCTTCATGTGTATGAAGTGCCCCCTGAGGGTGTGATGGATGAGAAGATCTGTGGTTTGCAGGTGGGAACCCTGCCTGAGTTTCAAAGGGGATTTGAACAGGTGATGGTGAGGGCAGCAAGAGATGGCTGAAGGGGAAATGTCAAAATGGACTGAAGACCTCTGAGAGGAAACAAGTGACTGTGAGAACCAAGCACAGGCCAGCCAGTGAAGGAGAAAGGGCCCAGGAACAGGTTTACTTATCTGGAAAACAAAGCTGAAGGTCAGTAGACATTAAGTGCAGGGAGCAGGAGAGAATCCACAGATTGCCTTTCACATAGGAACAAATGCTACTGCCAGGTTCTTGCTTGAATGCATGAAAGGTGAGTAGGCCAGGATGGGGAAGATGCTTAAAGAGCTAGAGACCCAGGCCTCGATAGTACAATTATAAAGTTTGTGGATATCAAGCTGTGGGGGGTTAAAAGCACTTTGGAGGACAGGATTAAAGTTCAAAAGGATCTGAACAAACTGGAGAAGTGGGTTGAAGCCAATAGGATAAAGCTGAATAAGGACAAATGCAAAGTTAGGAAGGAACAATCAATTGTTAGGAAGGAACAATCAGTGGTGCACACACACACAATTGGAAATGACCATCTAGGAAAGAATAGTGTGTAAAAGAATCTGGAGGTCAGAGTGGATCACATGCTAAATGAGTCAACAATTAACATGCTGCAAAAACCAAACATCATTCTGAGATGCAAACAAGGCACAAACTAGTTCTGCTCTCTTCTGTGCTGATTTTGCCTTAAAGTTTAAGGACAGGTACACAAACACCCATCAGGCATAGCCTAAATAACACTTAGCACAGGGAATTGAACTAGCTGAGCTCTTGAGGGCCCCTCCATTTCTGTGACCATAGGGCTAGGGTAACAGAAACCTGGTGGAATAGTAGTCATGACTCAACTACGGGTATTAAAGAATATGTGCTGTTCATGGAAGAAAGAAATAAAGGTGAAGGTGGTAGAGTGGCATTGTACTTTAATGACCAGGTAAACAGCAGAGAAATTAGATGTGATGGAATGGATAAGACAGAGTCTGTTTGGGCCAAAGTCACTTTGAGGATTTGTAACAGCAACGAAGGGTCCTGTGGCACCTTATAGACTAACAGAAAAGTTTTGAGCATGAGCTTTCGTGAGCACAGACTCACTTCATCAGATGCTGGTCTTGGAAATCTGCAGGGCCAGGTATAAATAAGCCAGAGCAAGGGTGGGGATAACCAGGTTAGCTCAGTCAGCAAGGGTGAGGCTTACTACCAGCAGTTGATCCGGAGGTGTGAACACCAAGGGAGGGGAAGCTGCTTTTGTATTTAGCCAGCCATTCGCAGTCTTTGTTTAATCCTGAGCTGAGGGCATTGTATTTGCAGATGAATTGTAGCTCAGCAATTTCTTTTTGGAGTCTGGTCCTGAAATTTCTTTGCTGTAGGATAGCTACTTTTAAGTCTGCTGCTGTGTGGCCTGGGAGATTGAAGTGCTCTCCTACGCGTTTTTGTATATTGCCATTTCTGATATCTGATTTGTGTGTGTTTATTCTTTTACGTAGAGACTGTCCAGTTTGTCCGATGTATATAGCAGAGGGGCATTGCTGGCACATGATGGCATAAATTATATTGGTAGATGTGCCAGCTGAATGAACCCACGATGGTGTGGCTGATCTGGTTAGGTCCTGTAATGGTGTTGCTGGAGTAGATATGTGGGCAGATTTAAATCTTTTCACGTACTACCAGTGGTGCACCTACCACACTTTGGGAAACACTGTCATAGAGACCTTTTTAGTGTGTTTACTGCAACAAATACTATTGGGAATTGTGTGGTTATGGGAGACTAACTTCCCAGATGAAGACTGGCAGACAAGCGCTAGTTATGATAGTAGGGCCCAGATGTTCCTTGATGTGATAGCTGTCATATTTCATCATCAAATAGGAACTGAAACAACGAGGGACAATGCCATTTGAGATCTGATATTGGGGAGTTATCGAGGACCTCACAGAAGAGCTGGTTGTAGGAGACAGTCTTGGTTTGAGTGATCGTGAGCTAATCCAATTTCAACGAACTGGAAGGATAAATACAAATAGATTTCCAGCTCAGGTCCTTGACTTCAAAAGGGCAATCTTTAAAAATTAAGGGAATTAGGGAAGTGGACTGGACTGAAAAATTCAAGGATCTGAATGTGGAGGAGAGTTGGAGTTAGTTTTTGACTTAAACCAGCTAAAGCCCAAGCAAGGAGAAGGAATTCATAGGGAAGGGTTGCAAACCAAACGAGGTGAGCAAACTCCTCAAACAGGTGATTACGAGAACGCAAAAAGCCTACAAGGCATGGCAGCTAGCAAGGGTCCACAAGGAAAGTCAGGAAGCGTTGGGATAAAGTGAGACCTGCTGAAAGCGAAGTAGAGCTCGACCTTGCCAGGGAAACTAAAACCAAGCGTAAAAGTGTATAAAGCAGAGGTGGGCAACCTGATGCCAATGAACTGCCTCCAGCCCCTCTGGGTAAGCTGATGGTGGGCCACAAGACAGTTTGCTGGCATTGACCGTCTGCAGGCATCACCTCTACAGCTCCTAGTGGCTGCAGTTCTCTTTCCAGCCAAAGGTTGCTATGTGAGGTGGTGCCTGCAAGGATGTGCTGGGCAGTTTTATCCATTCAGGTAGCACAGTCACTCAGTGAACGAACACTTATTGGGCCCAGCTGAGCTCATGAGGGAGCTCGGTGGCCAAATCCAGAGCCAGCTGATTTCCTCATAAACCCCTTGACTTTAAAGAAATGGGCCTGTTGGGTTGGTGGTGCTGGCTCCCCCACCTCCCTCTCTGCCTGGCCCAGTAGAATCCAGCGTCCTGCACTCCAAAGTCCAGAGCAATGACTGTCCTGTCCCAGAAGGCAGTCTGGGACTGGGGCTGCTGGGCTTCCTACACCGGAGTCTGGCTGTGCTGCTCTGCCGCCCGGTGGCGTGTGGGTTCCAGGCTGCGCTGCCTGGCCTATGCTGCAGAGTCCAGGGTTGGTGCTCTCCTGCCCTGCTGCCCAGCCATGCACCACAGGCTCTGGGGCAGAGCTTCCCTTCTCTGCTACTGGAGAGGCCCTGAGTTGGGGCTCCCCTCCCCGGCTGCCCAGTGGAGCCTGGAGTAGGGGCTGCCCTGTGGCCCTGTGCCTGGGGTCTGCTCCCATCTCCACTCTGGTAGGGTCTGTGGGAGGGCCAGGGCAATGGGCATAGGATGTTGTAGGGGGTTAGGTGGAGGTGGAGGTGGAGGTTTCTGTGGTTCTCAACATGCAGTGCAAGAATATTATTATGGGACACTGATCAATAGGTTGGGAACCCCTGATCTCATCTGACCTTTTGCACATTGCAGGGCCTATGCCAATCTGTACAAAGCAGGGGGACAGTTCTTTTCTTACTGTCAATATGTGCACCTTGCCCACATGCTCCAGCCGGACACTTGAGAAAGAATCCTCTAGTAATGCCGACGCCTCCCCATCTGGAGCCCCAGCCACTGGTGCTGTTGCTGCAAGCTGTTGCAGTTCAGCTACCTGCAATTGTATGGTGTCCCATCATACAATCTCTCCCATAAACGTATCAAGCTTGGTCTTGAGGTCAGCTAGCTGGTTTTTTGCTCGCTGCTCCGCTTGGGAGGCTCTTCCAGACTTCACTCCTCTGACGGTTACAAACTTTGGCCTAATTTCAAACCTAACCTTAGTGAGGCCTAGTTTATAGCGATTGTTTTTGCGTCCACAATGGTGCCCAATTTAAATAACTCCTCCCGCTTCCTGGCATTTTTCCCTCTGATGTATTTAGAGAGAGCAATCACATCTCCCTTTATCCTTTGGATGAGTTGCCTCCCATAAGGCAGGTTTTTTCCATTCCTTGGCTTGTCCTAGTAGCCTAGTAGCTTTGCACCTGTTTCAGTTTGATGTCATCTTTCCTAAACAAGGGAGACCGGGAATGCACACCATACTTCAGAGGAAGGCTCACTTCTGCCTTGGATAATGGCACCAACTCTTCCATATCAACTGAAAACACCTTGCATGGTGCAGCCTAGGACTGGCTTTGCTTTGGTCATGGTCATGTCACAGTAGTGCATCATGGTCACATTGTGACCAGCTAGATCTTTCTCCTCTTCTATCCTTTCCAAATGATAAGTATCCAGCTAATAGCAGAAACATCTCTGGCAGGAACTTGAGGGCCAGAGTAAAAGCTCTGATGCGCTGGTAATGCAGCCTGCAGCCTGGAGTTTGCCTACCCCTTCTCTAGGTGCTGAGCAGGTCACCAGACAGGGTATGGCCACACTGCCACTAAACCGCATGGCTGGTCCATGCCAGGTGACTCGGACATGGTGATTAGGCAAAGGGGCTGTTGAATGGCTGTGTAGACACTGGGGTGCAGACTACAGGCCCACCTCCCCATCCCTCTCACCCGATAGGGGCTGCAGCTCAAAGTGGAACACATGCACCTCACTTACTCAGCCCGGTTGCTCAAGTCAGCTGACACAAGCCGCTACGGGCTTTTAACTGCAGTGCAAACACACTCCCAGAGGCCTGTGTTTTGGCACCATCCCAGCACATTAGAGATGTTGAGCCAATTGCCTTTCATGGGCCTGAGCTTTTTCATCAGCCCAGCATGCTAAACTGGTTTAGCTAGTGACCTCACAGAGTGCTGTATCTTGAGATCAGCCCAGCTACACAGCGATGCTGAGCAGGAATGTCAAATACCGGCTAGGACCAGGCTAGATTCCAGGGCTTAGTTATTAATTGGCAGACCACAAATCCTTTCTGCCAGCCCCTTCAAAAGCCAATCTGCAGCCATTCCCCAGCATCGGGTCATGGGCAGTCTGCAGCCAGTTTTTCCGAAAGGAGCCACTCTCGCAAAGCTCGTGTTGTTCTCACGGCGCCTGTTTCTGGTGGGAGTGTCACCAGCGTCAGAGGTGCACAATAACATGTCAAGCCAAACTCACCCCAGGTGTAATTCCACTGAAGTCAGTGGAATTGCCATGGGTCTCCCTAGTGCTTATGTTAGGTAACCCACACACCCAGGTGAGAGTCACGGTCCCATGTAGTGGCGCCTAGGCCACTTACAGAGAGAAAGACCGAGCCCCTGCTACAGCCTTAGCTGAGTAGCAGGTGGCTTTTTGCTCAGGTGGTAGAGGCTCCTGTATGAAGCTCCACAGATCCCGGGTTTCAGGCTGCTTCTGGGCAGTTACATTTGCACCTCGCAATATTGATCAATAATGAATAACGGGCTCATTGATAACCAATAACTGATGCCAGTCTTCAGTGGGATTCTATGTTTAGTGAGAAGGGTTCTCTAAAGTTTGGCTTAGTCTACTAATAAACTTTGGCTAAGTCAGCTTTAACTGAGCTGATTGCTCAATAGTTGGCAAAGACAGTCCCTCTGCAGACCGGTGTAACTAACCAACAGCTGTAAAGGGCTTTCCCCTGAAGTCTGTGCCCAGTCTGGGGGTGGTCTTACTTTCCCCTATGATTCCGAGGTAGTTCCACCCTTTTAACCATTTCCTCTTTATAGGCACACACTTCCCTTTCTCTTAGGCTATTTCTGAAGTTTCCTGTGCTGAGCTAGTTGCCTTGAATTTGGCAAAATATCATCCACATCAGTTTTCAGGCTGGGCTAAGGGCAACAGCTCAGTACGAGTCCGCCCTCCGAAATCAGCATGATCTCAAGTGTGAAGTGCCACAGGAGTCTGGCTCACAGGGAAGCCTTCAAACCTGTCTTTGTTTATTAGCTTTCGTGGGACAGACCCACTTCTTCAGGTCTGGAAGTTGTGATGAAAGTAAACTGGCACAATGAGAATTTAACAGAAAGATGGAAAAAATGAAATGAAAACTGACGAATCAGCTACATAGGACAGAAGAGGGGGAAGAAAATTACTTACTGCAAGTGCCTGTTAAGTTAAGTGAGTTGCCTGTGGTCACCACAAATAGCAAAGCTGGGGAAACTGTCCTTGTAATGCATAAGGTAATTGCTATCTCTATTGAGACATGGGCGCAAAGTGTCAAACTTGAGAATAAACGCTAGTTCAGACGCTTCCTTTTGTAATCTGGTGTTAAAGTGTCTTTGTTTTCGGGTGCAGGTGTTCAGGTCTTGAATGCTACGGCCTGCTCCATTGAAGTGCTCACTGACGGACTTCTGTGTGTTCTGATTCCTAATCTCTGATTTGTGTCCATTCACGCAAAGTGATTGTCCAGTTTGTCCAATATACATAGCAGAAGGGCATTGCTGGCATGTATAACATTGGTGGAGATACAGGAACATGAGTCCCTGATCTTGTAACTGACCTGGTTAGGTCCAGTGATGGTGTCTACAGAGTAAATGTGGACAGAGTTAGCAATGGGGTTTGTTGCATGGAAGAGTTCCAGGATTAGCATTACTGTGGTATGGTGATTGGTTGCATGTGAGAATTTTCCAAGGTTAGGTGGTTCTCTGTAGGCAATGACAGTCCTCTCACCCAGGGCCTCTGAGAGTGTAGCGTCATGTTCAGGTGTAGGTTGTGGATAGTCAATAATGCACTGAAAGTTTTGGGTTGCAGGCTGTAGATGATGACAAGTGGTGTTCTGTTATTAACCTTCTTGAGCCTATCTAGAAGTAGCTGGTTTCTGGGCATTCATCTGGCCCTGTCAATCTGGTAGTTTTTACTTCTTCAAGTAGGTAATTCAGTTTTATGAATGTATGGTAGAGATCTTGAAGTTTTTGGTCTTTCTCAGTGGGATTGGAGCAGGTGTTGTGTTTTAAGGCTTGACTATAAATGATGGATTGTGTGATGTGTCCTGGATGGAAGCTGGAGGCATGTAGGGAAGTGTAGCAGTCAGTGGGTTTCTGACAGAGAGTGGTATTGATCTGGCCATCAGTGATTTGTACTGTGGCATCCAGGAAATGGATCTCATGTTGAATGGCCAAGGCTGAGATTAATGGTGGGGGTGCAGTCGACAGTCTAACAACGACAGTCAGTGCATGTAAGCACAACCAGTAGAAGGGAAGGGTCCCTGTTTTCAAGCCCATGCTTAGTCCAGCTAACAGTCCTGCATCCTCTTCAGGCACAAATAATGCTCCTCCCCGGACACACGCTGGTTAGAGGCTGTTGTTCGGATGCCGACCTCCCTAGATGGATGCAACTCTACTTGGATCCCTGGCCTTGCTCTTGATTTGTATCTTAAAAAGACTGAGGTCCGGTGTGATTAACTTTCACCCTGGCAACAATGTTTACCTGCCACTGGAGCCCTGTGGGTGACACATTTCAGTGGAGCAAATAGCTGTCAAGGAGCAACAATATTACTGGGATGGGAAGACAAGAGACTGCCAGGGCCTCATTCATCCCCAGGGAATGGCTGGTGCCATGGCGGTTGCTAATATACGTTGGACATGTAGAGATCACAGTTCCCTGGTTTCTGGACTCCAGCGTGAGTTGCAGCTTGCAGAGATTGTCCCTCAGCACTGAAGAGAAGAACAAGTGCATTGTCATTGTTTGTAGCACGCTCCAACCAAGAGCAGAGCCCTGCTAGACACACAGAGTAGTAGTTAATGTTTCTTAGGGGTTTGTGAACTAGGGACCTTTCACATGTTCAGCAAACATGTGAACCACTACACTAAGAGATACACCCTGCCCCAAAGAGCCGCTGGAAGGGAGGAAAAAAATCGCCACCTGCCTTTGACAACAATGGAAGGGCTCAGAGAGGCTCAGGGCTAGCTCTGCAAAGGGATTTAGGTGCCTAAACTTTCTGCCAGTGTGCATGTGCAAAACCCCAGTTCTAACCCCCACCCATTCCTTTCAGAGAGACACCTCCCACAGGCCCTTGCAAGAAAGGTCACACCTGGCTTACGTATTTACTACCAGGAGAGGCTCAGGACCCAGCTCTAGTGACTAATTTTGGGAGCTCCCACCCGAGCACTCTGGCTTCTGCGGGGCCGAGCCCTCCCTGTGAGCATAGGAGCCAGGCCCAGGTGGCTCGGGGTGCAGCTGCACACCTGGCTTGAAGTGGTTTCTATCATATGCAGGTTTACAGGTTGATTCAGTGACTCAGCACCTGCCCTGTCCAAAGCAGCCCTGCTCATGTGCTGTGCTGGCAGGCTGGTGTCTGACTCCAGGCCACAGATTACCCTAGGCTGCAAGGTGCGATTGCAGCCCTGAATCCGAGCCCCTTTTACATAGCTAGCCCTGGGCACTTAAGCACGTGCTGAGCTCATGGAGGAAAGTGGCCTGGGGGCAGCCCCGAGCCTGCCCTGCTGGGGGGGTGGCACATGAGCTGTCTAGCAGCATCAGTGCTTGCTGACCCAGATCATGTAGGAGTGCAGCAGCTGGGCGAGGGGAGAGCTGCAGGTCAGGACTGAGGTGAGATGGCTGAGCTCTGGGACCACTGGACCAGTCTGGCTGGTGGGTCACCCAGGGGCACACTGGCAGGCCAGGAAAACTTGCCCTGCCCTTGGTTGCATTGTGCCTGGGTTCCCACAGTGCAGTTAGCTGCAGGTGGTACATTCGGCCACCTCCTTTACACACAGGCAGAATGGAAGGAAGCAAGGTCTGGTTCTGAGCCTGTGGAGGACAGAAAGGGCTTTCTTCTGCAGCCCAGGCTGCCGTGAGCTGCTCCAGAGAAGTGACATCCCTGGAACAGAGAGAGAGCAGTTAATAAACAGACAAGCAGGCCATGCCAAAGGGGTGTGTCCCGCAGGCAGGGTATGGCAAGTAAAGATAGTGCCATGGGGGTGGGGGGACTGACTGGCTGAGTGACTCGGTACACACCATCCACTGGGTGCAGCTGACGAGTTTGATTAAAGCTTCGCTGTGATTACGTGGAAAGAGCTCGTCCAGCTGTGTGTGCTCGGCTCTCGGAGCAGGGACTCTGTGCAGGCCAAGGTAAGCTGAGAACCACCTCCTGTCTCATTGAGTGCTCTGTGCAGGGCTTTGTTCTACGGCAGCACAACAGAACAGAGACCTGCCGCAGGACTGGGTGCTCCAGGGTCACAGTTCACACCCAACTTCCTCAGAGGCCGCTGCTGGGGTGGCAGAAAGCAGCACTGTGTTGCTCATTTCTCCTCCAAAGGCTCAGTAGCATGACTACAGCAGAGCCATTCCTCGGCTAGAGGAACCAGGTTTATCTCCAGACAATGGCAACTCCCCATGGAGATTCTCCCCCACCGGAATTTGCAGTCTGTGCTGTGTCACACAGGGAAATAATTCAGGGCTCACTTTCTTTCATGCCCTAGCCCAGGCATGCTCATGGAGAGCCTTTCCAGCCTCTTGGAAGATGCTGAGGGGCTCCACAGAGCAGAATGCCATGTAAATAAGTTAATGGTCTCCTCCGTGGTTTCAAAGCTCCCTTGTCCAGGACGGTCCCTTGGGTCACTCTCTGGGTGGGGCTGGAGGCTAGAGGGGTATTTACCATCAGCTATATACTGGAAGATAAGTATCAGAGGAGTAGCTGTGTTAGTCTGTATATTCGAGAACAAGAAGAAGTGCTGTGGCACCTTATAGACTAACAGATATTTTGAACTATAAGCTGTCATGGGCTAGGACCTGCTTCATCAGATGCATGAGTGGCTGGGGCAGGGGGGGTGTTTCAGAGGAGTATTTAAAGGGGTGGTGGTCCCAGTAAAAGAGAGGGCCAGAGCTGACAAGGTCTGTTCAGTCAGGGTGGAAATAGCTCATTGTCAGTAGTATACATAAAGAGAGGAGAAAAAACAAGTCAGATCAGTCAGGGGGGATGTGGCCCATTGTTGGAGTCTAATGTGGAGGTGTGAACTTCCAGCTCAGAGAAACTACTTTTGAAAGGGGCCAGGCACTCCCAGTCTCTGTTTAATCCTTGGTTGATGGAGTCAAATTTGCAAATGAATTTCAGCTCAGAGATTTCTCTCTCCATTTTATTTTTGAAACTTTTTTGTTGTAGGACTGCTGCATTTAAATCTGTTACTGAGTGTCCAGGGAGACTGGAGTGCTCTCCTACAGGTTTGTGTATGTTGCCATTCCTGATGTCTGATTTATGTCCATTTATTCTTTTACGTAGAGGCTGTCCAGTTTGGCCAATGTAAATTGCAGTGGGGCATTGCTGGCACATGATGGCATATATTATATTAGTAGCTGTGCAGGCAAAGGAGCCCCTGATGGCATCATTGATGTTATGTCCTGTGATGATATTGCTAGTGTAGGTATGTGAGCAGAGTTGGCAGTGAGGTTTGTTGCAGGGATTGGTTCCAGGTTGAGAGTTACTGTGTTGTGGTCTATAGTTGCTGGTGAGAATTTAAGGTCGGCAGGCTGTCTGTAGGCAAGAACAGGCCTGTCTCCCAAGGTCTGTGAGAGTGAAGGGTCATTGTCCAGGATGGGCTGTAGAGCCCTGATGATGCATTGGAGAGGCTTTAGCTGGGGGCTGTATGTGATGGCCAGTGGTGTTCTCTTGTTTTCCTTGTTTGGCCTGTCTTGTAGCAGGTGGCTTCTGAGTACCCGTCTGGCTCTGTCAATCTGTTTCTTCACTTCCTTAGGTGGGTATTGTAGTTTGAGGGAAGCTTGGTAAAGGTCTTGTAGGTGTTTGTCTCTGTCTGAATGATCGGAGCAAATACGTTTGTACCTTAGTGCCTGGCTATATCGTGCAGTGTGCTCTGCATGGAAGCTGGAGGCATGTAGATAAGCATAGCGGTGTGTGGGTTTCTGCACAGTAGTGTCCAGGAAGTGGATCTCTTGTGTGGACTGGTCCAGGCTAAGGTTGATGGTGGGGAGGAAACTGTTGAAATCACGGTGGAACTCTTCAAGAGCCTCCTTCCCATGGGTCTAGATGATGAAGATGTCATCAGCGTAGCGCAGGTAGAGGAGGGGCGCTAGGGCACGAGAACTGAGGAAGCGTTGTTCCAGGTCAGCCGTGAAAAAGTTGACATACTCTGGGGCCATGCGGGTGCCCGTCGCAGCGCCACTGATTTGAAGGTATAAATTGTCCTCAAATCTGAAATAGTTGTGGGTGAGGACAAAGTCACAAAGCTCCGCCACCATTTGTGCCTCGGTCTCATCAGGGATAATGTTCCTAACAGCTTGGAGTCCATCTTCATGTGGGATTTTGGGGTAAAGGGCCTCTACATCCCTGGTGGCCAGGATGGTGTTTTCAGGAAGGTCACCAATGAATAGTAGTTTCCTGAGGCAGTCAGTGGTATCTCCAAGAAAGCCGGGAGTGCTGGTAGGTGTAGGTTTGGTTGGGTCCCTTCATCTACAGCCTCCTGACAACAAGTCAGTAAAGGGCTCTTATTCCAAGGTGGAGCTCTCTTGAGACCAGATGGTACTTCATTGCCAGGTGAGGAGCAGAGGACATAGCACAGTTCCTCTGTCGCTGCACCTTGACATGTTAACCAGGAAGGGTAACTGGCTGACTCAGGGGCTATACACGAGAGCTGCAGCACATGCACTTCAGAGCGAAAGTTGCCAAGTAAATATAAAAGGGTCGGGGTGTGATCGAGACGTAAGTCTGCATCAGGGACAGTGCAGTGTCCAGCTGCCTCAGGGAGGCTGAGGCCACAGGAAGCTGCTTGCTGCCCAGGAGGATGGCATGCCAGGATCCTGGCACATCCTGCCACTGTGACATGCCCCCCCGAGCTGATGCACAGGGACACAGGCTATTGATGGCTTTGACTCCTCCCCACCCCCTTGAGACAACTTACACCCCATCCCATGTGTGCCTGGAGATACCCCCCTGCTCCCCATTGGCTGTGGCGGTCCCTGTGGCACCAAGGTGAGCTGGACTCCAAGCGCCTCCCCACACTCGCAGTCAGATGTGACTCTCAGCCTGTGGGCAGGGGCACAGCGCGGCACAGACTCATTGGCACAGGAGCCGGTGAAGTCCATCTTTGAGGGAAGGGAGCCAGGGGCTTGGGGTCTTTAGACTCCCCACTCACAGCTCCCTGGTCCCAGGCAGGCTCCTCCCGCCTTTTGTTCTGCTTCCTGGGCAAATGGCGTCAGCTGGTCACAGCCCCTCCCAGGCTCAGATAACAAAGGGCACTGCCCATTGTGTAGGCTCAGGAAGTCCCTCTTAGTGGGAGTCACACCGGAAAGTCCCATCACCATCTAGTCAGGGATGGGGAACCTACCGCCTGCAGGCCAGGTCTGGCCCTCAGCTTGCCTGAATCTGGCCTGTGAGGCTGAGGGTCAGCCCCGCCCGCCGGCAGTGAGGCACACCAGCACCTTGGCCCCCCACGCTGCAGGGGTAGCTTTATTTCACTCTAGCACCAGTGAAGTAGCAGCTTGAGCTCGGAGCCCCACCACCACTGTGGGGAGCAGGGGGCCTGTTACCTCAGCTTGTGATACAAGCCAAATGCAGACTGGCTAGGGATGGGCCCAGAGCCCATGTGCCACTCGGCCACAGAGAACAATGTTCCACTGACTCTCTGTGCATCCTCCTGGCGCGCAGCTCGCCTCGCTTCCGGCAGCCTGCCCGGGTACGCAGAGGCACCAGCCCGTACTAGCTCCTCTGGCACTCCCAGCACTAAATCTTCTTGCTCTTGAGCCTGGGATTCCCCTGGGAGACTCCTGGTTGTGGATGTGGCTGCCCTGAAATCCACAGCCACCAACTACTGTCACCAGGTGCTAGGTCTGTGTCAGGGCAGGTCTGGGTCTGAGGGTGGGAGAGGAGGTGGCTAGAAGAGCTCCTTAGCTGCTGACTCAGGTGGTCCCAAGGAGTGTGTGTGGTTATCTAAGTTGGGCTGTGCCTCGGCTCTCCTGCCTTTCTGGGTCCTGGAGCCTTGAGACAGGAGCCTTCCAGCTCTTCATTGGCTTTTCCTGAGCTGGACTTTCCAAGACACTTGATGGAGTTTGCTGTGGGTGCTAATAGCACAGGAGAAAATGCTTCTTTGCCTGGGTCTGGGGCTGCTTTTTGGCCTGATAGGCTGGCGAATGAAAGTGGTCTGCCTGCTTGGGACAAGCAGAGATGCCTAAGGGATTTGGTCCATGGTGTTACTAAGCCTTGGCCTTAGACACAGGGACTGTGCCAACTTGGCCTGAAAGTCCAGGGCTGTGAGAAAGTATTCGAGGCAAATGTGGGCCAGAGCCTCTTCTCCTCATCCAGAAAACAGGCACAGAGTCTTCCTGTCAGTGGGACTCAGCCGCTAAGGAATCACCTTCCACGACTAAGGCCATAAGCTCAAGCACTGCAAGCCAGGGCAACTCTGATGCCCAGTGCTCACATGGGTGCAGTGCCTGGGGCGGGGGGGTCGTGGAGCAGCATCGTTAGAAGTGGATTTTGCTGAACCTTCCTCTTCTGTCCACCAAAACACAACCTGTGTGTGTGAGTAAGAGAGCTGACCCCGAACACCAGCAACCCCTGATCGTGTAGGGCATTGAAACCCAGGTGCAAATCTTGAGAGATGGGCTGAGTTTAATGCCCAGGAAGAAATGCACCAGCCATGCTGGGGTGTGAGGGTGTTGTCCAGGGAGTTGTGGGAGTGTGAACCGCCTCTGCACCCTCTGCTGCCATCACCACTCATGCAATCAGTTCAGAAGGGCAGCTGTTTACATGTATGGGGTGCTGCTGCTGAGAACAATGACCAGATGTAGGCTATGGCTACACTAGGCATTGCCTACACTCAGAATTGGCCTATCTGTGCTCGGCGTACTTGGCCATCCCTGCTGAGCACTCACAAGGAACAGGGGGCTTGACTGGGACCCCTGAGAGATCGATTTTGCATGTCCCTACTAGATACACAAAACCGAACCCAGGAAGATCGACCCTGAGGAGGTTGATCTTCCAGGCTAGTGTAGACATAGCCATAGTCAAGTATCAGGAGCCGTGTCTATGGAAAACCCTCTGTTGCTGCGAACAAATCAGCATAAGCAGCAACCTCACTGGTATCAGGTAGTTTCTTGTGTCCCCAAGTGCTAATGTGACTTGTGGTGGGAACCCAAAACTCAGAAGGTGAACGCAGGGCTTTGAGAAAACCAGCCACGTTGCGCCACAGCCTGCCTCAGAGCAGGAGTCTCTTGGGACCCTTCTGTGTCCGTAAACACTGACTATGCTGTGAGAATGAAAATCTCGGCACAGAGCAGGGAAATGGGTTCTGCTGTGTAGCGCTGCTCCGGTCAGCGCTGGGCAGCTCAGGCATGGCCAGACATGGTAACACCACCGTCAGGCCCGCAGAGAACAAGGACACTCAGGCTCCCCACACTCTGATGCCTAGGGCACACCTCACACATACCTGCTACAGAGCGGCCCCTTGCCAGGCTCCTCAGAATCTATTTTCAGGGAGATGTGTCTAGGTCAGGGGTGGGGAACCTGACCCCCACCAGACCTTGTCTGGAAAAATCAGTCAGGTAAATGAGATGAAAACCCCCCAAAACAGCAACAAAACTCCCAAACCAACACCCCCCCAAAAAAACAACAAAACCCCCAAAACAACAACTCCCCCAACAGCAAAACAACCCCCAAAATCCAACAACCCCCCCAAAACAACAATTAACCCCCCTCAAGGGTGTGGCCTCAAGCAGAGAGGCAGAAAACAGAGCCCCTCACCTCACGCATGCGGCTTGGGGCGCCAGGGTTCCCCTCGCACTCCACCCCTGTGTTGGGGGGCAGGGAGTGCCAAGACTCTGGGCTTCCACAACCTGGGTTAATGCTCCAGAGGGCCCCGAGGGTGAGTACATTTTGTGGGGTCGCTCTAAGCTCTGAGGGTGGGGCCAAAACTGGGTGGTTCAGTGTGTGGGAGCAGGTTGCTGGGCAGTGGGCTGGGTGGGGCATAGAATGCAGGAGAAGGGCGGAGGGGTGCAGGAGAAGGGTGGTGGGGGGTGCAGGGCCTGGAAGGAAGATGCCGGACTAGGCTGGGGTCTGGATGGCAGGTAGGTGCAGGGGTGGAGGTGGGGATGCAGAGACAGGGTGCAGGAGTGAGCGGAGGGTGGGTGGGCAGGGCCTGGGCAGGGGGTAGGGTGCAGGAGCAGGCTGGGGTTCAGTGTGCAGGGTCTGGGTGGAAGGACGTAGGCCGAGACTGGGGCCTGGATGGGAGAGGGTATGCAGGAGTGGGGTAGTGGTGTCTGGCCTGGAGGGTGCAGGGGGTGGGGGAAGCTGCCTGCTGCAGCTCCCGTGAGGGGTGCAGGTGGCTCCGCACTGCCCCGCGCTGGAAGAAACTGCCCCACACCCTCCCACTGCATGAGCTGTGGGCCTCCTGGCCACAGGGCTCCTGAACCAGCTGCAGAACTGATGGCTCAACACATCACACATCCTGTGTACAGGTCTGACTCGGCAGTGCCCATGGGCCTGCCTGACCTTTGTGGTAGAACTGCAGCATCAACCCTAACAGTCACCTGTTCACCTGACAAAGAGTTCCCCACCCCAGGTCTGGCTCCCCACACTTCCTCTGGCTGGGGATAGAGGTGGGCCTGGGAGCTCTTCCTGGCCAACGACCAGGGCAGGCGGACCTCACCAGGCTTCCCTGTAAGCTGAGCACTGGGGCGGCCAGCCAAGAAAGCGTCAGGTGCTGCCCAGCAGAGCACCCATCGGTGTGTGGTTCTGGTGGTGGGGCACATAATATTTATTCTGCACATGAATGGAAAAAATTAGAGGGAACTTTGCACTTGGCCACTTCTGTGAAGGACACCTGCTTTGTTTTAGGGGATTTAGTCAGCCAACAAAGCCAGCAGCCGAACTGCTTAAGTTACTGTTCCTTCCACAAGTCACAGTCCTCACAATACTCCCTTGTTTCCAAATGCCCAGCAAAAAAGAGAAGGTCTGTAGCATGCCTGGCAGGCTGTCGGCTTCCATCTGTTCCCGCCAGAGGACGATGCTCTGGGTAACCCCACAGAAATAACCCCTGATTGCGACAAGGTGTCTGTTGGGACCCACTGTGGTAGCCACTGCAGCAGGTAGGAAGCTGGCAGACGACACCTTATGCAAGAAAGCAGGCAATCTGGGTTGTGCCATTCCCTGAGGGAGGTACTTTGACAGGGGGATGGTCGCAGAAGACCCCTTGGGACGTGCCTGGTGCTCCGATCTGGCCTCTGACACCCACCTTCTTCCTCTCTGGAGATCCTCCAGCCTTCTGTCCTGCTGAGCCAGATCCTCTGGTCTGCCCCCAGCCAAAGCACAGAGTTGTGATCACCACCCCCTGTGGAGCTTTGCAGGCACTGTTTAACAACAGCGCTGGCTGGCAGCAGTTCTAGGGCACTGCAGTGTAGCCAGACAGAACCCCCCACTTTTCAACCATCAGCTAACACGCACCCAGGGAATCAACCCCCAAAAGAAACCAAAACCCCAAATAATTTTTTCTCTCTGAGCAAAAGATTTCCCCAGGGAGGGCTCATGCGGTAACCCCCTTTACCAATGAAATGGAGCCCTGTACGGTGGTGGGCCTCCGCAGGTGATAACCGTTTACCTTGGGCTTGATTATAAACAAGAGGGGTTCTTTTTTTAATTAAACAAAAACGTAGGATGTAAATGGTTATAAGTAAAAACAAATTACCAAGTGACCAAAGTTACCAGCCTTTTGGGGTCTTCCAGGGGCATGAATAGTGGCTGTCATTAGCCCCTTTAAAACTATAAGCAGATGTACGTGCCGTTTTTCTAACGTCACACAGAAGAACGACACAGGCACAAAAATAAGACAGACAGATTCAGCAGCTGTAACATTAAAAAGGATAAGTTACACAGGCTGTTTGGTCCAAAGCATTGCTGAGTTGTGTGTGTTTATAGTCGCAACCCATTTTCCATAGAGGTTGTGCAGGTGGCGTCCATCTGAGGCAGCGAACTGCTACCGCCTTTTGCCTGTTCAGACCATGAGCTCTGCAGCACAAAAACTGCCTCTCACCATATAGTTGTGCAGAGCCTAGCACAATGGAGACCTGATCTCAGCTGGGGCTACACACTGATTATGGCAGCAGGGCCTGGGGAGAGAAGTTGTCTGTGTGGCAGCCGCGTCAGGTTACCCATCACGTAGTGGTCACTCAGAACCATGGCTAGGTTAATGCTCACAAGCAGCCTGCCAGGCTAAGCACAGCTAAGCACCCCTCCGTCAGGTAGGTGAAGAAACTAAGGCAGAGAAGATGGATTAGTTCATGAACGTACAGGAAACCCATGGCAGAATCTGGATTGATCCCAGGAGCTGTTAGCCTGTGCTTAAAAAGCAGACACTGAAATATACCACTCCCACTAAGGGACTGTCAGGCCCAGCTGTGGCATCTGCTTATAGTGCCCCCCTTGGTGAGTACTATGGGTATGAAGGAGCCGCAAAGAGAACTTGAAATTAGAAGAGGCTTTTTCTGTGGGTCCAGATTGCCATGTGCTCAGAACCCACCTGGGGGTGGGGGGCAGATTTTCACATGTTCTCAGGGTGAAAGATGCACAGAACATGCTGACCTCTCTGGACAATGTGGAGGCCATTGCAGACACAGAGCCCTTGTGAAAATTCTCAATTCCTTTGTTCAGCATTGTTGTGGTTAAGAAGGGCCATACTAGGTCAGCCCAGTGATCCAGCTGGCCCAGTATCCTGTCCTCCAACAGTGCCCAATGGCAGGTGCTTCAGAGGGAAAGAACAGAATAGGGCAATTACTGGGTGATCCTTCTCATGTTATCCAATCCCACCTTCTGGCCATCAGAGGCTTAGGGACACTCAAAGCCTAGGGATGCTTCCATGACCATCTTAGCTAACAGCCATTAATGGGCCTATTCTCCATGAACTTCTCAGTCTTTTTTGAACCCTGTTGTAATCACGGCCTTTACAGCATCCCCTGGGAAGGAGCTCCACAGGCTGACCGTGCATTGTATGACTTTCTCTTTTTGTTTGTTTGAAACTTGCTGTCGATTAATTTCAGCGGGTGACCCCTAGGTCTTGTTTTAGGTGAATGGGAACAAAACCCTTCGTTAGTTACTTTTCCCACACCAGTACTGATTTCATAGACCACTATCTTATCACCTTGTAAGTCTCTCTTTTCCAAGGCGATCAGGACCAATATGGAAACTGTTCCAGACCCCAAATCACTTGTGTGCCCTCCTCTGGGTTGACGCTGAGAGTAGCAAACAGCTATTGCTGTTCTCCTAGAGCTGGTTATTCTATTTACTGCAGGAGGAGAGGCATGTTTAGAGTCCTGACAGTGTCTGCAATCTTGTCCCTTTCTGGGGGTGGTCTGAACGCAGTGAGGCCTTCTTGGTTAACTCAGTATGGCGAGGCTTTGCTTTAGGAGCTGAAGCGATCTGCTTTGATCCCGCACAGCTGACTATGCCTGTGAGTAAGCACACCTGCTCATGACGCAGGTGTGGTGCTTGTTATTGCACGTAACCTGTGCAGCTGCCACACAAAGGTTATTTCCTGCACTGGGCACTTAGGTGCCCGGGATTCACATTGTGAATGATGGACAGGAGGTGTGTTCATTCCATGTGTCTGCTTCACTGCTGAAGCTTGTGACTCCTGGCTGGCCCAGCTCCTGTTTGCAGAGGATTAAGCATTCCGGGAGCGCCCCACATCCTGTTTTGCAAATGGAGGTGGGTTGCTTTGTTTGTTTCAGGTCGTTATTCTCCCGACACACAATAGAGAAAGAAACCAAAGCAGAAGTGACATGCATGCCAAGAGCTCTTTAGCTCAGAGGCAGATACAAGATCCCATGTCAATGGGTGCACAATACCAAGGAGCAGGGGGCTCAGTAGGTTAATGGCAGGTATCAGAGGGAGCCCAGATCTGTGAGGTCTCTGACGTTTCCATGGAGCAGGTGGGCACTGCCCCCTGTTCTGCCTCTCCCTTGCCAGGGCAGGCATGGTGCTCACAGCACAGGCACAACAGGTATTAACCCCTAATGGCTCCTCAGCCCCATGCACCAGGTCACCTCGTCACTCCCTCAGTTTGGGTTCAGCTGCCGCTTCATGGTGAGGGGTGGCCAGGTCAAACCAGGCGGTGCATACGCTGCCAGGCCAGACTTAAATGGGGCTGTGTGCTGCTGAGCAAGCGACCTAGCCAAAGGCCATCCGTGTTCCGACCTGGTACTACTGAGCGCTGTGCGGAGAGTGTAAGACCTGCTGTACGCTCTGCAGTGTGCCCGGGCATGTCATGGGGCACAGAATGGTTTAATGATGGGGACTCTCTCGCTGCACCACTGATTAGTATAATCAGAATTCAGCCCTTGCCTAGGGTCACCTACAGGCTTCTGTTGTCCATCAATTCCTGCCTTTTGCTGACCATATCCAGAACAGGCTTCTTAGTCATTTCTTTGCTGAGCACAATTTGAACCGGCAAGCACAGAGAGTGACTGCTATTAAGTCGCAGAGGGGAGCCATGTTAGCCCGTAACTTTAAAAACAACCAGTCCTGAGGCACCTTAAAGACTAACTCATTTATTAGGTCATGAGCTTTTGTGGGTAAAACCCTCTTCCTCAGATGGGTTGGAGTGGAAATTGCAGAGGTAGAGGTATAGAAAGCAGCAAAATACAAAAGAAGTTACTCGTCAAGAGCAGTTTTGTTTCTATTCTGATTTACATTTCATTGGTAATTTCCCTGGAGTTACTCTGGGTAACAGATGAGGATGAATAGGCTGAGAGATTCCAAGGTCAGAAAGCCCCATGACTCACACTGACCAGATGTCTGTCCCCGACCAAATCCTTTTGAGCTAGAACATGTCTTTTTTAAAATCCCATTTTAAAATACTGTCGGTGCAAAAGGGATGCACCTTGCTACTTACTTCTGGAGAGCATCCCCAATTCAGGTGTGTGCCAGACTGCCTGCTTGATCGCCCTGATTAGCTGGTGCCTCCAGGTGTTTCTCTGCACAGGATTATTCCGGTAAGCAGCCACAACAGTGACATTATTGAAAGGAGCTCAGCTGACTTCAGTGGGACTAGGTTTTAGCCCAGCCAACTGACCTGTGCGAGCCTAGGGCTGACATCTCTCCATATATGGGAAGCCAGAGCCTTTCGTGTTCTCAGTGGAATCCAGCACAGGTGATTTGCACATGCTCCATAGCTGCTCTGACATGCTATTTGGAATAGAGTCAGCCTGTTACATATGCATGAATGTGAGCTTAGAAAGGAGCCTGAGGAATTGGATTGACATCACCAGTTTGGTTCAGAAAGCCCATGGCAAGGCAACAAAGTTCACGGGGCCAGCTTCACAGCAGCACTTGGAAGCTGAAAAGCTCGTGTAACCTTAACCGTCTCTATAGTTATCTATCCTTATTCTCCCCGGTCTTTCCCCCACCTTTCTGTCTCTCCTGCTCATTTTCCCTTCCACTCCTGAAACCCTTCTAATCTTTGAAACTTTTAATGGCTTCCCAGCAGATTATCATAGAATCCTAGGGCTGGAAGGGACCTCAGAGGTCATCTAGTCCAGCCCCCCCCTGCTTCAAGCAGGATCATCCCCATCTAAGTCATCCCAGCCACGACCTTGTCAAGCCGGGACTTAAAAACCTCTAGGGATGGAGAATCCACCACATCTCTAGGCAACGCATCCCAGTGCTTCACCAACCTCCTGGTAAAGTTGTTTTTCCTTATATCCAACCTACTCCTCTCATTCTGTAGCTTCAGACCATTGCTCCTTGTTCTGCCGTCTGTCACCAATGAGAACAATTTCTCTCCGTCCTTCATTATAACTTTTAAAATGTGTTACCTGCAGCATTTTGCATAATGCATCTTCAAGTTATAGCATGTTGTTGTTTGTAAGCATATTTCCATAGAACATACCAGTGCAACAGCACAAGGATGAAGGCTTTTCCTGTTTTTGATTAAAATAACAAAGTGGGCACTTCCTGATGGCCGAGCTACATCCTGAAATTGTGGGTCAGTGGTTTATCAGAACAAATGGAAGCATCCAAGCCGAAGGAGAGACCCTCGGAGCATTACTGTGGGCACCAAACAGAACCTGACATGGGGAAGTGGTGGCAACAGATATTGGTTAGTCTGGGTTAGAATCGATTCCTTTACCTGGTATCCCTGACTGGCTTCCTTTGCCAGGTCAGAATTTGCTGTCAAAACATTTGGAAAATATAAACAAGACCTCCTCATCTGACCAGCAGCAGCAGGATTAGCCAATAGCCTTCGCTTAGCTTGTTGCAATCTACATTATACTGACGACTCTTTCCTGAGGGAGTGAAACCTGTAAGCCTACCGAGAACAAACCCCAAATCCTGTTTATAAAGAAGTGACTTTTCCACTGATGAGGTGGTGTACAGGTGGGTGTGGGGTCATGCCACCTGTAAGGTCACTACAGAGACAATAGGTTCGAGCTCATGACACTAAAGAACTGTGAGGACATCTGTCAACTTCCCCATAATTCTGCTTTTTAGGCATCCTCTTCATCTTACTAACATCCTCTCTTGCAGACATGTCGAATCGACTTGTGACATAAACGACAAGAAGTCCTGTGGCACTTAACAGACTAAATGATATTTGGAGCTTAAGCTTTTGTGGGCAAACACCCACTTCATCAGACAGACACGAAAGCTTATGCTTCCAAAATCTGTTAGTCTATAAGGTGCTACAGGACTTTTCATTGTTCAAATGACATAGAAACTTAGCTCACCCAAGGTCTTCCAGCTGTTGACTTTGGGTAACACCCAGTGCATTTGCTGATTTTTTATGAACTCATTGATGATTCAGGTACAGAAGAAAGAGACTTCTGTTAACTTTGCCATCTTTGTTGATGCCCTACTTTTCCTTCCTTCCGACTGGAAAAATGGATGTTTGCTTACCATGGAGGGGAATGAGGAAAATGTAATGTGGGAAGACGATGTCAAATACCAGTGGACGTACCCAGAATGCTATGGGGAGGAGGGAACTGTGGGACAGGTTGCCACAATGCACTGGTGCAACAGTCAATATTTGCTGATTGAGTGTGGCAGCAATAAGTCAACTTTGTGAGGAACACATTGGGAGGTGACGATAGTCAAAACTGAATGTGTAAGATCCAGCGTTATGAAATCAATGTAAATTTGCATTTCTCTCATAGTGTAGACATAGCCTAAGACAGAAAGCCCAAATCTCCTAGTTTCAGATGAAGAGGAAAACCATTTATAACACCTAAGCTACAAACTATCAGAGACCATAAATCCCTGTCCATTCATTGTCTCCCCATTTTCCCCCCCAGAAGTGGCTGCCTTTCAGAGATGGGTGAAATGATTCGTGCACATTTGTAAAAGCCTTTAGGCCAGACTGCCCCATTAGAGTCAATGGGATGACATGTGAGTAACTGCTTCTGAGGGGAGAAAGAGTTTCCAATCTGGCCCTTTCAGATTAAGCTCTTGTATACAGAACTACAAGGATTTTACACCCCAACCTCCCTGTGTGCCAGATAATTTTCCTAGTGGGAGCAAGTAGTCTGATGAAATAATTAGTTGCTGGTCCTAGCAGCTGCCCTGCTGCGTGATGATGATGGCGATCACTCATTGCCGAGTATGATCAACCCTCGGCCTTGCTGGAGCACCACTTGCTCAGTAATGTACAGGGGAGTCTGTCCCCCAGCTACAGAGTGTTCAGTGGTGACTCTTGCATACAATCCTTGAAAGATTTCTCTTGAATTATTCTTTCCATAAGCAAACGAGAAAACAGGAAATAAAATGGTCAGACCAACTCCCTTTTCTGTCATCAAAGTCATTAGCAAAGTCAGAACTAAAGGGTGCCCTGCTCTCCAGGTGGTAGCCCTGCCCATTTGGCCATTTCTAGGCACAACACAAGGCTCCAGGAGAGCTATATCTCTCTGTCCCTTCTTTGGTCTCTGAGTAACCTGCTCGGGTGTCAGGTGTGGGCCCCAGGTTTTACCTGCCCAAGGGGGAAATCATGTGATGCTCTTGCTCTTTGGGTACATCTGCACTTAACAGAAGATTGATAAGTTTGTGGTCAATCTGTTGGGGTTGATTTAGTGTGCTAGTGAGGTTGCGTAAATCAAACCATTAGGGCTCCAACACTGGCCCTGGTACTCCTTGGAAGACGGGGAGAGTTCTTTCTGTCAACCTGCTGCTGTCGGGATGGCAGAAAAATCGATTTCAGATATGTTAACTCCAGCTATGTAATTCATGGACATGGAGTTGTGTATCATAAATTGAGTTTTCCTAGTAGTAGACAGGGCCCAGGCTACACATTGGGCATATCCCCTGGCCTGACCTGGTGCTGTGTTCTTCCCTTCAGGACTCTAAGCAGTGGGAAGTCAGTGGCCAAGCATTACACCCTAGGACTGTGTATTTAAAGACCACCAATAAAGCATTTGGAGAGCCTGACTCTCAGCCCATGTTGGCTATGGCAACCCACTGATTCTTCATTGGATTCCTGCCAAACGAGGTCTCAGATTCTCTTCTCTTGGTTTCAACATTTAGTAGCTGGAGGAAGGAACAGCAAGTTTCTTTTATGCTTTTCTTGTGGGATATTTTGTGTGCTATTCATTTCAAGGATTGCATTGCTCTTTTAACTCTCACTATTCACTGGAATTCACCTTTGAGCAATTTCTTTTCATATTTCAGATGTGTACATAGGGTGCTGTATTTCAATATTCTTTTTCCTTCCATTTCCCTACAATTCTCATCGCTTCCAGAGTACACCAAACATTTAGAAAAACAAAACAAATCTTTTATAGCTTTTCTAGTCTACAAGTTTTTAGATTGTCTCTAATTCTTTTATTTTAGTTCCTTCTGGGCTTATAATGGAACAGGAGACATGACAAGTGCAGGAACAAGATCAGTCATCCACATAAGTGAAACATGTATCTGATTTTTAAGGCAGACAAAAGTAGAGTTATTAATTTGGGTTGAAAATATATTGGTACTGAAGATCTACATGTGTATACAGGGTGGCTCTGTAGATATATACCCTTTAGGGATGAAGCAGGTCACCAAACAAGTTGAAATTTGATTAACTTACAGGAAACAATGGTTCATGCAGCAAAGGCAAACAGAAGTTACCCTTGTTTGCCAGTTTTTGGGGCATTACTTTTAAGTAGCAGAGGGAAGGCAACCAAAATGACTAGGGGGCTGGAGCACATGGCCTAGGAGAAAAGGCTAAGGGACTTGGGCTTATTAAGTTTGCAGAAGAGAAGAGTGAGAGGTGATTTGATAGCATCCTTCAACTTCCTGAAGGGGGGCTCTAAAGCAGATGGAGAGAAACCGTTCTCAGTGGTGACAGATGGCAGAACAAGGAGCAATGGTCTGACGTGACAGAGAGAGAGGCATAGGATGGATATTTGGAACGACTGTTTCACCGGGAGGGTGGTGAAGCACTGGAATGCGTTACCTAGCAAGGTGCTGGAATCTCCATCCGTACAGGTTTTTAAGTCCCAGCTTGATAAATCCCTGGCTGGGATGATTTAGTCCTGCTTTGGGCAGGGGGCTGGACTCGATGGTCTTCTGAGATCTCTTCCAGCCCTATGTTTCTATGATTCCTTTCATATTGAAAGACTCACACCCCAGGGACTGACAGCAGTTTGAACGTTTCATTTGAACTGCCTGTTTCTTATTCCCCCCGGGAACAGAGGTGTGGCAAACAGAATTATATCTTGTGATCTTTTTTTTTATCCATAGTAGAGGACTAGAGTGATGTTCTTCTGATTGAAAGGCCAGAAAGACCTATATGTATCAACAGATCCTAGGTATATTTGATTGCTATATGTTTCAAATAGGGAGCAGGAAAAAGCCTCTGCTTGTCACGTGCCCAACCAGAGAGACTGTGTAGGCATCACACTCAGGGCCCGATTCTCCTTCATCAAATCATTGAATCATTGAACAATAGAGCTGGAAGAGACCTAAAAAAGCCATTGAGCCCAGCCCCCTGCTCTAAGCAGGACCAAACCCGTCAGATCAGCTCCACCAGGGTTTTGTCGAGGCAAGACTTAAACACCTCCAGGGATGGAAACTCCACTACTTCCCTGGGTAGACCATTCCAGTGCTTCACCACTCTCCTAGCGAAAAATTTTTCCTAATGTTCAACCTGGACTTTCCCAACCAAAGCTTGAGACCATTGTTCTGTGTTCTGCCATCCGTGACCACTGTGAACAGCCTCTCTCCAGCCTCTTTGCAGCCTCCCTTCAGTAAGTTGAAGGCTGTTATCAAGTCCCCCCTCAGTCTTCTCTTCTGCAGACTAAACAGTCCCAATTCCCTCAACCTTTCTTCATAAGTCATATGCTCCAGCCCCCTAATTATTTTGGTTGCCTTCCACTGGACCCTCTCCAGTGTATCCACGTCCTTCCTATAAATGGGGGCCCAGAACTGAACACAGTACTCCAGATGCAGCCTCACCAAAGCCATATAAAGAAGCATAATTACTTATCTGGATCTACTGGCAACTCTCCTCTTGATGCAGCCTAATATGCCATTAGCTTTCTTGGCTACAATGGCACACTATTGACTCATGTCCAGCTTCTCATCCACTACAACTCCCAGATCCTTTTCTGCAAAACTACTACCGAGCCAGTTGGACCCCAGCCTGTAACAATGCTTGGGATTCTTCCAGCCCAAGTGCAGGACTCTGCACTTGCCCTCACTGAACCTCATTAGATTTCTTGCAGCCCAGTCTTCCAATTTGTCTAAGTCAGTCCTTGTATAAATTAGGCTTAATTGAAATCACTTTAGCGTAAAAGCTGTGTTCACAGAGGAGAATCAGACCCCTCTTGCTCCAAACAGTTTACTTGACGTCATGGCTTTCTTCCCTGATAGTTTGGACTCTGCAGGCAAACAGGCATGAGTCAGAGGGAATTCCAGGAAGCTTTCTATTTTGCTGAAAATGCAAATACAAAAGTTTGAGCCTGGATGGTCAAGTTGCTAGAGCTGTACTGAAGAGTAGCCATGATGGCACTGCAATTGTCAACCTCTGGAGAGAAAGCTGATCCCAGAAGCCTAACAGACCTACTGTCTAGAGAGATGGGCAACTAGGACTGGCTCTGAGGACTGGAATGACCTATGTAGTTGCAATGGTGAAGAAATGAATGAGCCCTGTTGCTCTTCTTCAAACTTCTGCAATATTCAAAGGGTTAAGACCGAGCTCTGCACGGTCTATCGTTCTTTTTGCAGCTAGAGTTGGCGTGTTCTCCCTTGGAAAAACTGTCATGGGACTTTAGTAATCAATGTTGTTATGGCTTGTGTACAGTGGACGTAAGCTACCCAGAAAACCAGGGCGTTAAAAACCCCGCTTCTAAGTGACTGCAGGGGCTAGCGAACATGAGTAGCTAATGGGAGAGTTTTGCGAGAGACTGCTGTAGGTGAAGGAGGAGAGATTACATGTCCCTTGGGGTAAGTCTGTTGTCTGTAGCATGTGTATCTCCGTGTCGTGTGCCTTTTGCTTGACTGAAATGTACTGTGGTCTGTTTGTTTGGGGGACCGTGTGTGCTGATGCTAACGCTTTGCTAGATGTGGGGTGAGAGCTTATTAACAAGGTCTTTACCCCTAAGCCCTTTAGCATCATCAACCCTTAACCAGCGTTCCCTGTAAGTTGAGCGCGTGGGCAGCCACCCCGGAGACTGTCAGGTGCTGCCCAGCTGCTTAGCAGAGCGCCCACAGCCACCCACAGTGGGCAGCATGGCTAAGGCTACACCATGGTTTCTATTTTGGGATACATTTGTATCCCAAAATAGAAGCCCCGGCATCAAGCACCATGCTCGAAATAGCAGGGCATTTGTTAGCATGGTATTTCGTTCCCGCTACCCCTCGTTGGATGAGGGGTAGCCGGAAGTTTGAAATAAGCACTTATTTCGAACTCTGGTGCAGTGTGGCTGGCCCTGGGTTTGACATACATTCCTTCCAAGTACCTAATGCAATTTGTGCAACGCAAATTGCATGTTATTTTGAACTAGGCCTATAGCATAGCCCTTGCCTATGTGTTTCCATTGGTGGTGCACACCCGTACATGCCTTGGGCACAGAACAAAATTTATTCAACCCACGGATGGAAAAAAATGATTGGGAACATTGCCCTTCACCAGGGAGCAGGGCCATTCCTGAAGACCAATGCGTTAGAAAGCCCCCTGCTATGGATGAGAGGAGCTGGCGAACAGGGGCTGCTAACAGGCGTTTTCTGAAGGGGAGTATTGCGGATCACCTGGCCTTCTGACAACTACCCCATGCAACTCACCCATGTGGACACTAATGACACTGCGAGGTACCACCCTGAGCAGATCAAACGTGACTGCAGGGCTCTGGGAGTACAGGTGAAGCAGTCGGGAGTGGAAATGGTGTTCTCCTCAATCCTCCCAGTCCAAGGCAGGGGCTCAGGCACAGACAGGTGCGTCTTGGAGGTGAATGCCTGGCTGTGGAGACGGTGTTGCCAGGGGGGCTCTGGCTTCCTTGACCATGGGATGCTGTTCCAGGAAGAACTGCTTAACAGAGATGGGGGTTCGCCTACTCTGGAAGAGAGTATTTGGCCACGGACTAGCTAACCTAGTGAGGGGGGGCTTTAAACTAGGTTCGATGGGGGCAGGTGACCAAAGCCCTCAGGTAAGTGAAAAACATGGAGGCCTAGGCGATGGGTTAGAAATGGGAGGGAGCCTGGGTATAATGGCAGGGGTAAAGGAGCGATATGGCAGACCTGTGAGTTCAAATCAAATCGGTAGCTAAGCTGTCTGTATACAAATGCAAGGAGCGTGAGGAATAAGCAGAGCAGCCAGTGTTGTACAGGAGGTTCTCAGCCTGCAGCCCAATCAGCGCAGAGCTGCGGCCATAGGACATGCTCAGGGCCATTTTATTGGATGCAGCCCACAATGGTAAGTCCGTTGAGAACCACTGGACTAGGCAATCCCAAAGGTCTTATCCGGCCTGACAAGCTGAGAACTCATGGAGCACCCCCGGTGGGACAGCAGAGCTGTGAGGGGCCTTTTGGAATCCGCACACCTAAATTGGTCCCATCATAGAGCTGCCAGCTCCCCACCAAACAGGCGCCTCAGGGAGGGGGGTCCTGTCCCTGCAGCGTGTGAGAGATCCCCTCTGGGTGTGCATGTGTTCCTGGCAAACGGCAGCTGAATGGGATCCCAGACAGAGTATCAGATGGCTCCCTCCTGCAGGTTCTCCTCACAAGGCATAAGCTCCTCAGTGTTGAGCCCCAGAGCACGGCTGCTGCTGTCTCCCCCAGCCTGTGCTGGAGACGAGACCACAGACTTTGTCCTGGGACATGGCGAAGGTTAGCCCAAGCGCCACGGTGGGGTAAAGCCAATGTGTGTAGAGGAGAGGTGGCAGGCACAGCTTGGGAGGAGTCTGGAAAGTTTGGGACCAATGGTACAGAGATGGCCTCTTGGAGCCCTCCCTGTGCAGAAAAGCCCTGGGTAACCCCTTTTTTGTCAAACATGACCTAAGCAGAGGTGTCAACACGAGGCTTGAAATAGGAACTCACTGGCAGCCTTCTCGACTAGGAAACTGAAGATAATATTTACCTTCCCTTATCACCTTGGGTGCAAATGAAATGTTATAATTTAACCTCTGGAATGTGCTGCTCACTTTACAAGGCCTCAGAGGGAGTTTACTGGAGGAAAGAGGGAGAAGTAATCTACCCCCATGAGCTCATTCTGCGGGAGGCATGGGTTTGATACACAGGAGAGCTGCCCTTGCAGGAAGCTTTCCTCCACCCAGGGTCCAGGCTGCTTGGCCACGCACAGGCGGTATAGCATAATCACCTTCAAAGGGAGGCCCTGGGCAAAGCTCTCATTGCCGCTGGCTTCCCACAGCAAGGATTTGCCTTAAATCTGGAAAGGTTCTACCCTCAGGAACTGCCTCTCAACCCTCTGGAATGAACAGTCCAAAGCCTGAAGCTGCAGCCCTCCAGGTGAGTCCGAGGGCCAGACACCCTCAGCACAACTCAGGGTGGGATTTCCAAAGCTCAGAGTCTGGCAAATTCTCCTCCCCTTCAGAGTTGCGGAACGAAATAGTGATTGGGTGACAAGTCACCTGCAGGACACCGTGGCCAACACATCACTCTGTAGCTGCCTCAGACAGCTTGTCCAGGGTCAGGTATGTCCAGCTGGACGTTTGCCTCCGAGCACGGTCAGTGCGGACTTGGCCAATCTAGTCAGAGCTGCCAGATGCTGGGTGCACAGGCCCCATGCTGAGCCTGAGATGCAGAATCCTGGCAGCTCTGCCAGGCAGCCAAGTCTCTCCCTGTCTGTGAGTCTCTAGGGGAGCGAAATGTGATTCACTTGCTTGACATGAGGTACTCCACACCATTGCAAGCACCTCTGGCTACCATGGCAACAGGAGCCTATAACCATAGTAATAAAAAAATCAGTGATCTGCCACTGTGAGGCCTCTCCCATAACAACAGCTGCTATGGTCAACACCTTGATCCCATACATACTCCATGGGTGACTACTGGCAACATTTCACTGTATTACCATACAGTGTTCCCTGTGTCTTTCCCCTCGAAATAAACCCAGCGCTGGTTGTGGCATTATCAGCCATCATGGGGGTTCTGATGGCTTTAGGCATCGCACTCAGTGTCAGACCTGGAATTCCTTGGCCGATATGACAACGCTGCTGCTCTTGTCTTGCTCTAGACATGCTCTGAGATCCTCCCAAGATGAGTCCCCCTTCTTTCAGCTGAGCCGCTTGATTGTGGCCTGGGACAGGGAAAGGTGTTTTTTTCCAGTCACACAGTATTTGAGATAAAGTATTGGGAAGTGGCAAACTGCTGCCATCTCTTTCCAGGGTGTTGTGTCTTATGACAGATATATCCGGTCATAGGCTCCAGGCTATATTATGAGAGATCATTTGCTGCCATTAGTGCAGGTGGGAGACGTGGGCAAACAGCCTTGGACACTGCCCTGTCCACTCATGCTGACAGAAGGTGCCACAGTGAGTGGGACAACCCTAATAGCCACTCTCCTTGGTCAAGGAGTCCACAGCCACCAAGGAAGGGGCAGTTCAGCCTCTGCCAAAGCAGCCAGCTAGCACCAATTACAGCAGTTGTTTTTGCAGGCATTGTTTTGAGGATAAAGTCCCACTTTGCAATGGGAGGGCAGAGCTCTGGGTTCAGGGTCGGGGTGTTAAGTGGGAAAAGGGGATTGAATTTAAACTGGACAAGGCTGCACGGGACCCTTAACAAAAACAGTCCTCTAGCCCGAATGCTTCCTCATACCAGTATCTATCTCCTGGCGACCACTATCCAAGTAAATAAATAAAGCAAGTGAAACGATATGTCAACTGAACAAGGGATGGTTTATTCAGAGATAACTTACAATATGTGGGAAAAACAGGTAAAGGAAGAAATAGGTAGTAAATCAATACAAATCTTAACAACGATAATAGTCAGTTCCCAAAAACCAATACCCGAATATAATAACGCATTTATACTAACCTTTTCCACAGTTCCTGCTGGTTGCCTAGGACCTATGACCTTTGGACTAGTTTAAAGTCCTTAGGGAGGAACACAAGGGCGATCCCTCGATGGAGAGCTGTTTTTATGGTGATCCTGTCCAGTGGGCGTTATTGGTGACAGTGGATCTGGAGGCAGGGAGCAGTAGAGGTTAATTGGAGTCCTGTGGTGTCTGTTGTTCTTCAAATCGAAGCCCACTGCACACTGCCACTAGGACGGTCAGCACCCACAGAAAGGTCAGTGCTGGCCTTATATTTCCCTTGTGGTGGGAAAAATCTAATGTAACAGCACCCCTGTGGGGGGGACCTCTTAGGAGTCTCTGAGGTAAAGCAAAAGGGTAGGAAAAAATCTACTGTGTCAGAATCAGAGGGGTAGCCGTGTTAGTCTGGATCTGTAGCAGCAACGAAGGGTCCTGTGGCACCTTATAGACCAACAGAAAAGTTTAGAGCATGAGCTTTCGTGAGCACAGACTCACTTCTTCAGATGCTGGTGTCAGAATGACTCAGCACAATTCAGACTCCATTTTGTATCTCTATATAGGATATGGAGTGTACCTAAGTCACATGACCACCCTCCATATTCTCTTAGGGGCTTAGGATTTCACTCCCAACAGGGGTTAGACTGGACTTCTCAGCTGTATGTCTACAAAACGTCCAGTTGTGAAACTAAACCTCAAAGGTGCCCAGTAGTAATGACTATCTGAGTCTACAGACAGCTGGGAACAGAGAAGGCGATGCAGCTGCCATTCTCGCAGTGTTTATTCTGAGACCTGGTAATTGCTCGCTGAGTTAACATTCTCACAGGAACTTTTGCATGTGAATTCCATAAACATCTGCGGAGGCTGTTTAGGGTTTTTGCCTATCTTGATAAGAACACAGCTAGCACGCCAGAGAGTGAATTCAAATTACATCCTAGTGGGGACATGGGCGTAATGCCCCCTAGGGTTCGGGCGGTCCTCGGGAGGAGCCTGATAGGGAAGGGCCCGAGACATTACAGTCGGGGTTTCCAAAGGATGATTAATACAGTGAATAGAATTACACCCACCAAGAAAACCACAACTCCCTGAGGGGTCTCTAGGTTCCAGTAATTATCCAAAATAGTCCAGGGGTTAGGATGGGTTATACTGATTGACCCCCTCCCTTTTGTTGTAATAATGACAAAGTCTGATTCTTTAGAAATGACAACTGTATTGTTCAATAAGTAAATAAACTATTCAAGATAATAAGCAGGTTACAATTCTTTATTCACTATTACTACTTATATACTTATATTTCCCAGCTATTCAATTCTACTTTCTATATTACTAAGTGAATTCTACAGTTAACAACTTACACTATTAGAATTATCAAACCCTTTCTGTAACTATGAACTGAAACTTATCACTCTATTGCATGTACACTTACAACCTTATACTTACAAGTCCTGTGCTAATTAGCAGAAACATTACGTGTTGCAATGGATTCGGTTACGAGGCCTGAGTTACGCCTGGAGTTCCGGAGAGGTGGTCAGACAGGTGATCAGTCTGCTGGACCGGCGCTTGGAGATACATGTGCTGCTACCTCCTCGAGCACCGGTTGGGCGGGGTCTTTTATACCCTTCCGAACCGCCCCCTCCCCTCATGAACATGGGGTGATTTTGATAAGCCAATGAGGGAAACAATTTAGGTGACGTGCTGGGTTGCTACCTAAGTTCGCTTTTTTTTAAGGTTAGAGCCTGAGATTTGGGCGTGAAATTTTGGCGCGAATAACTTTGGTATTCTGCCTGACAACAGGATGTGGTTTGAGGCCCAGACAGAGTGCGTGGCAATGCCTGCCTCGTGAGCATGGCCAGGCCAAATACAGGCACTTGCTTAACAATGGGGAGCAGCAAGAGAGAGGCTGAGCTATGGCTGGCTAGAAGGGAACATTGCTTTTGCGGCATAATGATAATCCCTCGCCGGACATTGCTTTACAAACCAGATGAGAAACACGTCCATCCCTGTTGCAGATAAGGAACCCTTGTTGCATGCTAAACAGCAGTGTTCCCCAAAGGCCACATCAGCCAGTTCTTTGAACTGCCCTTCTATTTTTCTGCATGTGTTTGCAGGTTACTGTTACAAAATGAGCACCAAACTGAGCCGCCTCATTCCCGCCCTTCTGCTAGTGCTGGTTGTGTCTTCAGCCATCGTCCTCATTCTCAGCCTGGTGAAGAGGCAAAACGTTTTCTTGCCATCTAGCAACAAGGTGAGTCCCTGAGCTACAGGATACAGAGGCGAGTAGCACTGTATGGGTGCCGGGAAATGTCAGCGTTTACCTAAACATGTAAAAGCTTATATTTTTAGCAACAAGCAACAGTGCATTGCCATAGCTGGGCAAGTATAGACTTCCCAACCTCTCCACACACCTAAGCTACGTCTACACAGGGATGCTACATCAAAATAGCTTATTTCGATGTAGTGACATCGAAATAAGCTATTTCGATGAACAACGTCTACACGTCCTCCAGGGCTGGTGCCGTCAACGTTCAACGTCGACGTTGGGCAGCACCACATCGAAGTAGGCGCTGCAGGGGAGCGTCTACACACCAAAGCGGCCCACATCGAAATAAGGGTGCCAGGAACAGCTGCAGACAGGGTCACAGGGCGGACTCAACAGCAAGCCGCTCCCTTAAAGGGCCCCTCCCAGACACACTTGCACTAAACAGCACAAGATCCACAGAGCCGACAACTGGTTGCAGACCCTGTGCATGCAGCATGGCTCCCCAGCTGCAGCAGCAGCAGCCAGAAGCCCTGGGCTAAGGGCTGCTGCACACGGTGACCGTAGAGCCCTGCAGGGGCTGGAGAAAGCGTCTCACAACCCCTCAGCTGATGGCCGCCATGGCGGACCCCGTTATTTCGATGTTGCGGGACGCGGATCGGCTACACGTGCCCTACTTAAACGTTCAACGTCGAAGTAGGGCACTATTCCCATCTCCTCATCAGGATAGCGACTTCGACGTCTCGCCGCCTTATGTCGATTTCAACTTCGAAATAGTGCTCGCCACGTGTAGATGTGGCGGGTGCTATTTCGAAGTTGGCGTGGCTACTTGGAAGTAGCCGGCACGTGTAGACACGGCTCTAGAGTGAGAAAGTAAAACAGGGGCAGAAACCCACATGTGTTTGAAAAACACAACAGACCACACAAGAAATTATTATTATTGTTGTTTGAACAAAAGGCCCCCAGCCAGCATCCAGGCTTCACTGTATCAGGCCCTGTGCAAATTTCTAACCAAAGACTTTTGTGTGGGCCAGCTGGGATGACGAGTACATAATTTCATGACTTTACAAAGTCACCAGTGCTCAGCCCCAATGTTCAACCCCAGCATGTTTTCCAAAGGGACAGACTTGGTGAAGGTGGTGATGGACCATTGTGTGCTCAGCTCTCTTTGTAAATCTATCCAAGCCCAGCTACAGTGACCAGATAGCAAATGTGAAAAACAGGGAGCGTTTAAGGGGGGGGAGCACAGGCAGTGAGATACATGGGCTACTGGTGCCCCAACGCCCCACCGTCCAGGAGTGACAAGGAGGGTTTTCCTGTAGTGCAAGAGGAGAGGCTGAACCTTGCACATCAACTGCTACCTGAGGCTTCTTGGGCTACTGTCTTGCACAGGGTCAGCATTAAGGAAAATGGTTCCCTGCATAAATTTGCATTTTGGTGCCCTTGGCCCCTGTGATCATGGTGTCAAGAGCCCTAACTAGGTATTTTTGTGCATCCTTTCCTTCAAAGTAAGAAAGGTCTCTAGTTTGCTAATTGATATTCATCTTTACTTCAAGAAAAATCCACAAAAATTATTAATTAGCATAGGAATATGGCCAGCTTAAACTCTAAAAGGATGCATATAAGAAATGGAAAAGTGGACAGTTGATTAAGGACGTGTATAAACATATGGCTGGAGAATGCCAGGGAGTATTCAAGAAAGCGAAAGCACAATTGGAACAGCAGCTGGCAAGGGATGTGAAGGGTAACAAGAAGGATTGCTACAGGCATGTTAACAATAAGCAGGTTATCAGAGAAGGTGTGGGGCCATTATTGCATGAGAGAGGTAACCTAGTGGCACAAGATGTAAGTAAAGCTGAAATACTCAATGCTTTTTCCGCCTCCATCTTCACGGACAAAGACAGCTCCCCCACTATGGTGCTAGACAATGCAGTATGGGAAGGTGGAGGAAAGCCATATGTGGGGAAGGAATGAGTTAAGAACTATCTAGAAAAAGTAGATGTACACAAATCCATGGGTCTGGATTTAGTGCACCCAAGGGTACTGAGAGAACTGGCAGACGCCATTGCCGAGACTTTGGCCATTATCTTTGAAGACTCTTGGAGATCGGGAGAGATCCCAGATTACTGAAAAAAGGCAAATGTAGTGCCCGTCTTTAAAAAAGGAAAGAAGGACAATCCAGGGAACTATAGACCGGTCAGCCGTACCTCAAGCCCTGGGAGAATAATGGAGGGAATCCTAAAGGAATCCATTTTGGAGCACTTGGAAGAAGGGAAAGTGATCAAGAGTAGCCAACATGGATTCACCAAAGGCAAGTCCTGCCTGACCAATCTGATTAGCTTCTATGACGAGGTAACAGGTTCTGTGGACGTGGGGAAGTCAGTGGATGTGATATACCTTGACTTCAGCAAAGCTTTTGACACAGTCTCCCACAACATTCTAGCCCATATGTTAAGGAAATATGGGATTGGGTACATGGACTATAAGATGGATAGAAAGCTGGCTTGATGGTTGGGCCCAGCGGGTAGTAGTAAATGGCTCAATATCTGGATGGCAGTCGATTTCAAGCGGCGTACCACAAAGCTTGGTTCTGGGACTGGTGTTGTTCAATATCTTTATTAATGACCTGGATGAGGTATGGAGTGTACCGTCAGCAAGTTTGCGGACGACACAAAGCTAGGAGCAGAGGTAGATACATTGGAAAGTAGAGATAGGATCCAGAGTGACTTGGATAAATTGGACGATTGGGCCAAAAGAAATCTGATGTGGTTCAGCAAGGAGAAGTGTCGAGTCCTGCACTTGGGACAGAAGAATCCCAAGCATTGTTATAGGCTGGGGACTGACTGGCTAAGCAGCAGTACAGCAGAAAGGGACCTTGGAGTTATGATGGATGAAAGGCTGGATATGAGTCAACAGTGTACCCTTATAGCCAAGAAGGCTAATGGCATATTAGGATGCATTAGGAGGAGCATTGTGAGCAGATCTAGAGAAGTGGTTGTTCCCCTCAGTTCAGCACTGGTGAGGCCACATCTGGAATATTGTGTCCAGTTTTGGGTCCCCCAGGATAAAATGGATGTGGATGTGCTGGCGCAGGTTCAGCAGAGGGCAACGAAAATGATTAAGGGGCTGGAGCACATGACCTATGATAAGAGGCTGAGCAATTTAGGCTTATTTAGTTTACAGGAGAGAAGACTGAGGGGTGATTTAATAGCAGCCTTCAACTTCCTGAAGAGGATGGTGAGAAACTGTTCTCAGTGGTGACAGATGGCAGAACAAGGAGCAATGGTCTGAAGTTACAAAAGGAGAGGAGTAGGTTGGATATTAGAAAAAAACTACTTCACCAGGAGGATGGAGGTGGTGGATTCTCCATCACTAGAGGTTTTTAAGTCCTAGCTTGACAAGGTCCTGGCTGGGATGACTTAGTGGGGGTTGATCCTGCTTGAAGCAGGGGACTGGACTAGAAGACCTCCTGAGGTCCCTTCCAGCTCTAGGATTCTATGTTTCTATGATGCTTAACACTAAACTTCCCAAGTTTATAATGGTTGGGTTTGGGAATACTTACTACACTCTTGTGATGTATTTTACTCTAAATTACTCATATAAATTCTCTCCCTGAACTCTGTGTTAGCCTTGTGTTTGTCTGGGAACCCCCGGACAAGTTTGACCCATACTTTGAAAGTTCTGTGTAACCCCGGCTCTACTGCAATGTCCTATAACACATCAGAGCTTCTGCCAATGCCACAGACACAAGATCTGAGTTTGGGATGTTGGAAATATTGCATAATGGAACTGATGGGGCCACAGCTGACAGAAAGATGGATTGCGAATAAGAGACCACCTGTGGCTGGGTTCTGAGCTCAGAGCATGTATGTGCAGGTTCCCAATGAGCACCACACTGACTGAACTTCTCTCGATGCCCAGACGTCCACAGGACTGCAGCAGAGAAAAGTGTAGTCAAAAGCTTAGAGCCTCGTAGCCTGAAGCCTGGGCAGGGAGCTCCACAGGCCCCGGGGAGTGGGGGGTCAGTATGAACACCAAAGAACATTAAACTCAAAAAGAAAATAAGAAATCCATGAAACTGCAAGAAAGAAAATGCAGTTGGCCTGGTGGGGTAAGCTGGTGTCTCTCTGCGGGCTGCTGAGGCAGGGCTGGAAACCGATTGGCTTAGTGGAGTTAGCCTGCGTACGCTAGGTAAGCCAACAGGATCAAGGGGCCCGCCTGTTTCTACTTTGTCTGCCACTGAGGCACAATTCAGAGGCCTCTTCAGCTAAGGAGCAGACGTGTGTGCTTCTACTTCCCACTGACCTATCCAGTCTCTGAGCAAACCTTTGGGTGGGGATGATGGAAGGGCCCAGTTCCTGCTCTGGCTTATCTGGCCCATCTAATCTTGATTTCTCCCTGCAGTACGGGATGGTGTTCGACGCAGGCTCATCCCACACCTCTCTCTTCGTCTACCAGTGGGCAGCTGACAAAGAGAATGACACCGGAGTGGTCAGCCAGACATTATCCTGTGATGTTCAGGGTCAGTATTCCTGCTCAGCTGGGAGGGAAACGCAGGGTTGGAGGCCGCTCGGAGATTTCTTATGCTGCAGGGCACCTGGGTGGTGGAAACATTGGGTGAAGCATCAGCCTGGTGGACCAATCTCTGCTACAGCTGGTGACCATATCCTACCGACACTGGAGGAGCGCAGTGGTTACAGCAAGAGGTTCTCCGGGGATTCCTTTTTCCAGCTGATCCTTGGCACCATGCGCAGCCACTGGCCACAGCAAGCCAACCTGACCTGGGGCGGCAGGTGGGCAAGGGACAGCCCACAGCCCATCCGTGCAGCTCACAAGCTGACTGCTCCCTGTGGCTCTCTAAGCTGCGGGTGGGGAGTGGATGGAGGGCTTGCTGCGCTGTTCCAGCCCCCAGCAAAATGTCTCTGCTCCTATTGGCCAGAAGCTGGCCTATAGGAGTGGAGATATTTTGCTGGGCATGGGGCCAGTGCAAAAAGCCTTCCCCTTGCAGCACAGACAGCTGTATGGAACAGCACTTGGAGCAGCCTGGGGCTGCTGGCAGGCAGGGAGCCTACCTGAGAGTGCTGCTGGCTAGAAGCTGCCTAGATTGCTTCTGACACTCTGCCCCTCCCATACCTCAACTCCCACCCAGACCCTGCACCCCCTCCTACACCTCTCCTCCAGGCCAGGATCCTCTCCTGCACCCATATTCCCTCCCAGGCCCTGCACCCCATACCCTGGCCCAGGTCACAACCCCTCCTTCACCCAAACTTCCTCTCAGACCCCCTGGCCTCTTCTGTACCCCAGTCCCCTGTCCCGAGCTCCCTTCTGCACTCAACCTCCATCCCAGACCCCACACCCCCTCCAGAGGACAGTGCAGTGCAGACTGCTGAGCTGTAGAGGTGACATTGCAGGGGACACTGAGTCCCCAGTGCTTATCTCTCAGCCCTGTCTGGATTCCCTTACAGGGGAAAGACAATAGAAGCCATCTCTGCTGAGCCTTCATTTATTGGGAGCATGGCGAGCCCCTGGGGATGCAGGAACTGGCCCAGCTGCTGCATTCCAAGAGGGCTATCACCTCCCTGTGCACCTCTGCTCTGGCTGAGCAGGGGAGAGGAGCACGGCTGCTGCCCAGGAGGGAACGCACCTGCCTCTGCCGAGCTGGGACTCTGAAGCCTGTATTGGCACAGTGGTGCTGGAGCTATGTTTAAGGTGGAGGTGCTGAGCAACCTTACCCCCGCCAGCCTGTTCAAGCCCCTCATCACCCCAGGCTGGGTCACCTAGGACTGCCGACATTGCCGCAAATAGGGGCCAGTCTGGAACAGTTGGCAACCTAGCCCCAGCTGGAGGAGGCTGTGGCGCTGAGGCTGGTGACAGGACCCTGAGTGGCAGCAGAACCTCAGGGGCTGGTGACCTGGACCCTGGTGACCTTGGGCTGCTGGACCTGGAGCAGAGGCAGCACAACCCCAGAGGAGCTTCTCAGAGGGACCTGGGTCTGTTGGAGCCAACAGCTGGACAGCCCCTGGGCATGGGGAGGTTGGGTGGAAAACCTGGGGATCCTGCAGCACCTCCCATGCCCCAACTTGCCATGCTATGTCCCTGCAATCAGTTTCCTGTGGAGGAGTTTTGACCATGGGTGGGTGTGTGCTGTGCTGGCATGTTGAGCAGCACTGGAAGTTTACAGGTGACCCTGCAGCACTGACCAAAGCCATAAAGACAGTCTGGGCCCCTGTGATCTTACCTCCCTGTAGAGGGGAACCAGGACTAGTCTGTGGTGGAAATAAAGGGGGTTCTGGGCACAAGCAGACCCGTGATGCCATCTGGTTGCCTAGCTCCCCGGCTCACGCAGTCTTGTGCTGCTCAGTGCCGACAGGCTGGGGGCCCAGTCTCCTGGCCTGGAGTCCTGGATCCTTCCGTACAAGGATCAGGCTTCAAGAGGCGAGGAAGAGAGTTGAGTAACACTGCTACTGAGTGATTCACTGATGGCTACTCATCACACTCCCACGAGGGATCAGGTCTCAGCCCTCTCCATGCACCCTGCCCCATCCCCAGTCATGTTTACCAACACACCTGCATTCCAGGACCTGGCATCTCAGCCTACGCCAGTGACCCTCCCAAAGCTGGTGCGTCCCTTCGCAGCTGTCTGGAGGAAGCCCTGAAGATTATTCCTGCTGAAAGTCACAGGGAGGTACCGGCCTACCTTGGAGCTACCGCAGGCATGAGGCTGCTGAGGTAACTACACTGGGCTTCAAGGGCAAAGGAAAGGCTGTCTGCCATGACCCCACAGTCCAGTCTGGCTAGAACTGGCTCAGCACTCCCACACACCCATTGTTCCCATTCTGCACCTGACCAGGAGAACGGACCCTCAGCAGAGCTCAGCACACTGGGTGCATGACGGGTGCTGAGTTCTCCAGAAAACTTGACCCTGACTGGGCCCTGGACAGGGCCAGGGAAGGGAGAAGTTCCCTGTTTATGGTTATGGTACCACCCATCAATATGGAGTCTCTCAATGGACAGACTCTAGGGGGCAGTGGCAGTTAAAGATGGGAGGAGAATGGAAGATTGTGTGGCACCTTAATTGTGCATTGTTACTTTCAAAGCATCACCCTTAACTGGGAATTGCATACATGTCCCCAGTACATGTTCCCAGAAGAGTACAATCTGCAAAGTATTTATCGTCATGAGGTGGGGCCATGCTATAACCCCCATTGCACAGATGGGAACTGAGCCAGAACAACTGAGCGGCATGCTCAAAGTCACACAGGACTGCTGTGGAGGAGCAGGAAAATGAACAGAGATATCCTAAGGCCCAGGCTAGCACCCTAACGGAGCCTCCAATCTCCCACAGCCTTTGATAAGCATAAAGTTACAATGAGTTTACTCTCTTTGTAGTTCCACAGCTAGCTGACATTTTGCCCAGGAATAGACAGTGTAATTACAACCTTTAATGAGTTCCTCCTCAGATAGACAGTCCTGGGATTCTTTGTGGTCCTTTTTCTGCTCTATTACTTTGTCACAAAGTCTAGGTTCAAAACAGGAACAAGTATCTGCTGCTGTGAGGCACCTTGGTTTAGCTCTGACACTTCATGGACAATTCAGCACAGCTGAACCAATAAGAAGCCCTGTGGCACCTTATAGACTAACAGATTTTTTGGAGCATAAGTTTTCGTGGACAAAGACCCACTTCATCAGGTGCACAAAGTGGGTCTTTGCCCACAAAAGCTTATGCTCCAAAAAAATCTGTTAGTCTATAAGGTGCCACCAGACTTCTTGTTTTTGCGGATATAGACTAACACGGCTACCCCTCTGATACTCAGCACACCTGGTAACTTACACATTTTTAAACCAAGACTGGCTGTGTCCCTAAGACACAGGACCTAGGAAGCAATTCAGGAAAGTTCTGAGGCCTGCGTTATAGCATATCAGACTATTAACTCAAAGTTTTAAGTCATGATTTCAGGACTTCAATAACTCAGACAGCAGTGAGGGAAATATTATAGGAGTGGGTGGGTAGGTGAGGTTCTGAGGCCTGTGGTGTGCCATAGGTTGGACTAGAAGAGCACAGAGGTCCCTTGGCTTTGGCATCTATGAATTTTCATCCATTGGGGTTGTTAAACCAAGGCAGATCTTCTCCCAGATAGACACCCGAGTTCAGCTACAAGTGCCTGGTCTTGACGTAGGGTGAAATTCTAGGACCTTTACTATGCACTAGGTCACACTAGAGTGTAGTGGTTCCTTCTGGTCTAAAAATCTAGGACTCTATGAAACAATAAAGGCAGACAGCAGGAAATAAATATACAGAATCTATAATGAAGTGCCAGGAAAGAAGGAGAGCTGTGTTATTTTCCCATGCATTTATCTACATGAGTTCAGATCTAAACAAAAATGCAGTGTGGGTTCAGTTAGCAGAAAGAGCTGTGGGAAACCACCAGCCTCCTGCAGTGGGGACTATTTGCTGTAAAAATCCAAAGTCTATGAAACATCATGTTCTTGCTGTTTCTCAGTGCTGCTAGTTCACTGATTGGTTACCTTGGGAGTCAATGGAAACTCCCTCCTCACGCTTAAGGCTTTACAAAGCCTTGGCTGGATTGATTTAATTGGGGTTGGTCCTGCTCTGAGCAGGGAGTTGGAGTAGATGACCTCCTGAGATTGCCTCCAAGCCTCATCTACAGTTCTATGATTCCACTTTTTTGGTGACTCCTTCCATTTGCACGACTTTTAGCATAGAAAACAGATCAGCTGCAGACCAGGTCTTGAACGAAGTCACTAAAACCATACAACAGTATCCTGTGAATTTCCGTGGGGCGCGGATCATTACAGGGGAAGAGGAAGGCACCTATGGTTGGATCACGATCAACTATCTGCTGGACTCCTTCACCCAGGTGGGGCTAGTGGGAGATGGAAACCCTGCTCTCTGCTGTTGTTATTATTTTAGATTCTCAACCTTGTAAGCAAATTCAGGCCTGGTGAAAGGTTCTGGACTGACAGCAGCCCACAAGGAGGGACTGGATAGAAACTATCCAACTTTGCATAAAGGCTATCACACTACACAGCCATCAGATGGCAACAGCTTTCAGATTCACTACTGCTAGTAACATAGGGGTGAAGGTCTCCTTAGTCCCAAGCCAGCCAGCTCCCTGTGACCCAGGGTGATGTAATACCATTCTCAGAGGATGTTATTGTTCAAAAAACCTCTCACCAATAAGCTACTGACAGCTCAGCACAGAAATCTGAGCAGCTGACACAGATCCAAACAAACTTCAGGCGGTCCTATAGCACCTTAAAGACTAACCATTTGATTTATTAGGTAATGATCTTTCAGCCTGCAGAGCAAAGAGAATGAAAAATTATAAATAAGGTTCCCTGTCAAACACTAGATGGAAACCAAGGATCACCCTGGAATGAAACCAGATCCAATTTCAGTTCCACTATTTTCAGAGTCTCTATGTTCAGTTTTCGTAGGCAGAGACCATATCATATCATTGGAAGGGACCTCGAGAAGTCATCAAGTCCAGTCCCCTCCCTTCATGGCAGAACCTATTACCATCCCTGACAGATGTTTTTTACATTTATACTGCCCCCATACCCTTGAAAGGCCCCTTCAAAAATTCGTCTCACAACCCTGGGCTTACAAGGTCAGTGCTCTAACCACTGAGCTATCCCTCACCTTCCTTTTGCACCTTTGCAGTGCAGTTAACCCCTTTTTATTTGATTTAGTCGAGTTAGATTTTACAGGGGTTCTTCTATAGCTCACATCCCATGGGAATAAATCAAGACTGATGCCGTCTCACCCTGTAATCCTGTTTTGTCTTGACAGTACTCTCCCAGACAGCGCGACTGGATCCATCCTCAGTCAGCCAAGATCTTGGGTGCCCTGGACCTTGGAGGAGCATCAACTCAAATCAGCTTCATTCCCAAGGGTCCAATTGTGGACCAGACCAAAGCTGCGAAGTTCAGGCTCTATGGATACGACTACACTATCTACACACAGAGCTATCTCTGCTACGGGCAGACCCAGGCGTTGAAACAGCTGCTTCTGAAACTAACAGAGGTGAGGCATGGTGGCAGTTTGACTCCACCTTCATTCTTGGGTTTCCTAAAATGCACGTGAGAGCACATGGAGCGGCGTCAGAGGGGGCTCGGCCCCTGCAGCAGCTCCACAGGAGAGGAGGAGCAGCATCTGGTCCTGAGAAGGCCTTGGGAGGTGAATGGGTGGAGCAGGGAGGGGAGGGGAGGCTTGGCTGATGGAGGCCATGTACGGCAGCAGTAGTAGGGAGAACAGGAGGGTTTGAGTGATGCCACCCTTCAGAGCTGCACAAAGGAGCAGGGGGGATGCCGTCCCCAGGCATGGCTGTAGAGATACCCACCTGCCATGTGGACCCTGAGCTAGGGCCAGGGTCGGGGGCTTGCTAAGGCTGCAGACACTGCCTGCACTCAGGGACCCTGGCGCTGTCCCCCATTCAGCTCCGGCTTTGTAGGGATTCAGTGGAGATGACACTCGCCTGCAAGACCACATGGCTCGAAGGTCCGGAGTGCACTTTGCCGGATGAGTAGGGAGGCTGCCAAGCCCCTGAGGCTCGGCAGAGCCTGCTGCCCCCAGAAGTCATTGCACTTTTCCACACAGCAGCCCGAGTGGCAAGAACCTCACATGAGCTGGGGAGCCAGGGGCTGCGGGCACAGAGTGGGCTGGGGCTGACAATGCTAACAATACATCTGATGATGATATAGCTCCAGCGTAAGAAGCCCCTGCAGCTGGGCCGCAGCTTCGAAAGACAAACTTCCCGCTGAGCTGCTGCCAGTCTTGCCTGACTCCCAGGAGTTTCCTACCCGTAGGCTGTCGGGTCCCCTCAGATGAAGTGAAGGTGGGGGAGAGGGCTGAGCCTATGACTCCCCATTTGATTTTGCTGTTCCCAGAATGCGAACGTCCAGGACTCCGTCAGCCACCCCTGCTACCCGGAAGGATACCAGGAAAACACCACAATAGCCTCCATTCGCAGCAGCCCCTGCACTGCCTCTCACGTGCTGACCCATTCCCGAGTCTCCATGGTGACACTGATGGGCACAGGGAATGCCACCGAGTGCCGCGTGGCTTTCAAGCAGATCTTCAACTTCACAGCATGTGGCGAGAGTCAGTTCTGCTCATTCGATGGGATCTATCAGCCCCCGGTCAATGGGGAGTTCTTTGTAAGGCAAATCCTCTCTGACCCTCTTCTGAGCAATCTCAGAACCCTTGTTCTTGCCGGGTGCCCCCTCCAAGAAGCTGAGTGTACCTCCCTCGCATCCCCTCACAGCTGCACACAGACCCTCATGGCCCCTCACAGCCACATACAGCCCCTCACAGACCATCACAGCTGCACACAGCCCTCCAGAGCCACACACAGCCCCTCACAGCCACACACAGGCACACACAGCCACACACAGCCCCTCACAGCCGCACACTGCCCCTCACTGCCCCTCACAGCTGCACACAGCCCCTCAGAGCCACACACAGGTGCATGCAGCCACACACAGCCCCTCACTGCCCCTCACAGCCGCACACAGCCCCTCAGCTGCACACAGCCGCACACTGCCCCTCACTGCCCCTCACAGCTGCACACAGCCCCTCACAGGCACACACAGGCACACGCAGCCACACACAGCTGCACACAGCCCCTCACAGCCCCTCACAGCCGCACACTGCCCCTCACAGCTGCACACAGCCCCTCACAGCCCAGAGAGCAAGGGCCTGAGCTGGAGCTCTGAACACAGATGTAGCAAACCAAGCTGAGCCCTTTCAGACCGCTGGGCCTAGCTGATACCGGTGTGAGAGGCACAGTATCAGCTGTGTGTGTGGAAGGTCATGCCTCTCCTGCCTGTAGGAGCTGTGTGTGTATAGGGAGCGTCTCTCACACCAGTATCAGCTAGGCCCAGCTGTCTGAAAGGGCTCAGCTTGGTTTTCTGCATCTGTGTTCAGAGCTCCAGCTCAGGCCCTTGCTCCCTGGGCAGTGCGCGTGCGGCTGTGAGGGGCTGTGGGTGGCTCTGAGGAGGTGTCTGACTATGAGGGGCTGTGTGTGTGGCTGTGAGGGACATGACCTACCCTCTTGGGGCATATCTACACAGCAGCCTTATTTTGACATAAGCTGTTCCGGAAGAGCAATTCCAGAATAGTTTATTTCGAAATAATGCTGCTACACACAAAATGCATTTAGAAATAGCACTCGGCTATTTCAAAACACAGCGTCCACGCACTGGCTGTGTCTACACTACAGCACGCTTTCAAAAGGCCATCTTCCAGAAGGCATCTTTTGAAAGGCCAGGTTTCGAAAGAGCGCGCATACGCTCAGAAGTGGCTCAACCCTCTGCTCTGTCCTTCCGAGAGAGCAAGGCAGGAAACACCGCAGACGGGGTCCCATGGCAGACAAGCCTTTCCAGGCCCCACAGCCAGCCGCTCCCTTAAAGGACCCCTGCCACACATCCCCGCCCTGCGCATGACAAGGGCTGCTCTGCAGGACACAGAACTGCAGACCTGGTGCTCAGAGCTAAGCCAGGATCCCGCAGACCCCCATGGATCCTGTTCAGCTCTGAGATGGGGACATCACCGACGAGCGGGTCAGACTGCTGGCCACAATCGTCATCGGAGTCCACTACCTCCTCTGGCGGCCAACCCCCACTCCTCCCCTGATCCTGCAGGCTCTCACCATGGGGCGCCCTCCGCTTCCCATCCCCCATGCCATCCTACCCCACCAGCGCTGGTGGCGGGGCCAGGCAGCGATGCTTGAGAGGGACCACGATTGATGGCTCCAGAACCTCTGGATGAGGAAGAGACATTCCTGGAGCTATGCCACTGGCTGATTCCCACCCTTCAGCATGAGGAGATGTGGATGCAGCCTGCAGTCCTGCTGGAGAAAAGGATTGCGAGCGCCATATGGAAGCTGGCCACCTCGGACAGCCACCGTTCATGTGGCCACCAGTTCGGGGTGGGCAAGGCCACCATTGGGGCCGTCCTCCTGGAGGTAAGCGATGCTCAGATCACACACTCACCACACAGGGGCAACAGGGGCTCCCAGGCGAGGGGGCAGGGACAAGTCAGGGGAGGGGTCCTTGAGGGAATGGGGGAGGGGCATGGGGCTGGGGGCCGGGGGCTGGGGATAGGGGGCTCTGGGGCACCCCGACATACACTCCCAGTGCGCACACCCTCTATTCCATGCAGGTCGTCTGAGCGATCCATGCCATCCTCCTGTGGAGGGTCATCCAAGTCGGGGATCTCAATGCAGCCATTGAGGGATTTGCTGGCCTGGGCTTCCCTAACTTCTTCGGGGTCCTGGATGAGACCCATCTCCCCATCCAGGCCCCAGACCACAGCGTGGGGTGATATATCAATAGAAAGCGGTACCACTCTGTGGTACTCCAGGCCTTTGTGGACTGCCATGGATGCATGCGTGGGATGGCCCAGGTGAGCCCATGATGCCAGAATTTTCTGCAACTCCTGTCTCAGCTGCAGGATGCAGGAGGGGACCTACTTCCCACAATGGGACCTCCCTACTGGGGACACCACCATGCCCCCCTGCATTGTGGCCGATGCTTCCTACCCACTGCACCCATAGCTCACGAGGCCCTGCATAGGACAAATTGACCCCAGCCAAGAGCAGTTCAACGAGTGCCTGAACCAGGCCCAAGGCCTAGTGGAGTGGGCCTGTGGCCGCCCGAAGGGGTGCTTTTGGTGCCTCCTCATGCGGCTGGAGGTGCTCATGGTGGTGGGTGTGGGCTGCGCTCTCCACACTGTTGTGGTGAGCAAGCACAAGTGATTTGTGCAGGGGTGGGCTGCCGAGGCCATGGCTGGATATGAGCAGCTGGCCCATGCCCCATGCTGTCAAGCGAACCGGGACGGGCTGTGGGTCAGGGAGGCCCTCAGGGCGGACTTCGCCAGGGTGCCTCAGTGACACTCCCCCGGGCACCTTCCACCCTCCACCCACATACCTCCCATGCCCCTCACCCCTCACTTATGTATCACGCAGGACATGGGGGTGTTTGCAAATAAACATGTTAACTCTCAAAATGAACCTTCTTTGAACATCAACATCAACAAGGGGGGCTATGTACAGGGGTGAATGGGGGAACTAGGTACAATGAGGTGGGAAGGGGTGGGGCCACCTGAACTTAGAGGTGGGAGAGGGCAAGGGCGGGGGGGGCTCAATCTTCCACAGGGGTGGGGGCTGTGACCCACACCGGCCGCAGGTGCCCCTACTGCCCTTGGTCCAGGGTCCCTGGCAGGGCTGGGATGGGGCCAGGACCACGGGGAGATAGGGGAATGGCGGGGATGCTTCAGCCACAGGCTCGGCGGCAGGGGCTGGGGTTGGGGGGAGCAGGCCCAGTGTGGTCAGTGCTGGCCTTGAGCAGCTGCGCCAGTTCCGGCAGGGCAGCTGGAGGGAGGTTGGGTGGGATCAAGGCAGCAAGGTCGGGGACGGCAAAGGTGGTGGTGGGAGAGGCGGCAGGCGTGGCAGGGGCAGGTGCTGGACAACAGCCCAGGTGACCTTGCCCTAGACCTCCCACCACCACCCCATGTCTGCCTCCTCCAGCTCCAGCCACCACTGGAGCACACGGGTCTGCTCCCCGATGGCCGCGGTCTGTGAGGGGGCTGGTTGAGTGGCCCCTGGCCTGGCCCTCAGATGGCAGTGCTGTGGACAGAGAAGGGGAGAAGGGGCAACCCATCAGCCCCAGGGGCCGTGCCCCCCCACCCCCTGTTGCCAGCCCTCCCTCCAATGGCCTGGGGGCCCTGGGGGATCCTAGGTCCCTGGGGTCCCTGCATGGCTGGGCCACGAGCTGGGTGAGGTCCATTCCCCCATCTGGTTCACCTCCCCAGGCTTTGTGGGTTGTGGTGCTGTCCCCGGCAGGGGATGCTGAGTGCCGTACTAGGCTGCTCTGTGATGCGTGGGGAGGGGGGCTGGCGGCTGTGCGGCCAGCCTGCTGCTGGCTGTGACAGGACAGCCCCACCCCTGGCCCAGGGTGTCTGATTTGCCAGTTACCTACCTGAGGGGCCCTCAAGGACTTGGGGGTGGCCCAGGAGGAGGAGGCCTGGCTCGAGGAGCCACAAGCTATAGATAGAACCAGGGTCTCCTCCTCGCCCAAGGACATCTTCAGCTCCTGCACCCTGGCTGTCCTCCCAGCTAGTCATCCAGCACCAGCTGGGGCTCTGCCTTTGGTGCTGCCGTGTCCTCCGTGGTCTCCAGCTTGGCTGCATCCTTCAGCCCCAATAGCCGATTGAGGGCTTTGTAGTGGGGACAGCCAGTGGGTGCCGCCCCTGAGTGTCTGGCTGTGTGCCAGGCCCAGGTCCATGCCTGCTGCAGCTCTTTTGTTTTCGGCCTAACCTGGTCAGCCATGCAGGGGCTGGGCCTGGATCCTCAATCCTGCCAGGGGCTGGACAAAGGCTGCAGCATTCTGGTGCCATTCATGGTGTGGAGGAGCACCGCCTCATCTCCCCACAGTCCCAGCAAGTCTTTATGCTGCCCCTTGCTCCACGAGGGGGCCCTTTTCTTTGGCCCCCGGCTGGCCTCCGGGGATCCCTCTAGTGGGTCAGTGGGGGGGACCCCAAGGGGCATGGGGGGGGTGGTCCTGTGAACTGACCATGCAGCCGGTGGGGTGCCTGGCTGGGCTCTGGCGTCGCTGGGCAAGCATGCTGCTGTAGGGTTCCTGCAGCCAGCATGCTCTCAGCTTCCTGCCACAGGGTTTCTGGGTCCCTGCGTCTCTAACCGTGGCTGGATGTGCTGACAAGCGAGCTCCGCTTGTGCGGGCAGGGACATTTCTGCATGGTAGCTGGTGGTGCCATAGAGGATGCTGCTTTTGAAGGAGGGGCCCATGGCGCACTTACACATGCCTTCTTTCGAAAGGAGATTTTGAAAGCTGGGACTCTTCCTGAAACAGGAATGGACGAGCGATTTCGAAAGAAGCGCTGCAGTCTTTCAAAAATGATTTTCAAAAGAATGTGTTTTGTGTGTAGATGCGCCCCGGGATCTTTTGAAAGCGGGGTGGGGGTGCGCCTTTTGAAAACTATTTCGAAAGCACATGCTAGTGTAGACACAGTCACATAGAGCCTATTCCAAAAATAGAGCCATTGGACACATTGGCTATGTCTACACTAGCCAAAAACTTCGAAATTGCCATGCAAATGACCATTTTGAAGTTTACTAATGAAGCGCTGAAATACATATTCAGCGCTTCATTAGCATGCGGGCGGCTGCGGCACTTTGAAATTGACTGGGCTTGCTGCCGCGCGACTCGTCCAGATGGGGCTCCTTTTTGAAAGGACCCCGCCTACTTCGAAGTCCCCTTATTCCTATGAGCAGATGGGAATAAGGGGACTTCAAAATAGGCGGGGTCCTTTTGAAAAGGAGCCTTGTCTGGACGAGCCGCGTGGCAGCAAGCTGCGTCAATTTCGAAGTGCTGCAGCCGCCCTTATGCTAATGAGGCGCTGAATATGTATTTCAGCTCTTCATTAGTAAACTTTGAAATGGCCATTTGCATGGCCATTTCAAAGTTTTTGGCTAGTGTAGACACGGCTATTGTGGCTTACTTCAAAATAGGCTCTTTTCCCTGTGTACCTAGAATCTATTTTGAAATAGGTGCTGTTCCTCGAAGAATGAGGCTCAACCACCATTTCAAAATTACTTCAAAATAGCGGTTGCATTGGATAGACACGAGGGGTGTGTCTACACGTGCATTCCTCTTTTGAAAGAGGCATGCAAATGAGGTAAATTGAAAATGCAAATGAGGTATAAATTTGCACATTCAGCACCTCGTTTGCATATTCTAATTTCGAAAGAGCTTCTTTTGAAAGAAGAAAGCCAGTGTTGATGCTGCTCTTTCGAAAGTAAACCCCCAGCTTCGAAAGAATCCTTTCTCCCATTAAATAAAAGGAAGAAGGATTCTTTCAAAGATGGGGTTTACTTTCGAAAGAGCAGCATCTACACTGGCTTTCTTCTCTCGAAAGAAGCTCTTTCGAAATTAGAATATGCAAATTAGGTGCTGAATAGACACGTGACATTGACCCCTGGAAGTTCAACTCTGACCAGGTTATCTTCTGCATGGTGAAGACATGCCCTGAGTTCCCACGCCCTGCTAAGCTCCATCCCAAGGGTAGGACTACCCAGCAAAGTTATTTTGAAATAACTATCCTAAGGGTGTGTTTACACTTGCATTCCTCTTTCAAAAGAGTTATGCAAATGTGGTAAATCAAAATGCAAATGAGGCAAAATTTGCATATTCTGCATCTCATTTGCATATTCTAATTTTGAAAGAGCTTCTTTTGAAAGACGAAAGCCAGTGTAGATGCTGCTCTTTTGAAGATGGGGTTTACTTTCAAAAGAGCAGCAGCTACACTGGCTTTCTTCTTTCGAAAGAAGCTCTTTTGAAATTAGAATATGAAAATTATGTGCTGAATGAGCAAATTTATACCTCATTTGCATGTTCAATTTACCTCATTTGCATGCCTCTTTCGAAAGAGGAATGCAAGTGTAGCCACACCCTTAGGATAGTTATTTCAAAATAACTTTGCTGGGTAGCCCTACCCTTGGGATGGAGCTTAGCAGGGCGTGGGAACTCCGGGCATGTCTTCACTATTCAGAAGACGACCTGGTCAGAGTTGAACTTCCAGGGATCAATGTCAGCTGCCTAAAAGGGCTGTGTGAAATTGCCCTACTGGGGTCAACAGGCGACTCCCATACTCAATCTCGCGAGGAGTAAGGGAGGGCAACGGGAGAGTTTCTTCCGTCAACCTCCGTCTCTGAGGATGGCCGGGTAAGTTGACCGCAGATAAGCCAATTCTAGCAATGCAATTGCCATAGCTGGAATTGTGTATCTACACTTGACTTTAATGGCTAGTGGAGACCTGGCCTCAGAGAGTGTGCAACAAACGGGGACCAGCATTCTTGCCTCTCTTGGGCAGGTGTGTTACAAATGGGGGGGGGGCCCGCCTGTTTCTCTGCCTTCTCTGCTCCCTCTGGGCATGCCCAGACTGAGATCTTCTTCACTCTTGGGTGCAAATATGGGGACTTGCTCCATGTCAATGTAGCAAGGTCTCCATTTCACCCTCACTCTACATGCAGCAGGGGAGCCCCCTCCCACTGCTCTTTGGAAGGGGTGTAATGAAGCAGACCTCCCTTGGTCTGTGTGAGAGGATGGGTGTACATAAAGTTCAAATGAGTGTTTTTCAATGACAAGCCCGCCCCCCCCATGCGTGTGCAAATTGTGCTGATCACCCCTAGAATGTGTGAGAGCTGTATTGCAGAGGTGGCACTCTTGTGGGGGACTGGTGGGAGGGAGAGCATGTTACGGGGGGGGGCGGATCTCAGGAGGAGAGGTGGAGAAGGGCTGGGCCTCTGGAACCCAGTCCCCAGCCATGAGAATGGTGGCCACCCTAGATGGGAGGCTGAGAGAAAAAGAGCCAGAGGAAGAGGCCGGGCTACAGCCCAGGTTGCAGGCCAGGGCTGTGTGCACATCAGCACATACCTGTTAGTCAAGCTCAGGCCTCCCAGGTGACCTTGTGGCTTCTTGCTTTCCAGGCCTTCTCTGCCTTTTACTACACCTTCAGCTTCCTGAACCTGACTGGTGGGCAGTCCCTGGCTGAGGTCGAGGCCGCTGTTCAGAAGTTCTGTGCGAGGAACTGGACAGACGTATGTGCTCTGAGGGAGGACGGAGGCTGCCGGGGAGTGGGCAGGCTGTGGAGAAGGGGCAGGGAACTCTCCTGTGGAAGCCACACCCCACACAGCAGGCCAGGGTCTTTGTAGGGCAGGTGTTATCACCAGGCTCAGTGCCCTGGGAACAGCAGCTGGCCACTGACACCTGCTCTGGGCGGCAGGCTTGGGTCCGAGGCCCAGTGGCTCTCCCCAGCTGGCAGGAGCCTGAAGCCCTATGGAGGCAGTGGAGCCTGTAGCTCCCTGGTGCCCTTTGTGCCAGCCAGAAGCTGGGCTGATGGGCTCCCAGATGGCCACCATCAGGAACAAACTGTCCCAGGGGATCAGTTCAAACCCGGGGGATGGACAAAACTGCCCAAAGCAGCATCTCTGGTGCGTAAAATTGGTCCTGCAGCTTCCCAGACCGCCCCGCCCTCCTGCCCACCTGCCAGAGGTGGGGACTGTTGGGAAAAGTGCCTGGGCCCATGGCTGCAGAGAGCAGGCCAGAGCCAAGACAGACTGAGGTCACGGCCCCATAGTCCATGATTAACATTGGAGCGGGACGGTTACCAGCTCATTTGTTGACTGAGGAAATGACCAGCTGGTCAATGACCAAGCATGTGCTTCTGTACCTGGGGCCAGCCCTCCTTCCCTCCCTCCACAGCCCAGCCTGCCTGGAGCTGCCAGGACCCTGTCATAGGCTCCGAGCTCCTGTTGCGCTGTGGCGATAACAGCCCCTCTCTCGTGCTGACTGTTCACCTCCAGCTGAAATCCAGCTACCCCAAAGAGAAGGAGAAGTGGCTGCTCGAGTACTGCAGCAACGCCAACTACATCCTGGTGCTTCTTCTTGATGCCTACAAGTTCAACCAGACCAGCTGGAGCAGCGTCAAGTTCCAGATGAAGGTAAGCGAGGGAGCGAAAGGAGCGATGCCGCCCACTGGCTTTGGAGTAAGCACAGCTCAGCCTGCAGGGACTAGGCCCCTGCTCTTCCAGCTCACAGTGCTGCCAGTGCACCCCAATCTCCAACTGCCTCCCCTCCTCTTGCAAGCCTTGATTTGCACCCTGAGAATGCCGCCCCACTGGGCCGGGTCCCAGCTGCTCTCCAGTCCATGAGGGCCTGAAAGGGCGAGACAGCGGGTCCAGACGCCCCTGTGGCTGTGAGCAATGGTTGGGTTTGGAAGCCCAGGGATGGTAGGGGGTTTTGCTGCTACAGGACGTGTTCTGCTGTGGTGCAGAGCGAGGGCAGGCTCTGGTCCTTGTGCCATGTCGGCGAGCCTCAGGCTGCATGCTGCTGTGCACTCTGCAGGCCCCCTGGGTGAGCTGAGAGCATTAGGTGCTCGCCCTGCTTGGGGACTGGTCGTGCCCTTAATCCTGCAGTGCTGTTCCCTTGGGCAGGCAGCGAACACGGACATTGGCTGGACCCTGGGTTACATGCTGAACCTCACCAACATGATCCCTGCCGAGGCTCTGGTGCAAGTGAACGGGCAGCAGTACGGACTGTGGATCGCCGGCATCTTCGTCATAGTCCTCACTCTGGTCCTCTGCCTCGTTGGCTTGCTCATGTACCTCCTGTGACAGGAACCATTCAGCGGAGCACCACTCAGCCGGGGCAGCAGCACCTTGCCCCCTCTGCCAGTGAGAGGCCTTAGACACCTTGTAAACTGGAGACTTAAGGGGTGGACATCCAGGGAGCATAACAGGACCCCCCCCCGGGAAGGTTTAAACGAGGCCCTATTGCACGAGAAGTATGAGCAGCTATCCCAGAGGCTGGAGTTTTTAAGGCACTTTGCCAACGAAGGAGGCCGATAGGTACCTAGTGGGATTTTTTCAAACCGTCTAACTCCCCTGGGTTGCAATGGGAGCTGGCGGCTTAGGCACCTTTGAAAATTCCATTAGGTGCCTAACTGCATCTTCAGGAGCCTAAATGCCTATAAAATCCCTCCCAAGTGCCACTAGCTGCAACCAGTAGCAGGCTCACAAGTGTAACTGCCCCCAGGTGCATTCAAACCTGGGACCTCTGAAGCGCTGCACAAGTTGCTGCAGTTTCAGCCAAAAGCCAGCTGAGCTCTCAGCTAAGGCGGTTGAAGAGACTCATTTTTTGACTTTGTGTAAGTGGGCTAGGTGCCAGCCTGCACAACAGTGACCTGTGCCCCTAGGGGTGTAGGTTACACACCCTCTCACATGAACCAGTTGTCATAAAATGAAGACCTGAAACATAAGCCCACGTAGCACAGGCCTGAGGCCTAAGCCACTCTGGTCAAGGCTTTGGTAACGCTAAGCTGTGAGCAAGGGACAGGCGTTGCGAACAGAACCTGGCACACAGAGGGTTAACGGCATAACACCTGGCTAGGCAGCGACTGGGAGTACAGCGCAAGGAGTAACAGAGCAGCTGGTGAAGAGCCACTCCCCACAAATAACAGATGTGAGCTGTGTCTACACTACAAAAATAACTTCCAAGTTGCTTACTTCGAAGCACAACTTGGAAGTAAGCAACTTCAAAGCGGAGCATCTACACACACCCTACTTTGTGAAGTATTAGTGATGTATCACCCTATTAGTGAAGTAGGGCACTAATCCATTCCCAGGAATGGAGTAAGGACTTCGAAGTTGGGCTCTGTAACTTCAAAGTAAGGGAAAATGCATGTAGACTCTCTGCTGGCTACTTGGATGTAATGCCCAACTAAGAAATTAACTTCTAAGTTAGTGCCTAGCGTAGACGCTCCCATAGTGAGCCAAGTTCAGGACAGCCTCTAAGCAGACAGTATGGCTACATCTACACTAGCCAAAAACTTCGAAATGGCCATGCAAATGGCCATTTCGAAGTTTACTAATGAAGCACTGAAATACATATTCAGCACCTCATTAGCATGCGGGTGGCCACGGCACGTCGAAATTGATGTGGCTGGCTGCCGCACGGCTCGTCCAGACAGGGCTCCTTTTCGAAAGGACCCCGCCTACTTCGAAGTCCCCTTATTCCTATGAGCAGATGGAAAAGGAGCCCCGAATAGGAGCCCTGTCTGGACAAGCCGTGCAGTGGCGAGCCGCGTCAATTTCGAAGTGCCGCGGCCGCCCACATGCTAATGAGGCGCTGAATATGTATTTCAGCGCTTCATTAGTAAACTTCGAAATGGCCATTTGAATGGCCATTTCAAAGTTTTTGGCTAGTGTAGACATGGCCTATGGGGAATAAATATATTCACGTTAGTACCTGAACCCCTCAAAACCAAAATACTCCCTAGAGACAACAACAGCGACCCACGTGCAGGGCAGGATCAGGATGACAGCAGTTGGGTGGCGATGCTTTGAGCAAACCACTCTGCAGAAGGTGACAGGTGGCTCTCGGTATGTCAGCGGTTGGCAACCTGATACAGCAGGAGTGATGTGGAACTTGTTTGTACCTGTGTATAAAAATGTAACCTTGGGGACAATGCATGAGCCTGTCGTTGCCTGAGCTGAGTCCATTGTCATGGGGTGCCTGTGCATGGTGGTGCGGTAAAGCCCACTGACCACTTTTACTGTACTTCCTTTGACAATAAACCTGGCTTGGGTGCCTTTGTACCTGTCTGATGTTGTGGCCTTTGTGGGGCTGTCTTGGAGTCTCTGCTACATTAGCCATCTGCGCAGGGCTGATGTGATAGACTATGCACAGAGCTGGACAATTCCACCTGAGGCCCTGATCCTACTGCACCCATCAGCGCTCTGATTCTGGTGGATCCTGGCTTAGACCCAGCCAGGAATTGCTGGAAAATGAAGCTTGATGAGGAAATTAGCTTGAAAAAAGCCTGGCTTGTTAAGCCAAGTTTTAGCCATTTGTAACATGTCAGCCTTTCTACTTGAACTTATTTCAAAGCTCTCATTCTAACGGAACATCCTGCTTTCTTGTTATCTAAACCAGCCTGGTGCTTTGATTGATGCAAGTGATTGTAAAACTGGTCAAGAGAATCAGCTGCTGTTTCTTTGGAGGAGCAGCAGATACAATTACTTCAGTGAGCAGTCCAACAGCAGGCTGGGCACAGCAAGGAGCCATTCCCCAGGACGAGGGGCATTGGGTCACTTTGAAACACAGAGTGGGGGAAGCCAGGTGGTGCCCTCCACGCTTTTCTGCTGGCTGTTGGTGTCTGGGGTGTACCCTGCAGGTGCCAGGACAGCACAGATAGGAGCTTGAAACTACAGCACTTTCCATATTCATCGGCCAGTATGTACAAACAGGGTCTCAACATTTGCAGGGGTTCGGTGTTGCAAACCCTCGCAAATGTTGAATTTCACAAATGTGGGGTAGCTGCAGCCGCCAGCACTTCCTGCCCAGAGCCCTGGCTGTGGGTGCTCCTGCCCAGAGTCCTGGCAAGGGCAGTGGCTGCTGGCGCTCCCTGCCTAGAGTCCCGGCTGCCAGCTCTCCCCACCTGCAGCCCTGGCGAGGCTGCAGCTGTGGCTGCTGGTGCCACCCGCCCAGGGCCCTGGGGAAGCAGCAGCCACCAGCATGCCCCACCCTGGAGCCCCGGGCTTGCGAATAATTGAAGTCACGAACCTGAAGTTTGCAAATGTGGGCCCTTTACTGTACACACCTCCGCAGGCCTCATCACAGGTGGCGGCCTGGGAACAGCAGCTGGCCCATCTATGTCTACACTGACTCCAAATATCTCCAGCTTCCCAAAAGAATCACCCAGTCAGGCTATTATATGTCAGCATGGGGCAGTCAGTGAAGCAGGGCTATTACTCTGCTTGGCTACGCAGATCCCCACTGGATTAGTCATTGGTTCAGCTCCACAGGCAAGTACCTGGAGCTGCCAGGACTTGGAAAGCAGCATCCCTGGCTGCATCAGGCCTCAGTGGGGCAGCAGCCCCCTGGGCTTGAGAGCTGGTCACCTCTGGGTTTGTGCTTGGCAGCGTGTTTGGGGGCCCGGAATAACTGGCGAACGCAGGGCTGTGATTTTCTTTACAATCACACTCACTGAATTATTTGGCAGTATGGACAGCCGGGCGGGGGGGGGCTCAAACCTGGATCCCTCCTGCCCCCAGACAGAGACATAATTACCTCTCTGGCTTAGTTCCACTGATGGTCTGTTAATGATGCTACAGAGACAGACGCATACTGAGCAGTGCCCTAGAAGAGGAACCATTATTCAGAGGCCTCCGTCCAGCACCCCCGTTGGAGCAGGAAGGGGCTGTGTTAACCTTAGTCCAATAATCCCACTCATGTCCACGTCCCTGACTAGTGAGGCTATCCTGATTCAGCGGCCACTTGGCATCTGCTGCAGGAGGGTCTTCATCCTTTCGGGTCAAGGGCCCTCACAGAGGCAAAACCACAGCATCCCTTCCTATGAGCTCAAGTGCCTACTGTTCTCTGTGAGGTCCTTCCTGTAACAAGCACAGATTCAGGCTGGGGCCCAACCGGCTAAGTAGCACTGCAGCAGAGAAGGACATGGGGATTACAGTAGATGAGAGGCTGGATATGAGTCAACACTGTGGCCTGGTAGCCAAGAAGGCTAATGGCATATTGGGGTGCATTAGGAGAAGCATTTCCAGCAGATCTAGAGAAGTTATTTCCCTCTACTCACTCAACACTGGTGAGGCCACATCTGGAGTACTGCATCCAGTTCTGGGCCCCGCAGTATAGAAAGGATGTGGATGCATTGGAGATGGCCCAGCGGAGGGCAACCAAAATGATGAGGAGGCTGGAGCACGTGACCTGTGAGGAGAGGCCTCGGGATTTGGGGTTATTTAGTTTGCAGAAGAGAAGAGTGAGGGGCGATTTGGTAGCAGCCTTCAACAACATAAAAGTGGGGGGCTTCTAAAGCAGGGGGAGAGAGGCTGTTCTCAGCACAGTAAACCCTCTATTTAATGGGGAAATGGGCGTCCGTTAGTGCTGAAAGTCTGTTCTATCCGAACGGTTGTACTGTACAAGGATGCACTGACCTTCCCAGCCCATCACTCACTCCTGCCCTCTGACCCGCTCTACCCTTCTGCTCCTCCCACTGCCACCTCCTTCTCCCAGTTACCAGGAGCGGAGCCGAATGCCGGCCAGCCTGGCTCCTTCCACCTCAGCGCTGCGGCTCCTCCAGCTCTGGGCCGCCTGCATGAAGGTAGAACGCGACCACTCCCAGCCGGCCATTGGGCAGCAGCCTCTGACACCCTGGCTGCTGCTCAGTGCCATTGCAGGCAGCGGCAGCTGGGTGCTAACATGCTCCATGCACCCGGGGCTGTGGGAGGGCCCCTGTGCCCTGCTGTAGCTTCCCTGGCTCCTCTGACCCTGGGGGCCCCAGCCACAGCAGCGGCCCTTCCAGCCCTACGGGGCCCAGCAGCTTCTCCAGTGCTGGGGGTGGCTCTGCTGGGTCTCCAGCCTTTATGTGGAGGGCGGGAGGCTGGCAGAGAGGCCTTTGAGCAAGAGAATGGGGGCTCGCTGTGCAGAGCCAGTAGCAGCCAAGTAGCCACACTGAGCCCTTCACTTGCCAGGGTGGCCTTCCCATGGGGCACTTGTTCCTGCCTCTCCCCTCCCGGACACGCCCATGAATCGGGGTGTGAGGACTGCCCCCTCCCACCCTCACCATTTGGAACCCTCCACCCGGGAGCCTGGCTCCAACTGGCACTCCTGTGTGCCACACCAGCCCTCCCGTGCCAAGGGCAAGGCCCTGCCTGTGCCAAGCTGCTGCCACTGATCTCCGCCCAGGTGCCGTGGAATAGCCTGGTGGCTGCTCTCTCCACCCAGGGGCTCAGCCCCTCACTCCCATTCCTCCTAGCCCTGAAGCCACTTTGCGTTCCAGCCACTGCTTCCGGCCCCGGCACCCCACATCCACCAGGCTCTGGCCTCACCCACAGCTGCCCCGTTCTGCCACATTCCCTAAACCTCCACCCCACCTCCTCCAGCTCAGACAGGACACACACAACGGCCCCTCCCCGACACCTCTCCATTGGCCTCTGCCCTCCCTCCACTGCCAGCACCCACCCCAGCCACCCACTGCGAAAAACCTGGGGCTCTGCAAGGCGCAGCAGTGCCCTCCTCTGGATGACCTTGTTTGCACAGGGTGCCTGGCTGACTGGCAGCGTTTGGGTGCGTATGTGGGGGTGTGCAGGGGCTGTGGCTATATATATATATGTGTGTGTGTGTGTCAGTAGGGTGCAGGTGGAGCTTGAGTGGTTTAGGGAAAGTGGGGGTGGGGTGGAGGTGTGGGTGGATGTTGTGCGGGGGTGGGAAGGTCGGGGGGGAGGTGTGTGTGGACGTTGTGCAGAGGTGGGAAGGTCAGGGGTGGAGGTGTGGGTGGATGTTGTGCGGGGGTGGGAAGGTCGGGGGGGAGGTGTGTGTGGACGTTGTGCAGAGGTGGGAAGGTCGGGGGGGAGGTGTGGGTGGACGTTGTGGGGGGTGGGAAGGTCGGGGGGGAGGTGTGTGTGGACGTTGTGCAGAGGTGGGAAGGTCAGGGGTGGAGGTGTGGGTGGACGTTGTGGGGGGTGGGAAGGTCGGCGGGGTGGACGTTGTGGGGGGTGGACAGGTCGGCAGGGTAGAGGTGCGTGTGAATGTTGTGGGGGGATGGAGGCGTTGGTGGACGCTGTGGGGGGGTGGAGGTGCTGGTGGATATGGGGGAGGGGAAGGTGGGGAGAAGAGAGCAGGAAGGCAGCACAGCTCACAGGGTGGAGATTTTACTGAAATGCGTCACCAACGTGCCAGCAGGCAGCGCTCCTCCTTCAAACCCAACGTTCCCCCCTCGCTGGGAGGGGTGGCTCCCCCGGACCTGCCCCCAGCAGCTGGCGGGGACATCTAGGACTGTGCGATGGCCAGAGGGCGGCTGTGCATGGCTCCTCAGCGCAGCAGGGACCTGGCCCGAGGAGCAGTGGCCACTACAGCATTGTCTCATAGGTGGCAAAGCGCCTTTGGTAGCAGAGAGCCAGGCCTGTCCAGAGGAGCATGACCAGCGCCAGGCAGGTGGTGAGCACAGCTGCTGTCCACAGGTCACGCCGCTGCCCCTTCACTCGGTTGGGAGCCTCCATGGGGATTGTATTTGTGAGGTTCAGCATGTAGCCCAGGCTCCAGCCCACATCCACTGCAGCCACCTGGCAGGAGAAAGCAGAGGAGCTTTATGGCACCGCAAAGGGCCGGCACTCGGTGCTGGGAACCAGAACCTTCTTCAGTGACTTACAGCACAGAGCGCACATGTTCTTCTCTTGTTCTTCTGCTGCGCAACAGCCCCAGGACTCAACCCAGAGCCCTCACCCAGCCCCGGAGACCAGACACGCTGCAAAATCCTTCCCCGAAAGCTCCATCGCAGTGTGCCGACGCTGTCCAACGCATCGACACACCCTAACTGAATCCACCACCCAGCTGCCTGCAAACCTTCTATTCCGACCCTCATGCCCCATGACTCCATCCACTGTGACAGCCTTTGCCTCCCTGAAGCAGGACGTACTTAAGGCCCTTTTTCTGCACTCTCATCAGGCCTGGGTTTGATTACTTGTACTAAAGAGGCTGCATATGTGTGTATATGTATGTGTGTGTGTATGCCCTACAGAGCATCCAGCGTCTGCAAACTGGGGGTGGGGTGGACTTCTGTGACCTGACTGGCTTGTCTGCTTCTTGAGTCAGGCTCACCCACCACAGGACCAGACGCATGCGAGAGCCTGTATAACAGGGACCGGCCTGAGGGGCGGCAGCACCAGATAGCGGGAACTGGCTCCCAGTGAAGGGAACGAACCTGCACGGGCTGCAGGGGAACTGGGGCCAGCAAAGTGAGCAAATGGCCTTTGCAGTTCCTAGTTTCTTTGGCTGGGGGGAGAGAGGGACAGACTTAATGGGCAACTTTTTCCAGACTGGATTTGGATTGGGCAGTGAAGCTGGGCAGCCACTGGATAGCAGCAGTGAGCCAACAGCCAGAGCCCCAGCAAGCTGCATTGCCACGGGGAGCGGAGCAGGGAGATCTTCCCTCTGGGCGCTGGTGGAGCTGATTTCCCTCAGCCGCAGGCAGTGGTCGGGGAGGCTGCAGTGGGAGCTGCTTTGGGGAAAGCACCTGGCTGCGCACTGTGCATAGGTGACCACGCCGGAGGCTCCTACCTGCCGGCGGAACTGGATGCTGCTCCATGTCCGGTTGTCGAACTTGTAGCCTTGCAGCAGCAGGGTGAGAATGTAGGTGCTGGCACCACAGAAATCCTGCAGGCGAGTCTTGTTCATGGCAGGCCACATGGCCTGCACCTAGGCACGTGGGGGAGGGGGCGGTCAGAGCAACCTTGCTGCCCCCAGGGGAGACCCTACCCAGAAAACCCATTGGTAGCTTTCCTCTAGAGCCACAGGTCAGCAAGGGCCCCTGGCCCCAACCACGGACCTGACAGTTCAGCTCTGAGCCAAGCACCTGGCAGAGTCCCCCCGGCAGAGCCTTTTCAGTCCTACCAACTTGGGCCACCTCCAGGATGGGACCATCACGAGAACCCTGTGGGCACACCAGCCCCTCCCCTGCACTGCTCTGCCCTGCGCTCAGTGGAAGGGCCTCAGCTCTGCTGCTGGGACAAATGGCCGAGACCCTCAGGCCTCTGGACTCCCACATGGAGGACGGGGGAGGACTCTGTTGCCCTGGTTTTGCAGAAGCTGCAGGCCAGAGGGTTTCTGCAGGGAGGTCCCCCCTGCAGCACACTTCTGCCGGCTGCTTCCAGTCACCAACAACATGCCTCTGCTGCAGGAGCTCTGATCCCTTCGGCACATAGGGGGCCTCCCCTCCCAGCCCCACCGCCATGGCCCTGGGCACCTCACACACCCAACCAGGTGCACATGAAAGGGCCCAGCTGGACAGTGACAAACTGGAAGCCAGCGCAGCCATTGCGAGCTGCAACTCTGAGGCCTGGGGCTGTTTGCTTGCCCTGGCCTGGCTCTCTGAGGTGGCCAGAGCTCAACCCTTCCTCTGCATTCGCCGTCCACCTCAGCAAGTCTGAGTGTGGCGAAGTCGAACCACAGCCCCATAGCACACACAGCACTGAACAAAGCTGGGGCTGCTTCACCGGTGGGAGAAAGACGTAGTTCAGCCCTGAGGTGAGGTGGGGACACCGCCATTGGGAAATGCCAGGCCCTGCCAGCTGAACGGCAGAAAAGCCAGGGCAGAGCAGTACTGGTGGAATTCAGAGCCCGGAGCCCACAGATTCCTCCCCAACCTTTCTGCCCACGCGCAGGCTCCCACCCGCCTCAGGGACGGAGAAGCCCAGCCTGCTGGTGGTGCCCTTGTGTCCTCTGGCTTCCCCATGCCTCTGGCTAGCCAGTTCCACCATCAGACAACAGCTGGTAACAGGGTCTCACCTCCTTCCACTCCTTAGCACAGAAGTCCTTGATGGTGGCTCTGGCGGCACTCAGGGGCTGGCCACCAGTCAGGTTCAGAAAGTGGAAGACGTGATAAAATCCAGAAAAAGCCTGAAAACAATAAGCAGAGCAGGTTAGCCAAGCAGCCAGCCCTCAGCAGTGTGCCCTCCGCAGGCCAGGGCCTCAGCCGTGGCAACGCCTCACTGCAGGCGCCACACATGGGCTTCCATCTTCTCTGGCGGAACGGAGCGGTTCTTCCCCCTTCTCTGGGCCTGACGTTAGCACCAGGGAAAGCTGCTTGATGCAGAGCACCGGGCACATGAGGGTCTCCATCCACAGCTGGGCTGGAACTAGCCAGGGGTCTGAACACACTTGCCGAGCTGCTGCCCAGGACTTCCCAGGACGTGTGCTTTCAGGGCGGTACTATCAGCAAGGCCTGTGGGGTAGAGGCCAACACAAGCTTCCTAGTGTCTCACTTTTCCATTGCTGTGAGTTCACAGAACTAAGCCCAGGGAGCCCCACTGAGTCTCCCAACCCCTGAGCTGTCACTAAGAGCTAAATAATAGGGGTTACAGTCATGCGACACAGCATCCACCAGCCCCTGAGGCAGCACTAAGCTATTATCTGGTGGGTGCGAGGCTGGGCAAGAGAAGAAATGGGCGTATGTCATCCCAACAGGAACAGGACCTCACCCAGGCCAGTCTCTACACTCATCTGGGAGCCAGGCGCTACAGGAGCTGCAGGGAGGGGAATTTGGGAGAGTGTGATCGTCGAGGAGACATGGCCTGGACTGGGCTGGCCCCAAGCTGCATGAGATCCTGGGCGCAGACACCCAGGAACAGGAGTTCACTCCTCCCCAGGTACAAGGTGCAGGCTAGGGAGGTATGTGACTGGCATGGAAGGGGCCAGTGAGACCGCCTTGCCCTGCCAACCATGGCACTCACACTGCCGGGAGGAAGGGCTCAGTCCACCTCCTTGTGGTGGCAGCCACACAAGCACCACCAGTGTCTGGAAGTCGGCCTTTGGACAAGGGGCCCTGGATTGGGACCAGGGCACTGTGGGTTAGGACCAGCGGCCCCAGGGCAAGGGGGCTGGCTCCATGTCCCAGAAGGGGCAGGGCTCAGAGCAGTCAGCCCCCAGCACCATCCAGACTGTGGCGCTGAGCCCTCCCCCTCCCTCACAGCCACGGGCAGCCAGAGCAGCACTGCTGTGTCATGTCAAAGAGGCCCAGAGCTCTGACTGCCACAACTGCTCCCTTTGTCATCCGGCCTGCTCCGGGCTAAGGTATGAGGACAGAAGGGCTCCTGGGACCAGCCTATTCACATATCCACAGCACGGCTGGGCGGCCCCAACCCTGCAGAGCTGGCAGCCTCCTTCCCCAGGCCCACACTCTGGAGAGGAAGGTGGTGCAGATTTAACATACGTGAGGATTTTGGTGGAGCCAGGTCAATGGATGCTGATTGCATCTCAGGAGGTACGTCTTTGGGCTTAGCTTCAATGTAAACTAAACCAAACAGCCTGGTTGGAACCCTGGGGGTGTCTGCCCTGCAACTTGTCCACGTAGACAACATACCAACTTCCCATTCCCGCGTGTGCAGAGTTAAACACGACTCCCCACGTTCACTCAGCCAGGGATTGGCACGACGCCCTACGCTGACGGAAATGTCAAGAGGGACCACAGCAACAGCTTGGACTATGCACAGGGCAGGTCCTGCCTTTCAGAGACTGGCTCTGGGATACCAATGGAACCTTCCCCATACAAACACCACTTCCTGGGTGCAGGGGCCCTTGGCTAACATGAGGTCCCTCACAGCCCAGCTCCACCAGGGCAGCAGCCAGTGAGAAGACAAGACAGGACAGGACAAGACAAGGCAAGGCTCCCTTACAATGAACTGCCCCTGCTCCGGTGGCTGATAGACCCCGTTGAACCCGCAGGTCCTGTTGGCCCCACAGGCTGTGAAGTTGAAGAGTCTCTGGACGGCTTTACTGCATTCCTCTGGGGACCCTGTCCCCTGCACGGCAAACGTCTGGTTGGGGCTGTGTGTAGCTGGTGCTGGGACGCAGGGACTGGCGTACAGGACAGCCGTGGTGACGTTCTCCTCGTATCCCTGGGGGTAGCATGGGTGAGAGATCTGCACCGAGGTGAGGTTCTCCTAGAGAGAGGGGAGCCCAAATGCAGTGCTCAGACTTGGGGTGCAGCCAAAGCCCCATCCCCATCACCTCCCACATGGAAGCCAGCCTTACACCCTGGAGTACCCCACGGCAGAGAAAGCGGAGGTATCCCTACGGATGTTCTCCTGAACCCCACTGAGCAGCCTGTAAAGCTCTCGGAGGGAAACATTCCCTCCCTCGCGGGGCTCATTCAGAGCCTCTGTCTCCACTCCCACAAGCAGCCACCCAACTGCAGGCTTTGACTGGGGGACAGGAAAGGGAAAAACTTCAAGAAAGGTCTGAGCAGCTGCCCCCTGCTCTGGTCCTGCAGGCCGAGCTCCCCATGCACACGCCGGAGTGACAGCTGGGCTGGGCAGGCTGCACAGGGCTAGCACCTCCTGCTTTAGGGAAGAGAGAGAGGGCAGATTAAGGACAACACCTCTCTGAGGGATGCCACCAGCCTCTTCAGGGCTTGTTCTTCTCCGTAGCAGAGGTAGCTGTGGGTATACAGTGAGTAGTTGGTCCCATAGAGCCAGAAGAGGACTTCGGTGCTTTTGTCCTCAATGGCACGGCCAGGGTGAAACGTTATCTGCGTGGAGGCTCCTCCGAGGTCCAGGGCTCCCACGACTGCTGCTGCCTCAGGATGTGTCCATGAGCCTGTGAAAGAGAACTGTCCCCCCACAAGGAATCAGCTCCCCACTGGTGCCTGGAGCTAAGAGCAGCATCACTGGAGAGTGGAAGATAGAGAGACCGTCTCCACAGAAAAGCAGAGTCTCAGGCTGAGTGAGACAACGTGGGTGTCTTTAGCCAGTGTCTGGGACTCCTGCATGGAGCTGTGGGGCCTAGAAGACCAACTGTTAGCCCCGGGGAGCCTTTTCCTCCACTTATATAGACCTTCTTGGCACAGAACAGGGCCTCCCTGAGCCCTTCGCACCACGGAGTGAAGCTTTTGGGAAGATTCCTGAGCTTCTCCTGTGAAGGGTCTGGGCCCATGTCCAGGGTATTAGGGACCCAAATCCCAGCTCCAGAGCCCTGGATCCAGCTGGAGGTGCAGGAACCTACAACCAAAGTTGAGATGACAAGAGCCAGAGGAAGAGGCACACCTGTGAAATGAGCTGGGCTGAGAGACCAGATGCTATGTTGGTTCCTCGTCAGACCCATGCCCCTAGGAAAGGAGCAGCTCAGCCAGCCAAGGTCACTCCCTCCCCTTCTCCCTCTGCCCAGGCACTGACCTTGACCAGCGTCTCCAGCAGGTAGTTGACTGTGATCCAGCCGAAGGACCCCTCCTCATTTCCAGTGAGGATCTGAGCACCCCGGAAGTCTACAGGGTACTGCTGGATGGTCTTGGAGACCTCTGCAAAGACCAAGTCGGCTTTTGTGCTGTTCTGCTCCCTGCGAATGGGAGGAGACAGATTCTGCTGGACCCCGATGGATATGGCGCAGTGTAGAGAGCGACTGCCTAATCCAATCCCATCCTGGAGGTGTCATAAATTTGAACGTGAGTACCTTCCCCAGAGCTGCCGAACCAGGTGAGACATGGGACCTCTGCTCTGGGCATGCCATCCGGTCAGCCAGTGACAGAAGAGGACTGGAGCTAATGCTGCTGGTACTTACACTGACAGTGTCAAGTGCAGCCGATCCACGCCGCCATGGAGACGGTGAGAGCCTCACCTCAGCACGGTGCTTGTGCCAGAGCCCATGTGAGGTTATTGAGGCGCACACTCACCAGGATGCGCCTCCACTCTGGGCGGAGGAAGGGCAGCGGGTGGACAAGCTGCATGGGAGTGAGGGATGGATCCGGACCACAGGCACAGAGGCACGTGGAAAACGTTACCGTCCGTGTGGGGCATGGATCTGAGGTCTGACCCCAAAGACTGCCCCCAGCAAACAGCAGGGGACTGCAAAGGGTAACGCTGCACAACCTGAACCGCAGCGTATGGGAGGCTCCTCTGCCAAGCCATCTCTGCCTCACCAATAGAGCACAGGCCTGGGTGTGGCAGGGAACCGGCCTTTCCCTGCACAGATCTTCTCCCCTCACCTCAGCAGCCGCATGCCCGCGGTGGCACCGAGGTAGGTGGGCGTTTCTCTCTGTTGCGTGGCAGGGATGATCGTCATGGCCTGGTCCAGACAGGGCTGTAGGCTGGTCCCAGCTCCAGAAGGGTCATCGGCATAACTGGAGATCCCGGGTCCTGGAACAAAGCAGGCTGGTGAGAGCCTGAGCTCAGCCGGACTGTGGGGCCAGGACTGACAATGCTGCTGGTGCCTGGCCTGGCACCTGGCGGGTGGGAGAGCCCAGTGAGGCTCAGGGGTTTGATGGCACCCGATGGCCATGAAGAAGAGCTGGTGAACAACTGCTATTGCTAGACCCTCCCGCGGGGCAACCATGGGCATGGAGCAGTGTCAAAGGGGCCACGTCAACTCACTTAAACATCAACCCACTGGAAAGCATAAGGCCCAGCGTCAGGGATACCTTTACACTCAGCTGTTGGGCATGTCAGAGCCTGGTGAGTTCCAGCGGGGGCGGGTAATAAATCACAGCAGCCCAGAAAAACAGGCGAGTCTGGGGAAGGTCACACTTCTCTCGGGACCGCGCCTGACATCTGGGAGACATCTCCAGGGTGAACAGAGCACCCAGAGACATACCCACGCTGCAGATACACTCCTAAAAGCAGCCCCATGACAGCCAGTCATTGTAGCACGCTTCTGGCCTTGCCTGAGAATGCCCTCCTCCCGGCTGCAGGCCTTGCCCAAGGCAAAGACACCCCCCAAGCACCATGCAGCTGGGAGGCTTCACCATTATCCACTCCTGAGTGGGCAACCCTCTTCTGCCTCCTTTGAGCAACATGCATCTCCCCACCACTGCTACCTGCAAGCTGCCTCCTGCTGCACAGACTGGACAACTGGCCATGCTATGTAGCACCTGGCTTGGAGGGGTGAAGGGGAGCGGGAGCAGAGATCCATCTGACATCTGAATCCCTGGATTTCACACTGGAGGTCTGCTTAAAGCTCATGCCCTAGCCCCAGGCGCCGATCTTGCCTGCAACAGAGCCTGTACTGCTCCCAGCTTTGCCTCTGGGGCAGGGAGCTTGTTTCTAAACAGAGGGAGGCAGATCATAGAATCATAGAATCCCAGGGCTGGAAGGGACCTCAAGAGGTGATCTAGTCCAGCCCCTTGCTTCAAGCAGGATCAACCCCCACTAAGTCATCCCAGCCAGGATCTTGTCAAGCCAGGACTCAAAAACTTCCAGGGATGGAGACTCCACCACCTCTCTAGGCAACGCATTCCAGTGCTTCCCCACCCTCCTGCTGAAGTAGTTTTTCCTAATATCTAACCTACACCTCTCCCTCTTCAACTTCAGACCATTGCTCCTTGTTCTGCCATCTGACACCACTGAGAACAGTTTCTCACCCTCCTCTTTAGAGCTCCCCTTCAGGAAGTTGAAGGCTGCTATTAAATCACCCCTCAGTCCTCTTCTGTAAACTAAACAAGCCCAAATCCATCGGCCTCTCCTCATAGGTCTTGAGCTCCAGCCTCTTAATCATTTTTGTTGCCCTCCACTGAACCTGCTCCAGCAAATCCACATCCTTTTTATATTGGGGGGCCCAATACTGGACACAATATTCTAGATATGGCCTCACCAATGCTGAATACAGGGGAACAACCACTTCTCTAGATCTAGATTCTTCCATCCCAGGTGAGTAAGGTAACAAAAGGCCTGTCCTCCAAGGACCTGAAGGATCCTTAGATGATTGCGAAACCAATGTTGGGCACCCCACGGAAAAGATAGAAAATAAAGGGTAGGAATAAATGAGGAGACAAGAGAGAGATAAATAGTGGTGTGCTCCAGGGTCTGTACTGGGACCAGCGTTGCTCAACTTACTCAATAAACGAGAAGTGGCAAAGTCTGCAAACAACAGAAAATCACTCAAAATAGCCAAGTGCAAGATGTCTGTGAAGAGTTACAAAGGCACTTCCCAAAAGTGGGTGACTGGGCAACACAAGGGCAGGTGGATTTTAGTGTTGATAAATACAAAGTAATGCACATGGCAAAATATAATCCCAATGATACATGCAGAATGGTGAGGTCTGAATTAACTGTTACTATGCAGGAAGGTCTTGGGATCACTGTGGATAGTCCCCTAAAAACATCTGCTCAATAATTAGTGGCAATCAAAAAAGCTAACAGCATTTCAGGAATTACTGGGAACGGAATGGATCAGACAGAAGGTATCACGCTGCCTCTGTATAAAGACATGGTATGCCCAAACCTTGTGTAACGCTGACAGACCTGGGTTGCTGGCACCAGGTATAGAAACTGCAAGCACAGGGGCTAAAGCCCTGCACTTTACCACGTGAGCTAAAGGCCAGCTGGCTCTCAGCCGAGGTTGTAGAGCAGAGACTTCATTTGCCCCAGTGCCTCTGGGTACTGCACTTGAATATTGCATGACGATCAGGTCACCCATCTGAAAATAACAGAAGGGATTTGGAAAATGTACAGAGAAGGGAAACAGAAGGGATTAGGGGCAAGGAACAGCCACCATACGAGGAGAGATTTAAAAGACTGGGACTTCTCAGTTTGCAAAAGAGACGACGAGGGGGACAGGGAACATTCAAGGTCTATATAATCATGATTGCTATGAAAAACTTGAACAAGGAAACGTTATTTACTCCTTCACATAAAGCAAGAAGGTCACTGGCAGCAGATTTAAAACAAAAAGAGAAGTTACGGCTCACGCAGGAGATGGTGTGAAGACCAAAACTATAACAAGGTTTTGGTAAGAAATAAACAAGCTCCAGGAGGATAGTTTCATCAATGGCTGCTAGCCAGGATGCGCAGGGATGGTGTCAATGATTGCCTTCTGTTGGTTCTTTCTGAAGCACCTGGCATTGGTCGTGGTCAGAAGACAGGATACTGGGCTAGACGGGCCATTGGTCTGACCCAGAACGGTCGTTCTGTATTTTTACATGGAACTCAGATGTATCTCCTCCCTGCTGTAACCCCTGGTCCCTCTCTCATCCATTCCCCTCCCAAAGCTGAGATAGAGAACAAGAATCCTGACATGGTCTCTCTCTCTGTCTCTCTGTCTCTCTCTGTCTCTCTCTCTCTCCAGAGTTAGTAACAACATGAAACTCTACCCTCAGATTTTAAGCCTAACTAGTGTCACATAGGGAACTTGCCACAAGATGTCAGAATGCGTCAGATAAAACAATAAAGAGGGAAAAACAATAAAAGAAAATGTGGAAATGGCAGAGGTGCTTAACAACTTTGTTTCAGTTTTCACCAAGAAGGCTGCTGGTGACTGGATGCCTACAGTAGTGAACGTTAGAGAAAAGGAGGTGTGGTCAGAAATTAAAGGAAGAAGTTAAAAATTACTTACAAAAATTAGATGTCTGTAATTCACTGGCATCTGATGAAATGCATCCTAGAATACTCAAGGAGCCAAGACGGTATCTGAGCCATTTGCTATCATCTTTGAAAAGTCATGGAAGACAGGACAGATTCCATAACAGCAACGAAGGGTCCTGTGGCACCTTATAGACTAACAGAAAAGTTTTGAGCATGAGCTTTCGTGAGCACAGCTCATGCTCAAAACTTTTCTGTTAGTCTATAAGGTGCCACAGGACCCTTCATTGCTGTTACAGATCCAGACTAACACAGCTACCCCTCCGAGGATAGATTCCAGAAGACTGGAAAAGGACAAATATCGTGCCCCTCTATAAAAAGGGAAATAAGGGCAACCCAGGAAACTGCAGACCAGTTCTGTGCCAAGAAAGATAAAGGAGCAAATAATTAAGGAATACATTTGCAAACATCTGGAAGATAAGGTGATAAGTAACAGTCAGCATGGATTTGTCAAGAACAAATCACGTCAAGCCAACCTAACAGCATTCTTTGATAGGACGACAGGCCTTGGGGATAAGGGGACATTAAATACCTAGACTTCAGTATACCATTTGACAGTCTTACATGACCTTCTCATCAACAACCTAGGGAAATACAATGTAGATGGGACTGCCATAAGGTGGAGGCACAACTGGTTGGAAAACTCTTCTGAGAGAGTAGTTATCAGTAGTTTAGAGACATGCCGGAAGAACATAACAAGTGGGGTTCTGCAGTGATCAGTTTAGGACCTAATTCTGTTCAATATCTTCATCAACGAATTAGATAACAGAATAGAGAGTCTGTGGAGGACACCAAGCTGGGAGCGGTTGCAAGTACTTTGGAGGATAAGGTTATAATTCAAAATGATCTGGATAAATTGGAGAAATAGTCTAATCTGAATAGAATGATGTTCACTAAAGATAAATGTAAAGTCTCCCACTTAGGAAAGAACAGTCAGTGTCACACACACAAAATTGGTAGTGACTGTCTGTAAAGGAGTACTGCAGAAAAGGACCTAAGGGTCAGAGTGGATCACAAGCTAAATATGAGTCAACGTGACACTGTTGCAAAAAAAGCAACTATCATTCTGGGATGCATTAATAGGAATTCACAAGCAAGACAGGAGAAGTTATTTTTCCACTCTACTCTGTGCTGATCAGTCCTCAACTGGAGTATTGTGTCCAGTTCTGGGCACCACATTTCATGAAAAATGTGGAGAAATTGGAGAAGGTCCAGAGAAGAGCCAAAAAAAACTCTCAAGGTCCAGAAAATATGACCTATGAGGGGCAATTACAAAAACTGGGTTTGTTTAGTTTGGAAAAGAGAAGGCGGAGAGGAGACATGAAAACAGCTTTCCAATTACAAGAAGGAGGGAGAAAAGTTATGTTCCTTATTCTCTGAGGGTAGGACAAGAACCAATGCACTTAAATTGCAGCAGGGGATGTTTGGGTTAGACATCAGGAAAAACATCCTTACGGTGGGGATGGTTAAGCCCTGGAACAAACTGCCTAGGAATGTTGTGGAATCTCCACCGTTAGAGATGTTTAAAGGCAGGTTAGACAAACATCGGTCAGGGATGGTCTAGATGATGCTGGTTCCTGCTGTGAGGGCGGGGAACTGGACTCAATGACTTCTTGCGGTCCTTTCCACTTCTAGTATTGATGATTCTAGGTTAGTATTACAGCTGAGTCGATTTAATATTTATTTTCTTTCTCTTATATACAAATTATTTACAGTGCTCCTGCCAGCTAATAGCTAAATTTTCTGCCCTAAAACTAGAGTTTTCTAGTGGCTTAGTAGGCCTTGGAAAGCGATAACGTGGTGGTGTGGGAGAAGTCAGTGTTGGTCCCCATTGCCAGATTTGCTGCTTGGCCTGTACTGAGCATACCCAGTAAGTCTGCTAAAACCACCGCCCTCAGTTCCCCCGCTCCCTGGGCACTCATTCTGCTCCACCCACTGTTGTGGCATGCACGGGCCACCCCACCACACACCAACATGTGAAGTGGTACCCCTGGCGGGGTGTGGGTGTGTAGGGAAATAGGTTGGGGCCTGCATGAGGTGATAAGGCCGGAGTCTTGCCCAGGGCCTCCTGTCATCTCGGGCCTGCTGGCGTCCATCCTCTGCCCCAGCTTTCTCCCCCTTGTGTGTGCTGTTTGTCTCATGCAGTAGCTGAGGAGTAATTCCCCAAGGACGGGGCTGCAGAGCAGCCTGAGGAAACATGGATGGTGTTACACAAGCACAAACTCCAGTCACACCCCTAAGCCACGTTCCGGGCCCGCAAGGTCCCAGCGCAGCATGGTCCCACCCTCAACCCTGTCTGGCAGAGGTCGAGGTCCCAGTTCGGGGCAGACCAGGCTGGGTAACAGAAAACCAGTCCAATTCTCAGGCTGACCAAAGGGGCTGTGAAGATTCCTCCTGACCCCAGGTCAGTTGCCTGCAACCGGAATAGTGAGAAGAGCCATTTTTTTCAAATTCAGTTACAAAATCAGTCCTTCAAGAGCCGCAATGCACCTGAACACGAGACTGTCCTTCATCAACCATGGCAAACCACCATTTTTGTGACCCCTATTTTCAGAACAACGCACACAAAATGATTTGCACAAGTTAGAAAGTTAAGTTATCCCCATCTCTAGGCCTTACCCGCCTCAGCCCCCAAATCCGCCCCCTGTCCCCAGGCTTTACCCCCGCATCCCCAGACTTAACCCCCTGAGCCCCAACCTCTGCCCCTGCCCATGATTAACTAGCCTCAGTGCACATAGCCCCTCTGTGGCCGCTACGGTGCCTTCTCAGTGTGGTTCCAGCAGGGACAGGCTCAGCCACCCTGCTCTGCCAGCTCTCCTCAGCTGCCTTAGACTTCTGCCCATGGGAGGCGGCTCCATGCCCTTCCGGCTTTCACTTCTGGGGCTCCCTGCCCTGCCACAGTTGACTGCTGACTGGCTCCAGCTGCCGCCGCTTAAACAAAAACCTAAATTCAGCTGGTCTAATGCCAGGCAACAGAATTTAGGTTTTTTGCTTAAGCAGCGGCAGCCTTTGGAGCCACACAGAGAGTCGGCAGCAGCCACGCTCGGAGCCACAAGTGGCTCCTCAAAGAGCCACGTGTGGCTCTGGAGCCGCAGGTTGCCAACCCTGCTCCAATTGTCTGTAATGGTCTCTCTGCCGCTGTGTCCTGGCTGCGGGACGGACTGGGGGGAGATTCCAGGATGCAGAGGGGTGTGGTTTCAGAAAAATTCAGGGGATGGAGCTCAGTCGGATCAGCCCAGAGAACATTATATGTATAATCTTCACCCTCTGGCCAGGTGGGAAGTGGAGCAGAGACCCAGGAAAAGTCTGCAGATGAGAGTGTGGGGGGTACTGCCTTCCTTGCCCCACAGTCAAAGACACTCCTGCAGCAGAACACAGAGAGATGCTCCTCCTGCTGGATGGCTGGGCCAGAGGTCACCCTGCATCCTGGGGTCTGCCTGTCACTGCAACACACAGCTTGAATGCAAACACAGGTTGGGCTGCAGCTGAGGAGCTCTCAGTCACCCAGGAGTTACCCCTGCTTTCCTGACAGCAGTCTAGGCACGTGGTGGGAGTGGTGAGTGAAGTGAAGTGTGACACTCATTTCTCCTGATTTGAATCTGCAGGTCTCTACATGGCACAGAGGTGTGGTTGACAGCTCAGCTTTCACTTTTGCTACCCTGTCTCCACTGCACTGCACTGCACTGCAGGCAGCTAAGGGAGCAAAGCCCACCTGTGCTAAGGCCACTTGTACTGCATCTCTAAAGTCCCTGGCCAAATTCACACCTGGTGCAACTCCAGTAAATTCTGCAATTCCCACCCAGGATGAATGGGCCTGGTTGTTCTCCCAGGAAGAGAGGCTCAGGCAGAAGGAGTTAGGCCTGAGGGTTAATCCAAGGGCTTGGAAGTAAACAGCACAGCAACCTTTGCCCCGATAGAAGCATTGCCCATGTTTTTCTCAGCATAGCCCAGGGGCAGGCCTAAGGATAAGAAAGCAACCACTGACTGACCTTGCACAGTGCAGGCTGCAGCCTGGCTGACGATGCCAGTGCCGTTCTCCTTATCTGCTGGCCACCGGTAGATGTAGAGAGTGGTATGCGAGGAGCCAGCATCCAACACCATCCCGTACTGAAGGGGAAGTTGAGGGAAGACAGTGTCACAGAGCGCACCCCGCCGACCAGGGCTGCCGCGTGCCTTCTTGGTTCTCCAGTACAACAAGCTGCACTTTCATTCCTGAATGTCCTGCCTGGCTTTGGCCAGGCCCTCGTTTCCATCCCTTGGGTTTGGAGTTAAAGTTCCAAGGAGGGAAAGGCAGTGAGGTGTAACAGCAACTCTCAGGCCCCTGCAGCAAAATTCCCTTGGCTCTAGTGCTGGAGACACACGTGGATTGACTCAAACCTGTGGCCCATCTGCAGCTATCAGAGGCTGCAAAACCTGGGAGGGGCAGTTTTCCAACAGCTCTAGAAAATCAGGAATGAGAGAGAGAACTGGGAAAGAACATGAAACCCCAAAGGAGGGACAGTGAAGAGGAAACACAAGAGATCTGAAAAGAGAAAGAAGAAATAAGGGTCAAGAGACATGTCCGGTTGAACCTCTCTCATCCAGCACCCTTGGGATCTGACCAGTGCTGAACGAGAGAATTTGCTGGACTACAAGAGGTCAATAACATCTAGCCCATTACCAACACTTCCACTGCTTACTGGGCTCTTAGAAGACATTCACGGGTAAATTACAGTTAAATAACAGCACAGAACACTGAGAGCCAGGACTGGTGGCTGGAAACCAACGTGATAGGATCACAGGAAATTTGGCTACACCCATGAAAAGTGGTCCTTTGGCTAACTAAAATCATGACGGATTACGGTTGTTGCCAGATGAGAGTTTCAACCTGTAGTTCAGTTACACAGCAGAATCACCCGTAGAAGGCTGACATACCGCAGGCCTGGGGGCGAGGGAGGTGGAAAAGGGGTGACTTTATTTCTAACAGCCTAACAAACCCACCCAGTTAGCAGAGGTCTGTACCATGCATTGCAGGGCAAGTATTCCAGCCACTGAACCTACCTTGGTCCTTGAAGGCAAATAAACATCCTTCACTTGAAGGAGGATGAAGATGAGAGCTGCTATTTCAGAAGCCGCGGCCACAAGAAGAAGGCACCTGGTGCTCCGCCCCAACAGGTGCTTTAACATCGCTGTACCGATCTGTGAGCGGAGCAGAGGTTGTGTCAAGACAAACACAGCCCACCTCCCGGCTCCACTGCCATTTCCTGGGCTTACTCGTCCAGAGAACTCAGGACCAGGCTGGCGGGTGGCTCACTCGCCCCACAGAGCCTGTCGCGGTTGCCCTGGGGCTGTTTCTGACATCACCAAGCGTACAGTATTTGAACGACTGTGCATGCTGAGGGCACAGCGAAGGAATGCGCTCAGAGGTGCGCCCTGGGGCAGGGAGGAGCGGAGGGGAATGAGCTCCCATAAAACCACACAGCAACACAACACATAGGCCCAGCAGGAGCAAAGTTCGTCTCCCTCCAAGCTAAGTCGGCCTGCAGGTCCTTGGAAAAGCGCCTGGGGGAGCTACAGTAAAGTACTTCCCCACTGGCCACGCCCGGGTCCCTGCCCTGCCCTGCCCTCCTCCCCCAGCCCCCGGGAACCCCGCGCCTGTCCAGCGGCCCCCGTCTAAGCGCCGGGCGCTCGCTCTCCAGGCTGCCTCGCCTTTTTCCTTACCGGGCCTGCGCTGGTTGTCCCAGCAAGGCCCCAAACTTGCCGAGGGGCCTCAGCGGGTCTGGCCCTGCAGCCCGGCTCGCTCCCACCCTGCGGGTAGCCGGGGCAGGGAGCCCAATGGGGACGGAGCAACACCCCGGACCCGGCCCGGGACTCCGCTCCGAGCGGGGCGGGCAGGTTCCGAGGCGGGACGGTCCCGCCCCGGGCAGCAGCTCGCCCGAGGCTGCAGCTGGCTGCGGGGGCCGCTTGCCGGAGACCTCCGCTCCGGGGGCCGTGCAGCGCCTGGCACGCAAGGGGCCGGACCGGGCGGGCTCCCGCTGGGCTGGGCACCGCTCCGCGCACGGGGCGAGCCTGCAGGCTCCGGCCCGGCCCTGCCCCGGGGAAGCAAAAGCGAAAGCGACGCCGCTGCCAAAGCCCGCCCCGGGTCCCAGCGCCCCGCCTCCTCCGCCTGGTCCCTGCCCGCCGCCCTCCCCTACTTAGCTCCGGCCGCAGCCCGAGACCCGCTCCCCTGCAAACGCTCAGCCCGTGGGAAGCGCGGGCCTGGCAAAGCTGCAGCTTGCAGGGCCCCGCTGCCCCCCAGCGCCGGGGGGCGACCCAGGGGGCTGCAGCCCCCCCCTTGACTTGAACGGGTTTCCGTGGCCGACCGGCTTTCCAGCCAGCTCAGTGGGTATGGGCAACCCCTGGGAAGTGTCCCAGGCCTTCTGCTGCAGGCAGGGAGCTGCGGCTGCCGAAGGGCTGGTTGGGGGGCAGAGCCGGGTCTGCCCTGGGGCCGCTGTTGGCCGAGCTGCGCCGGCAAAATCATCCTCATCAGAGACCAGGAGGAGCCCCGCACACCAGACAGGCCAACACAGTGATTTGGGCTTCAGCTTTCCAGGGCTGGAACCCACTTGGTGTCCTTAGCACCGGGCCGCCACCTGGAGATGGATCTCACCCCTTTTGCCTGTGTTTCTATCCCTGCCAAGGGGAAGTTTGCACTTCATGCATCTGACCACGTGGGGGCCAGCCTAGGAAAGCATAGGCCCAAATCCCTGTGTTAAGTCTTTAAGGTGCCACACGACTCCCTTAAGTACGACTCCCTTAATACGCGATGATCACATCAATACCACCCTGTACCGTAAACCCACTGACCGCTATGCCTACCTTCATGCCTCCAGCTTCCATCCCAGACACACCACACGGTCCATTGTCTACAGCCAAGTACTAAGATATAACCGCATTTGCTTCAACCCCTCTGACAGAGACAAACACCTACAGTAGCTCTCCCAAGCATTCTCGAAACTGCAATACCCACCTGAGGAAGTGAAAAAACAGATCAACAGAGCCAGACGTGCCACGAAGCCTCTTACTACAGGACAAGCCCAAGAGAGAAATCAACAGAACACCACTAGCCATCACCTACAGTCCTCAGCTAAAACCTCTACAGCGCGTCTTCAGGGATTTACAACCCATCCTGGACAATGATCCCCCACTTTCACAGGCCTTGGGAGGCAGACCAGTCCTTGCCCACAGACAACCTGCTAACCTGAAGCAAATCCTAACCAGCAACTATACACTGCACCACAATCACTCTAACTCAGGGACCCATCCATGCAACAAACCTCGTTGCCAGCTCTGCCCACATATCTACACCAGCAACATCATTACAGGACCTAACCAGATCAGCCACACCATCGTGCGTTCATTCAGCTGCACATCTACCAATGTAATTTATGCCATCATGTGCCAGCAATGCCCCTCTGCTATATACATCCAACAAACTGGACAGTCTCTACGTACAAGAATAAACGCACACAAATCAGATATCAGGAATGGCGATATACAAAAACCCGTAGGAGAGCACTTCAATCTCCCAGGCCACACAGTACCAGAATTAAAAGTAGCTATGCTACAGCAAAAAAAATTCAAGACTAGACTCCAAAGAGAAATTTCTGAGCTACAATTCATCTGCAAATTCGACACCCTCAGCTCAGGATTAAACAAAGACTGCAAATGGCTGGCTAAATACAAAAGCAGCTTCCCCTCCCTTGGTGTTCACACCTCCAGATCAGCTGCTGGTAGTAAGCCTCACCCTTCCTGACTGAGCTAACCTTGTTATCCCCAGCCTGGCTCTGGCTTATTTATACCTAGCCCTGCAGAGTTTCATGACTAGCATCTGATGAAGTGAGTCTGTGCTCACGAAAGCTCATGCTGAAAACTTTTCTGTTAGTCTATAAGGTGCCACAGGATCCTTCGTTGCTGTTACGACTTCCTTGTCACTTTTGCTGAAACAGCCTAAGAACAGCTGCCATCTGAGAACTGGACTGGAAGTCATGAATTCCCTTCAGATTATGTTGGTGACGCATGTTCCATCCCACGTAGCCCCAGTTCAGCAGGATGGGTCACGCAGGGCCTAAACCAAGAAGTGTGTGTTTACCTTGTTATACATATAGGTTGTAAACAGGGTCCTTGAAACTGCAAGAAAGAGGCAGGGTGTTTTAGGAGCAAAAGCAGGACGGTTCTTTCATTGCCTCAGTCCATGTCTCCATCTTCATGGCTGGAAGGAACTTTGTCTAGGGGTAACCCTCCAGCAGATGCCTTTCAAAGGGAGAAACAAAGAGAAGTCCTGTGGTACCATAGACTAGCAGAGGAGCAGAAGCTTTTGTGGGTAAAGACCGACCGCATCTGCCCACGAAAGCTTATGCTCCAAAAAATCTGTTAGTCTATGAGGTGCCACAGGACTTCTTTGTTTTTGCAGATACAGACTAACACAGCTACCCCTCTGATACTTCAAAGGGAGAGTGAACTCTGAAGGGGCAAAACCACCCCACATCCTCACTTTCCATCCATCTCTCTCTTGTAGACTAAAGACGACAAAAGAATTAGTCTATGCTGTGCTTTTTTTTTCTAGAAAAAAAGGGTGCTGAGACTCCCTGAAGGTCCAGACTGTCCTTCCCCTGTCCCCAGGCTTAACCCCCTCGCAGCCCCAAACCACCCCCACAAAACCCAGGATTCACTTATCCTGGAGTTTTGCGTGCTGCTGGCCACTGTCTCCTCTTCACCACAGCTGTGCAGCTCCCCACAGCCCTCCAGCTCCTCCCACATACCTCACAGCAGGGGCAGCTCCCAGCACCTGGCCATGTTGAAAGAGTAGGACTCGATTTAATTGATTTAATGGCTGGATCCCCCTCCTGGCCATTAAACCAATTAAATCCAGTCCTACTCTTTCAGTGTGGCAGGCAGGGAGCTGGAGAAGTGAGTGGTGGCAGCAGCAGGAGCCACAAATGTCTCCTTAAAGAGTCACGTGTGGCTCAGAGCTGCCCAGATGGCTTCCAAAATGGTGGCACCAGGAAGAAAGGTGCCAGAACTCTGTTCTCATGCATTCCACCAGAAAAAGTCCCCTGAGTCTATGGAACTGGGAGCAGAGCCTAACTTGGAATTTGGTCAGCCCTGTTGCTGGAAGCACGTGGAAAGGATTCAGCATGAATCAAGTCTAGTTATCAAGTCTTTTATCTTTGTCCATGTCTTACATTAGTGCCTCGTTACTTGTACTCCCTTAAAATCTCTGTGTAGTTAAGTAAACTTGTTTTATTCTTTAATCAAATGCAATGCGTTGTTGTGAATTGCTTGGGTAGCTCCATTTCAACATAGCACTATTTTCAGTGCATAGGATAAGTGACCCAGGACAATACCCAAGATGCTCTATTTTGGTGATGTGAATATACATGAACTCACTTTCATAAAACATACACTGTTCTACCGTATGACGAAGCGGGTCTTTGCCCACGAAAGCTTATGCTCCGAAATATCTGTTAGTCTGTGAGGTGCCACAGGACTTCTTGTTGTTTTTGAAGATACAGACTAACATGGCTACCCCTCTGATACTTGTTCTATCACTAGCAAACTTGCAGTTATCAAACAGAAGGTCCTTTCCCACACACAGAAGTGGCCACAATGCATGTGCTGTAAGAGCAGGTTTTAGCTGCTAGCTGCAATGAGTAAGGTAGTGGGGAAACCTCACCCAAACCCTTCCACTGATTATCTCTTTTTCACTTAGCTTTATACTCAACTTGGTCATTCTAATAAATGGCTATGGGATTAACCACTGATTTCTATGGCTGTATCTGAAAGTTTCTGCTTGTCTAAAATGAAATGTACTAGCCCCAGGTTGAGCCCAGTATGTTCCATTGTACTCTAGGGAAGATAAATGATGGTACAAAACATTCCTGCCTCTCACAGCCTCCTCTCCTTTGGCCCTGCCTGCATGTGAGGTGCATCAGGCTTTAGACAGGTCTGGGCTTGTCTCTGTTAGAGATCTCGACAGAACAGACATGGCAGACATTGTTAGTTTGGTCAAGATGGGGTTGCCCGGATTCCTCTACACTAATTTACCTGTTCTGTCCAGGAGAGGGCTAGACCAGTGGGGACAGCCCCTCAGGAGCCTGGGGTTGCATCCTGACATGTCATACTCTGGAATTGAGTTGGCAAAAGACTGGCTAGATAAAAAGTGCCTGTATAGGAGGCAGCTGTGCTGGCCAGTCCTTACATTCCAGCTCCTCCAGTGAGTTCCCCAAACAATCATGGGGAAGGCAGAAGCTTCCCAGTTATGGCTGAAGCGCTGGGGCCTTTCCTGGAAAAGCTGCAGCAGTGCCACTTTAGCACTTCAGTGGAGGGCACCCCCACAGCAACAGGGGACTTTCCCGAGAGCAAAGTTAATCCCCTTCCGAAACAGGCAGGAGCTAAATCCACAGAATTCTTCCACTGACCGTGAGCTCTTTGCAGCAGGCAATAGGTGTTGCTTAGTGGGGCGAATTTTTCAACCCCCCCACGTGGCAGTAGCTGGATGAAAGTGACATTTGCTATAGACCTGGCTTAGTGTGACTGCCCTGGGTCAGAAGGAACAGTGGCCCACAAGCCACATCAGGCTGCATGCTGTGGAAACACAGCTGAGCTAACCTTCTCTGCCGAGATACCCCAGAGCTCAGAGTGCAGCCAGCCTCCATGAACAAGTAGCAGGCTCTGGGCATGAGGCAGGCTGCCAGGGAGAGAACTGTGCAGTGGGAGAGATGTCAGTCACTTCTCCTGTTGCTTTCTGCACAGAAGGACTGGCGAGATAATAACCAGGCAAAACAAAACCGGACAAAGCACTGCATTGACCATACTACCCGATGCAGAACAGGGTGCTGCTAGGTTTGATTCTACCTCAGCTCGTAATTCTTCTGCTCTCCTCTGCACTAAGGCCTGAACTGGAGTATTATGTCCAATTCTGGGCACCACATTTCAGGAAAATGTGGAGAAATTGGAGAAGGCCCAGAAAAGAGCAACAAAAATGATTCAAGGTCGAGAGAACATGACCTGTGAGGAAAGACTGAAAGAACTGGGTTTCTTTAGAAGTTCGAAAAAGAGAAGGCTGAGAAGGGGTGTGATAAAAGCTTTCAAGTACCTAAGACAGTGTTACAAGGAAGAGGGAGAAAAATTATCCCCCTTAACCTCTGATGGTAGGAGAAGCAATGGGCTTAAATTCAAAGAGAGGAGGTTTAAGCTGGACATTAGGAGAAACTTCCTAACTGTCAGGCCACTTCTACACTGGCCCCTCCCTTTCGAAAGGGGCATCCAAACGCAGTGGTTTGAAAATACAAAAGAAGTACAGATTTGCATATTCAGTGCCTCGTTTGCATAATGGCAGCCACTCATGTTCCAAAAGTACTGCTTTCAAAATGCAAAATAGCCACGTAGGACGGTGTTCCTCCGAAAGGAAACCCTGCTTTCAAAAGCACCCTTCTTCCTAATTTTTTCCTGTTCCTCATTCTCCATCTCTTCCCTGCTGTTGTCCCTGAGGAATCTCTTGGGAGGTATCCATGGACTGTTTGAGGACAGTAGTTGATTCTCCTCTTAGAATCCCACGCAGCTGCTCATGGAAGTGAGCTCATGGCCTCTTTCGAGAATGTTCCTTGGGTGGTGAGACAGAGCATTCTTCCTTGTGCATACGCACACTCTTATTTACATTTTGCATAAAATAAACACAAGAATTCCCTTCCGTGGTGATGACCCAGAATGACAGTTTCCTTCCTTTGTTTTGTGGTATGCCTTCCTGAGCTCGTTTATTTTCACTCAGCGCTGCTGGGCATCACTTGTATGTACTTCTTCCACCATGCCCTGTGCCCTTTTCCCTCCACCCCCACCACCCCCACAACAGCAATGAGGTCCTGCATCTCCTGCATGCTCCATGCTGGAGCTCATCTCTGACTCTTGGAATTCACGGACAGATGTGCCGCCTGCTCCACTTACCAAGCTGGCCACACAAGAAACGAACTTCACAGTTTCCTGGGCCATTTCCTGCACACCTGGAGAGCAGCTGAACTGAAAGTGCTGGTCAGAGTGATCACATTGGGGCACAGTGGGCCACCTCCAGGAGGCCAAAAATGTCAAATTTCTCAACACTCCATCTGTACTACCCTAAGGTGGACCATGCAAGGTCGATTCAGGTGTTACTCCTTCTGAAAAACAGGTGTACAAAAGTTGATCTTAGTGGAACGGACCCTGAGTGTTGACTGAGAGCTTAGAAAATCAACCTTAGTCCACTCAGTCGGATCCAAGCTCCTGGTGGAGACCAGGCAGAAGAAGTTTTAACTTTTGCTTTCCTTGTTTTAACTGATGAATCTAGCTCCTTTTCTTGGGCACTCATGACCGTAAGCATCATATCACCACTGACCTTTTTGGTGAACACAAAAGCAAAGAAGTCATTATGTATCAAGTCACAAAGAAACCCAGAGAGGCACTGACACAGCAAGTGGATTTTTCCCATTAGACCCAGCCACCAGCTTTCTACAGCAGGAACTTGAGGTTCAAAAGCCCAGACACGTGTTGTGGGGATTGTCCCTGGCCATGTGAACATGGTGCTGTTCCAGCCAGTTCTGTGAAGCTGGGCTGCAACAAGTAGAGAGACCTTAAGGGAACGACACCGTGGTGGGGGACAGGAATGCAGGGAGATGGGGGTGATGGGGTTGAACTGTTGTGGGGAAAGCAGCCAGAGAACAGAAGCAGCAAAGCAGAAGCAGAAGGAAGTGGTGAGAGAGCCTGAAGTGAGCCACGAGAGAGAGCAGAGCTCCAGGGAGTGGGTAAAAATATCTGGGGGTTATAGAGAATGTGGCCCTAGGTGCCTACTCTGCAAAAAGGGTCCTGGGAACTGCAGGATGGTTCCTGGGTATCAGTCCCTGGGTTTGCTAGGTCCATCAACCAGGCAGCACACGGGCCTGTGGGAGCTCACTTGGCTGTCAGCCTCGGGAACCTCTCTCCTTCCCACCTGGCCTGTCCATTGGCCCAAACCTGTGGGGACTTGCTCAGCCCATCCACCCTTCTGGGTCCTCACCCAGCTCAGGGCCTGGGCAGATCACACAGCAGTCCTGCAGTGCCAGGTGTCTGGGAAGGCGTATGTGCCCCGTATACCCTGCAGCCTGTCACCGGCAGGGTCTCTGTGCAGTGGCTCTCTCCTTGCCCTGCAACTCACTGACACAGGCCTCTGCAAGGTGCGGGATCTGTGTGACGCAGCCGCTCAGTGCTGCAGGGCCTGACCGGGAATGGGCTGAGCAGGACCCTCCTTCCCTCCCCTGCAAGGGGCCTTTCCTTTGTACAGGGTCTCGTATGCTGCCACAAGCCCTCATTGTCGTGTCGCTGGCCTCTTGCACTGCCTGCTCCAGGCTCCTGCTGCCAGGCCCGTGGCTAGCCCAGGCCGGGAAGAGGGAGCTGCCTGCAGAAGGGCACCTTGTTGGGCACTTGTTTCTCCCTGTAGAGTCTGGCTCCATTACCCGTTGGGGGGAGGCTGTTCTCTCCCTGCTCCACAGCAGAACACAGGCGGTAGCAGGAAAACCCCTCCCGAGGGCTGAGGGGGGCAGCTGGCTGGGACGTGCAACTTGCTGCCAATGAGAACTTCTGCCTGGTCTCCCTGTGTTGCTTTAGTTGGGTCGGAGCCTGTGATGCTGTTGGAGGCTGTGCTTTTGTGGAAAGGTATCAATGTGCTAGAGCCAGGGCCAAGCACTGAGGGGAGGCCCAGGAGTGCCGTTCAGCCTTGGCCTCAAGCTCAAAGGGAGCCTCAAATTCAGACACTCGTCTATTTTCACAACTTGTTTTTATGCACATCCGTCAGCAATTACCGGCATCTGCACAGAAAAAGGCTACAAAAGCCAAAATTTGACTTCTGTCTCACCATTTGTTGGTGCCATATTTTGTTTTCATGTGTTGTCATTTCTTTTTTGCATTGTGACTCAGTTCTCTCTGGACCAAAGAGAGCCCTGGTGAGCACTCAGGTGTTGGCAGAGGTGGGTGGTGCAGGGATTTCAGGGCAGGCACCGGTCATTTGCTCCTGCCTTGTCCAGCCCCATCCCTGTTCATGCTCTCCCTTCTCCCTCTGATCCACCCCACCTGCCTCTTCCTGTGGTAGTGCCACACAGTTTCCAGTGAATGCTGGGGCAGTCCTGCCTCTCCCCGAGACCAGCGATTGAGCTTAAAAGTTACAGGGGGGGAAGTCTCAAGTCAAACAACAACACAAAAGAGAAAAAACAGAGCAGCCAGTCCAACCAAATTCAAAATAACCATAACCTAACCGCATCTAACTATACATTTCCTTTGTGCTTACACCTTGAAGGCTGGTTGGGAGACATCTTCTCCCCTGGACTTTCTCTCTGATGTTCTGCAGACAAATGCCCCCAAAAGCTGCAACTGTTCTCAGTTTAAACAAAGTTACTTCACTCCCATTGGCTCACCTTTAGCCAAGTTACATCAGGAGAGATAAACCCCTTCCCTGCACTCATTCATGACAGTCTCACTCATCCCAGTGTCAGGGCTGGGCAGAGTTGCCAACGGCTAGATCACACAAACTCCCTTGACCCACCACTTCCATCAGATCCTGGTCTGCCCTGCCCATTCTCTGAGGTTCCACCCCCTCACTTCATCCCCGCCTCCCTCTGTTCACTCTCCCCCATGCTCACTTTCAACAAGATGCATCAGGAAGGTGGGAGGCAGGAGGGGGTGTGGGCTGTGAGCTGGGGCTAAGGTGTTTGGTATGGGGGAGGGGGTCTTGGCTGAGCCTAGGGTAGGGGAGTGGGGTACTAGAGGGGTTCTGGGATTCAGACTCTGGAAGGGGGATCAGGGCTGGGGCATGTGGTTGGGTTTGGGGTGGGGTCATGGTGCCATCTGCTGTTGGGCAGTGATTACCTTTGGTCAGTCTGAGCCTGGGTCAACAGGGTAAAGGCAGGTTTCCTACCTGCCCTGTTACCACACTCTGGCCTGCATCAATAACTGAGATTGATGTATGTAGGGTATTGCTTTAACCACTTTTATCTCTAATCCTGTTCTTTCTTTTTTATTCATAAACCTTTAGATTTAGATATGAAGGATTGGTGAGTGTGGTGATTTGGGTAAGATCCAAGTATATATTGACTGGGGGCTGTGGCTGGACCATTTGGGGCCCAGAAGAATGTGTGTGGAGTTGGTTATAAGAACCTCTCCCCTAAATTTGTGGGTTGTTAGTCTGGGCTGGTAGAGCAGTTGGGAAGTCTGTGGGTTTGCTTGTGTGCCTTCTGGCAGACCAAGGGGCTGGCAGAAGTGCTATTGTGGCAGTTTGGGTTTGCCTTAGTGAGAAGGAAATCCCAGCCTGGGGTTGTGAGTAGCCTGGATTTTAAACAAGGTTACCCTGGATTGATTTCTCTAGCTGTGCCCAGAAACCCTGTCCTATTACAGTGGTGACTGCCCCAGTGTTTGGTCTGCCCTTATATCCCTTTTGCTCCCATTGCCTTTTGCAGTGTGGGGTCAGTGCAGGCAGGAAGCCAGCATTAGCCCTGCTGCCCCAGTGGACTTTAGAGGCCAATCTCCCAGTTTAGCTTCAGAAATTTCTGGGAAATTGAGCCCAATTCTGGGAAACTCCCAGCAAAGTCAGGAAAGCTGCAACCTAGGACTGGGCCCCTTGCTTGTCACAGTCATGCTCCCCTCATGTTGTGTGAGAAATGCCTTCTGAATATGCACATGCATCACTGGAAGATGATTTCTGCAAAACACATCTTGTAACCTGCCAATTTTAAAGTTGCAGTCTGCTGAATCTGTATAGCTTATTTTTGTGCATGTATCCTTCTTGTATGTGAAGTTAGAAAGATGAAGTGTGAATCTGTGTTTCATTCAGAATGTGCTAATAAGGACCATTAGGCATAGTCCGGAAACACAATGGCTCAATACTCAAACCAACGATCTGCGAATGATCCTCTTGTCCCGTAAGCCCAAACTGTGATTGGTCCCACAAAGACATGTGGCCAGGCCACCTGATGCTGAATCCCATTTTGGATCTGACAAGTTTCCACTCAAGGTGAGAACAGTTGGAACTGAGCACAAAGAATTCTATCACCCCCACCCCACACTCCCTTCCCAGGGCAAAAGGGATATCACTTGGGGATGGGGGAGGAAGAAAACAATAGGAGTAGTTGCCAGATACCAGGAGACTCCCCAACCACCACCTAAGATTCCTGCTGGAAATATCTGAGATTGAATGGGGGTAGGTGGAGGAGGAGGATCAGTCCCAAGAAGCTAGGAAGTACTTAGCTTAGGAAGTACTCTGGCATTTAATTTCAAAAAGGGGAATTACACTAAAATGAGGAAGCTAGTTAAACAGAAACTAAAAGGTAGAGTAATTAAACTAAAATCCCTGGAAGCTGCATGGAAACTGTTTAAAGACACCATACTAGAGGCCCAACTTAAATGTATACCCCAAATAAAAAAACACAGTAAGAGACCTAACAAAGAACCACCATGGCTAAACAGCCATGTTAAAAAGGCAGTGAAAGAGAAAAGGGCAGCTTTTAAAAAGTGGAAGTCAAATCCTAGTGAGGAAAATAGAAAGGAACATAAACACTCCCAAATTAACTGTCATAATGTAGTAAGAAAAGCCAAAAAAGAGTTTGAGGAACAGCTAGCCAAAAATTCAAAAAACAATAGTAAAATATTTTTTAAATACATTAGAAGCAGGAAGCCTGCTAAAAAAGCAGTGGGGCCCTTGGATGATAAAGATATAAAAGGAGCGATCAAGGAAGACAGTGCCATTGCGGAGCGATTAAATGATTTCTTTGCTTCAGTCTTCACGGCTGAAGATGTTACAGAGGTTCCTAAATCTGAGCCAGCCTTTTTAGGCAACAAATCTGAGGAACTCACTCAGATTGAAGTGACATTAGAGGAGGTTTTGGAATTAATTGATAAGCTGAATAGTAACAAGTCTCCAGGACCAGACGGCATTCACCCAAGGGTTCTGAAAGAACTCAAATGTGAAATTGCGGAGTTATTAACAGTGGTTTGTAACCTATCCTTCAAATCCACTTTGGTACCAAATGACTGGAAGACGGCCAATATAACACCAATATTTAAAAAAGGCTCTAGAGGAGATCCTGGCAATTATAGACCGATAAGTTTAACATCAGTACCAGGCAAATTAGTAGAAACACTAGTAAAGAGTAAAATTGCAAGGCACATAGAAGAGTACGAATTGTTGGGCAAAAGTCAGCATGGTTTCTGCAGAGGGAAGTCGTGTCTGTCTAATCTATTAGAATTCTTTGAAGGGGTTAATAAACTTGCGGACAAGGGGCACCCAGTGGACATAATATACCTAGATTTCCAGAAAGCCTTTGACACGGTCCCACACCAAAGGCTTTTATGTAAATTAGGTGGTCATGGGATAGGAGGAAAGGTCCTTTCATGGATCGGGAATTGGTTAAAAGACAGAAAACAAAGGGTTGGAATAAATGGTAAATTTTCACAATGGAGGGGGGTAACTAGTGGTGATCCCCAGGGCTCAGTCCTGGGACCGATCCTGTTCAACTTGTTCATCAATGATCTAGAAAATGAGGTAAGCAGTGAGGTGGCAAAGTTTGCAGATGACACCAAGTTGTTCAGGACAGTCAAAAGCAAAAGGGATTGTGAAGAACTACAAAAAGATCTCAGCAAACTGAGTGATTGGGCAGCAAAATGGCAAATGAAATTTAATGTGGGTAAGTGTAAGGTAATGCATGTTGGAAAAAATAACCCAAATTACACGTACTACATGATGGGGTCAAATTTAGCTACGACAGATCAGGAAAGGGATCTTGGAGTTATAGTGGATAGTTCTCTGAAGACATCCACGCAGTGTGCAGCGGCAGTTAGTAAGGCAAATAGGATGCTAGGAATTATTAAAAAAGGGATCGATAATAAGACAAAAGATATCATACTTCCCCTATATAAAACTATGGTACGCCCACATCTCGAGTACTGCGTGCAGATGTGGTCTCCTCACCTCAAAAAAGATATATTGGCATTAGAAAAGGTTCAGAAAAGGGCGACTAAGATGATTAGGGGCTTGGAAAGGGTCCCATATGGGGAGAGGCTAGAGAGACTGGGACTTTTCAGTTTGGAAAAAAGGCGATTGAGGGGCGATATGATAGAGGTATATAAAATCATGAATGGTGTGGAGAAAGTGAATATAGAAAAATTATTTACCTTTTCCCATAATACAAGAACTAGGGGACACCAAATGAAATTGATGGGTAGTAGGTTCAAAACTAATAAAAGGACATTTTTCTTCACACAGCGCACAGTCAACCTGTGGAACTCCTTGCCCGAGGAGGCTGTGAAGGCCAGGACTCTATTAGGGTTTAAAAAAGAGCTTGATAAATTTTTGCAGGTTAGGTCCATAAATGGCTATTAGCCAGGGATAAAGTATGGTGCTCTAGCCTTCATAACAAGGGCAGGAGATGGATGGCAGGAGATAAATCACTTGATCATTGTCTTCTGTTCTCCTTCTCTGGGGCACCTGGCATTGGCCACCGTCGGCAGATGGGATGCTGGGCTTGATGGACCTTTGGTCTGACCCAGTATGGCCATTCTTATGTTCTTATGTTAGCTCGTGAAAGAGATATTTTAGAATAACTAAACAAACAAGCAGTCCTGTAGCACTTTAAAGACTAACAAAATAATTTATTAGGTGATGAACTTTCGGAGACAGGCCCATTTCTTCAGATCGGGAGCTTTTGTTTTGCTAGGATACAGACTAACATGGCTACCTCTCTGTTAGTATTTAGAATAACTGTTTAGGGTAAGAATTTGCATTTAACAAGTTTCTTAGTGGAGAGTTTCAAGGGAAGAAGTAAGGTAACATCAAGGACTTCTCACTGCTCCATCTGAAACACACGGGCAGGGCCACGGTGTTGGGAAGGGTCTCAGGAACAGAGAGCTGCTGTTCTCCAGTGTGTCCACTGGAAGTGCCCTCCCCATTGTCAGGGTCTAGCAACAATATGACTTGGGAGGAGGGGATTGGCTCCAAAGTTAAAAAAAGGTCATGGTTGGCAGTGAGATCAGATGCGCCACTCACCTGTTGACCATTCTCCTCCTCGACAATGTCCTCCTCGCCTGAGGCCATCTGAAGAATCTCTTGGGAGGTATCCATGATCAGCTTTGGGACATTGGTCAGGTGCCTCCCTAAAATCCATGAAGTTGCTCATAGAAATGGCATGTTTGTAGCGATGACCCAGACTGTCTGTTTGCCTCTTCTGTCTTCTGGTACACCTGCCTCCATTCTTTGATTTTCCTGCCGTGCTGCTGGGCCTCCCTGGTGATTCCTTTTTCCACCATGCCCTGTGGAATCTTGGCATAGAGATCAACGTTTCTTTTAATTCTGCCTGTACAGATTTCTCTCCCCACACAGCAGTCAGGTGCAGGGTCTCCTGCATGCTCCATGCTGGAGTTCATCTGTGACCCTGGGCATTCGTGATCACGTGTGCTGCTGAGGTGTGCTGCCTGCTCTGCTTGCCACGCTGGCCAAACAGGAAACAAAATTCAAATTTTCCCGGATCTTTTCCTGTGCTCCTGGAGAGCAATGAGTTGAAAATGCTGGACATAGTGGGCACCTTGGGACAGCTCCAGGAAAGTGGACTTTCACAGCACTGTGTCTGCACCACCCTAAAGCTGATCGTGCAAGGTTGAATCCTTAAAGTCAGCAGAATTGGCTTGGTGATGTGGACACATTGTTAAGAATATGGACCTAAAGCAGCCAAGTTTCTGGATGCCACTGAGCTAGAGGGAGAGGTAGATATGTTGGAGGGCAGGGATAGGATCCAGAGTGACCTGGATAAATGGGAGGATTGAACCAAAAGAAACCTGACGCAGTTCAACAAGGAGAAGTGTAGAGTCCTCCACTTGGGACAGAAGAATCCCAAGTATTGTTATAGGCTGGGGACCGATTGACTCAGCAGCAGTACAGTGGAAAGTGACTTAGATATTATGGCGGATGAAAGTAAACAGCATGCCCTGTAGCCAAGAAGGCTAATGGCATTTTGGGGTGCATTAGGAGGAGCATTTCAAGCAGATCTAGAGAAGTGGTTGTTCCCCTCTATTCAGCACTGCTGAGGCCACATCTGGAGTATTGTGTCCAGTTTTAGACACCATGCCCCAGCATAGAAAGGATGTGGATGTGCTGGCGCAGGTTCAGCAGAGGGCAACAAAAATGGTTATGGGGCTGGAGCACAAGACCTATGAGGAGCAGCTGTGGGATTTGGGCTTATTTAGTTTGCAGAAGAGGAGACTGAGGGGTGGTTTAATAGCAGGCTTCAACTCCCTGAAGGGGAGCTCTGAAGGGGATGGAGAGAAACTGTTCTCAGTGGTGACTGATAGCAGAACGGGGAGCAATGGTTTGAAGTTACAGAGGGAGAGGTATAGGTTGGATATTAGGAAAAACTACGTCACCAGGAGCGTGGGGAAGCACTGGAATGAGTTGCCTAGAGAGGTGGTGGATTCTCCATCCCTCAAGGTTTTTAAGTCCTGGCTTGACAAGGTCCTGGCTGGGATGACTTAGTTGGGGTTTATCCTGCTTGAAGCAGGGGGCTGCACTCAATGTCCCCTTGAGGTCCTTTCCAGCCCTAGGACTCTATCATAAGTTAGACCTGAACTTACAGTGTAGAGCAGGCCTAGGTGATTGCTTGGAATTTCTCAACAGCTGTCAAGCAGCCAGGATGCAGCCCACAATGAACAACACGCCCTCCTCACCCTATTCCGTACCACCCCCCCATCAGCAGCCACGACACAGCCCACAATGAACATGCCCTCCTCACCCTATTCCGTACCACCCCCCTATCAGCAGCCAAGGATGAGGCGGCGGGGAGGGCGGGGGGGAGGAAGTCAAGGGCAGCATTGCGTTCCGCCTTCAGGGACACTTTGAAGAGCAGAAGGCTGACGTTCGCTCACTGGCGATGGCAAAACACCTCTTACCCTTGCCTACCCACCTCTGAAGTCCCTGCCATGAACTCCTGTGGGGTAGATCTACACGGCAAAGTTATTTCGAAATAACTACCCTAGCAGCTACACAATGCAACCACCATTTTGAAATAATTTCAAAACAGCAGCTGGCTTATTTCAAAATTGGTGAACCCCATTCTACAAGGAAGAGTGCCGATTTCCAAACAGGCGCTGTTAAGACAGGGAATAGAGCCTTTTTTGAAATAAGGCATAATGGGTCCAATGGTTCTATTTCGAACTAGGCTCTACGGCTACGTCTATACTACAGCGATCTTTTGAAGGAAGTTCTTCCAGAAGATCTCTTCCAAAAATCCTTCTTCTGAAAGAGCGCATCCCTACACAAAAAAGCGGATCAAAAAATTGATCCGCTCTGTCGATAGGAAGTGTTGGAACAAAGTCTGGACACAGCGTATGAAGCAAGCAGGAGGATTTCTTACACACGGTGCTAGTGGTGGTGTCCTACTTTCTCATGACCGGAGGAATAATCTATGGTGTGATTGTAGAACCTCCCAGTGTTGGCACTATGACAGATGAACACCCACACAGCCCTTGCTCTTTGGAAAGTACAGGACAGGGATCAAAAAGTCCAGTGCCATAAGGATTTGCTCCTTTGAAAAAAGGGTTCCGAGGGCGTCTACCCATGTTTTCTTCTGGAAGAATCTTTTGGGAAAAAGGTGCTCTTCCTCATCAGGGATGAAGAGGGGCCGCCAGAAAAAGTGCTGCGTTCTTTCGCTCTCACATCGAAAGAGCACATTTTGTGTGTAAATGCTTCTTTTGGAAAAGGCCCGTTTTTTTCCAAAGGAACTTGCTAGTGTAGATGCAGCCTTCATGTGTGGATGCTGTATTTCAAAATAGCTAAGTGCTGTTACAAGATGCATTTTGTGTGTAGCAGCATTATTTTCAAATAAGGCTGTTGTGTAGACATGCCCTTACTCCTCCTGGAATAAAAAACAATTACGCTTGCAAAAGCTGTTTCTTTATTGCTTGCATTGCACATGGGGGGCAGGGGAGGATTTACAGGACCAGACACATCATAAAGGCTGCACCCCTGTAAGAGCAACAGACATGACCGTCATGTCACTGTCTAGTCATTCACCTGGTATCTCACTTTTATTATTGGGAAATACTGAGGCCAGAAATAGGGCAGAGAATATGTTTTTTCTGTCACAGAAACTAAGCCTGCAGGTTTTCTGGGTCCTGGAATTCCACCCTGGGGAGAGTCCTGTGTAGGCAGCTGGTAAGACCCAAATGAATTGGCACACACATCCCCTGTTCGGTGGGAGACGTGAGTAAGGTGAGGTGGGGTCTGGAGCCCAGCTGGTTTCTTGTGGAATCAGGGCGGAAGAAGCATCTCTTCTCTAAGGGATGGCAGACCCAGGGCTGGCTGGAGCAGCAAAGCATTTTGGGAAAATGCCAAAGTTGCCGTTGCAATGGCCTTCAAGCCACTCCTCATTCACTGGGAAAACACAAAGAAACAGGGTAAGGATCCAGCCATCCCCTGACTTGCCTAACCAGGAGAGAGAAGCCTTCATATGGGTGATGTTCAGCTCTTTGCGGAAGGCCAATCTAGGCCTGTGCACACATCAGTCCCCTGTGAGGCCAAGTGGCTTAGTGGTCAGGAAGCCTTTTGTTGCCCAACTTGTTCCCATCTCCTCCCTACCCAGGCCCCTGAAGCTGCCCAGGTAGAACGAGAGAGCTACCTTTGGAGAGAACATCCAGCACGTCGCCTTCTCTGAATTCCAGATCCTCTGGCCTCTGCGCCACGTAGCTGTGGTGTGCGACCATTCTGTAGAGAACAGGTCTGTCCAAGCAGGCGTCTGTGCCCTACAGGACAAGGCCATGGTGTAAACTGCCCAGCAGAGCAGAGATGGCACCAACTCCAGTGAGGGAGAACAGCCAACCACAGGCAACGTACCTGGCACCAAAGTGTCAGCCTCCCATCTGTCACGTGCTGCCAGATCTTCCCCAGGTCTTCTTCTCCTGAAAGCACAGCGGACTCTTGGCTGTCTGAAAGCCTGTAGCTGAAGTAAGAGGAGAGGTCAGAGAGGATGCACTAGGGCCGAATTTAGAGGTGAATCTAAGTCTGGCAACTATCAACTTCTTGTGACTTGCTAAGCCAGGAACTGCAGGGCACGTGGGCGCCAGAGCTGGAGGTGTAATTCCTCATTCAGGCAAACAGAGCCGTGCTAGTGGTGCTCCAGTGAGAAGCCCAGCTGTGACGTTGAAGGCGGTGGGAGGGGCTCACTGCCCTAAATATGTCCCTTGGTTTTCAGATAGGATTGGACTCGGAGTGCTTAGACTAGCCTATTTCACTGCATGGCTACGCTACTGTTCTGAGCTCCACCAGAGCTAGCGCATATACATTTGCCCCTGCAGTTTCCGTAGGCAAAACCTAAGGCTGCATTAGACTCTCCCTTGGGCCGTTACATCACGCTCCCCCTCTCCAAGGAGTCAGTGCTGTGCTCTGAAGCGAACATGATTCTGGGATGCATTGATAGGAGTGTTGGGAACAAGACACTAGAAGTCATTCTTCTGCTCTACTCTATGCTGATTAGGCCTCTGTTGGAGTGTTGTGTCCAGTACTGGGCCCCACATTTTAGGAAAGATGTGGAGAAACTGGAGAGGGTCCAGAGAGGAGGAACTAAAATGAGGGAACACAGGTTCTCACAGGGTTCTCATGGGTTAATGCAAGGATTCTGGAGTAACAGACAAAAGTCCATCTGGGAGTTAGGAGCTCTCTGGGGTAGCGGGAGGGGAGGAACTAGCCTGGAAAAAGTCTTGCTGGTGAGTCTTTCCAAAGATTTGGGGTGGCTCTGGAGTTTTGTGGACCTGGGCTAAATCCACCTCTACCTTTGTAGCCTTAATGAGCTATGAGGGAAGATTAAAAGAACCCGATATGTTTAATTTGCAAAAGAGCAGGCTGAGAAGGACATGGTAACAGCTTTCAAGTACCTAAAACAGTGCTACAAAGAGGAGGGAGAAAAATTATTCTTAGTCTCTGAAAATAGGACAAGGAGCAATGGGCTTAAATTACAGCAAGGGAGGTTTAGATTGGAAACTAAGAAAAACTTCCTAACTGTCAGGGTGGTTAATTACTGAAATAAATTGTCTGGGGAGGTGGTAGAATGTCCAGCATTAGAGATATTGAAGAGCAGGTTAGATAAATACCTGTCAGGGATGGTCTAGATGGTGCTTTGTCCTGCCATGAGGACAGAGGACTGGATTTGATGACCTCCTGAGGTCCCTTCCAGCTCTAGTGTTCTATGACCCTATGATTAAATGGACTATCCAGGGCTTTGTGTGATCCTTCTGTCGGGAGAGGGGACACCCCTGCCTCTTAGGGACTCATCTTGTGAGCTGTGGTTATGGCTGCCTGAGCCCTAGTGAAGGACAAATTGCCCTGAGAACAACATGGACGGCAGACACAGCCTCAGTGCCTTGTCCCCTGCGCAAACACCTCTTCAGGGAACTGCAATGGCCAGAGGGAAGCTGCAGCTCACTAGGAAGCTCCAACTCTGCCTTTGGCACCAGCCGAGGGCAGCCATTTCCAGTCTGTGACTGACCTACCTCAGCTTCCCATGCTCTGCCTGCTGGCTCAATGTCTCCCTCAGCAGAGACCTGAGGTCGAACAGGGACAGGCCCTTGTTCACTTTAATTGTGTAGTCACAGTGGACTGTCAGCAAGACCGATCGGTTCTGGCAGGAGGATGCTTTGTCTGGAGCCAGTTGGACCTGCTGGCAAACAGGGAGCAAAGGATACTCTGTCCAGGTGGGCTGGGTTTTGGTTAGAGAGATTTCACCAGAATAACAGTTATGTCTATTCATATACATGCTCTTCACAGCAGAACTGAAAGCAGTTTATGGTCTGTTAACGTATTTGCCATCCCAACATCCCCCGGGGGAGGGAAACATTATAATCCCTTTTACATCTGCAGAGCCAAGGCACAGAGACAAGATGTGATCAACCCAGGAGGTCCCTTGTGAAGCAGGGCACAAAATGCAGGTCTCCCACAGCCTGGCAAGTGTCCCAACCATTAGCTCGTTCTGCCACACCCAGAGTCAAGAGCGGGGCCGGAACCCAAATGCCAACCTCAGTGCAGGCAAGCGCCATGCGGTTCAGAATCTAAACCCGGACCCAGATGTGTATTTTAAAAGTGGGGCCCTGTGAGGGGGTGGACTGAGCCCCAATGCCCTTTACAGAAGGCGAGAGGCCTTGCCACACCCCAACCCAGCAAGAGGAGCAGACAAGAGGTCCTCCAGGGAGGATAAAGCAGCTGTCTCTGTGGCAGCCAATCAGGGCACAGCAGCCCAGTATAAAAGAAGTTCCAGGCAGTTCCTCTCAGGAGCTGGACCCAGGCTGATCTCCACACTATATGGGAGACCAGCAGCACTTTGGACAGCTCCAAGTGAGAGCTGACTATAGAGCTGGGCAAGTCTCAGGCCCCAGGGCCAAAGATTGGCCCCCAGCCTGACCCACCAGCTGACAGCACTGTGCCCAGAGCTAGGCAGGTCTTAGCCCCAGAATCTTGTCATGTGACCAGGCGCAGCCATACAGGGCATCCCGTGGCCACAGAGGGGTGCTCACAAGTGGGTGACCCCATTACAGGCCCATTTCTCAAAACTCTGAGTCCAAACACTTCCATTTCCCCCTAGGAAGAGTCTGGATCCGAACCTGATAACCCAACACACCTCTGCACAGCACAGGAGTACTGCCTATGTCAGAGGGAACACAGGTTCTCACGGGGTTGTCATGAGTTAATGCAAACACATCCCCATTCTGATGCTGCCAGGTCCCATAACGTCCTATGAACATTTCAGCCACCAGTCTCTGCAGCCTGGCACTGCATTGACTTCCAAATCACAGGCAGTGTAGTGGCTGTGCCTAATAAAGCGATGCCACTGGTGGGTCCTGACAAAGGATCCTGCCTCTGACAAAGAAGGGCTCTAGGAGTACAAGTCGCAGGTGAGGTAGGAAATTCTACACAGATGATTTCACTGACCCCAGAAATGCAGCGCTTTCTCTGCTAGAACACAGTGGTTGTGAACAGAACACAGCCCCAGTCTGAGCCCAGAGAGGCACAAGAGGAGGAAGATCAAGGATTCTGGAGTAACAGACAAAAGTCCACCTGGGAGTTAGGTTCTCTCTGGGGTAGGGGGAAGGGAGGAACTACCCTAGAAAAAGTCTTGCTGGTGAGTCTTTCCAAAGACTTGGGGTGTCTCTGGAGTTTTGTGGACCTGGGCTAAAGCCACCCTTACCTTTGTAGCCTTAATGGTTTGTGACACTGGGGAACATCGCATCTGCAAGTGTCCATGGAGCTCAGCCTGATTTGCAGCTGGGTCTTCTCCCTCAGCAGGTCCTGTAGAGCAGAACATTGCCAAGCAACCATTGTGACAATGGGTGGGGAGGAGACAGGCGTGGACAGGTTTGGGGGGCCACTGAGCCACATCTGCAGGGATGTAAGGCAGCATGAGGCGCCATTGGTTTTATTGCCTGAGCTGTGTTTCTCTCCTCTACCTGCTCTCCTCACGGTAGCAAGGGGGGAGGTGACAGATGGCAGCAGCTGCATTTATTGGGTGCTGGTGCTGAACCTCAGGTGCCTACCAACCTGCTCATTTCTACTGGGGTGCAGTCCTGGCCCCTACCCTCCATTCAGGGCACAAGGAGCGGGCTGCAGCAGAGCTAAGGGCATGTGCAGCCATCCCTGACACAAGCCATCTTGAGTTCCACCGTCAGTCCACGCCAGTGACCACATACTGCAATTGGGCAGCTGCCCTGCTGGTACTGGAGGCTCCCCGGAGCAGCAGTGTTTGGGGCACTGGGGGGTGACCCTACCCATCGCCTGTTTGGATCCGTACCCCAGGTGCTCCTGCAGTCCCAAAAAGCAGCATTTACCTGGCAGCTGAGGGTCCATTTCCTGCAAGTGGGGTCGGCTGGGGGGCCCTTTAACAGGGGGAAGGGGGATCCCATTACTCACTTTCTGCAAGAGAGCAAAACAAGAAGGAAATGATCAGACACGAGAGGAGAAGATGGCTGAGGCCAATGTGGAGATATATCTACCTCTTAGAGCTGGGAGGGACCTTCAGAGGTCATTGACTCCCTCCCCACTACTCAGAGCAGGACATATCACCATCCCTGATGGATTTTTTTTTCCTTTCAATGTATTTGCCCCAAATCCCTAAATGGCCCCCTCAGGGAGTGAGCTCATAACCCTGAGTTTAGCAGGCTAATGCTCAACCCCCTGAGCTCTCCCCACCCAGGCAGAGGAGCTCTGAAGAAGGGAGATTTGGAGAAATTAGCTCCCCCATTCCCCACTGGCCAGAAGGGACTGATACCAGCTGCTTTGCCTCACTGGGTCGATTGCAGGGCCTGACTTTAAGCGGGGCAGGGCAGAGCCTCAGGGTGGCCGGGTCATTCGCTCTGAAGCGGAGCACTCCAGGCTTCCTCAGAGGTGCCCAGCCGCCTGGAACCTGAAGATTTGTTTTCTTTGGCTGCACTACTCACCGCTTCCCTCTGTGGGATCCTGACCAATGCTCCCTCTGACCTTCTCCATCTGTGTGCCCACTTTTTTCACCCATGTGCGGAACTAATTTTGATGTGCGCCACGGCATGTGTGAGCGTGTACCACCAGGACACACCACCCCGCTGTGGGTGCTGTGCTCAGCAGCTGGGCAGCATGTGGCTCTGTCCTGAGCAGCTGCACGAGCACGCACCTCACAGGGAACACTGTTCCCGACCCTACGCTTGGTGTGGGGATTGTCTCCTCTCCCTCTGACCAAAAATGGAATCCACCTCCACCAGATTTCCATGGCTGATCCTCTGACCTAAAGACTCCTCTGCCTCTCACTCAGCTCCCAGCCTCACCGTGCCAAGCGTCCGCACGGATGTGCCTTGCAGCAGGGAAATCCGATTAAACTTCCTGGGTGAAACGGTAACAGAGCTTGGCCTGAAGAGCCAGTTTTTCAATCACCCACCAGAGACCACATGTAGTGTCAGAACTGAAGTGGGCTCCGAAATTCCCCGCTCGCTGCAGCGGGCACGTGGGTGGGCATCACGCCCTGTTTGTGGGAGGATGCCGGTGGAGGAACCTTCAGCTAGGCCAAGCCTTAAAAGCAATACGGAGGGTCCAAGCGATGGGTAACCAGGGAGTGGGTAACAAATGGATTTTTTTCGAAAACGGAAGTTTAGACTTCACAGGAGACAGAGCTGTGAAAATTCACGTTTTGCTGCTGCTTGGATTTCCCACAGTTCCTGGCTTGTTGCGAGCCCTGGGCCTGCACACGGGGTGTGTCTGAAGAGAGAGCCCACCGCCTTGCCGTGTGGTTCAGGGCCCTGCCACTCCCAGAGTGGCCTGGCTGCATCTGCTCTCCCTGGAATCACAAAGCCGTCCCCTTACCCACTTCTCAGCTGTTGGGGCTTGAACGAGCTCCAGGTGAGACATTGGTATGCGAAGTTTCTGGGGAAACACAGAGCAGAACAGAACACAAGGACACAAGGTGAGGCCAGGCTGCACGGAGCGGACACAGACCCTCCTCTCTCTTGCACAGGGGAGTCTCTGTCAGGCCTTCACAAGCCCACTGTGCCCCTCCTAAGCCGTGTCTACACGTGCACACTACTTCAAAGTAGCGGCACTAACTTCGAAATAGCGCCCGTCAAGGCTACGCGTGTTGGGCGCTATTTCGATGTTAACATCGACGTTAGGTGGCGAGACGTCAAAGTCGCTAACCCCATGAGGGGATGGGAATAGCGCCCTACTTCGACGTTCAACGTCGAAGTAGGGAACGTGTAGTTGTTGCGCGTCCCGCAACATCGAAATTGCGGGGTCCTCCATGGCGGCCATCAGCTGAGGGGTTGAGAGATGCTCTCTCTCCAGCCCCTGCGGGGATCTATGGTCACCGTGTGCAGCAGCCCTTAGCCCAGGGCTTCTGGCTGCTGCTGCTGCAGCTGGGGATCCATGCTGCATGCACAGGGTCTGCAACCAGTTGTCGGCTCTGTGGATCTTGTGCTGTTTAGTGCAAGTGTGTCTGGGAGGGGCCCTTTAAGGGAGCGGCTTGCTGTTGAGTCCGCCCTGTGATCCTGTCTGCAGCTGTGCCTGGCACCCTTATTTCAATGTGTGCTACTTTGGCGTGTAGACGTTCCCTCGCTGCGCCTATTTCGATGTGGTGCTGCGCAACGTCGATGTTGAACATCAACGTTGCCAGCCCTGGAGGACGTGTAGACGTTATTCATCGAAATAGCCTATTTCGATGTCTCCACATCGAAATAGGCTACTTCGATGTAGGCTTCACGTGTAGACGTAGCTCTAGTGATTCACAGCCCTGCTGCTGAGCCACTTCCCAGCATGCCCAGGCCTGTCGGCCAGGAGGGCAAAGGTAACAGCTGGCGGCGGCAGCAGCCGGGGCTCTGGGCCCCTTTGAAGTGCAGCAGAGAATGCTGCTCCGCCGCCACACGTGACTATGTGGGAGCAGTGCCCCAGTCCCGATGTCACTAAAGGCGGACTGCCTGTGGCCCCACCCTCCTGCCCTTGGCCCCACCCCTTCCAAGGCCCCGCCCCCTTTGGCTCAGGGCCTGCAGCAGCTGCTGGCTTTGCTGAGCATGTCACACTGACTGGGTCACTCTGTGTTCTGGGTTCTCTGTCCCCATCACCTCAAACACAAACTGCCACCGATGGAAAGGCCTCCCACAGCCTGTCCCCGTCACAGTGCAGATGCTATCAAGATGTATCTGCATCTGCCTTTGAGCCACAGGGATGCCAGCCATCCTCCAGTTTACAGGCCAGTGTAATTAGAGATGACAGGGAGAAGTCAATGAGGTCTGAACAGTCCTTAGTGGGAAGCCTGGGAAGCTTATATGAAGGGTAAAGTAGTTCAGGAGAACTGGCAGTATTTTAAGGAACTCTTATTGAACGCACAGGAACAAACCATCCTGATGCATAGTAAGAACAGCAAACATGGTAGGCAACCATCTTGGCTTACCAAGGAAAGCCTTGGTGATCTTAAACTCAAAAAGGATGCATATAAGAAGTGGAAACTTGGACAGACGACTAAGGAGGAGTATAAATACATGGCTGGAGAATGCTGGGAAGTAATCAAGAAAGTGAAAGCACAATTGGAACTGCAGCTAGCAAGAGATGTGAAGGGTAACAAAAAGGGCTTTGACAGGCATGCTAACAATAAGAGGGTTATCAGGGAGGGTGTGGGGTCATTACTGAATGAGTGGGGTAACCTGGTGACAGACGATGTGGGAAAGGCTGAAGTATTCAATGATTTTTTTTGCCTCAGTCTTCATTGACAAGATCAGCTCCCAGACTACAGAACAAGGCAATGCATTACGGGAAGGAGATGGGCAGCCCTCGGTGGGGAAAGAACAGGTTAAGGGCTATTTAGAAAAGCTAGTGGTACAGAAATCCCTGGGTCTGAATTTAATGCACCCAAGGGAACTGAGGGAATTGGCAGATGTCATTTCAGAGCCTTTGCCTATTATCTTTGAAAACTTGTGGAGGTTGGAAGAGGTCCTGGATGATTGGAAAAAGGCAAATGTAGTGTCCATCTTTAAAAAAGGAAAGAAGGACAATCCAGGGAACTATAGACCCATCAGCCTTACCTCAGCACCTGGAAAAATCATGGAGGGGATCCTCAAAGAATCCATTTTGAAGCACTTAGAATAGGGGAAACTGACCAAGAGTAGTCAAATGGATTCTCCAAAAGCAAGTCATTTTTGACCAATCTTCTGACCAATCTGACCAAAGATCTGATAAGCTTCTGTGATGAGATAACTGGCTCTGTGGACATGGGGAAGTCAATGGATGTGATATACCTTGACTTTAGCAAAGCTTTTGATACAGTCTCGTACAAAATTCTTGCCCATAAGTTAAGGAAGTATGGACTGGATACATGGACTATAAGATGGATAGAACGTTGGCTAGATGGTCAGGTCCTTTGGGTAGTAATCAATGACTCAATGTCTGGTTGGTGGTCAGTTTCAAGCGGGCTGCCCCCAGAATCGGTTCTAGGGCCAGTACTGTTCAATATGTTTATTAATGACCTGGATGAGGGGATAGATTGCACCCTCAGCAAATTTGTGGATGACACTGAGATAGGGGGAGAGGCAGATATGTTTGGAGGGTAGGGACAGGGTCCAGAGTGACCGAGATAAATTGAAGGATTGGGCCAAGAGAAATCTGATGTGGTTCAACAAGGACAAGAGCAGAGTCCTGCACTTGGGATGTAAGAATCCCAAACACTGTTACAGGCTGAGTGCTGACTGGTGGTGGAATCTCCATCCCTAGAGGTTTTTAAGTCCTGGCTTGACAAAGTTCTGTCTGGGATGATTGAGTTGGGGTTGATCCTGCTTAGGGAGAGGGCTGGACTAGATGACCTCCTGAGGTCCCTTCCAGCCCTAGGATTCTATGACTCTATGATTCTATGGCTGCTGCTTTTGGTGACCAGTCCTTTAAAATGAAGTTTCACAGGATGCTCCATCACATCCCACCCTCTTGGCTGCTCCAGCTCCTGGGAGCATCCATAGGAGCAGCCTATCAAAGCCTCAGCAAGCCCCATCAGGCAGGGGGTGTTGTTGTGTTTACTTCTGAGGCTGTGTTGGAGACAGGAGCCCCAGGCTGTCCATTCCACATACCTGTCCATCACATATGGCTGTAGCCCAGCCGTCAGCTTCTTTAGTTAGTACAAAGACAATAGTGCTGCCCTTCACCACCATCTCTTCTACATCCTCCGGGTAATAATGCATCAGGACTCGATAGTAACCTGAGTCTTTGTCTCTGGAGAGAAAAAATAATGGGTTTACTCAGCCCCCTTTGGGGTTGTCACTCTCGCACGGGGGGTTTAATGGGATTCCCTACTCTTGCCCTTTCTGGTTACCCTTCTTGTGGACATTCAGGCTAGGAATGGGAAGGATAACAGTATAACCAATATGGTTTTTCTACAGCCACATTGAAATGCCTTCCTCTACAGCCCGAATGAGGAGCAGCAGCCATTAACGGTAGAGCTACAAGTCATGTATTCACATTCCATCTAAATCTCATTAGGATAGTGTCACACCAGGCTGTTAAGAGGGAAACCACATCCTAATGTCACCCACTGTCACCAGATAAAAAAGCAGATCTCAAGATGGGTAGAGAAAACTTTGTTAACAGCATTTTGTCTGGCAAGAAACTACTTATCAATAGCTGAGGTTGTGGAATCCCCATTCTAGGATGATTATCTTCACTTTCCTACTGTTTTCTGTCTAATCTCTATCTGGTTTGCAATTGTTCCCATCTGCTGTATAATTAATTTTGCTGTGTGTAACTCAATTAAGGTGGTGGGATTTGATTGGTTAGATTGTTACAGTAGGTTACAATTTGTTAGTAAAATTGTACTAAAATAATTGGTCCAAGTACAGCTAAGCAGGACTCAAGTTTCACTATTTAAACTGGAGTCCAAGAAGGAAATCAGCAGGAAGAAGAAGGATGGAAGAAGGAACACGTTAAGGGAAGACCTCATCCCCAAGACCAGAACTGCCAGACCCTGAGGTGCAGCAACCAGCATCCAGAGACCAGCTTTGTCTGTGTCAAGAGGAGAAGTCTGCCTGCCTGTGTCAGGATTGGTAAGCATGATACTGTGTGCTTAGCATGTATTCTGCTTGCTTTGTCATTGCTAATAAATAGAGAATAAGAATATTACTGTGTAAGGCTTTTTCAGTGGCACATACCCTGCAGGCCCTAGGAACTGGGTAAGGGTGGGAGTTGAAATTAACAGAGTCACGACTTGAGCCCTTGGGATTGGGTAAAGGTGTGTGTGTCCGTGAAGTGTGGGAGGGATAAAGAAATTTGTGTGAGTGACAGCATTGCCTCCCTGGGACCTTTCCACTGAGCTCTGTTGATGCCCTTTGAAACATGCATCGCTCTCAGGTGCCAATGCAGGTTGGACCAATGCCACTCCTCTGCTGGCCTGGAGGACCTGTCTTTTTCTGCAGCCAGAGGAAACCTCACCTTTCTACTCTGTCCATTTAGGTACTTCCATGCCTCCATCTCCACAGCATCCACTCACCAAGGACTGCCTCCTTCCCTTGCTGCTGTGCTGTAGGGGAGATCACGACCCCATTTCACAGGCAAGGAACTAAGAGTGATCAAGGGACTGATTTTCAGAATTGCTCAGGGCCCAGATTTCAAAAGGTTCAGCACCTGCTGTTTGGACTGGATTTCACTGCGGCTTTCCTCCCAGTTAGACACCTGAATTTGTTCAAGGTGCAATGACAGGAGAGTCGTAGTAGAGTTGGACACCCAGACCCAATGTCTCACTTCAAAGCCTGAACCCTGAGCTCATCCATCCTCCCTGTACTACACAGTGATTCTTCCTCACCACAAACTATCAACAGTGAGCTGAGAAAACTTAGGGACAATTCTCCTGCGAACACCTCCTCTCTAAGGCAGCAGTAGCCTTAAGCAGAGTCCTTGTGGTGCAGTGACCATGTCTGTGGTCTGTCAGAGGTGAGAATACAGGGACTTGTGAAGAACACGCCATCACTGGAGGGTGGGACAGACTGGGGCAGACAGAAGTTCCCTCTTTTGCCTTCCAGCCATTTCTGAGAATTCCCACAGTTCTTTGCAAAGCCCGGTAGCCATATTACTGTGCCCACTGGTAATATCTAGTATTGAGTCATACACAGAGCACACTTTTAACTGACTGGATCACTTCCTAGTGTGTGAACACCAGAGCTGGGTACAACTTTCTTGATGGGGCATTCTTCCGCCAGAAAATACCAGTTCTTTGCAAACCTTTCTGCGGGAATGTATTGATTTTGACAGATTCTGTTTCTAAAATAAAGTTTGCTGACAAGTGTTTCAATAAGGTGAACCCTGTCAGAAAAGTCACAGAGAGGTAGCCAAGTTAGTCTGTATCATCACAAAACAAAATAGCAGTCCTGTAGCACTTTAAAGATAGCAAAATGATTTATTAGGTGATGAGCTTTCATGGGACGGACCCTCTTCTTCAGATCTGGAAATTCTGAATCTGGAAATTTCAGAATTTCCAGATCTGAAGAAGTGGTTCTTCCCCACGAAAGCTCATCACCTAATAAATCATTTAGTTAGTCTTTGAAGTGCTTCAGGACTGCTTTGCTGTCAGAAAGGAATGTTTTGATTGTTTTGTTTTGAAATGCCTTTTCATTTAGAGTTTATGGCGTCTCCTAAATTAAATTATAACTGTGTAAAATAAAAGGCTGGAATCAGAATGAAACATGCCAATTTATTTAAATGAAATATTCTGGCTGACGTGAAAGAAGCCGTTTTTGAAAATTTTGTTTCACGGGAAATTTTAAGTTTTAATTTGGACTAAAACCCATTTCAAAACATGATCAGTTCTCACTGGATTAGAAAAATGAGTTTCCGCCTCTCCAGTAACCAGCTTCTCCAGAGGAAAACAATGAGTCCAATTCACCTCTGGAGTATGGGAAGCACACACCCTGTGAAGTCAATGGAACTGCATGTCCTTAGACAAGGGCTGAATTTGGTACTGGTACAGCAGTGCTGACAGAAGTTGTTTGGAAACCTTGTTTTGGGGGCTGGAGTCAAGAAACAGAAAAGCCAATAGTTTTTGGCTCTGCCACTGACTCATTTTGAGGCTTTGAACAAGTCACTAAACCTGTTTCTGTCTCTTCTGTTTTCCAACCCATACCATGGGATAGATCTACCTCACAGTGGCTTGAAAGGGTTAATCAATATCTGCAAAAGGCATTGAGATCCTTGCATGAAAGGTGCCAGAGATGTGCCTGGGGTTATTGTTATTTACTGTAGTGGCTCCCACAGTCACACAAACTTCTCACCCCTGCAACACTTTCTCCACGGGGATGGATCCCTGCGGCTGGCATGCTACGGAATCTCCAAACCAAAACATCTGAGGCCGAGTCAAGGTGCCATGAATGGAAACAGTGACAGAACAGCAAAGCCAGCTGGAGCTGGTCACTTACCGCACAGTGTTGGCGCTGGGCTCGTAAAAGCCCTGTCTCTGTGGAGAAACAACAGTGACTATTGCACAGACCCAAAGATTCCCAGCCAGAAGGGACCTTTTTGATCCTCTAGACCAGGGTGGGGAATCCCCGGCCTGTGATCCAGATCCGGACGGCGGCTTGCCTGGATCCAGCCGCCCCCCCGCCCCTCGCCCCCCTGAGGCTCAGGGCTCCCCTTCCCAGCGTTTGACTTGTGGTGGGTGGCTGTGCAGAGCTCTGAGCCTCATGGCACAGAGTCAGGCAAGGCGGGGCCGGATCCATCTCACGAGCTCTGCTTGGCGGGGACAGGAAGCGGCTCTGCGGCTGTCAGTGCCTGTGCCGCGGCTGCCTCCACTCCTTCGGCCCCTCCCTTGGCTGGGGGATGGCAGCACATGGCTGCCTGGAGAGGCTTCCCCTGCTGCTGTGGTTGGTCTGAATTCCAGCCAAGCAGAGCAGGGGCTGTGTGTCTGGGAGCCGTGGGAGAAAAGCCTCTCCAGGGAGCGTTTCTCTGCACTGCCATTCTCCCAGCTGTTGGAGGGGGCAGGGCTGGCAGCTGTGGTGTGTGGCAGTAGCACCGTCATCACCCAGACCCCCCACCACCTGCACTGCCCTTCCCCCACACCCTCCACCCCCATCCTGCTCCTTCACCCCTCCTGCCCAGAGCCCCACACTCCACCTGTTCCCAGACCACCCCCTCATCCAGACCCCACCTCCACCCTGCTCCTGAGTTCCCCCATCACTGCCCCAGCTTTATGGAGCTTACCTCCTACCCAGATCCCCCCAGCCTAGCCCACTGCTGCTGCTTCCTTCCCACTCAGACCCACACACTGAACCCTGAACCCCCCATTACTGGTCCCACCTTGTGCTCCCAGAAGAGTTAATCTGCCCTGGGGGAAGCCCTGACCCTCAGTTCCCCCCTTCTCCACCCTCCTGTCTGTGGTGCTGGAGCATGAGGGGAGTGAGGCATTTCGGTCAGAGGCCACATCAGTAAGAGTTTTGGGAGGTTTTTTTTCTTCTCACATTCATCTGGCCCCAACTCATTTTTCTGTGGATCAGTGGGCCCCCTCAACTCAAGAAAGGTTCCCCACCCCTGATCGAGACCGACCCTTTCTACAACACGGGCCTCAGAACTGCCCAGCAATGATTTGCGATAGCTTGTATCAGGCAGTGATGCAGAGTCTGAAAGGGAATTTCAGTTTTTTACCTTTTCCCTCATTATCTCCTGTGCCACATTCAATCCCCACTCGGGGATGGGGCAGTTATCAAGGCCATTCTACACTGCTGAGCACCATGGGCAGCCCCCTTTTCTGTGCCTGCCCCGATGCTGGACAGCAACCTATTCACACTTTCCCTGGCTTCTAACATTCCCACGACAGTGCACCCCACCCCCATAGGTGCCAGGATCACAGGGACAGTCTGTGGTGGTCCTTTGCAAGTGAGTTAAACATTACCTAGACGCCACAACAACAGCTTTAATCCAGTGCAGAGAGAAGAATGCTCTCTTCAGGCGGCAGGTGCCTTATTTATGCCCCTGTGGCCAACGGTGAAGTACAACTGATCATGTTTGGGGTGGAAAGATATCTGGAGTGTGATATTGCAAGGCAGGGAGGGGATGTGTGTGGGACTCAGAGCCCTAGGGAAACCGCTCGGCTTTACTAAAACATTATGTAGTCTGTTGCAGGTTCTCATCTCAATGCAACCCTTTGCTGAGGACCATAAGTGGATCTACACGACAGCGGTGCCATAACACGACCTTACCATGCATAAACCAAGTTACCATCACATCAGCTGTTGCATTGCTCCCACTCACCTGTGGCTTGAGAGGCTCAAACCCGATGTATTCGTCATTGGGAATGACAGAGGAGATCACCTGAGAGACAGGGCAGATCAGACTCTAGGTCACACGAAGGAACAGCAAGGCACTGTTAAAATGGCCTCTGAGAACCAGCCAGTCACCCTGTTTTCCCCTTGAGCTCCTGAGCACCAAGTGGCCCGGCCCCAAGCAAAGTCACTGCACTCAGTAGAGACAATGACCCTCACTTCTCCTCGGGTGAAGGCGTGGGTTAAATAACTAACATTTGCCAAGCACTTTGTCATCCTCACAAAAATGGGCTGTACAAGGGCTAAGTATTTATTTAACTTTGAATCACAAAAGGTTTTTTTTCCTGATATAAAAATAACTTAACCAGGAGGAGCATTTTCCTGATGTACACAAATGCTTACAAGGGATCCCTGACTAATCCCCTCTGCTTGTGACATTGACTTTGTCCCAGGCCAGGACAGATGGTAGGAAGCCACTGCAGAGAAAACAACAGAGGGAAATCTGACAAATTGGTTCCTAACAATGTTGTTGTGAGCAAGACGTGAGAGGTCATTTTTCTGCTCTACCCAGTGCTCATTAGGCCTCAATTGGAGTATTGTGTCCAGTTCTGGGCACTACATTTCAAGATGTGGAGAAATTGGAGAAGGTCCAGAGAAGAGTAACAAGAATGATTAAAGGTCTAGAGAACATGAGCTATGAGGGAAGACAGAAAGAACTGGGCTTGTTTGGTTTAGAAAAGAGAAGACTGAGGGAAGACATGACGTCTGTTTTCAATTACCTCAGAGTGTTACAAGGAGCCTGGAGAAAAATTGTTCTGCTGGGCCTCTGAGGATAGGACAAGTAGAAAAGGGCTTAAACTGCAGCAAGGGAGGTTTAGGTTGGACATTAGGAAAAACTTCCTAATTGTCAGGGTGGTTAAACACTAGAATAAATTGCCTGGGGAGGTTGTGGAATCTCCATCATGGAGATATTTAAGAGCAGGTTAGACAGACACCTATCAGGGATGGTCTAGATGGTGCTTGGCCCTGCCATGAGGACAGAGGACTGGAACTGATGACCTCTCGAGGTCCCTTCTGGTTCTATGATTCTATAATGGAGCCACGGCAGCTAGCTATTTCCCAGGCAGGCAGGTGCAGGGATGGCAGAGGGGCCCTAACAACTCTTGTTTTGGAGCTGGTAGAAGGCCCTGGCAGTAATGTTCTCAGGAGTAACCAGAGCCTTGAACCTTAGTGTGCTCATTGATGACCTAAGATCTCAGAGCATGATGCTAATATCCCTGCACTAGGACTGACCTCTCTGTAGTCAAGGTGCACTGACCTTGGGTTTACCCAGGAAATCTTTGGAATCCAGCTGCTCAACTTCCTCCTTTCGTGGTCTGAAAAATTCCCCCACGGCAACATGTATGGGCTCCAGGAACAGATGATCCTACAGTGGGATGGGAGGGCAGAGATCAAACTGAGGACACACGAGAGCACTAACCACAGCTTAAAGTTTAAAAGAGAAAAGCAAATGCTGTTTCCCCCAATGGGGTGCGGCCAGCTTAGGGAATTCAGTATGGCAGAAATTATGTCCTCGAAAAAGTATGACATTGACTTGACCAGTGCGTTGAGGCTAAGGATAGTTAATGCCTCTTGGCATAAGCTAATTTTTTGAAACTACCCGTGTGTGTGTGTGTATGTGTGTGTGTGTGTGAGGCGTACATAATAACGACTGGTCTAGAGAAGGGCAGTCAGGAGCTCCTGCTCACCGTATCTGAGAACACAAGAACAAGGTGTGAAATTAAAGAGCATCACAGTTAGAACAAATAAAAGGAAATACACTGGTGGTAACTTAGCCAGTCATTAACCTCTGAGGCACATTGTCACAAGTGCCCATGGAGGCCAAGGATTAGCCATGGACGATAAAAAGATCCAGAGTTGCATTCAAAAGGAATTTTTTAGACCAGTTGATAGGGGAGCTAGCCCCTGTGCTTTAGAATACAGGCAGGTCCCTAACTCGCAGCAGCTAGGAAGAAACTTCTCCCTATGGCCAGGTTACTCTAACTGTTCACTATGGTCGTTCTTGCCTCTTTCTCTGAAGCACCTGACAGTGGTGGAAACCAGATACTAAATTAGATGGACAATTGCTCTGATAGCGTATTGCAACTTCTATGTGACAAGTATCAGAGGGGTAGCCGTGTTAGTCTGGATCTGTAACAGCAACGAAGGGTGCTGTGGCACCTTACAGACTAACAAAACAGTTCTGAGCATGAGCTTTCGTAAGCACAGACTCACTTGACCAGCATCTGATGAAGTGAGTCTGTGCTCATGAAAGCTCATGCTCAAAACTTTTCTGTTACTCTATAAGGTGCCACAGGACCCTTCGTTGCTTCTATGTGACAGTATTTGGTCCTGCCATTGGGGCAGGGGGCTGGACTCGATGGCCTCTCGAGGTCCCTTCCAGTCCTAGTATTCTATGATTCTATGTGTCTAAGGGAAATGCATGCTAGGCAGGTGGCACGAATGGAGCAGACAGAAAAGTGGGAACACCTCAATTTCTGCAGTGCTCCTAGCTCAGGTGCAAACATTTTAACATGGGCTGGATGAAATCTAACCCCAGGACTCAAATTTCTTTACAGTCGTCCTCACCTGCACTCGCTCAAGGGCAGCATCCAGGCTCGCGCTTCTTCCTTCCGGCCTCCATTGGATAGACTCCTCCAGGGTGAGTCTCGCTTCCTGCCATAGCCCAAGCCGACACTGCACTACTGCAGTGTTGTACAGCACCTGAAACCAGCACCAAGGCAATGAGACTCTCACCAGCAAATCAAAACAACAGGAAGTAACTCAGGGAAGCCAAACAAAAGCAGAAAAGCCAAGTGAAATGGATCAGAGGGCCCAGAATAGCATGGACACTGCGACCAGCTCAGACAGCCTCTCCCTGCTGGTGGCCTGAAGGAGGGTGCTGTGAGACGAAATGCTGTCCTTTGATAACGCTCTATTGTAAGACCCTGCTGCTTCCAGCATCCTAGAGCGTTTGGGTCAGATCAGGACTACCTCCAGGGTGCTGGAAGCAAAGAGGTGTGCAGGGCACAAAAGAGGAAGGCTTCTCAAAAGAGGGTTATTCTAACTATGTACAGGGCACTAACATATGGACATTGAGCTGTTGATCACTACCTGTTGGACCTGACCATCTAGCCAGCTTTCTATCCACATTACAGTCCATGTATCCAATCCGTACTTCTTTAACTTATGGGCAACAATGTTGTGGGAGACTGTATCAAAAGCTTTGCTGAAGTCAAGGTATATCACATCCACTGACTTCCCCAGGTCCACAAAGCCTGTTACCTCATCATAAAAGCTAATCAGATTGGTCAGCCCTTGGAGAATCCATGTTCACTGCTCCTGATCACTTCCCCCCATTCCAAGTGCTTCAAAATGGATTCCTCGAGGATCTCCCCCACGATTTTTCCGGGGACTGAGGTAAGCCTGACTGATCTACAGTTCCCTGGATTGTCCTTCTTCCCTTTTTAAAAGATGGGCCCTGCGCTTGTCATGTTCCAGTCATTGTGGACCTCCCCAATCACCACAAGTTTTCAAAGACAATTGCCAATGGCTCAGCCAACTCCCTCAGCAGCCTCAGATGCATTATATCCAGACCCATGGATTTGTGTGTCTAGCTTTTTTAAATAGCTTTTAACCTGTACTTTCCCCTCCAAGGGCTGCCCACCTCCTTCCCATACTGCACTGCCTAGTTCTGTAGTCTGGGAGCTGATCTTGTCCATGAAGACTGAGGCAAAAAAAGCACTGAGTACTTCAGCCTTTCTCCCATCATCTGTCACCAGGTTCCTTCTCTCAGCTAGTAAGGGCCCCACACCCTTGTCCACCAGTAAGATCACAGGTCAAGTCAGGGATCACAGAAATGAGAAGAAAGAAACCCCACTGATGTGGTCTCCAGCTGTATGGGGGCCAGGTTGTGGAGTTGGTAAAATCACAGGTCAAGGAGCTGGGATTGCTGGGTCCCATTCCTTGTTGTTACTGACACATGGATGACAACACAGAGGCATTGTGGGGACTCATCGAAGCTAAACTATGGCAGGATTGTAGTGGTAAAACTCTCATTATCCTGTGTGGGACCTGGGTCTAGCCCTTATTTTGTAAAGATCTTTGAGACAGTCAGAGGAAAGCGCCCATTAGAGCACTGAGCACAAATGACGACATCACCTGCGCCACTGGAGGGGACGGGCTTGGTTGGATTCTTTCAGGGGACACTGGCAGGTCACACAGCCTGAATACACACCTTGCTGCCGCCTCAGGAATGCTGCATGACTGCATGTTTTTGCTTGCCAGTGTGTGCGCCAATCTCACACCCCTCAGCACCCTTCAGAGCAGCCCTGGGCCCTGCACTTTCAACAGGCAAACCCTTTGTTTCCGCGGCACGAGAGCAGAGTGGAAGAACTGCAGGGGGAGAGCCACAAAGTCATGCTCTTCCTGTACAGCAGCGAAGGGTCCTGTGGCACCTTATAGACTAACAGAAAAGTTTTGAGCATGAGCATTCGTGAGCACAGACTCACTTCTTCAGATGACCCTTCATTGCCGTTACAGATCCAGACTAACATGGCTACCCCTCCGATACTTTCTTCCTGTACAGACACTTTAGTGTAGGGGTGGGGAACCCTCAGCCCGCGGTCCAGACCTGGACTGTGGCTTGTCTGGATCCAGATCCCTGAGGCTCGGGGCTCCCCTCTATGGTATCTGGCCTGTGGCAGGGTGGAGGGTTCAGTAAGCTGTGGTCTGGATCCAGGCCATGAGCTGTGCTGGAGGCTGGGGAGCCAGGTAGCGGCTCTGGGCTCCATTGCTGGTCACTGCTGGTCTCCCAGCTGTGGGGGACAGCGGCTCCTTTGGCAGCCCGCCAGCAGGCCCTGCAGCTGCTCTGAGTGGCTGGAATTCTGGCCAGTCCGAGAAGTGGAAGGCAGTGCCTGGTAGCTGCAGGGAGGGGGCACAGAGCCATGTATGTCCAGGGGTGCAGCAAAGGTACGTGCACCCAAGCAGCTCTTGTGCCCCCCTCCTACCCAGGCCCCCACTCCCACCCCCTTCCTGCATCCACTGCTACAACCTGATCATGCCCCCTCCCTCCCAGACCCCTTGGCCCAACCCTCCTGCACCCCCTCCCGCCTAGACCCCACACCCCTCTCCTGCATTCCATGATCCCTCCCTCCCACCCCCCCGTGCCCTCCACCCCCCTCCTGCCCAAACCCCCACCTCTCTCCTACACCCCCCTCCTGCCCAGATCCTCCAGTCACAGCCTACACCTGAGCCTCACTCTAGCCCAGGTCACCCACTCCCAGCCCACTCCTGCGATTTCCCTCCTGCTCAGACTCCACAGCCCTGGCCCCCATGCATTCAGGGACCACATAAGTGGGGTTTTTTTTTTTTTTTTTTGCTTCTCACTTCTGTGGCCCCTGACTGACTTGTCTATGGGTCAGTGACCTTGACCCAAAAAAGGCTCCTCACCCTGGTTTAGTGCATCGCATTTCCAAAGACACCGAAGTTTAAAACCAGATCTGAGGAATGCCAAGACAACCAGCAGACCCTCCCTACATCAGATATAAGAAGCTCCTGCATGAATAAAGCTGCCTGACCAGTTCTAGGACGTGCCTGACTGGAAACACACAATAGATCTTTTCACTCTTATGGGATTCTATGTATTAAACTCTCCTGTTTTTAATACCTGATTTTTGGTACATTCAATGGGATTCAGAACACAGGAAACAAAATCATACATGGAGCCTAGCTCAAAATATACCCATATACAACAGCCACATCTCTATTTTAAATGTTTTTGCTTGTCAGATCCCCTTTGTCACACCTATTGCACTGGTCTGTGACCTCTGTCCTGGGGTGTAAACAGGAATTCACTGTGTGGTTGGCTGGAGGAGGTCAGAACAACCCACCCCATCTGGAATCCCCAATACAAACGTTACAAACACCGGGGAAAGAATGTACACGGGCATTACAATTATTTCCAGTGTTATGTAAAGTCTCTCTCTTTTCCATGGTGCAGCAATAATTCCTAGGGCCTTCCGGAGTGTAGCATCATGATCTAGAATAGGTTGTAGGTTTTTAATGATGTGTTGTAGGGTTTTGAGCAGAGTGTTATAGGTAATGACAGGTGGTGTTCTGTTATTGGCCTTCTTGGGCCTCTCTTGAAGTAAAGTAAACCCTCGACGTACACAATTTCAAGTTGCGCTTAATTTGCATTAACGTGAGTTAAGCGCAACTCAATATCCTGCTCTCCCCAGCCCTGGCTCAACCCCCTGGTCCCACGCAGCTCTGGTCCAACCCTGCCGCCCCAGTCCAAACCCCTACACGCAGCTCTGGTTCCATTCTCCCACCCTGGTTCAACCCCCCTGCGGCCCAGCTCACCACCGGAGCAGGGCTCTGGTTCACCACTCCTGCGTGTGGCTCTGGCTCAGTCCTCCCCACCTGCCCCGGTTCAACCTCCCCTGCGCGAGGCCCCAGCTCAACTCCACCCTTTGGCCCCTGTGCAGCCCTAACCCAACCCAGCCCTAAATTCCCCCACCCTTCTCCCATGGCTCCAAACCACCGCCAGGCTTAACCCTCCCTAACTGTCCCCCCACCCCCATGACTCACCTTTCAAAGGCACTCCAGGTGCTCTTGCTGCTTCCCTGGCTGCAGAACATGCATTCTGCCAGGGAGAAAAAGCCCTCCCCCTCCCAACTTTGGGTTATATGAGAGAGCGTGGGAACAGAACCCTTGCATAAATCAAGGGTCTACTGTCATTGGTTTCTGGGTATTTGTCTGGCCCCGTCAATCTGTTTTTTTTTTTTTTTAATTTTCCTGGTGGGTAATTAAGTTTTATGAATGCTTAGTAGAGATCTTGAAGTTTTCGTTCTCTATCAGTAGGATCAGAGCAGATGAGATTATAGCAAAGGGCTTGACTATAAAGGATGGATCGTGTGGTGTTTGCTGGATGGAAGCTGGAGGCAAATAAGTGATGGTCACACAACAACCATCCTATAATGGAAACCCATGGATGGCTGTGCTTACCTACATGCTTCCAGCTTCCATCCAGGGTGCACCACACAATCCATTGTATATAGTCAGGCACTAAGGTACAACTGCATTTGCTCCAATTCCTCATACAGAGACAAACACCTACAAGACCTTTACCAAGCTTTCCTGAAACTACAATACCCACCTAAGGAAGTGAAGAAACAGACTGATAGAGCCAGACAGGTACCCAGAAGCCACACACTACAAGACAGGCCCAACAAGGAAAACCACAGAACACCACTGGCCACCACATAACAGCCTCCAGCTAAAATCTCTCCAACGCATCATCAGTGATCTACAACCCATCCTGGACAAGGATACCTCACTCTCTCACACCTTGGGAGGCAGGCCTGTCCTCGCCAACAGATAGCCTGCCAACCTTAAACAAATTCTCACGAACAACTATAGACCACAACACAGTAACTCTCAACGTGGAACCAACCCCTGCAACAAACCTCGCTTCCAATTCTGCTCACATATCGACACCAGCGATATCATCATAGGACCTAACATCAACCATACCATCAGGGGCTCATTTGCCTGCACATCTACTAATATCATATATGCCATCATGTGCCAGCAATGCCCCACTGCAATATACATTGGCCAAACTGGATAGTCTCTATGTAAGTGAATAAATGGACACAAATCAGGTATCAGGAATGATAACACACAAAAACCTGTAGGAGAACACTTCAATCTTCCCGGACACTCAGTAACAGGTTTAAAAGTAGCCCTCCTGCAACAAAAAATCTTCAAAAACAGACTCCAAAGAGAAGCTGCAGAGTTTCAATTCATTTGCAAATTCAACGCCATCAGCCAAGGATTGAACAGAGACTGGGAGTGGCTGGTCAATTACAAAAGCAGTTTCTCCTCTCTTGATGTTCACACCTCCACATTAGCTACTGATCATGGGCCATAACCCCCATGACTGAATTGACCTGATTTCTCCTCTTTTGATGTTCTCAGTTCCACATTAACTACTGATAATGGGCCACATCCTCCGTGACTGAACAGACCTTGTCAACTCTGGCCCTCCTCTTGACTGGGACACCCTCCTTTTCATAAGCCCATATGTTTAAAACCTCCGCTGGAACCCCACACTCATACATCTGATGAAGTGGGACTTTGCCCATGAAAGCTTATGCTCCAAAATATCTCTCAGTCTATGAGGTGCCACAGGACTTCTTGTTGTTTTTGAAGCTACAGACTAACTCGGCTACCCCTTTGATACCTGGAGGCATGTAAGTAAGTGTAGCAGTCAGTGGGTTTCTGGTAGAGAGCTGAACTGATTTGCACTGTGGTGTCCAGGGAATGGATCTCTTGTGTGGAATAGTCAAGGCTGAGATTGATAGTGGGGTGCAGGTTGTTAAAATCTCCATGGGATACTTCCAGATTCTCTTTACCATGGGTCCAAATGATAAAGATGTCATCAATGTAAAGTAAGTAAAGGAGGGATAATAGGGGATGAGAGTTGAAGAATCATTGTTCTACGTCAGCCATAAAAATGTTAGCATACTACGGGGCCATGCGGGTGCCCATAGCAGTGTCACTAATCTGGCGGTCTAAATTGTCCCCATATTGGAAATAATTGTGGGTGAGCACAAAGTTACATAGGTCAGCCACCAGATTTGCTCCACCAGCACTCCTAGCTATCTCTGAGATACCACTGACTTCCTGAGGAACTTACAAAACATTGGAAACCTTCCTGACAATTCCATCCTTGCCACCATGGATGTAGGGGCTCTCTACACCAATATTCCACATAAAGATGGACTACAAGCTATCAGGAATATCATCCCTGATGCTACCACAGCAAATCTGGTGGCTGACCTATTTAAATTTGTTTTCACCCACAATTATTTCCAACTTGGGACAATTTATATCTCCAGATTAGCAGCACTGCCATGGGCACCCACATGGCCTCACAGTACGCACAGTATACTTAAGTAATCTTACAGAGGGCAAGTATGTGGGCAGTTGGACCAGTGCCTTTATGGACCAGGGACGAAGGTTCATCAAGGATCAGCCTGCAGCAGCAGGCTAATCCAGCACCCGGGGTTCATTGACCTCCTGAAACCCATTAAGGCCTGTGGAACCCTTTAAAAGGCTTTGCTCAGGTAAGGAGGGGGAAGAAGAAAGGGGACAGATCAGGAAGGAGGGAAGAACTGCAGAGGAGCACCTGCAAAAGGAAAGGGCAGCAGCCAGTAGAAGGTACTGGGGAAAGCATCTGAAGAAGTGGCCCAGGGAGGAAGCTGGTGCACTTTGGGCTGAGGGAGACAGCCCCTCCAGTAGCAGCTACCTAGGGCTCCTTGGCTGGAACCTGGATTGAGTGGGAGAGGACTGGGTTTCCCCCCAGACTGTCCCACACCCTCCAGGGCAGCTCAGAAGGGGCAGGAGGAGACCCAACATCCCTGGGGGACCTCCCCTGTTTACGACTGTGCCGATGATGAGAAGGGCTCAGTAGGCTGTGCCCTGCGCCTGGGAAAACTGGGAGGTAGAGCAAAAGGGGTGCAGTGAGCCTCTGAAGCATTTATTTAACTGCTAGAAAGCGCAGGACCTACAAAGAGTAGCTCAGGGCTTTGTCACGTAATATTTTTATGGGTGACTTAGAACAACGATTCCTCGATTATTATCCCCTGGCACCCCTCCTTTATGCTACATCGATGACATCTTTATCATTTGGACCCATGGTAAAAGAGACTCTGGAAGAATTCCACAGAGATTTTAACAACCTGCACCCCAGCATCAATCTCAGCCTTGACCATGCCATGTGAGAGATGCATTTCCTGGACACCACAGAACAAATCACCTATAGCCTCCAGCTCAACCTTTTGGCTCCAGCTCAAAACCCTGTAACACACCATTAAAAAACTATATCTAGATCATGATGCTATACTCCAGAAGGCCCTAGTTGGCCCTAGAAGGCCCTGGACCTGTTCTCTCCTACAGACAACCCCCTAACCTAATGACAATTCTCACAAGGAATCTCTGGCTATACCACAATAATACTTATCCTGGAACTTTTCCTGCAACAAACCCCATTGCCAACTTTGTCCACACACTTCTTCTGGGGATACCATCACTGGACCTAACCACGGTACTTATAAGATCAGGGGCTCATTCTCTTGGACCTCGATTGATTTATATATGCCATCATGTGCCAGCAATGCCCCTCTACAACGTACATGGGACAAACCGGGCAAGTATTTCGCCAAAGAATGAATGAACATAGAGCAGACATTAGGAATCTCAGTACACATAACCCTGTCATGAGCATTTCAATGGAGTCGGCCATTCTGTTAAAGACCTGAGAATATGCATCCTACAACAAAGAGACTTTAAAAGTAGATTACATAGGGAGATTTGTGAACTGGGGTTCATACTCAAATTCAACACATTAACACTCGATATGAACAAAGACAGCAATTATCTCATGCATTACCAGGACTGCTTCCCTTCCTTTGATGTTCACAATTATCTCAAGCAAAACACTTAAGTTCCCCCACCCCTCACTCCCTTTCTTCAGTCCCATGTGTTTGATTTGTCAGTTTTTATTGCAATTTTTTGGACCTCTGTGCTATATTGTGCTATATCTGGAGTACTGTGTCCAGTTCTGGGCACCCCAGTTCAAGAAAGATGTGGAAAAATTAGAGAGTCCAGAAAAGAGCAACAAGAATGATTAATGGTCTGGAGAATGTGACCTATGAAGAAAGGCTGAAAGAATCTTGTTTAGTTTGGAAAAGAGAAGATTGACGGGAGACATGATAGCTGTTTTCAGGTATCTAAAAGGGTGTCATAAGGAGGAGGGAGAAAACTTGTTCTTCTTGGCCTCTGAGGATAGAACAAGATGCAATGGACTTAAACTGCAGAAAGGGAGGTCTAGGTTGGACATTAGGAAAAAGTTCCTAACTGTCAGGGTGGTCAAACAGTGGAATAAATTGCCAAGGGAGGTTGTGGAATCTCCATCGCTGGAGATATTTAAGATCAGGTTAGATAGACATCTGTCAGGGATGGTTTAGACAGTACTTGGCCCTGCCATGAGGGCAGGGGGCTGGACTCGATGGCCTCTTGAGGTCCCTTCCAGTCCTAGTATTCTATGATTCTGTGATTCTGTATAACTGAGTCTGGACTGGAAATGCTATAGATCTGATGACGTGGGTCTGTCCCATGAAAGCTCATCACCTAATAAATCATTTTGTTGGTCTTTAAAGTGTCACGACTGCTGCTTTGTTAGAATACAGACTAACAGGCCTACCTCTCTGTTACTATTCAGCTGGAGAACAAAGGCAAAAAGCCATCGGGGGCCTGAAACAAGAGCTCTCCTGCGGAGGGACTCAGCGGCTCTCACTTGGAATGAAGGCAAGCAGCCAGAGCTAGGACTGGAACTGAAAACAACCAGGTGCAGCCAGGACATACTGTGCCTTAACTTTTACTTACCTGTGCCAACCCAAGAGCTTTCTGATTAGCCAGAACTCCTGTGGCACCTTATAGACTAACAGATATTTTGAAGCATGAGCTTTCATGGGCAAAGACCTGCTTTGTCAGGTGCCACAGGACTTCTTGTTCTTCTCAAAGATACAGACTAACACGGCTCCCTCTCTGATACTGATTAGTCAGATGAGTAAATTTTTCCCTTATTTGGAAAAGTCTGCCTCTGTGGCTGCGGAAATTCACTGCAAGTCTGGGTCCAATACCGACTTCCCACTGGCATCTGGCCCGGCTGGATTTGCTGCTGATAGCCATGGAAAGAGACTGGGACCAAATGCCCCGTCTTGGCATCTGAGAGACCACAGCCTGCCCTGTGGAACTGTATGATTCCTTGGGCCCAGACCACTAAAGGGGTCACGGAATGGGGCATAGATCAACCTTCTGACTCAGTGACAGGTGGACCTATGGTATGTGGCAGATGATGTAACATTTTTGTGTATCAGAGCACGGTTATGTGATTTTTGCTAATGCTTCCATCCTCAGCATTTCTGCACAGCACAGGATCTCTACAGGGACTGCTGTCTGGCCAAGGACGGCATCTTTTGCTCTTTGCAACACTGAGATGGCTTTTACAGAGATGAACTGGAAGGAAAACTCCACGCCTATGTCTATGCTGCAGGGTTTTTCGGAAATAACTTATTTCAAAATTCTAACGTCAAAATAACATTTCTGAATAGAGCATTCACACTGCAAGAGCATTTTGAAATTGAAAGTTCAACTCAGAAAGCCCAATTTTGAAATCAGAGCAATGATGGGATGCCTCCCTAGAAGCCAATCAAGTTGCAATTACCTCTGCTTAGTACACACACTGTCAGGTTGGTTCTTTTGGTGGAGTTACTATTTCGAGTTAACTGTTCTGTTATTCCAGAATAACAAGCTTTGCAGTGTGGACCCAAGGGTTTGTTTTTCCTGGAAAAAGTGGGGTTTCTGAAAAAAACAAAACAAAACCCTGTGTGGACAAGCCCTCAGGAGCCACTCTCTGCTCCTTCACTGGATGAACTGAAACTCAGCAATCTGTGCAGAGCCAGAGAGGGCACGTGGGTGGTCTCAGGCCCACTCATGCATTCTGCACACACTTCTCTTCCGCCGCTCACTCTTTCTGTTTGCATTTTGGAACTGGGCCACTGGCTCTCAGGGCTCCCAGGCTGCTGTGCAAGTGCTAATATTGTGCAGGCGGAACAGATGGCACGCTGGCAGCTTCACGTAGATCTGACATCAGGGTTTTACTGTCAAACAGAAATCATGATGGACACAGCTTCCAAAGCAGCTGGTTGGCTTCCCATAGCCGATCGTTAAAGACACATCCCCTACCCACCAACACACTCACCTCCCAGGCATACAGCATGTGCCTTAGTCCCAGTTGTTTGTAGTCAATGAAAGGGTTATTTCTTAGGCGACAGAGGGCCGTGCTGTAGTTATACAGAGCTTCTTCATACCTGCAGTGTACAAAGATACAGGCGCAGATGAGACCTAAATCCCCAGATGTGCAGGGAAAAGTATCAAGGTCAGGAGGTGGGTTAGCAAAATGGATTCTCCTCTTCCCAACAGCCCGGGTCACAGGAAGAGTAAGTGGAGCCGTATAGAGAATCCCTGGACTTAAGACTATCGTTTCCCTTTCCTCCACAACAATTGGCTCCTGCTCCTCTGTTGAGTTTTGACATCCAAAATGGATCGATGATCCTGAGAAGGGAGAAAGTGGAAAGACTGACAGGTGCTTGCGAACTCTATACACTGTTCAAATTATGCTCCAGTTAGAGGAACTGGGAAGCCCTGCGATTTCACCCTAGCCTGGCCTGCTAACCGGAAGTTGGGTGGAGCTGGGGCTGGTGCCTGGCTGCTGCCTTTGCTACTTTGGCAGTGCTGCAATCTGAGTGGTGCTAAGGGGTAGTTGCCCTAGGCCCTGCCCCTTCTGTCCTTTGGGGTGTCCCTCCTGGGGGGCCCCTCTCTCTGGGGCCCACAGTGGCTGCTGGCTAATGCCATTGCACAGATTTCATGGAAAAAGAGAAAGATGAAGCTTAGGTGCCAGCATCCTGTGGGCCTGGGGCCATCAATCCCTCACTCTGCCGCAGCACCTCCTCCCACCTGACCACTTTCTCCCAGCTCCTACCCCCATCCCATCTTTTCCTGTCTCTGCTCTGCCCCAGCCCCACCCTCAAACCTTCCACCTCACCCCTCCCTGGACACTCCTCACCCCTCCCCCTCCACCCAGAGCCACTTGCATGCTGAAGAACAGCTCACTGGTGAGGAGGAGGTAGCAGCCACTGGTAAGGCCCAATAGTGAGAGTGCACCATGAAAAGATTATGGTGGTATGTAGCAGGACTCAAGGCAGCTACTCACAAGACAAAGGAGTTTACGTTTCCAGTGCTGCTTTTGATGTCACGTTTTACGATATTATGTAATAGCAGATGGAGACCATTAGAAAAAGAGCTACCCAGGAAGCAAACTGCTTTTATGCTTTGTACATGCACGACACGTCATAAGAAAGCTGTCCTCAAATTAAGGCCAATTTAGGCTCAGCATTAAGGTCAGTTTGTACTTGAAAATCTAAAAAAGAGCACTCACCAAAATTCTCATGCATTCTGCCATTTGCTTTTGTGATGTTTGCCCACAGCATAAAGTGCCAGAATCAGTCTTGTGAATAAACTTAACTCCAACACTCCCCTTAACCCTAACCCTCCACAGGATCACTGGGACACTCAGCCTTGCTGCACACAGAATTGCAAACTCCAGAAGAGTCAGGTGCAGTCACAGATGCACTTTGCACTGGCATTTGAGCTTTCCTTGCCCAGAAACCTTCCAAACCTCGCTGTCTTTTTGCCTTTGTGCAAAGCTAATAATCAGTACATCAATACATCGAGTCAGTTTTAACACAGACTATCCTTGAACCAACTTTTCAGGAAACCTTGTTAAAAGCATAACAAAATTCCACGGCCTAATGAGTGAATTTGGAAAAGCCCCACACAGCCTGAAAAAGAAAAACGTTCACATTGCATGAGAAGAGTTCGGAATCAGACACCAGCTGGTTTTATTATTCAGATTTGAGAGTTTAGAAATAAATTCTGACACCTCCCCCATGCCTCCCAGCACAGATGCACCACATCACTCCTGCTCGAAGCCGGCCTTAGAGAAAACGGTGCCCTGGAAGAACCTGAATATTGGTGCCCTGACCCCTGCGGCCTGCTCCATAGTTTCACAGCTCCTGTAGCCACTACTACAACTCAGACTCACCCTGCTATTTCCCCTGGCTGGATCCAACTGCTCCCCACCCATGAACCCCATCACTCCAGGCCTCACTGTCTCTTCGGCCCCAAATATTCCCCCATCACTAGTCCCTGGCCTGCCACTGCCCTCAGCTGTCCACCCAAACCACATGAATCCTGGACCCAGCAGACGCCCAAGAGCCCAACAGATTTTAATCATGCACAACAAACGCTGAGGGACTCTGGGGAGAATGCATGGACCCGACAGCTTGGGCAAACATTAAAGGAGTTCACAGGTCTCAGGCCATTTCTCAGAAAGTGCCTTTTTACTGTACACAGACCGCAGAAAGTCTGAGCACTGCAGAGAGAGGGCCAGCATGAGACAGCAGGAGGCATGCAGACAGCACCACAAAAGCAGCACAGAGGCTCCCAACTGGATCCGCTGGGAATGCGGCAGGGCAGGAATCAGGTAAGCTGCGTCTTCACCACCTCCCTACTTCGAAGGGAGGATGGTAAGTAGGGTGTTGGGAGTTTATTACTGAAGTGCTGTGCTGCATATGCAGCACTTCATTAAGCAAATTCCACACACACACACCCCGCTGCAGCAACTTCAAAGTGTTAAACTTCAAAGTGCCGGTTTGCTTCTAGCCGCAGCTCACCCGCCAGTACTTCGAAGTGCCGGGGCAACTTCGAAGTACCTTTACTCCTCAAAATTTGCTTAATGCACGTGCACCACAGCACTTCATTAATAAACTCCCAACACCCTACTTACCATCCTCCTCTCGAAGCAGGGAGGTAATGTAGACAAGCCCGTAGACTAGCAAACTGTGCTGGGGCAGGGCAGCTGTAAATTAATTGCCACTTCATGCTTTCCGGCTTAGGCTTAACTTTCTCTTTTTATTTTAGTTTTTGCACACAGGAACAAAAAATAATTAAGCGTCTGGTGCCCACGATTTCTGGAACAATGTAATAAGAAGACCTGTGGCACCTCATAAATTAACAGATATTTTGGAGCATAAGCTTTCGTGGGCAAAGACCTGTTTCATCAGATGCATGAGTGGAAGGGGGGTTCAGAGGAGGGTTTAAAGAGGGAGTCGCAGTCCAGGGGAGGGCCAGAGTTGTCAATGTCTGTTCAGTCACAGAGGATGTGGCCCATTATCAGAAGTTAATGTGGAGTTGTGAACATCAAAAAAGGAGAAATCAGGTCAGTTCAGTCGGGGGGATGTGGCCCATGATCAGTAGCTAATGTGGAGGTGTGACCATCAAGAGCAGAGAACCTGCTTTTGTAGTTGCCCAGCCACTCCCAGTCTCTGTTCAGTCTTTGGTTGATGGTGCCAAATTTGCATATGAATTGCAGCTCTGCAATTTCCCTTTGGAGTCTGTTTTTGAAGTGTTTTTGTTGTAGGACTGCCATTAGCCATTTATTAGGTAATGAGCTTTTGTGGGTAAGACCCACTTCCTCACTGTATTCAGTTCAGTCTAGATTACCTTCTAGTATCCTCTGTGCACACTATGCCATCACCATACCTTCCAACCCACCACCACCCCTCTGGATACAACAGACCTACATTCTAGAAACCCACTCTGTAAACAGGTCTTGGCTCAGTAGCCAGATTAGTCTGTTTCAGCAAAAGTCTGGTGGCATGTTAAAGACTAACATATTTATTAGGGTGTTAGAGCACAGAGTATTGTGAGTTGCATCTCACTTCCTCAGCTGCAGAAGAAAAGCCAGAGATACAGAGAGAGGAGGTGCTCGGAAGGAGGGGAGAGTTGGTTGCCAGTGAATTCTAAGCACTTGCTGATTTTTTTTCCTGGGATGCTCAAATCCTGGAGCACCACAGAACTGGTACCTATGTGCTGATGGGTAATGCTCATAGGGGACAACAATTCCCAACTAAAGAGGGAAGGGACTGAGTGAAGCCTGCAGCTGTTATAAAGCTTGAGAACCTCACATGTGAAATTAGGTTGGTGAACTCTAAGTACAGAACTCATACCCTGCATCTGCACAATCTCCCACGTGGTTTGGACTCACACTCCTGCCAGCTTGGCAAAGTCAAAGGGATGATACGAGAAATCCATGAAGGCCAGAGGAACTCTGCGCAGATGTGTATGATTAACTAAAATGTCCTGGAGTCACAAAGGGGCTGCCTGCTCCTGGACTGATGAAAGGCCACAGACAAGGTATGTGAAAAAAAAAAAAAAAGATGAAAAAGGCAGCCAGGCCCGTCTCAAGAGCTAGAGTATCTTGGCAGCTAGCCTACAAGGGTCCCTCACCCTAAAATGAGGCAGATGGTGTTGTGAAACATGGAGACAAAGAAATAACAGTGTGGAAAATAAGCCTGTTCAGGCTATTTCCAGGGATGGTTCAGAGACAGACCAGCTGGATCTCATGCAGCCTACTTGAGTACGATGCTGAAGACAGACTGGAGGAAAGAGCTCACACTGCCGGCTCACTCTGGAGGGCCAAAGGATGTGGGCAGGTGGCACATGCTCCAGAAAAGTGAAAGAGGCAGGAACCTGGAAGGCCTTTCCCTCCTGGAGAGCACAGAAGACATGAGCGATAGGCAATCTCACCAACTACACGAGCACAGTGGGGTCTATCTCTTCCTGCCAGCTATGGTTCAGGAGGTCTCAGCCATTGGCTGTAACAGCCACGACCAACCTTCAACATACCAAGGGGACTTTGCTGCTAATGTTCAAAGACAGAGATTGTGCAACAGAGGCTCTAAATGCAGTCTTCATCCTTGACAGAGAATAGAATTGGCTTAGAACATCTGATGAGTGAAGGAATAACAGTTTGCTAGAAGCCTGTCTCATACTCCAGTCATCTGAAGAAGCGGACCTTACCCACGAAAGCTCGTGACCTAATAAATTAGTCAGTCTTTAAGGTGCTAGAGGACTGCTTGTTATATGAGAATAAGGGGTTACTCTGTGAAAGTACGGACTGGAAAATATAAAACAACCAGCTGAAGTTAGAGGTGAAAAGACCGATGAGATCATCTAGTCCATATGAAAATATAGGGCCTCATTCGGATCTGTCTGACACTGGGGTGAATCAGGAGTAAAACCAGTAAGGTCAGTGGAGTTAGATCAGCTTAAAATTGGTGAGATTACGAGTAGGCCCAGAGCACATCATTACCACCTTTGCGTTCCACTGTCAGGAGAGGTCAGACGGTGTAGTATCATGTATGGCTGTTAGAAAGACCCAGATAGTTTTGTGACAGTATTATCTATAGTCATGCGAGCTACGTATAATCAGACCTCCTTCCCCAGGACATAGACTGACTGGCGTGGAGTCAGGCATCATGTCTCTTCCTTGTGTATAGAAGCACACAACCATCTTATTTAAGGTTTTCCCACTTTGCTTAGAAGCATTACACATAAATAGACTTTCCTGAGGAGGTGACGTACCAGACACGATAGCTCAATTCTCTGATTTCCTGTGGTGACTTCTATGTTTCTGGTCTTTGCTGAGTGGCTGGAAGATTCTGGATGGACCCAGATACAAGAGTTTCAGAGCGGGTGTATGTGTGATGACCACAAGTTATGTTGTATTAAAGTTTTTTTAGCTTTGGCCTATGGGGGTGTGAGCCCACCAGAGCTGGAAAAAGTACCTAAAAAGTTAATTGAGTAAAAGTGCTTTCGCTTCTGGATACTTGAGTACAACCAAGATGTGACGGGTGCGTACATGCATGTGTGTACTTTTACTCAAGTAGTTTTCCAAAGGGACATCTGTGACTTGTACTTAAGTATACCCCTCGAGCAGCTGTACTTTTAATCAAGTAACTTTTTGGTACTTTTTCCACCTCTGGAGCCCACATATAATATACTGTGATAATTGTTGTCTATGTCTGTTCCATGCTCTGCCACTGTGAGGTCTTGAGGAAACCACTTCTCCTCTGTAACTCTCAGCCTCCCCACGCCTAGCACAGGTATTATGTTGCCTTAACGGATAAAGATCTCCTGAGGTTTAACTTCTTTTTTCAAAGGGCATTGAGAACATTGGACAAAATGCCCTTCAGAACCATGAAATATCATTCAAGCAAGAGAGGCAAAGAGTGAACAAGCATCACACTTACATTTCCAACTGCAGGCAGACAAATCCTTTTTGAAAGAAGCCAACAGCGAGATGGTTGTCCTTGGCAACTGTTTTGTCGAAGGCCTAAGGAGGAAAATACAGACACATGCCACCAGTTAGTTAAATGACATAACAGAGCTGATGCCTGACAGGTGTGAGTGCAAGGAGTGTGCCAGGGCTCTGGAAGGGCATGGCTGTTCCCATGGGGTGTCAGGTTGGCGGGAGAAAGAATAGAGCTCTCAGTGCTCCTCTGGAGCCAGCCCTGGGTGAACCATTAGTAATCTGTAGCCAATTAGAGCCAATCCCAGGATAAAGCGATGGAAAGCCCCTAAAATAACCCTGTTGGGAACCAGGATTACGGAATGCTGCTCTAGGCTCCTGTAATCTGAAGTCCTGTTTGCTTGAAGCAAAACAGGCTGTTTATACCTGGAAGCACTTGTATAACCTGTTTTTGGCCACTGCCAGAAGACACAGGTGAGCTCTGGGAAGCACCGCATGATGTCAGGTGTCACTTGGTTTGAGACAGTTTGCCACCCGGTTTGGGCAGCATTCCCAAGCAACCCGACTCCAAGAAGACTCAGTCCTGGTGAACCAGGAGCTGCTACCGGCCTCACACCGTCCATGGGCTGTGCCTTGATCAGAAGACTGAACTCTCTCTTCAAAGTTCTCTTCAACTTTCCCTTACGGTACTTGTTGACTATTGGTCTCGTGCCAGTATTTAGCCTTAGATGGGGTGCAGAGGGGTGTGTGTGTGTGTGTGTGAGAAAATAGAAAAGTTCTCCACCATACACAAAAAAGTCAGCACTCCTGCTTCTATTAAACCTGCACCTGGGCCTACTTCCCAGATGAATAAAGGGCGTCATGGCATAACTGTGGTGAACCGAGTTCATAGCAGTGGGTGTCAAAACAGAATCTCATCCCAGAAGGTTATTTAGTTAGTAGGTGTTTTTGGAAAGTCAGAAGAGCATCTCCTTTACCACGATTATGAAGATGTGAAATGCAGCTGGGAATGCACAAGGCCTACATTCCTGGATTGCCTGTGCTCAGTTTAGACTGAAACAGCGTGCATTGAAAAGGGAGCAGAGTCAAGGGTGGTGAAGCCCACGGTCCCAGGTCAGACTATGCTCTCAGCCTACACAGGGACACACGGGAAGAAAAGCTCCTGGTGCACCTCCCCTCTCGAATTCGCACACTCATGTGGGGCTGTCAAAGGGCCCCTGTGGCTCTCCATGGGGTACCACAGCTTCTCCTGCTGTGTTCTGGAGGTGACTAACGTTCACCACATAGCTGTATTCAACTACAAGAAGAAAAGTATCAGCCATTCAGCTGACCCACAAAGCAGAATCAGACCCTTCTTTGGTCTGCAGGGTTTGATGGCTCTGTCCCACCAGCCTTCTCAGGGCTCACACAGCCCTTGCAGCCAGATGTCTCCCTTCATTGGGCTACAATGGACCTTTGGCAGCAAAGAGCATCCAGGCACCATTCTCCCACAATATATCTCCTTCCTCTTTGCTTTGCTCTAGCAGCTGACCTTTTATAGAGGTGGGAGGGGTCCAGTTTTCTCTATGCCATTGTGTGTGGCTCTTGCAATCAATACCAAGAGATGCAGCCCTTCCTTGGGCAGAGGGTTAGCTCTTTCTCTGCTAACCCAGGAATAGGGTCTGTGCATCTGGTTACAGGGACACTTAACAGTCACTTAAGGAAAAGCAAACACTCCATGACAGTCTAGACTCTCTGTGCCTTTGTCTTTTTTCCTTAAACTGACAAGGTAAACTAAATTGGCCCAAGGGAAGTATACTGTCCAACTTCAGCGAGTGCCAGAGCCCTACTTCAGCTGCTCCTTTGAGAAGAAGTCTTGCTGAGTCAAGCAGAACCCTTCTGGGAACATGACCTGTTGCAGGACTCCTTATAAGCTTATCACCAACCATACAGCACTACCAGTGCTTACAATGGTAGACATTTAGAACAAAATAAACTCACCTCTGGCCAGGAGATCTAGAGAGAATGGTTACAAAATACAATATCTGTGAAATTATTCCATTAGAAAGCATAAATGACCAACTGCCACTACTGTGACATTGATAGAGCCCTTGAGCAATTCACTGGTGGGGGGACTCAAAGAAGTCAGAGACATCCACGCAGTGTGCAGCGGCAGTTAGTAAGGCAAATAGGATGTTAGGAATTATTAAAAAAGGGATCGATAATAAGACAAAAGATATCATACTTCCCCTATATAAAACTATGGTACGCCCACATCTCGAGTACTGCGTGCAGATGTGGTCTCCTCACCTCAAAAAAGATATATTGGCATTAGAAAAGGTTCAGAAAAGGGCGACTAAGATGATTAGGGGCTTGGAAAGGGTCCCATATGGGGAGAGGCTAGAGAGACTGGGACTTTTCAGTTTGGAAAAGAGGCGATTGAGGGGCGATATGATAGAGGTATATAAAATCATGAATGGTGTGGAGAAAGTGAATATAGAAAAATTATTTACCTTTTCCCATAATACAAGAACTAGGGGACACCAAATGAAATTGATGGGTAGTAGGTTCAAAACTAATAAAAGGAAATTTTTCTTCACACAGCGCACAGTCAACCTGTGGAACTCCTTGCCCGAGGAGGCTGTGAAGGCCAGGACTCTATTAGGGTTTAAAAAAGAGCTTGATAAATTTTTGCAGGTCAGGTCCATAAATGGCTATTAGCCAGGGATAAAGTATGGTGCCCTAGCCTTCATAACAAGGGCAGGAGATGGATGGCAGGAGATAAATCACTTGTCTTCTGTTCTCCTTCTCTGGGGCACCTGGCATTGGCCACCGTCGGCAGATGGGATGCTGGGCTTGATGGACCTTTGGTCTGACCCAGTATGGCCATTCTTATGTTATGTTCTTAAGTGTTAAAAGGTACTATGGTGCATCAAGACAATTTTAAATTGGTAGAACGAATGAAATGTTAAGTTGCTAACATATATGATCATCTTGGTCTTCATCCATCTACATCCTGTTTGATGTCTACTCGGGTAACTGCAGCAATAGCCTTTTCCATATCCTGTAATAATTACCTTTACACTTTGTATGTGACTCTACTTAATTAACATTAGGTCCAAAAGCCTGTATTTATAGTTTAGGTGTGAAATTACGTAACATATAGACAATATAACAATTAATGAAGAAGTGCTTCTGCCTATTCCACTACTTACTCCACATTAATTTGATCCTCTTAGCATAAAGCATGGTAGCTTTACAATAAGAATGCATTTGATATAAAAGCGTCATGAAAACTCCTTTGAACTACAATTGAGGGAGCATCCTGACTTCAAAGCAAGGGTCCTTGGTTTGACACTGGAGATTAACCAGAGCTGCCCTTGCCCACACACAGAATATGCAGATGCCTTGGGCACGTGGAAATTTGGGGCACCACTGGGTCTTGTCGTCCACCCACCTGCCTCTTCCTATTCCTCTCTGTGGTTCTGCAGTGTGTGAAGAAACACTTTTGTTTCAGAGGAGCAGCCATGTTAATCTGTTTTAGCAAAAAAACAACAAGGAGCCCTGTGGTACCTTTCTTAGGCTGTGGCCCACTTCATCAGATTCACTTCATGCATCTGACAAAGTGTGCTCCAGCCCAGGAAAACTTATGCCCAAATAATTTGTTAGTCTTTAAGGTGCCACAGGACTCCTTGTCGGTTTTTTCTTTTGTTTGTTTCAAGCTTGCTACTAATTAATTTCATTCGGTGACTCCTATATCTTGTATTGTCCAGGAGTAAAGAGCACTTATAAAACTTTTTCCACACCCATCAAGATTTTGTAGACCTCTGTCATATCCCTTGTAGGGTAGAAATTTCTAGAGAGGCTGGGATATTCTGCTAAGAACCACTGCTCTAAATTTGGGTCTGGATACAAGGCCTAAACTCCTTAGCATGATTCCCTGCAGCCCTCCACACTGAGCCCATCTGGGAAGGTCATCTCAGCCGGAACAAAGACAGAGATAGTCACCCTGATAACCACATTCCAGGAAGAGAGCCTTAGGCTGTTTCAGAGGGGTACAGGAACAAATGCTTGATTGTCACGTACCTTCATTACCTTCTGCTTTGATCCTTTAGATATAACACGAATGGTCATATCTATGTGAGGATAACATCCTGATGCCAACACATAAATTTCCGCTGTACACATTGTCAATTTAATGTTTGCTTTGTTCAAAGAACTTTCCGCAAGCTAAGGATGGACAGCGCTAGTGTAACCTTCTTAGATTGTCATTTTATTGTGCTAACTGTGCTAATTTCCCTTGCTGTTAGCATCTATCCAGGGGTTCTGCAGTCTCTCCCCCACTGTTGCTTCGCTCTCCACCCATCAACATTCTATAGAATCATTTGTAAGCTGCTGTTTGGCAGTGTTCACCTGAGCCTAACAACTGAAGTGACACTCCACCAGCGCTGTGTGTAATAAACCCTCCTGCTTGCTTCACACACGGAGTCCAGACTTTATTCCAACTTCCCTCCATCGGGTATGTCCGCGCTATGCAGACGATCAACCCAGTCACGGTCGATCTTCCAGAGTTCGATTTCACGTGCCTGGTAGGGACATGCAAAATCGAAGTAACTGGGGTCGGCCCTTGACCCCTGTACTCAATATCATGAGGAGTAAGGTAGGTCGACGGGACGAGTTTCTCCTGTTGATCTCCCTCTCTGAGGACAGCCAGGTAAATTGATTGTAGATAAGCTGATTCTAGCTACTCAATTGCCATAGCTGGAATTGCATATCTACAAATCGACTTTAATGTCTAGTGTAGACGGCCTGAGTGATCTCTTTTCCAAGCTGAAAAGTCCCAGTCTTATTAACCTCTCCTCGTGCAGCAGCCATCCTAAACGCCTAATGATTTTTGTTGCTCTTTCCTGAATCTTTTCCAGTTCCAATATTTTGACAAGGACAACCTGATTTGTCCACCTTGCTTACAGTTTTTGGTTCTCTGTACCTTAAATATTGAGTCTGTTCTGGTCTGGCATGTAGTGTTCAAGATTGTCATTATGTAAGTCTATGGTATGCCTGCGTCTTGAATACTACATGCAGATATGTAACAGAGAGGAAGCCGTGCTAGTCTATACACTATCAAAACAAAAAAGCAGTCTAGTAGCACTTTAAAGACTAACAAAATAATTTATTAGGTGATGAGCTTTTGTGGGACAGACCCACTTCTTCAGACCATAGCCAGACCAGAACATCATGAGAGGGGTAGCCATGTTAGTCTGTATCTGCAAACACAACCAGGAGTTCTGTAGCACCTTAAAGACTAACGGATTTATTTATTTAGATTTATTTATTTATATAAGCTTTCTTGTGGGCAAAACCCCATCTTGTTAGATGCATGGAGTGGAAGTTACAGAGACAGGCATAAATATTGAATAAATCATGCATATGTATAAATAAATGAGTAAAAGCTACTATATATTTAAGAGAGTTTCTCTCTTTCTCTCTCTCTCTGTGTCCGACTGTTTCTTATCGAATGGAAAAGCAGGGGTGTTATAGCAGGGACAGTTAAACTTACAAATGACCACAGGCAGCACCAAGCATCGGGGACAGTTAGATCCCACAATGACAACACCGGGCCAGCAAGTGCCCCAGTCGGGGAGAGGCTGGTGGGTGGCTTTCATGGGCTCTGCCGTCCCGGGTAGAAGACAATTACATGTGCTCATCATTAAAGAGCCACTAGCAACTCCTGGCCACACTGGAAAAATCACCAGAATTTGACTTAGATGTAGCATCATGTATTAAATCTAAGCTATAGTTTTCAGTATCAAGATCTTTACGGCGTGAGGATGGGGGAGAAACAATGCAATAGAAAGTGGCTTGTTTTCAGACTCATAAGCAAGAACAGACTTAGATTTGTCCAATATCAGGCAACCATAAATTCCTCAGAAATACATAATCAGGTTTGTTTTGTAGTGAAGTATCATTTTCTGTTACCCAATCTATCAGCACTATGGTAATACAAATTATAATAATTAGAACATCTCCTAGAAAATAACATAATTACAGATACCACATTCCGACCAGGGCTGACTGTCCTTTTTCATAGAGAAAGGTTAGCACAAAATACGAGGTTCCCTTCTAAGATTTCTGACTTGCTTTACTTGTTTGTTTTGCTCACCTGCAAGGCTCCCTCAAGGTTCCCTGTTACGAGATGCACACAGCCTATGTTGAAATAGATCCTGGAAGATGGCTCTTCAATACAGGAGAAAATGTTCAAGGCAGAGTCCCAGTCTCCCTTATCCACAGCCAGAATTCCTTCATTCCAGCCTCTCACTAAATCTCGATATGCCATTTTCTCTGCGGTATGCACAAAGAAAACAGACTGCTCTGTAAAGAGCTTCAGGGTCCGGCTACCTTGGCAACTGCCTAAAGCCTCGCCCAGTTCTTTACTGACAGGCAGGTGCACTTACCTGGAATTCAGGGCTGATGAGGAAGTCCAGCAGCCTCTCAGTCTTATTTTGCTAAAGACTCTTTATTACTCCATGGGTCAGAAGCAACACAATGTCAAGGAAATGAGCAAAAGCAGGAGTCAACAGGGAAAGACTGTTAAATCTCTGCTTGATGTATAGACAGTGCACTTGCCACCTCTTACTTGTGCATAGCTGAAAGCAGGTTTGGCCGCAGGTCTGTATAAAGCACATAAAACACAGGTTTGCTCACCTAGTGCACTGTACTCTAAGCTTTGCACTGCACTTCACAAGGAAAAGGTGGAATGTGTAAGGGTAGATAGGAAGCATTTCTGCCCAGGTGCTCTGCATTCTGTGAGGAGCTTGGTAGGCTTTTGGGCACAGTCCAAAATCAAACAAACCTATTAATATAATGCAAAAATGTTAGAGCCAAAGGACTCAACACCAGATCTTAAAGTTCCTGCAGAAAATATGTTCACGCTCCACATATAAATGTAGAACAGTGACAGGAAAACTTCCTGACAACTCCTTCCTTGTCACCATGGATGTAGAGGCTCTATACACTAATATTCCTCATGAAGACGGATGGATTACAAGCGATAAGGAATATCATCCCTGATGTTACCACAACCAGTCTGGTGTCTGACCTCTGTAACTTTGTTCTTACCCAAAATTATTTTTGATTTGGGGACAACTTATACCTCCAGATTAGTGGAACTGCTACGGGCACCTGCATGACCCCACAATATGCTAATATATTTATGGCTGACATGGACAATGATTCCTCAGCTCTTGTGCCCTATCAACGTCCTTTACTTACGATACACTGATGACATCTTTATCATTTGGATCCATGGTAAAAAGACGCTAGAAGAATTCCACAAAGATTTTAACAGTCTGCACCCTACCATCAACTTATACCTTGACCACTCCACACGAGAACTACATTTCCTGGACACTACAGTACAAATCAAGGATGGTCTGATCAGTACCACACTCTACTAGAAACCCACTGACCGCTATACTTACCTACATGCATCTAGCTTCCATCCTGCACACACAACACGATCCATCGTACATCTGCTGTGATCCTACTGACAGAGACCAAAAACTTCAAGATCTCTACCAAGCATTCATAAACCTGAATTACCCACTGGGAGAAGGTTAAAAAAAAATCAACAGGGCCAGACGAGTACCCAGAAACCAACTACTCCAAGATAGGCCCAAAAAGGCCAAAAACAGAACAACACTGGTCATTACCCACATCCCCCAACTCAAACCACTGCAACATGTCATTAAAGACCTACAACCTATCCTAAATCAGAATGCCACACTCCAGAAGGCCCTAGGTGACAGGCCTGTTCTCTCATACAGACAACCTACCAACCATATGAGGATTCTCACTAGCAACCACAGGCTATACCACAATAATACTAATCCTGGAACTTCTCCTTGCAGCAAGCCCCTTGCCACCTTTGTCCACATATCTATTCTGGAGATACCATCACTGGACCCAACCATGTTATTCACAAAATCACGGGCACATTCTCCTGTTCCTCAACTAACATCATATATGCCATCATGTGCCACAAATGCCCACGCACCATGTATATAGGACAGACTGTAAACACTCTTCGCCAAAGAATGAATGAACACAAAACAGACATCAAAAAACTCCTAACACACAAACCTGTCAGCAGGCACTTCAATGGAGTGGGCCATTCTGTTAATGACCTGAAGGTCTGTGTCTTACTGCAAAGGAACTTTAACAACCATTTGCAGAACGAATGCTCAGAACTCTCATTTAACACGTGGTTTGAAGCAGGACAGCAATTACCTGGCCCATTATAAGGACTCTTTTACATACTTTGTTTTATCTAACTCTTAACTTCCACACCCTGCTCCTGCCACCCCCTGCTCTTCTGATTTGCCCACCTTGATAACAATTTTTCTGATTGTCAACCTTGACAACAATTTTTGGACCTCTGTGTTTTATATATTGAGTCTGTTCTGGTACGGCTATGATCTGAAGAAGTGGGTCTGTCCCACAAAAGCTCATCACCTAATAAATTATTTTGTTAGTCTTTAAAGAGCTACCTGATTGCTTTTTTTTTTTGTTTTTTTACATATAAATGTAGGTTTTGTGTTCACAATTTAAACATTAGGCTTTTCGCTGAAACCCAATAAAAACGCTTTGCAAAGCCTGTTCAATTTGCTAACCACAACAGTGTAGTGCCCAGCCCTTAAAAACAAGGATATGAATAGCTGAGAACCCTGAAATCTCACATTGCCCACCTAATAAGGGAAGCTGGGAGCCGGAGTGCAGAACCCGCCCTCCCGCTCGCACCCGCGGCGCACTGCAGGCGCCTGGAACGGCCCGCGCGGCGCAGCCAGGCTGCTTGGCGCTGCGGCTCCACACCGCCAGGGGGCGCAGCAGCGAACGGCGCGTGTCGCGGGGACTTCTCCCGCCGGCCTGCGGGGAAGGGTTTGGGCGCCGCACCGTGGAGCCGCCGCTGCTACCGGCTTCCGGCGGGTTGCCAGGTGAGTGGCCGAGGCCGCTCCCGTCGCCAGGTGCTGGGCCGCGAGCGCGGCCGAGGGGGGCGGACTCAGAGCCCGGCTGGGCTGAGGGACTCGGGCGGGGGACGGCCTGGCCCGGCCCATTTGGAGCCGCGGGGCCGGGAGCGGCTGCTCAGCAGGCCCCAGCAGCCGGGCTGGCGCGGGCAGTGGAGCAATGGGGGCGGCCGCGCCGGGCTCCGCGCCGCCTGCCCCCGCCGCCCTATGGCCCGGCCCGGCGGGGGATTACAGGGCCTGGCGGTGGAGGCAGCTCCTTTCCCACGTGGGTGGCGGGAGCCGGAGCGGCCCGGTACCTCGTCTGTTCCCATCGCCTTGGCCGCCCTCCCGGCCCACTGCCTGCGGCTGCTCGGGGGCGCCCCACGCCGGCGCTCTCCTCCCCGCCGCTGTGGGGAAGCGGGGTGGAATTGCTGGGCCGCGCCGGCTCCCACCAGCCCTGCGGGGCGTGGCCGCTGTGGCAACAGGCCCTGTAATCCCCCGGCTGCGTGGCTTGGGGGCGGGAGTAAGGGGACCTGGGAGGAGCAGGGACAGGACCCGCAGCGGGGGTGGCCCCGTCGGGCAGCTCTGGCATTGGCATGCTCTGGGATGGGCTGCCTGGCCCTACTGCGCCCGCGGAACCTGGCTTCTGGGCCACCCCCGCTGCCCTGGGGCTGTTTGATGGTACTGGCCTGTCTGTTCTGCTTCCATCACAGCCCTAGGCTGGGCCAGGTGCAGGCTGCCCAAGCTCATACGCGTCGCAAGCTTCTCTCAAGGGCTTCACGTGGTGCATAAAAACTGATCTGGAGAGACGGGAAACATCTGCATCCACTGTAGCTACTAAATGTGCCACTGCGGGCAAAAGCCTTTGGTGCTTTTGGAGACAAAAAGCAGCTTTGGGAGGCTTCATAGGACCCAAAGAAATGATGCTTGTTAGTTGACAAATGATACCTTAACAAGCTAGCTAAATTATGCTGCCATGTCTGGTTGGATTTATTGTGACCATTCATTTGTAAGCTGTTGTTATTGAAATAAAGTGATGGAAACACATCATTACCATCAATCTTTCATTTCCTGGTATCTTCAGCTACAGTATTGATGTAAATTTGCAATTTTTATCGTTGCCATTAGATGTCAGTATGGCACTAAGGAGTTGGGAGAGCTGCTGGATGTAAGGGACACAGTTCAGTATTTATATAGCATCCTGCTTAGGTTTTGTCTACACTTGCAGATGACCAACAAAAGTTTTGTTGTACTTGGGTGCTTAATCCCCCTTCATGCCTCCCCCCCACGATACTCGTTTTGCTGTGGCAAGTGCAAGTGTGAGTGCTCTTCTGACAAGGTGAAAGCCGCTCACGGGGAGGCTACATGTGTTTTGTTTGCAAAAGTGCTGACAAAAGGCATTCACGCACACTGACCTAGCAACAGAGCTGCGTCCACAGCCTTGTTGCTGAAAGCTGCATAGTGTAGAAATAGCCTCCGTGTTAAAATGAGACCTCTGAAAAAGACAAACATTTTGCTGACCACAAGCATGTGTGAGAACAGCGCTCTATCATCAGGAGCACTCTCGTTAGGTGTGGAAGTGTTTTGTCTGCAGAAGTGCTAACGAATAGTGGCTACGCTGCCCGACTTTTAGCAACAGGTCTGTAGTGACGTAGCTGTGTTGCTAAAAGCTGTGTAGTATAGACAAAGCCATATACAACATCATAGAATGCTTTAGGGATAAAAAAAGAAAAGGGAGCTTTTGAACTGGGTGTTTTAAAAAGAAATTGACTCAGGTGACAGCATGTAAGAGTGCAAACAGGCGGTGCTATTGGAGGAATATTGTGCTAGCTGTAAGCTGTCGAGATTTAAATCGGAAGAGGCAGCCTTTGTCTACACTAGCACTTTTGTCCACAAACTGGTCTTCGGTGTGAAAAAACACACCCCACGACCTACAAATGTGTTGGCATGAACAAATGCTATGTCGGCAGGAGTTGTTTTTCCACCAACACAATTGAAGCTTTCAGAGGGGCATTAGCTATGCCAGCAGAAGAGCTCTCTCCTGCGGGTAAAGGGGTCTCCATAGGAGAACTTACAGTGACATAGCTGTAACAGTACAAGTGTGCCACTGTAAGGGCCATAGTGTAGACATAGCCATAGGAATAAGGACACATTGCAAGATTTAAAGTAGTGTCCAAACTGAGCAGTAGATACAAAGAATCTGTCCCTTTATAGAGTGTTTTATGAACTATGTGATAATTTCTCAGAAACAAACACATCTGCCCCATCTGATCAATGTATAAATCATGGCCATGACAGTATCCTGTCAATACTAATCGGTGTATGTAAGTGAAGAGTACAGGTTCTCACATTAAAAACAACGTGCTGTAATACTCAAGACTGGGAATGAACATTGTCTCAGAGATGGAGACATCTCTGAAGCATACGGAAATCTCTGACCATTAAAATGTTGATGTTTTTAATGCCACTGGTCCAGAGCTATGTTTTTTATTAGAAATAGATGAGTTTCAGTGACTTTTATTAGTAATAATACTTGTGGCCTTTTACATAGTACACCTATCCTCCAATTTACAAACATAACTCACTCCATGAAAACTGTTTGTAAGGTGCAAATTCATAAATTAAAAACTAAATTCCCATTCATTTCAATGTAAACATTTTGACTGGTTCCCAAAGGCCAAAAAAACTTACCCAGTTTTTTCGCACATGTTACAATACTATACAATCATAAAAATAAGAACAGTGCTACATTGTTGCTTTTTTTATGACATTTATTACCACTAGTCAGTTCTTAGATAGTGGTGAAGTAGGTGACATTGACACATGTTCCATGGGATCATCTGTGTCATCATCAGAAACAGCTCCATAGTGACTTCAACTTTCTTGATTGGGGTTTTATCTTCATCTTTTGAGGCTGTGGGTTGAGGATCAGCTGATGGTGATGAGGGTGTAGGCGCAGGTTGAAGGTTGAAAAAATGATAGAATTAAATTTTGTACTTCAGCTCTCTTTTTTTCTGTTGTACAACTGATAGTATCGAACAGCTTCATGAATTTGCTATGCTGAACTCTGTTCTAAATTTTGAGTCATTTGTAATCAAGAATTTGTGTAGTTGTCTCCAATATACTGAAGAATTCTGAGTGTTTTAGTGTCAAGCATTTTTTTGTGGTTCATCCAATTCTTCCTCCTCCTCTTCTGATAACCTTTCTGCATCCAGATGAGTTAATTCTTCATTAGTCAATTCTTTGCTGTGTGGCAATAACGGGTTGAACATCATCTGTGTTTACCTAATTGAATCTTGTTTGAATTGCCAGTTGCACGATAGAATTTGAATGTCTTTCACTTCACCTTCAAAACCGTGGAAATCATGAACATCTTATCTTTGTCCAAACACAATTCAGGATACTTTGAGTAATTTTATTCCATGCAGTTGTGATAATTTCTGTAGCCATCTTGATGTTGTAGTTCTTCCACAATTGCTTACTCATTGGTTTGTCTTCTCCATCCGATGCAGATACAAGATACCTCATCCCTAGTTGCAGGTAGTAAGTGTTAAATGTAGCAATGATGCTTTGATCCATTGGCTGAAGGATGGAAGTGGTGTTTGGGTGCAAAAAAAAAAAAACACTCAGTGTTATCGCCATAGTTTTTGACATTGATAGGGTGACTGGGTGCATTATTGAGAATCAGCAGACATTTATTATCCAGATTATTTTCAGCACAATATTTAGAGAGAGATGATGAAAGATAGCTTGTTATGTAATCAGCAAAAACCTGCTTTGCCACCCATGCCTTTCAATTAGAATGTCAGACCACAGGTAGATGCCTTGTTTAATCCTTTAAGCAACCTCAGATTTTCCAAATGGTAAACAAGGAGAGGCTTCAATTTCATGTCTCCTTCCAAATTTCCACCCAAGAACTAATGTCAGTCGATCCTTTGAGGCCTTGGGACTGGTTGCTTTTGTTTTATCCCTTGAAATAAAGGTTCGAGAAGGCGTTCTTTTCTAGAAAAGCCCCATTTCATCAACATTAAAGATTTGTTTTGGAGTATATCCACTTAATCAGTTATTCATTGCAATGCGGCTGGGAAAATGTTAGTTATCTGAATGTCAGCAGATACTGCTTCACCTCTAAAACGCAGACTATGATAATGTGAGCACCCTTTAAAGCACTCACACCAACCTTGACTTGCTTTGAATATTACTTCTGCAACCCCAACTTGCCTCTCTTGCTCAGCTTTCTTCTTTGTGCCCTCAAACAAAGAGAGGGCTTTCTCCCTTAGGAGGAGGAAGCTCAGAGGCATGTTGCCTTCATTATGGTGGTCAAGCCAATGTATTAAAAGTCTTTAAAGTGTACCCATTATTGCATCTCTGGTGTTTGTTATTCGGTGCAACTTTTAGCTCCATCAACATATGTTTCTGTCATTTCTTTTATCTTTTCTTTCTACACGCAGGTTGCATGCTCTGTTGATGCCACCAAGTTCATTGCCAAACATGTCTTTTGATTGCTGGCCCTCTTCAATTCTTTTAATATCTTCAAGTTTGGTAGCCATGGATATTGCTTTCCTTGGTTTCTTGGCCTTAGTGACAGCCCCTGAAGAAAAATTTTCATGTCTAGGACCCATGATGATCACAAATAACAAAGATTAATATCACTCACAGTCAAGATGACACAAACACAACAAAGCACGTGAATCAACTGGGAAGAACTGGGCAGCTGAGGGAAATGAGTCAGCCTTGCACTGCCTGCTGCTGTTTTCCTCTGCATTCCTTACTTACGAAGCAGATGCTCAGATGAAAGTTGGTTCTTTGTTGCAAAAATATGTTCATAAATTGAAAAATAGGTATAAATTGACACCATTTGTTGTAGCGAAAATTCATAAATTGAAAGTTTGTAAATCAATGGATAGGTGTACCTGACATCTCAAAATGCTTCACAATTCTCCTGCCAGGCACTTAGACAGATGGTGCTATCTAATTTTTCACTCTGGGAGAAAGTGACTTGCTCATGGTAACGCAACAGGTAACACTGGATTTCTGATTCCACGAACTTTTTGTAACCAATTATGCCTAGGCAACAAGAGGATACTTCAGTGAAATATATTTCTGGGGGGGTCTTTCCCATGAAAGCTAATAAATAATATTTTTAGTCTTTAAGATGCTACAGGACTGCTTCCTTTGCTTTATCCCAAAACTTCAGTGTATGCCTGAGTATAAGTTCCTCAAACAATCTTCTGTGAGTGGGGACACAGAATCTGCAGTAATTGCGTGCAGAAGTAGTGGCCATTTTTGGTTCACCTGGTGCACAAGTGATTTATAATCACTTTTTGTGGTTTTAATAAAGGGTCTTTTTTTTTTTTTTTACCAAAAAAATTGTAATTGAAGTCATATTTTGTCTCCTTGGATACTGCACCAGACTAACATTATGCACACAACTCATTTGTGAGTTCAGCGGAGGAAAACTAAACTCCCCAAAGTTACACTTCGAAGCTTTTGCTTGTCTCCATGCAACAAAAAGCGTTTTTCAACAAGATGCTTAACAGTGTATTTAGTCCTTGTAATGAAGTGTGTTAAAAGTGAACTGCAAAGCTGGAATGAGCACAGCTCTTTGAAAAATGTTTCGTTCCTACACCAAAGAGGGTGTCATCTGCCTCTCTGGTTTTTACTTTGTATCTTTTGGGTTCTTCTTGTTACAGTGTCATTGCTCAGATTATTTCATAATGTGTGTAACAGATCATAATACAAGTATCAGAGAGGTTGCTGTGTTAGTCTGTATCCGCAAAAACAAGGAGAAGTCCTATGGCATCTTATAGGCTAACAGATACTTTGAAGCATAAGCTTTTGTGGGCAAAGACCGGCTTGGTCAGATGCAATGTCATGCATCTGACGAAGCAGGTCTTTGTCTGTGAAAGCTTATACTCCAAAATATCTGTTAGTCTGTAAGGTGCCATAGAACTTCTGGTTTCGGTAGATGACAATCCAGAGTTTATCTTTAGATATCTTCTCTTCTTTCACAGTTGCAAATACCAGCTCCTATCTGTTATTCTCCCGATTAAAAAGGGGCTGTTAGTACATGCTAGCTTCGTGTATGTGTTAGGATTCAGAAATGCTCTTTGTAATGTTAGCGCATTAGCAGTCTAAAGTACTTCACTTATGTTAATAGAAGCCTCATTAGCTGTAAAACAGAGCAGTATGGGAGCTTACACAATCTTCTAAAGTGCACTTTCATACAAGACCTGAAACCAAACTTTCTCACTTTTGATTTTTTTTTTTTTTCCCCCTTATAGGAAGAGTTGATATCCTGAGTACCAACTTTAGGAAATAAGCAGGCCAGGGCGTGTAACAAAGCTGATAGATGATACAATGTGTTGGAGTGAGTCTTGTTATATAAGAATAAACTGTATCTCTTCCATTCACATCCCCCTATTATCCTGTGAAGTACATGCCCACCCAACATGAGCGGCTTGCAGATAATCCCCCATTTAATCTTAAGATATATTCTGTGGAAACTGCAGGTGCCAGGAGGTAATGTGTGGGTTTCTGCTAATGTGACTGTGAAAGGCACAAAGTTGGGTTGCTCCTCTTAAAATGTAGTACACTCTGTGTGCTGAGGGGAGGTTGTTGCAGAGGAAGAGATCATAGTCATATGGAAGTGGATTTAAGCAAATGAAGAAAGTTATTAAACAGGAGTGTTGAGAGCAAGACACTAGAAGTAATTTTTTCTCTTCTACTCAGCACTCATTAGGCCTCAATTGGAGTATTTGGAGTCCAATTCTGGGCACCACATTTCAAGAAAGATTTGGAGAAATTGTTGCTCTCTCTGGAACTTCCACAAGAATGATTAAAGGTCTAGAAAACATGAGCTATAAGGGAAGACTGAAAGAACTGGACATGTTTAATTTAGTTTAGAATAAAGAAGACTTAAAGGGGACATGATAGTGGTTTTCAACTACCTAGAAGAGGGAGAAAAATTGTTCTCCTTGGCCTCTGAGGATAGGACAAGGAGCAATGGGCTTAAACTGCAGCAAGGGAGGTTTAGGTTGGAAGTTAGGAAAAATTCCGAACTGTCAGGGTGGTTAAACACTGGAATAAATTGCCTGGGGTGGTTGTGGAATCTCCGTCTCTGGAGATATTTAAGAGCAGGTTAGATAGACACCTATCGGGGGTGGTCTAGACAGTCATTGATCCTGCCGTGAAGGCAGGGGCTGGACTCGATGACCTCTTGAGGTCCCTTCCAGTCTAGTGTTCTATGATTCTGTTATTAAACAAATCATCGAGCTTTCTCAATAAATGATTATATGCTTTATCCTTTTGTGCATAGGAAAAAACATAACGTTAGAAATTACTGCCTGATGTAGGGTGAATATTACTGGCAATAGAAGTACTGCGTTCACTCAAAAACAAGTCAGTGAAAATTGATATAATAAGTTAAGCCTGGTGTTTGCTCTCACCGATTTTAAACCAGTATAATTCCACTGATTTCAGTGGAGCAGCCATAGTGAGAACAGAAGAATTATATTCATTGTACTCGATATATATCCCATTAGACTACCCATGATCAAGGTGCTTACTAGATATTTCATAGACTAGAAAAGGATACACTGATATTTCAGATCTGTATTCATGTGGCACAACACTGCTTTTAAAAGGCTTAACTTTTGCGTGTCTCACACTGCAGTGATTTTTAACTCTGGAGTCCTAATAATACATTTGTGGAGATTTTTCAGTTAAGTTGAGGAGATGTTAATAAGTATTTAAGGCACCAGTTTAAGAAGATAATTATGCATATGCTTAAATTCATCCCTATTCAGGTCAGCACTTAGGTACTTGATTAATGTTAAGCAAGTGCATAAATTCCATTGACCTCAGTGGGTGTTGTATATATGTTAAAGAGCTGCCCTGAATTAGGGACTAAATGTACAGAAATGAGTAAACTTTAACAGGTTTGTTTAATTCCTTTTAGGGTATGCAGAGGTGGAATTATTCTGTCATCACTAAACAGGCAACACTAGCACTGATCTCACTGGGTAAGTTTGCTGGTCCACTACCCCTAAATCTATTGATAGGTAGTTTTGCAAGTTAAATGGCTGTGTTTTCCTGGCTTCACAGTGAATTTTTAAAATAAACTCCTGATCTGATGATCAATTTTATCACAACTTGTGTGGTGTATGTTGTACATGATGGGACTTCTGCACCAGATCTTGAAATGCATATAGAGCATAGCTGCAGGGTGTTCTATTAGCATGTATTGTTCGTGTAGGCACATTGAAGCAAATCTGAACATAGGCAAAGTCACAGCTGTTAAAGCTTGTAGCAAGAACTGGGTAACCACCATTATTGTTTATTTGGCCATTCTTACTGAAGATGTTCTTTCAAATAGGTTATGTATTATGATCTTGCAGTCATATATGGGAAGTTCCTTCACCTTTTGTCTGGGGACTTCACATGTGATTCCCATTGGCATTGCAAAGATTGAATTCATCTGTGTTCATGTCAGGCCATTTTATTTCAGGACCCATTTATGTTAGAGTAAATTTCCATATTTGGTACATTTCAAACTCCATTTAGAGAAGCTTAGAGGATTTCACATGTCCATGCTAAGCAAATAGAATATCAATTTATAAGTTCTCTCCAAAAAGATTGCCTCACTCCAGTTCTTTATAAACTGAATTGTACACACTCTACCATGTCTATCTATGTTGGAAGATTGACACTGAAGCTTTGGTTTGAGAGTTGTGTGTGTGGGTCTAGGTATTTTTAATCTGAAGTTTAGACTGCTGAGATATCTGCCTACCAGGGCCTGTGGATTAAAAAGTAACCCAAAGACAATTGGAAAGGAGTAACTCACAAATTAGCTCTATTTGATTATTTTCCTTGTTCGAGTAGGAACGAAGTGTAGTATAATATTACAAGTGCCTTTAATTTCACTAGGGGGCAGTCTTTCATAATAAAAATATTTGGACTGTCACATAGATCAGCATTAGCAAAATTACATTTCTCTTAGAAAATAGATATTGATGTAAACATAATTCTGAATTTGATGTTCTGCGAAGTAGAAAGTTTAGGGTCTGGAATACCTCAAACACAATACAGGTCTCATTCTGTGAGGTAGGTGTTATCAGTCTGTCTGCCAGCTATCTACCTTTCCTAAAAATGGATTTAATTGCCTAAATAATATGCTTTTACCAGTGTCATTACCCTGTGGATTGGCATGACCCCACGTGTGTTCATTTGAGAGCTGTTACAGTTCCTTTTTTAATGCTGCTATCACCATTTCTTTTTTAAAAAAAACCCTTTAAATATAGAGCACCAGAAACACCCCAAATAACTGTTGAGTTCTAAACCCAGCCCAGGCTACTGCTGTGACCTTTGGCAAATCATTTACTGTCTCTTCTTCAGATTCCCATCTATAATATGCAGGATAATAATTCCTGCCTTACAAGGAGATTGTGAGAATGAATGAATGAATGTACATAAAGTGCTTTGAAATTGAAGAGTGTTTATATAAAATGTTAAGTATTATTGAATAGTTCAGAAAAGTGGCAAAAGTGAGGAAAATCAAAAGACAAGTGCTTGCTCCTTAACTCTAGCCATTGAGGATGTGGTTTTGGTTTTTGTTCTGATAATACTTTAAAGACAAACAATCTGCTTAACTTTGAATTTCCTGGTTATTGTTGGTTTGTCTCATAAGGCCAGCCTTATTCACGTTTAGGAGTCATGGCTTGTCTGTGAATATATTCTATAATTTACTGCTATTTGTTTGTTTGTTTGTTGTTAAATCATACGAACCCAGTTTAATCTGATACTGTTTTTGAATAATTCATACTGGACCATAACCTGAATGAGTTGTCTTCCTTAGATAAATGGCACTTAATTTATATGCCAGACCCATGGCTTGGTAGCACACCTCTCAATTTCACTGTATCACTTTGCTGTAAGAGTAAATTCCCTCTCCAGTTTCATTAGTTGCAATGTAGCCATTTCCATCTACAGACCTCCAGAGCACTTTACAAAGATGGGCCTGTGTCTTTATTCCTTTCTACAGATGTTGAAACTGCAGTACAGAAAGAGATAGTGATGTGTCCTAGATTATTCAACAGGCCAGTGACAGAGCTGGGAACAGAGCCCAGTTCTTTCCTATCTATCAGGCCACACAACTTCATAGTGTCTTCCAGCTAACCTCTCAAATCCTGCAGAGCTTTTGAAGAAGTAGATGTTATCTGGATTACACAGATGGTGATAATGACAACCTGTGATGTTATGTGACTTGCCTGTGGTCGCTGAGGACAGCTGTCTCTGGGTCTACCGTGGGAGTTCACATCTGCTGACTCCAGATCCTATGCTTTATCCACAAGATTGTTCTTTGCTTTATGCCTCAAAGAAGTCTGTCATTTGCTGTGAACTCCTAAGATGCCACAGGGCTGTGATTTTATTTTTGGGATGCAGAACAATTTCTAACAATGGAATAATAATAGGTGCCCACCTCCTCTCTCCTGCCTCCCCCCAGGTTTTCTCTGATAAGGATGGGAGGCCTCTGGTGGACCTCTTCTTTTCCTCTATTGTTGCTGTCTGTAATCATTGTAGAGAGGGATCGAGGCAAGTTGCAGGAGGATGGGGAGTCAGAGAACTTACTGCTCACAAGTTCTCCCCTATGTTTACAGATCAATGGTGGCAGTGGGAGCAAAGCAGGAGTTAAGTTCTGGTGTGAGTGACTGCTGAAGTGTTAAAAGGATGGGGTCCTAAGCCCCTCACACAGGCATGAGTGGGGAACAGATGGAACTGAGTCCCTGTTCAGCAGTGACACAACTGGCCAGCTCTGTAAAGTGGAATTCTATTCAGGGCAATTGAAGACCATGGCTAGGGCTTAAAATGTATTTGATTCCTGCAATTATGTAAAAATTTGAGCTTCTGAACTCATAGATAGCTTCTTAGCTTTGTTCCAGAGATGGCTGCTTTTCAGTGATCGGCAAAATTAGTAAAATATGTTGTTCTTAGAGGTGAGAAGGGGTTTGTTTTAACTCTTTCTGAATTGGCTTTACCCGCATGATTCCTGTCAGGGACAACAGAATTTGAATGACAAAAACTTGCATCTGAAAAATTTACCACTTACCATGCCATGTCACACTCCAGGCTTATCTACACTGGCAAGTTTTGCCGAGGAGAAGTGCCTTCTGTCAACAAAAGTGCTTGAGCATGCACACTGCAATGTGACTTTTGTTGCAAAAAATGACCATTTTTGCCAAAAACTTCCAGCTCCATAAGGGACTTTTATCTTTTCCCCTTGCGGTGTTGTCGACAAACATGCAGCATGACCACCTCAAGGCATTTTGTCACTGATTTTGGCTTCCAGGAGGTGTCCCACAGCTCCCCTCTGGTCGGCAGGTTGAACTCTGCTGCCCTGTAGCCAGGTCACCAGCTACCCTCCTTGCAAGCCCTGTTCAATTTAAATACCTTTTTCTGCAGCTTGAGCGCTTTGGAACCACCCTTCTCTCCTGCATGCTGGCTCAGTGTGCAGTGGTCTCATAGCATCTTTCCAGGTGCTCATGTCTGGGCATCACACCAAACACTCCCCTGCTTAGACGGCCATGGAGCTGTTAGATCTGATCAGTGTGTGGGCAGGAGGAGTTGGTTCAATCCCACATGTGAGCACATTTTCCCATCTTTCTGTGAAAAGGGACATGAGGACAACATGCTGCAGTGAAGATTAACAACTCACACAAGCCTATCATAAGGCTTGGGAGGCGAACCAATACTTTGGTGCTTCTCTGAAAACCTGCCATCCTATAAGGAGCCAGATGCAACCTTTGGTGGATACCCCACCTCTGCTGCCAAGAGCCTCGTGGATACCTTTGAAGGCACAAGGTACATGGAGGACATAACTCAAAGGATGAAAAAGCAGTGAAAAGGTTGAGATAGATGAGGACCAGGGGCTCCCTCTGGGGTCACCGGGTGTATCTGGCAACCAGGAACTGTTCTCCACTGCTGACCAGCATAGCCAGTCTGAGCAGCTACATTCCAGAGACCAGGTAGCAGGAGATGAGATGCATGCCAAGTGGCTGTGGTGAGTGGAATGAAGGGCTTATGGCATGGAAAAGTGGAAGGCTTGCTGAGTTTCTGTGAGCTGCATGTGTCCCTGTATAGGCAATCCCGATGGCTGAGCAGTGTTTTGATGATCTCAGTGAAATCCCACAGAGAGAGGCAAGTGAGACTTTTGGTGAGGTACGTGCTAATTTTCTGCTTAAGATTCCATGGCAGTGCTGCTTTGTCCCCTCCCCCATTGTGGGAGACTTGCCTGTACCATTCATCAAATGCTGTTGCAGAAACCAACACAGAGCATAGATGGACTGTGTAAGAAACAATGTGAAAGCCACAAGCTTGGTGAAACTGTGCTTTGGTTTTCTTGCTTACTCTGAGCAGGGAATCTTTGATCATGTTAGCTGTCTGTGGACAAGCGTGCCATAATTAGAACTTCATTAGTTCCTGCAAAGTGACTTTTCTAGCCCTGACTACAATTTATTTTGCCCGTATGCACAGCTGCCAACACCCTCTTCTCTTCACTCACCATGATTAAGGTGCTTGCTAAGATGCATTCCTCTAAAGGGTCAGCAGAAATGTAAGTGAATGAAAATGGTGGGAAAGCGGTTTGTAAAAGGGAAATGTTACAACGCAGTACTTGATGTTAAGAGACTCCTTTTTGAGTTTTGTGTCCAATATCAGAAACCTTGGCGGGCCCTGTTATATACTGACTCTGAGTGCTTGTTACAGATAAGGTGACACTCTTGCAGAAATAGGGAGGACTTCATCTGTGAAATACTAAATCAGTCATCGAGTGAGTGCAGCTGTTGAGTACAGCACTTGGAAAGGGAACTCAGGACCTGCAAAGACAACCAGGCAAGGCATAGAACACATGATCACGGATGACTAGATTGAGGTCCTAAAATGCTTGGTGAAGCATCACAGTGAGCTAAGACAGGTCCTCCCCTTTCTCCCACTGCATATCAAAATTCCATGTCCAGCAACCCCTCACTATGCCCTCACATTACTTTTGCTTCTCTGGGAATTCAAATGTTCCCATGCACTCCACCCCCTCTCCCAAGTGTGTGTAGGTTCAGACATCATAATCACATCTGTGAGTTGTAACCCTTTGCCAGCACCTTCCTTACCATGTGTGTGGGGGAGGCCTCATTGCTTTTCAATGTACTGCTTTCTAATGAAAAAGGCACACTTTCAGAACAATTCAATGCTTTTTATTGTTTAACAATGTCATAAACCAGAAACTGTGATCCCAGGTGTAGGCATTAAAGGCGTGGTCCCGATTATGTGTTTCATTTAATGGCAGGCTTGGGTGCTGAAGCAGCTGTGATAGAGGTTTATGTCAGTGCCACTCATTTTGAAAGTGCACCCTCAAAGCCTGCCTGATGTTGACAGCAGCCCTTTGAGCTCCTCTGACAGCTTTAGTGTCTGGCAGCTCAAACTCCGCAGCCATGCATTTTACTTCAGAGGTCCGCCCCTGAGTAAACAGTTCAGCCTTGCTTTCACACACGTATGCAGAGTACAACAAGTTACTATAACCATGGGAATATTATCCTTCTCAAGGTCTAGGCTGCCATAGAGACACCTGCATCTCACCTTCAATCTCCCAAGGGTGCATTTGACCACAGTGGGGCACATGCTTACCCTGTTGTTAAAACGCATCTTAATGCTGTCCAGGTGCCCCATGTATGGTTTCATAAGCCAGGGATGCAGGGGGTTAGCTGGATCTCCCAGGAGTTCAACTGGCGTTTCAACATTCCCCTGCAGCAATCTTATGGGTCTGGAAATAAAGTTTTCACCTGTATCTTTCTGTACAAAAGATTCGTGCATCATGCACCATTCCAGACCACCCTGCACTGATGTCTGAAGCTCTCACAGTGATCCACAAGCACCTGCAGCACCATTGAGAAGTGTCCCTTCATGTTGATACTTCACTGGCAAAAAGAGCTGGCACAAAAATCGGAATGCATGTGCCACATTTGTCCCCCCACAACACACGTACGCAGCTGGGAAATCCCACGTCCACGAAGCCGAACAGCATGTCATGCGCATGTCTGTCCTCTGTAGCAGAATGATCCAGCTGTAGACTTCCCTCACTACAAACTGATTTGCTGTTGATTGATAGCAATCAAAAGTCAGCAGCTTCCAAACAGCAATTGCCATACGCTTCTCAACCAAGAGGGCGGCTCTCATTCTGGTGTCTTTGTGCTGCAGGCTCAGGGCCCCGTCAGCAGATGGCTCCAGGAAGGTTGCTTTACATGTTGTAAAGTTCTGCAGCCACTGGTCTTCATCCCTGCCTGCATGACAACGTGATTCCACCAATCAGTGCTGGTTTCCCTAACCCAGAAGTGACTGCCTATCCTGTACAGCTGCTATGTGAGCGGCAAATACAATGGACAGGTTGCCACTGTCCATATTATGCTCATTGTCAAGCTCTTCCAAGTCTTCTTCCTCTGTCAGTAACTTCAGGATGATCTCGGCTGCCATGTGCAAGGCCCTAAAGACAGCTAATAGATCATATGATAGAAGTGCGTACTTTCTCAGTGCAGATGTTAGCGTGCATAGTAGAGAATGGCTCTTGGGAAAAGGGCGTGAAAGGACGTGGAAAGCCCCTGAAAAAAGCGATGTTTGATGGGACATTGCTCACAGTTCAAAGATGCTTCACATTCTTTTCCAAGATCTCACAATGCCTAGCAACAGATGGTGTCAGCAGACACTGTGGGATGCTTACCCACAGTGCATGGCTCTTATTGCCCACAAGGAAACTTTAGTGTGGACGCAATCTGTCAACAGAAGGAGCAAGTGTAAACATGTTGTGACAATTATTTTTTGGTGATTTCTGCATGTCGATATTAATTTTCTTGACAAAAAGTGGTAGTGTAGACATACCCTCACTAACCCCTCCCTCCTCACCACTCTCACAAGGGTGGGGGCATTGTAGAACAAAATCTTATAGTATAGTTTTCCACATTAGTGAAGGAAATGCTTGTATGAAACGCTTTTCTCCCCAGGGGAGTACTGTCTCCCACAACTTTTTTTCTGACAGTTCAGTTCCACAGCCTAACTGGAAAGCCCACTTTCCTTTTGACACAATTTATATTTTGTTTTGCATCTTTCTTTGAAGACTCATCTGTGTTGTATAATGACATGTTTGTATGTTTTAGCCAATAACTTAACAATGACGTATGGGTGTTAAATGCCATTAATGTGCACCAGCATCCTCTTTTCTTGAGGGCTGTAATCAGTTCCAGGTACCATCTGATTTTTATTTAAACAGATTGCTGCCGTCCTTGGTCCCATCTACTGTTACATTTCAGTGTTGTAGTTAGAATGTTCTGCCAAGTTCTTCTTATTTTTTAGTGTCCATCAGCAATGGTGCAACAGCTCAGGATCTGGAGATAAATGGGGGTGTTCCTGGAGGAGTTCCAGGAATGAAGTGATGATGATAACTTCTTGAATACCTCTTTAAAGTTACTGGGAGAAAAGCAGGCGAGGAAGAGAGGGATTGGCTGCTGATTAGAGGAAAACATATACTTTGTCTGTCCTTCATCTGGATTAGTCAGGAAAATGACAGAGTCTAATGTGATAATGCAAATGGAGCGGAGCTGCTTTTTAGTCACAAACAATGAGCCTTTGGAATGAGATCTAACCCCCACAATGAGTAGAGAAGAGCTGTTTAGATAAGAGCTCAATGATTTTGGCAGGTTAATGTGGAATAGATTAAATACCAAAGAGTAAATAGCTCTAAGCAGTGCAATTGCAACATTTTGGGGTAATACTTAAAGAAAGTAAAATGAAGAAATAATTTTGTGTACAGTGTCCAGAGTGATTTTAAAACTCTTGTTCCCTGTCCAAAAATGCTTATTTCAGCCAAACAGAACTCTTTCTCCATGATTTATTGCACCATTTTAGATATAAGCCTTGTGTGCTGAGCTGTCTGTTTCATAGAACAGCTTTCTTTCTTCTTTCAGATTTAATCCACATGTTGTATCCACAGAGCCTTTGTCTCAGCTCAGTTACGAGTTACTGCTGTTTTTCACAACTAAAAATGTTATTTTTAGTAGTCCCCTTACAGAAAACCAATGGTGAGCTATATGAAGGTGAACATCAAATTGTGACTGCTCAACTAATATGAAGGCTCCTCTCACCCTACTCCCCCTCACAAAGAGAGGAACCATCCTTTTTGCAGCCCTCCTGCTTTCCCAGAAGAGAAGAATTTAGCAGTTGGATATGACAGATGTTCTTTTTTTCTCTCTCTCTTGAGTAAATATATATTTAGTTAGCAAAAGTGCAGTTTCTTAAGACATGTGAATGTGGGTGCAAAACTGAAATGTAGAGCTACTCCAGTAGAGTAAAACAGCCCTCTAAATTAGCTGTGCCTGACAGTTTTCAAACTGACACTGGCCTTTCTCTCCAGCAGTGCTAGGAATTACCAGAACAATCCCCTATGTCAGAGTACCATAGAGTAGGAGTCTCGTAGAGGGTATCATGGAGAAATCCTGTTCCTCCCTACCTCCTCACCAAGCTGCCACCGTGATGGGGGTGGATGCAGCTGAAGAAGGAACAGATGCAGCTTCTGTCCCAGAGATTCCAGTTGGTGCTGTGCTGTTGTCTGCCCCCAACACCTACTTTGGTTTTTCCTCTGATGTCAGTGCAGTGGAACCTTCCTGAAGTGTTGAGATAATTGTGTGTGGTGATGTGCAGAATGGCCAGAATTAGTGTGGGTCCCAACTCACGAGTTCCCATGGTGTTTAAAGAGTCTGCACTATAATCTAGTTCCATATGGAAAGGTTATTTTAAACAGGCCAAGAAAAGGCCGTCCTTAGGGATTTGCGAATCCATGGTAGGAGAAGAAAGAAGCTGCTGTCTGTTTACCTAAAGTAAATGCATGCATTGCAGGCCTGGCACAATACACCCTTCTCAAAGTGGAAGGAGACATCTTCCCAAAGAGCAGACAAACTGTGGCATGGAAGGCTCTTGAATTCTCCTCAATGTCCTCAAGTTTGCAGACATTAATTGCAGGACTTATGTGGTCCAGTTACCTCCAGAGGAACGTTAAAAGTATACAAACAAGTGAAGTCTGTGCAAAAGGAAGCTGCTTCCTTTATTTCTGAGGCACTGCTGAACACTGTCAAACTCTTTTCACAAGCCAACACAGTAAATGCCTCTTGAACAGACCAACTGTAGTTGAGATTGAAAGGCAAAAAGCCAGGCTTGCTTGATTCGTTTCCTTCCTTTATTTTCCTGCTGGTTGGCCTCCCATCTCGGCCCAGGCCCCTTTCCAACAAGTGAATAGTATGCCTTTCAAATAATAATAAAGAGAGGTGAAAGTAGCTCGTGCGTTGCTCCGCCGCAGAGGAGGCGGGGAGCTCTTCCAGCCCAGGTCCCAGGACACTCTTGCTGGCTGCCGGGCAGGTTGGTAGCATCCCCACAATCCATGGCTGCCGCTGACATGAGCCCTGCTCCTCCTGGCACCGTTTAGGGAGGGCGGGGCAGCTGAAGCTCCTTCTCGCTGAAATTTGGACTAGGAGGCTGGTTGCTCTTCCCTTTCCTGTGGCTGTTTAGGAGCCCAGTTTGCTACATCCCTCACATTCGGGCTGGGCAAGGCAGTGGATGGACTTTCCCCGCGCTCCCCAACAGGGACAGGAAGGGGAAGAGTGAGCAGGGTCCTGGTATGAATTTCAGGGAGGGTGCTCCAGCCCCTTCCCTCCCTGCACGCCCCCCCCCCACACTAGCCTGCTGCCCTGATCTCCCTCAGCCACCTGCTCTGACGCCTGCTGCCCTCCACACACACACCCTGCCCTGCGTCCCTCCTTGCCCCCAGCCCTGACTCCTGCAGCTCCCTGCCTCAAGCTCCCCACACTCTATCGCACAGTTTAATTTCTAACTGGAACTGTTGTATCACCTTCCCCCTCATCACCGCCCCAAGGGGGTTCATGATATGACTGTGCCTGTAAGAAATTTGTTACTTTCACCCCGTATAAAATGCTACCTTTTGGAACATGGCTATATTCAAGCTCATCTGATTTGTCGTCAAGACTTCCTCCTTTGTATCTGTTTTTAACCAAACTGCCCTCTCCAAACATTGTCAGTGCTGGATGTTGATATTAGATTCATCTTCTTAGCAGCTGCTCACTATTTTTGTATGGACATTATTATCTTTCTCCAAACAAATACAAGATTACATCTTCCCAGAGCAGCAATAAATGCAATGCTACCTGCTAATGCTGTACAATAATTACTACCTGTCCCATAGTCCTTCCCATGACATTACCCTGTGTTACAGTGTTATCTCCTGAACAATTCCACTGAAAATGCTCCCCCTTCCTCCTCCTGGGTCTGCTCAACTGCTTGCACTCTCACAAAGCATTTCCCAAAATTTAATCTAAGCTTCTCCCTTTCTTTTTTTTGGGGGGGCGGCTAGGCTGCTACTTGCTATGCCAGTACACATAGATGCTGGAACTAGGAGTGTGTGAGGTGCTGATCAGGGTTTTTCCAGGCTTCTGAGTTCTCTGCCCTACACTGTGTGTTCCTCAGCAAGACAGCGTGCCTAAACAAACCAGTGTCTCCTTTCACTTTCTCCAAGTCTATGACCTGGGTAATTGCCCATGTTTTTAAAGTACTATACAGCTTTTTCTAAGTATGGGGTGACCACATTGCCCTATGGTAAATATGGGACACTGGCTTCTAGGGATGGTGGGACTGCTGTCCCATGTCATGGCTCCTCAGCAATGGGGTCTGCTGCCCCACAAGGAGGCACTGGGAACGGGGGCTGTGCAGTTTCCCAAGTGGGGAGGTACCAGAGGTGGGGGCTTTACAGCCTCCTGATGAAGGGGAATGGAGGATGAGGGCTCTGCAACCTCCTGGCCAGGGAGGGGGTTGCAGAGAATAGAGGCTCCACAGCTTCCCAGCACAGGGGGCCAGGGAATGTGGCAGCCGCCCCATGGAAGGGGTCCCTGGCAGCAGGGGCTTCTGTGGTGGGGAACAGGCATCCATCCGCTCCATGGAAGAGCTTCCCTATAGAGGGAAGTTTATGCTCACATAAGCTTATGCTCCAAAATATCTGTTAGTCTATAAGGTGCCACAAGACTTCTCGTTGTTCTCGAAGCTACAGACTAACACGGCTACCTCTCTGATACCTGTAGAGGAGATGCTTCTCTGAGGTGCGGGATGCTAGGAAGCGAAGCAGCCACCCTGTGGACGGGCTGCTGCCCCGAGATACTGGGTCCTGGCGCACAGGAGACCTGCAAAATGTGGGACAATTTGCCCATTTTCTTAAAAAAGTTGGGATGCCCATGAGGGAGCCTAAATAAGGGATTGTCTCATTAAGAATGGGATGCATGGACACCCTACTTTTGGATCCACATCTGTAAGTAGTGATCTACTTAAAGCTTTGTGTTTTCTTTGTGGAGAAACTTTATCAAATAACGTTGAGCAAGGGCATTTGCAATGACATTTGAAGACAGAACACGCAGTATATGCAGAAGACAGCAGATTTTTTTTCTTAAAATGAAAAAAAACTTCAGCTATTTCTATAAAAGCACGTGTCTCCTTTACACTGTATTGTTAGATAGCATTTTCAGAAATGGGGGCAGAATAGTCTGTGTTTATCTTTTCAGATGGCAAAGCAATAACATTAGATACATTTTATTGATGCTTGTATCTATTGTCACTTACCATGTTCTGCTGACACTTCTGTTTTAATGCTGATTCTTCGAGTTCTTAATTTACATGTCCTCTCTTCTTCCTTTGTCAGATGAAACAGTTAACTCGTGAGTTTGTCCTGTCTGGAAGAGTACATCCAGTCGTTTCTTTACATTCCTAATTTTGTACAAAATTCAAGGCAGATTTATTGTTAATTTCATCTTTGCCTTGCAGTGATTGTTATGGTATGTTTGCTAACTGATCTTTGCTATCTTGGGGTGTGAGAGGTGTTCAGAGACAGGTTGCACAGCTTCCAGAAGGCTTAGAAGAGGGTTAAATTGTCATCACAAGTATTTTTAAGTAACACCAGTAGCATCAGAAAGGTCATTATGCTCACCAATGTGCTGCTCTTCAAGTTCTAAAGGCAGAGGTGTGTTCTCAAAGGATCCATAGAAATTTTCTGGACTTCCTGAATTAAGCACCCATTGCTTCTGTTTTATTGGTTAATTATTCTTGACAATGTTTGCATTTTACTGGGGAGGATTGATCTGTCTTCCTGCTTCTGTTAACTTAATCTTTTATTTTCTTCAGCTTTCTTCAATTTGAGGCTTAATCCATACCTTGATGGCTTATAATAGTTGAAGACTAATCACACAATTGCAATATGTCAAGTATCGAAGGGGTAGCTGTGTTAGTCTGGATCTGTAACAGCAACGAAGGGTCCTGTGGCACCTTATAGACTAACAGAAAAGTTTTGAGCATGAGCTCTCGTGAGCACAGACTCACTTCATCTGATGCATCGGATGAAGTGAGTCTGTGCTCATGAAAGCTCGTGCTCAAAGCTTTTCTGTTAGTCGATAAGGTGCCACAGGACCCTTTGTTGCTGTTACATTTGCAATAGTGATCAATGACTTTTGCGTTTTCTACAGAATGACTATGATCACTTAGTGAACTCAGTACTATGAAGACTAAAGCGGGGGTGGGAAAATTTATAGAGTCTTATTTTAATATGCCTTGCACAGTTTCCAGAAGTTTTTGAGCTAATCTCACTTCCAATTCACAACTCCACTCCTTTCTGTTTTCAACATACATTGTCAGTTGGATCCATCCACTATCTCTGACTTTGTTTCCCATGATGTTCTCTTCTTTACCTCTGGTCTTCCAGACCATTCTGTATTGTAATTTTTTTTTTTTTTATTATGAGACAACAAAATATTGATGATTGTATCTTTTTTTGAGAATATAGTTTTTGCATCTTGAAACTAGAACCTAAAGTTTTTGTTGTTATAATTCTTTCAAAGATGTATTAGCTTCATGCTGGGTTGGCGTTTTGCAATTCTGAACAAAAAGGTGAGCGAATGAGTTAGTGAATCTTTCTTTTCTTTCTTTCTCTAGTAGAACTGCTAAGATATGTTTGCTATAAATCCTGTTTGTTCTGGGATTCTATATTTATGACCCATTTGCTGCATAAAATTGGAGCCCAGAAACCCAGGGGGTAGTGAACAGAAACCAGAAGACCTGATGAAAGAGTTTATGAAGTGAGAAGTTATCCAAGAACACATCCCAGATCTTTCCAGATATAACTGCTAGTTTATTTTATTGTTTTAATGTATAGCCAACATTTTTCTTTTGTTTGTGCAAAATTGTGCCTTCCTGAATTTTTCCATCATATATGCTGGATATTGGTGTTAGGGCGACTTGCCACCAACCGGCAGGAATGGATCACAGATCAGGCATGGAGAATGATTGAAGAACGGAAGGCCCTCAAACAACAAGTCAACCAAGCAAAAACAAGAGGCCAGAAACAAGCTGCATCATCCAGATACCATGAAATTGCCAGGGAAATAAAGAAAAGTCTTTGCAAGGACAAGAGAAATTTCATAAACAAGACCTCAGAAAAAGCAGAGGCAGCATTTATACAAAGGGACTTGAAAACCCTGTGCAATATAACTCGAGTCTGGAGCGGAAGTATAGCCAGTTCAGGGCTCCTGGATAGGTTCCTCTCCTTCCAGGTCAGTGGGTGGCCACTCCACCCCACTGCCATGAGTACCACAACTACCCCCAAGTCACTAGTTTGGGGGGTTCCCACCTTGTCTCAGGTGGGTGAGAGGCAACAGTTCAAAGCCCCCTGCTTTACTTCAGGCAGGTGCTGGGGAAAATTAGCTCTCATCAGGGCCTAGCCCTAGGTCAGGGTGACAGCAAGCCCAAAGTCTTAGGTGGCTACCTGCCCTACCTCAGGGCAGGGTGGCAAACACCCTAGAGAGCCCAGGCCCTGGTGCAGAGCAGGGCAGCAAACATCCAAAAAAGAGCCCAAGCTCTATTGCAAGGTGGCCCAGGCCCAGGCTCTGGCCCTGGCCCTGGCACAAGGCAGGGCAGCAAACAAACAGAGCCTTGTAAAGGGAGCCTAGGCCCTATCTCAGGGTGGACCAGCAAACATCTGAGAGAGCCCAAGCCCTGGAGCAAGGCAGGGCAGGCCCAGGCCCTAGCTCAGTGTGAGGCAGCACACAAACAGTTCTGAGGCCCAGGACCTAGCTCAGGACAGGGCAGTAAACAACAGTCTCACAGTAGAGTCCTCAGGCTGCCCAGCAGGGAGCACAGAGCTGTCGTCTGGCTCCTCTGGAGGCTCCGTGCTGACTGAGCCCTCAACTGGAGCTTTTATAGCCCCGGCCCAGTCTTTGACTTCAGGCCAGGTGACTGGGAGGGGCCATGCTCCAGGCAAAAAGGCTTCCACAAGGGTTCCTCCTCTTCTGGGTAGTGGGGTGACCACTCCACCCCACTACAGGAAGGAAAATAAACCCAAACAGACTGGTCCAAAACAAACATGGTCCGCTACTTACCTCAGTGGATGAGCAGCTAATCAGAAGGAATGAGCATTCTGAAGAAGTGTTATACAAACCGCCACCAACAAACCCACCACAGCTGGAAGCAGGAGAACCCCTAGACATCAACACTGGAGCAATTACAAAAGAGGAAGTCTGCAAGGCAATAAGGAACCTAAAGAATGGCAAGGCAGCAGGACCTGATAATAATCCACCTGACGTACTAAAAGGAGGAGCTGCTATAGTGGACCAGCTACTCAGTTCACTTAATCTGATATGGACAACAGAAGAGGTCCCAAAGGATTGGAGAAAAGTGCTGCTAACGAAACTCCCTAAATCTGGAGATCTGTCACTGTGGGAAAAGTGGAGAGGGATCACTCTCCTGTCCATTCCAAGCAGGGTACTGACCAGAGTCATCCTGGAATGAATGAAAGATGCCATAGACCACAAACTATGAGAAGAACAGGCAGGTTTTAGGAGAGGATGATCCTGCACAGACCAGATAGTAACACTTTGGATCATCATAGTACAATGCATCGAATGGCAAGCACTACTTTATAACAACTTCATAGACTTCATGAAAGCCTTCAACAGTGTGGGCAGGTAGGTCCATCTGGACCATCATGCAACATTACGGAGTCCCAGGCAAACTGATTACCATCATCAAGAAACTGTATGAAGAATACTCCTGCCAAATCATCCATGATGGAAAATTGTCAGAAAAATTCCAGATTGCAACAGGTGTACACCAAGGCTGCCTTCTTTCACCACTACTCTTCCTGATTGTCCTAGACTGGGTCACAAAAACAGCATATGCTGACTCAGCACGGGAACTCCAATGGGCTGAAACTAGGAAATGTGAAGATCTAGAGTTTGCAGGCAACTTAGCCCTGCTTGCAGGCAAACTAGAGCACATGCAAGAGAAGACAGATGCCCTACAGGAAACAGCTGAGTGAGTGGGCCTAGATATTAGTCAAGAGAAGACCAAGTTGATGTGCATTAATAATAGACAGGAAAGTGAACTTACAATTGAAGGAGAAGCTATGCAAGATGTTGACCAGTTTGTATACTTGGGGAAAGTTATCCGCAAGAGTGGGGACACTGAAGAGGACATCAGTGCAAGAATACAATAGACACAAGGATTTTTTGCCATACCATGACCAGTGTGGTGTACAAGAGCCATTTTTACAAGAACCAAACTGTGCATTTTCTCTTCCAATGTGAAATCAGTGCTGTTGTGTGGCTTGGTGACATGGCGCGTTGTCCAGAGCAACACCAAGAAAATTAAATGTTTGTCAATAAATGCCTTAGACACATTCTCCAGCTAAAGTGGTACAATAGAATGCCAGATGAAACCTTGTGGACCAAAACAAACCAGAAGCCAATGGAGGTCCAAATCAAGAAAAGAAAATGATGATGGGCATGCCATAGCTTGTGTAAGGACTGCAAGGAATGTATCATGAGACAAGTGTTGGAGTGGAATCCGAAGGGAAAGAGGAAAAGAGACGTCACAAACAAACATGGCGACAAAGCTTCCTGGACGAAGTAAAAGCAGCTGACTTAACGTGGGATAAAATCAAGACTATCGCCAAGGATCACAAGAGATGGAGAACGACTGTGGAGGCCCTATGCTTCACTAGGAGCTCAAACAATTCATCATCATCATATGTTGGCTGGAGTTTTTCATTTTTTAATTTACTTCTACATTTTATTTCGAACATGCAATAATGAATGCAGCCAGCATCTTTCAAAGGCTGCCTTTCTCCCTCCCTGCTTCTCTCCCTCTGTCATGAAAGGGAACAAAGGACTTAGCTTATAAGCTAAATTAGCAACTTTCGCCGATTGTCTTCCTGGGGTCCTGTCCCTGACTGTCTCTCCCTTCTTTGGGTCACCCCTGGAGCCTACCAGCACTCCCTTCTGGAGCACCCCCGCTACCCCCTGCATCCATTCTGTGGTCCTTCCTCAGGTTGGAGGGGGCTGCTAATTGCAGGGCTGAAAAGTGGGGCCTGACATAAAAAGTTTGCTCACCCCAGTGTACAACTCTGAGTTGCTGTATATTTAGCCTTCTCTTGTATTTGACTATAGGCTGCTTGGACGGAAAATTGAGACATTTCCTAAACATTTCTGTATGCCTACAATTGTATTTTTGTCCACTTAATATCGTTTGTAACAATAAGCGTTTTAAAGTTCTTTAAGATCATATTTTGATGTGTTGATAAAGAGCACAGTAATATACACAGGCTAGAAAAAACCATAGAGCCAGTCATGCTCTCTGCTTTGGCTCCGAAACTGTGTTGTTCTGTTAGATTCAAGTTATCTAGCACTTTATCTCCATGGATTTGGTGGCCTGTGAGTTCATCCCTCCAGGAGACCTAGTTCAACACATTCCTAATGACATTTGCATATTAAGGAAGACATTTGCAAGCAGATTGTTTGTTAAAAATGCAAAGAACAATCTAAACTTTGCCAAATATATGTCAAGAGTATGCAGCCAATCTGGCCTCAAACCCAATGTGCTGTCAATTTTGTTTTTATTTAGGGTGGATTTGCAAAGGCTGTTGTGCTGATGGAGACATAATGATATGTATGATATGTCCCATATGTGTAAACTTTGCATCCTATAAACGTTTCTGTACAGCTGAGACTTCTTTTATACCATGTTTTTAGTATGTATTTTAAACTGGAGATACTGCGTTTGGGAAGCTGTGGCTTTTACTTTAGTTATTGAGAAAGTTAAGTACCCTATTAAAGTATAAGAGGGGTAGCCATGTTAGTCTGGATCTGCAGAGCAACGAAGGGTCCTGTGGCACCTTATAGACTAACAGAAAAGTTTAGAGCATGAGCTTTCGTGAGTTAACTCACTTCTTCAGATGCTGGTCCTGGAAATCTGCAAGGCCAGGTATAAATAGGCCAGAGTAAGGCTGGGGATAACGAGGTTAGCTCAGTCAGGCAGGCTGAGTTGTATTGTCATCAGTAGATCTGGAGGTGTGAACTCCAAGAGAGGGGAAGCTGCTTTTGTATTTAGCCAGCCATTCACAGTCTTTGTTTAATCCTGAGCTGAGGGTATTGAATTTGCAGATGAATTGTAGCTCAGCAATTTCTCTTTGGAGTCTGTTCTTGAAATTTCTTTGCTGCAGGATAGCTACTTTTAAATCTGCTACTGTGTGTCCTGGGAGATTGAAGTGCTCTCCTATGGGTTTTTGTATATTGCCATTTCTGATGTCTGATTTGTGTGCATTTATTCTTTTACGTAGGGACTGTCCAGTTTGTCCGATGTATATGGCAGAGGGGCATTGCTGGCACATGATGGCATAAATCACATTGGTAGATGTGCAGCTGAATGAGCCCACAATGGTGTGGCTGATCTGGTTAGGTCCTGTAATGATGTTGCTGGTGTGTATATGTGGGCAGAGCTGGCAACGAGGTTTGTTGCATGGATGGGTCCCTGAGATAGAGTGACTGTGGTGCGGTGTATAGTTGCTTGTTAGGATTTGTTTTAGGTTGGCAGGTTGTCTGTGAGCAATGATAGGTCTGCCTCCCAAGGCCTGTGAAAGTGGGGGATCATTGTCCAGGATGGGTTGTAGATCCCTGATGATGCGCTGTAGAGGTTTTAGCTGAGAACTGTAGGTGATGGCTAGTGGTGTTCTGTTGGTTTCTCTCTTGGGCTTGTCCTGTAGTAGGAGGCTTCGTGGCACACGTCTGGCTCTGTTGATTTGTTTTCTCACTTCCTCAGGTGGGTATTGCAGTCTCAGGAATGCTTGGTGCAGATCCTGTAGGTGTTTGTCTCTGTCGGAGGGGTTGGAACAAATGCGGTTATATCTAAGTGCTTGGCTGTAAACGATGGATCGTGTGGTGTGTCTGGGATGGAAGCTGGAGGCATGGAGGTAGGAGTAGCGGTCAGTGGGTTTACGGTACAGGGTGGTACTGATGTGTCCATTGTGTATAAGCACGGTAGTGTCAAGGAAGTGGATCTCCTGTGTAGATTGGTCCAGGCTGAGCTTGATGTTGGGGTGGAAGTTGTTGAAGTCCCGGTGGAATTCCTCCAGAGTCTCCTTCCCATGGGTCCAGATGATGAAGATGTCATCAATGTAGCGTAAATAGAGCCGGGGTGTTAGTGGACGAGAGCTGAGGAAGCGCTGTTCTAGGTCAGCCATGAAAATATTGGCATATTGAGGGGCCATGCGGGTACCCATAGCTGTGCCGCTGATTTGAAGGTATATATTGTCACTGAATCTGAAATAGTTGTGTGTGAGTATAAAGTTGCAGAGCTCAGCCGCCAGATGTGCTGTAGCATCATCAGGGATACTGTTCCGGACAGCATTTATTCCATCTTTGTGTGGGATGTTGGTATACAGAACCTCTACATCCATGGTTGCTAGGATAGTGTTTTCTGGTAGGTCACCAACGTATTGCAGTCTTCTCAGGAAGTCAGTGGTGTCGTGGTGCCAATATTTTCATGGCTGACCTAGAACAGCGCTTCCTCAGCTCTCGTCCACTAACACCCCGGCTCTATTTACGCTACATTGATGACATCTTCATCATCTGGACCCATGGGAAGGAGACTCTGGAGGAATTCCACCGGGACTTCAACAACTTCCACCCCAACATCAAGCTCAGCCTGGACCAATCTACACAGGAGATCCACTTCCTTGACACTACCGTGCTTATACACAATGGACACATCAGTACCACCCTGTACCGTAAACCCACTGACCGCTACTCCTACCTCCATGCCTCCAGCTTCCATCCCAGACACACCACACGATCCATCGTTTACAGCCAAGCACTTAGATATAACCGCATTTGTTCCAACCCCTCCGACAGAGACAAACACCTACAGGATCTGCACCAAGCATTCCTGAGACTGCAATACCCACCTGAGGAAGTGAGAAAACAAATCAACAGAGCCAGACGTGTGCCACGAAGCCTCCTACTACAGGACAAGCCCAAGAGAGAAACCAACAGAACACCACTAGCCATCACCTACAGTCCTCAGCTAAAACCTCTACAGCGCATCATCAGGGATCTACAACCCATCCTGGACAATGATCCCCCACTTTCACAGGCCTTGGGAGGCAGACCTATCATTGCTCACAGACAACCTGCCAACCTAAAACAAATCCTAACAAGCAACTATACACCGCACCACAGTCACTCTATCTCAGGGACCCATCCATGCAACAAACCTCGTTGCCAGCTCTGCCCACATATACACACCAGCAACATCATTACAGGACCTAACCGGATCAGCCACACCATTGTGGGCTCATTCAGCTGCACATCTACCAATGTGATTTATGCCATCATGTGCCAGCAATGCCCCTCTGCCATATACATCGGACAAACTGGACAGTCCCTACGTAAAAGAATAAATGCACACAAATCAGACATCAGAAATGGCAATATACAAAAACCCATAGGAGAGCACTTCAATCTCCCAGGACACACAGTAGCAGATTTAAAAGTAGCTATCCTGCAGCAAAGAAATTTCAAGAACAGACTCCAAAGAGAAATTGCTGAGCTACAATTCATCTGCAAATTCAATACCCTCAGCTCAGGATTAAACAAAGACTGTGAATGGCTGGCTAAATACAAAAGCAGCTTCCCCTCTCTTGGAGTTCACACCTCCAGATCTACTGATGACAATACAACTCAGCCTGCCTGACTGAGCTAACCTCGTTATCCCCAGCCTTACTCTGGCCTATTTATACCTGGCCTTGCAGATTTCCAGGACCAGCATCTGAAGAAGTGAGTTAACTCACGAAAGCTCATGCTCTAAACTTTTCTGTTAGTCTATAAGGTGCCACAGGACCCTTCGTTGCCCTATTAAAGTATGTTTGCAGCCTTTGAGATGCAGTAGACTTAGCAAACAATGGGTAATCACTTTTCCATTTTGTGGCTTAAGAAGATAAATTAGGCTGACTCTTAGATGGTGAAAATCTGTTTTGCAGATTCTAAAGAATTTTCGCTCAACGTATTTTGAGGTTTGTTCTAAGTTCTTTTAGGATGACCACATTTTCATGATGAAGACATTGTTCTCAGGGCAGGGAGGGAGGAAGGAAGTGGATGCAGAGAATGGTGTTGGTGGGCATCAGCTGGGTGAATGGGATGTGAGTGACAGAGAAGGGTGTCTATATCTCCTTCTCAACAGTGAAGTCACACTCCCCTTCCACTCCATTCCACTGTATCATCACTATTTCCACCATTGCTTCCATCAGTGAAATGAGCTATTCATTAGTGTAGATGGGAGCTGAAGACACTGCTGGGATATTAAGCATCATCTCAGCTGAGCAGATTTATGCAGTGTTTAAAACTCTGGTGCCTGTGACTGCTGTATTTACACTTATGGTGCACAAATGGTGGCCACCAGCATAGCTGAATAGAGTAGAAACAATGGGGGAAAGAGTTTTTGTGGTAAAAATGCTAGTGTAGACGAGACTTATGGCTCTTAAGTTGCTTTTTTATTTTGGTTTAGATATTGGACTTCTTAGGATGGCTGATACGTATTCATTAGAATGCAAGGTTAGAAATAGTTATCACTTATAAGCTACGTCTACACGTGTATGCTACATAGAAATAGCTTATTTCGATGTAGCGACATGGAAATAAACTACTTCGATGAATAGCATCTACATGTCCTCCAGGGCTGGTGCTGTCGACGTTCAACGTCGACGTTGGGCAGCACCACATCGAAGTAGGCGCTGCAGGGGAGCGTCTACATGCCAAAGCAGCACACATCGAAATAAGGGTGCCAGGAACAGCTGCAGACAGGGTCACAGGGTGGACTAGCACTTCCGGGGCAACTGCTAGCCGCTCCCTTAAAGGGCCCCTCCCAGACACACTCAGCCTGCACAGCACGCGGTCTGCAGAGCCACAGGCACGCACACCCTGTCGAAGCAGTATGGACCCCCAGCAGCAGCAGCAGCAGCCAGAGGTCCACCCAGCTGCTCCTGCAGGAGCAGTGCTTGCCCTGCTCAATGCTATGCAAGAGGCAGCTGACCACCTTTTATTTGTGGAAGAGGAGCTGCCCCCAGGGGAGGAGGAAGCAGTCCCAGACCCTGCTGGCCTCCGCCCCGCCCCCTGCCACACACGCCGCCAGCTGTGGAGCTACCCCATGAGCACTGACTGGTGTGAGCGGCTGGTGCTCGGTGAGTGGGACAACGAGCTCTGGCTCCAGAACTTTCACATGAGCCGGCAGACATTCTTGGAGCTCTGCCAGTGGCTCACCCCCGCACTGAGGCACCAGGACACCTTCATGTGGCGTGCCCTCAGCGTTGAGAAATGGGTCAGCATCGCTGTCTGGAAGCTGGCCACTCCAGACAGCTACCGATCCGTGGGCTAGCAGTTTGGCGTGGGCAAGGCCACCGTCGGGGCTGTCCTCATGGAGGTAAGAGGACCCACGGGGAGGCGGGGCAGCCTTGGGGGGGAGGGCAGCCCTAGAGGGGGAGGGCCAGACACACCCTGCACACCCCTCACTGGTGCTGTCCCATGTCCTTCCCTTGCAGGTCTTCCGCGCCATCAATGCCCTGCTCCTCCACAGGCTCGTGGCCTGGGGACCCGGATGCCGCCATCGCGGGGTTTGCCAGCCTGGGCTTCCCAAATTGCTTTGGGGCTCTGGATGGGACCGGTATCCCCATCCGTGCTCTGGAGCACAGCCGAGGATGCTTCCTGAACAGGAAGGGCTACCATTCGGTGGTCCTCCAGGCCTTGGTGGACAGCTGGGGCCGCTTCCTGGACATTTATGTTGGGTGGCCTGGCGGCACCCATGACACCCGGGTGTTCAAGAATTCGGGCCTGTGCCCCCCAGCTGGAGGCAGGGACCTACATCCCCCAGTGGGAGACCCCTGTGGGGGACACCACCATGCCCCCTGCGTCGTCGCAGACGCGTCATACCCCCTCCGGCCCTGGCTCATGCACCCGTACACGGGCCATCTGTCAGCCAGCCAGGAGCGCTTCAACATGCGCTTGAACCATGTGCGCCAGGTGGTTGAGCACGCTTTTGGCTGCCTCAAAGGGCGCTGGAGGTGTCTCCTCACCCGCCTTGATGGAGGCCCCACCAACATCCCCCAGATTGTGGGTGCGTGCAGCGCACTCCACAACCTGGTCGAGAGCAAGGGGGAGGCCTTCTTCCAGGGCTGGGCTGTGGAGGCTGGCAGGGCTGACATGCAGCCACCCGCTGCCCCCAGTTGCCAGGTGGACCCCGGGGGGATCCGGGTCTGGGAGGCCCTGCGGGCTTATTTCTACCAGGCCGCGGGGTGAACACTGGCAGGCCCCCCACTGCACCCCCCCATCCTCCACAACACTCCCTGCCCCCACGACCACACCATAGAGCACCCAAGAGCACCCCCCCCACTTTTCTTGCAAATAAAAATAGACCTGTTGTTTTTGAAAAGAAAACTGGTGATTTTTCTTATTATTAATAGTATATATATAAAAGAGAGAGAGAGAGAGCAAAACAAAAGGGGGGAACTATTTACGGGGGGGGGCAGGTACCATATAAAATAGAGCAGGGGTGTAACACAAACTATATACAACAAATAGGTATGATGGGGGATATGTACAAAGGGGGAGGAGGGGGCCACGTCCTGGGCCCCACACCCCTCTACTGTCCGGCGCCCGGGGTTGGCGGGCATGACCCTCGCCTCAGCCTGAGCCCTGGCCGAGGCTGGCTGGGGGCCAGGAGAACCGGCAGGTGTGGCCGGCGGGTGTCAGCAGGCCCCAGGTCCCCCTTGGCGGTAGGCCCCAGGGTGGCGGACGGCAGTGGGACGGCGGTCGGAGCGGCGGGTGGAGCGGGCAGGGTGGGTAGAGTGGCGGGCGGTGCGGCATGGGGGGCCAGGTAGTCCACTATGCGGTCGAGGGTGCACATGAAGGCCCCCCATGCCTCCTGGTGCCAGGCCAGTGCACACTCCTGGAGCTCCAGCCGCTGCTCCTCCACCCGCAAGCGCCGCTCCGACACCTCCAGGTGACACCGGAGGGTCGCGAGCAGCTGGGGGTCTGTTGCCGTCCCCTGGCGGTGGCTCCTCCCCTGGCAGCGGCTCCTCCCCTGGCGGCCCCGTCCTGGGGCTGGTTGGTGCTCTGCTGAGGGGCTGGCCAGCTGGGATGGCCCCGGTGGGCTCTCCGGGACCACTGACACCTCGCCGGCACTCTCCGGGCCTTCCGATGGTGCAGCTGAGGAACACTGGGGAAGAAGAGTGGAGACAGCCGTTAGTGTGGGCCCCGACCTGTGGCCCTTGTCCCCCCACCCCTCTGCTGCTGGTTCCCCATCCCTGTCCCCGGGAGATGCTGCTGCTGATGGGTGTCCCACCCCCCCGGGGGACCCTAGGTTCCGTTCCCCCCATCCCCAGGGATGGGGCATGGTGCTGTCCTGCTGGGGGGCAGGGGTGATGCACTCTTCTGAGGGACATGCCACTGCTGTCCTTGGGGCCATGGTCATCTGGGCATGTGGAGGGCCCTGGTCATGTCTGTTGTCCCCACCCCTTAATCCCGGGGGTGTGCACCTGGGGGGTACATACCTGACAGTCCGCTCCCATGGTTGGGGGACACCCTCTGGGCAGACGCCCTGCTGGAGCTCCGGGACGGCAGCATGATGTGGAGCCCTCCGTCGCTGGAGGAGGATTCCCCCTCCTCCTCCTCCGGCATCCCAGGGGTGGGCTCCTGGGGGGGCCCCTGGGGTGCGGGGCTTGCCTCTGGGGTGGACTCCGCCTCCGGGGCCTGCTGGGGCTCATCGGCCGAGGTGTCAAGTGTGGCTGGCGGGGAGGAGGTGTGTCGGGGGCCCAGGATGGACCTGAGCTCCCTGTAAAAGGGGCAAGTGGCAGGGGTGGCCCCAGATCAGCTGGCCGCATCCCGGGCCTGGGCGTAACCCTGCCGCAGCTCCTTCACCTTACTCCTGACGTGGTCAGGAGTGCGGGCAGGGTGACCCCAGGCGGCCAGGCCCTCGGCCAGCCGAGCGAATGCATCTGCATTCTGCCTCTTGCTCCCCATTACCTGGAGCACCTCCTCCTCGCTCCAGAGCCCCAGCAGGTCCCAGATCTCGGCCTCCGTCCAGGAGGGGCCCCGCTGCCTTTTTCCGGGCTGACTGCCAGGCTGGGAGCCCTGGCTCCCCTTGTGGGGGTGTACCCTGGGGGCGCTTGGGGGGCTGGCGGGCGGCCACTGCTGCAGGGGTGGTGGCCTGGGGCTGCAGAGATGCGTGCAGGCTGGCCGCATGGCAGTGCTGCCGCCTGCACGCGCTCTCAGCTTCCTGCACAGGAACGCAGGGGGCGGGGAGCTTTAAGGGGCCGCTGCACGCGGCGACCATAGAGCTCACGGGCTGGAGAGAGCGTCTCTCAACCCCTCAGCTGATGGCTGCCATGGCGGACCCCGCTCTTTCGATGTTGCGGGACGCGGATCGGCTACACGTGCCCTACTTCGACGTTCAACATCGAAGTAGGGCAGTATTCCCATCCCCTGATGGGGATAGCAACTTCGACGTCTTGCTGCCTTACGTTGATTTCAACTTTGAAATAGCGCCCGCCACGTCTAAACGTGGCGGGCGCTATTTTGAAGTTGCCACGGCTACTTCAAAGTAGCCGGCACGTGTAGACGTGGCTATAGGGTGTTACACTGCAACCTCTAATCTTAAACTTACTTTTATAACATATGCCAGGATTGTCTTCTGTGTAGCATATGCACATTTAGATAGAGACCAACAAGCAGCCTTTGCAAGGGCCCTTCCAAATTCATGGCCATGAAAAACTTTTCACAGACTGAAATCTGGTCTCCTCTCCTCTCCTCTGAAATCTTGTCTTTTGTGTACTTTTACTGTGTGTTGTAGATATTTCGCAGGGGACACCAGGGTTTCTCAATTTGGTGTTCTGCCCTAAAGGGAGTTTGCAGGATGGTATTAAGGTTATTTTAGGGGATTTGCAGTGTTGTCACCCTTACTTCTGCTCTGCCTGTAGAGGATGATAGCTGGAGAGTGGCGACTGTTGGCCAGGTGCCCAGTTGTGAAGGCAGCACCTTGCCAACAGGAGCATGGAAGTATGGGTGACAGTACCATATCATGCCATCCCTACTTCATGCTGTTGCTGGCAGAGGCTCTGCCTTCAGAACTGGGCTGCTGGCCAGTGGCAGCTGCTGCTCAGGTCTGGAAACATAATCCTCCCGTAATAACCCTGTGACTTTCCTGCTTCTCCTTTTTGGGTCAGGATTCCTACAAAATTACAGCACTGTGAAATTTCAGGCTTAAATAGCTGAAACTGTGAAATTTTCTATTTTAAAAATCCTATGACCTGAAAATTGAGCAAGATGGACTCTGAATCTCCTATGAGCCTATGTATTGCTAACATTGGCTGCCGTTAGCTATGTCTATTTGTCATTCAGATAAATTGAGTAACAGATTTGGAGACACAGAGAAGCTTTTTAGAACAGACATTAAATATATCCTTTAATGAAGTCTGTGGGAAGATCTGCTGGAAGGACGTAAAAGGTGAGATTCTGCAGGGATCAATTTTGGGACCGGTTCTATTCAGTATCTTCATCAAAGATATTTAGATAATGGCACAGAGAGTATGCTGATAAAGGTTGCAGATGATACCAAGTTGGGAGTGGTTGCAAGTACTTTGGAGGATAGGGTAGGAGTATAATTCAAAATGATCTGGACAAACGGGAGAAGTGGTCTGAGGTCAATAGGATGAAATTCAATAAGGACAAATGCAAAGTGCTCCACTTAGGAAGGAACAGTCAGTTTCACGCATACAAAATGAGAAGTGACTATCTAGGTAGGAGCATTGCAGTAAGGAATCTAGGTGTCATAATGGACCACAAACTAAATATGAGTCAACAGTGTGACAGTTCATTCTGGGATGCATTAACAGGAGTGTTGTAAGCAAGACATGAGAAGTCTGCTGTACTCTGCCCTGAGTAGACCTCAACTGCAGTATTGGTCTAATTCTCAGAAGCTCAAGACCTAATAAATTTGGTAGCCACTAAGGTACCACAGTACTGGATGATGTTTTTGAAGTTATAACCTATTACGTGTATTCCTCTGAGACTGAAAGAATTAGGTTTGTTTAGTTTGAAAAAGAAGAAAAATTGACACCTGATGATAGGACAAGAAGCAATGAGCTTAAATTGCAGCATGGAAGGTTTAGATTGGACATTCAGAGTAACTTCCTAACTGTCAGGCTGGCTAAGCACTGGAATAAATTTCCTAGGGAGTTTTTGGAATCTCCATCATTGGACTTATGTAAAAGCAGGTTAGATAAACATCTGTCAGAGATCATCTAGATGGAGCTTGGTCCTCCTGTGAATACAGGGGACTGGACTCGATGAGCTCTGGCACTCTCTTACAGTCTCTTACAGTTCTAGTGTTCTGTGATTCAGTTGTTTGGTTTCTTTAGAGGAAGGGGAATAGGGCAGTTTGGAAGAACCCAGAAAGGAAATACTGCTTGAAAGTTGTTTATTAGACAGTAACAGACCAAAAAAAGAATCGGACTCAGGTTCTGCTTTTTCTCAGGAGTCACTGATTCAAGGACTGCTCTTCCAGGAGAGTGGAGTAAGTTGGGTAACGCTTTGCAAGAACTGACATCCTTTGTCTGACATGTGAACAGAGGTCCCCTTTGATCACTTAACGATATGCATCACAAAAAGGAAAAAATAAAAAGGTTAGCTTTGGGGTACTGGCAAACATTTCCTCTTTATAAAAATGTTTCCAAAGTGTGAGCTATTGCTGTGCAATGGCTGTTGTGTTCCCCTACAACCATCTTTCCATGCTCAGTATCAAATCATTACTTTAAGTTAATGGTCTCCAAACTGTTCACCTGGTGACTCTCCTCCCCAACCCATGTCTGTCCTCTCCCCCTCCTGCTGATCTCCCTGGCTGGGAGCAAGGTTGCAGCTCCAGGAGTGTGTGGGTGGGGGGAATGCAGACAGGGTAAAGGGGTTGAGGGTGGGTCCACAGCTGGGAGCAGAGCAGGGCCATCCCTAGGGAGATGCAGGTCAAGGCCTGGGGCAAGTTGCCTGTATTGGGGGGGGGGAAGGGGGGGGCTCGACATTTTTTTATATAGGTGAAATCTGGTTATAGCGAAATCAAGGGCAGCTGCTGGCTGCAGGTTACCTGTTGATAACACCTAGCTTTATAATTATAACGTTGTAGCTATTTTTTAATTATGATTGAGTTCATATAATTAAAGGAAAAAAAAAAGAAAAAAAAAACCCTCCCAGATCATCATCAGTGTCATAGTGCTTACATTCTGAAATCCACCTTCCTGGACTCTGCTTATCCGATCATGATAATCCAGGTCTGCTTCCTTCTCAGTGAACACAATGGCGCCACCCAACCTCTCTGAGGACATCGCTGGCTGTAGGAAAATGTTCGCTCCCCTGAAGTCGCTGGGGCTGTCTGCTGTTGTGGTGTTTGGGAAGGCACCGTCAAGTGAGTTAAGAAACGGAAGGGCAGGACTTGTGCTCCGAGGGACGAATTCTCATGGCACCCAAAGCCTTTTTTTCTCCATTTGTCTCTGTGCCTGCTAGTGCTAGCCATTGCATGCTAACTGGAGGTGTAGGTGTGATGTAGTGCAGTGGAGGCAAATGGTGATGGGGAAGGTGGGGAATCACAAGCTACATGTCCCTCCTCAGCCATGGGAAGGGCCAGGATAACACCCTTCTACTCCACACCCTGCCTCTCCCCACCCTTTCTCTGCCCTTGATACATTGACTGGCAGGCCAAGGGGCCAATGCCAGCAGCAGTCCACACCATGGCTCCCTGCACTCACAAGCAATGGTGGGGAAGGCACAGGAAGGTGGATCCAACTCACACATTGCTGTTCTCTGGCCGTGCTGCTCCAGGGGAGGGGTGGGACTTTTCCAGAGCTCCCCAGATGTTAGATTAGTCCCCTGATACATAATAGTCAGGGTGGAGGAGGGGTGAAGAGAGGCAGGGTCTGAGGCAGAGCCCCCGGGAAGCAAATGTCAGGACCTTACTGTATTTCCCTTCGTCTTGCCCTGCCCAGTGCAAAGTGGCTTCGTTTCGGTAGACTAGCTCCGCACCACTCTTCTATATCATCTCCCCATTCTCTCTGGGGTCTGCCTGTCCTTTCTGAACCGTCCATTATGCCAAATACTAAGGACTTGATTTTTTTGTTTGTTGTTCGTTCTGCAGATATGTCTGAATAGCTATAACTTCCATTGTATAACCTTCTGCAGTAGGTTTTCTGTTGGCTGTGTCTTCCTATATAATTCCTGTTTGGTGACCTTCTGCATCCATCCTATTTTCAGGATCTTTCTATAACAACTCCTCTTGAATGCCAATATCTTTCTCTTCAAATCTTTGATTATCACCCGTCTCACATCAATACAACATGCTGCTCAATACAAACATTTTCAAGACGCTCAGCTTCGTTCCTTGGATAATCACTTTGCTTTTCCAGATCTTATCCATCGCCTTCAAACTCACTCTTGCTTTTGCTGTTCTAGTCCCTGTTTCCTTCTTACAGTCATATGTTATGTTGCTTCCCAGATACATGAACTTCTCTACATTCTCTGATCCTGTCTGTACTGATCTTCCTATTTCCTTATCTTATTATTGTTTTATTGATGTACATAATCTGTCTGTACCTCTTCCCTTCCTCATTTAGCACCTGAACATTCTCATTAGCTTCTCTTCATCTTCTTCAGTGATAACTGTATCATCCATGAACCTCAAGTTGTTGATTCTGATCCCATGGACAGATATCCCTTCTGCCTCTTCCTTGTCTTGTCCATCACTCTCTCTGGGTGCTTGAGGAAGATACTTGGTGATATCAGATCTCCTTGTCTCGTATCTCTACTTGTTCTAAAGCAACCTCCCATTTCTCCATGCATTTTCATTGCTGCCTCCACATTGTTGTAGACATCCTTCAACAACCGTATCAGTCTGCTATCTATTCCATATGACTCCAGCACCACCCAAGTCACTTTCTGTTCTATACTGTCAATTGCCTTCTGAAAATCGATGAAGCAATTGTAAATGTTCTTTTGTCAAGCTTTCTCTATCAATCTTTAGTGCCAATATTTGCTGTATGGTACTTCTATCTTTCTTGAATCTCGTTTGCTCATCCACTAGATGTTCTTCTATTTGTAATCTCAGTGTCATCATCAATACGTTACCTAGTTGACTTGTTAGGGCAGTTGTTCTGTAGTTCTTGCACTCCAACACACTACCTCTCTTATATATTGTCACTAGCATGGATCTTGTCCATTCCTTAGGTCCCTTCCCTTCTTTCCATGCTATATTACATAGTAGTTGTGTTTTCTGAATCATACTTTCTCTGCCATATTTGATCTCTCCCATGATCTTATCATTTCCAGAGCTCTTGCTGTTGTTTAGTCATTTCATGCTCTTTCTACTTCCTCCTTTGAAATATTGGTCTTGTTCTCAATGGTTGGTGGAGATATCTCTTTTAGTTCTTTGGTCAGTCCTCTGAGACACTTGGGTCAAACTGTGATTTGTGCAGATCAGTGCAATATCTCATCCATTGCTGCACAACCTTCTCCTTGTTCACAGGCAGCTCGTCATTCTAGTCTTTGATCACCATCTGCTTCGACTGCCACTTCCTATAAATATTCCTGATAGTCTTATACACCTCCTTAGTCTTACACTTGCCATAATAACTCTCTATATCTTCACACTGCTCCTCTAACAATTTTGCCTTATCCTTTCTGGCTGCTTTCCTTACTTCTTTGCATTTCACTCTGTATTGCTGTTCCACGTTCTCAGAAACATTCCTTCTGATCTTTAACACTCTCTTCTCTTAGACCAGCTTCAGTGTCTCCTGCGTAATCCACTTCTTATTGATTTTTCTCATCTTCCGGAACAGTCTGCTCAATGGCCTTTTCTGTCACCGTGGGTATCCCTTCAACTCTTATCTAGGTTTTTTTCTGTGCCCGCATTCCTAATCTTCTCTCCGAGTGCTGCTGTATATGTATTCCGTATTTCTTCTTTGTCTACCCTTGCCATGTCTCTTCTTTTCTTAAACTGTGTATTATATTTTCTCTTGAGTTTCATCTTGATGTTTGCGATCCCTAGACTCTGGTTCGAGTCTATATCCTCTCCTTGGAAAGTTCAACACTGCTGTACTGATGTTATATCTTATTATCAGTATCATACTATCATGTTCTTGGACTTCCTATCATTCGATCACCATGTCCACTTCCTACAGTCCTTTTGTTGGAATCTTGTTTTGTAGCTCTCCATCTCATGCTCTACAGCAAACTCTAGTAGTTTGTCACCTTGTTCGTTTCTCTCTTTGTATCCGAGCTTTCCCATAACCTTTGTTATTTATTCCAACCTTTGCATTTTGGTATCCTCTGATGATCAACACATCTCTCTTGGGTATCTCCTCCAGCATCTTTGTCAAGTCTTTATAGAATAGCTCCATCTCTTTCTCTGTACTGTCTGACGCAGAGGCATACACCTGAATGCCTGAGATGTTGAATGGTTTTGCTTCAAGTCTTGCTACATTCATTCTTGCACTCACCAGTTTGCATCCTAACAGTGCTCCTCTAGCTCTTTTGCTATGAAGGAATTGGACTCCTGCCTCATGCTTTGTTTTGCTCCCTGACCAAATGACTTCACAACCGCACATCTCTCCCAATGCTGTACAGCGCATCTCCAACGGTCCCAATATATTGCATCAGTATCTCTCCATCTCCTTTTGAAGCACCTCTAGCTTTCCAGTCTCCCACAGTGTTCAGATGTTCCACATTCCACAGGATAGTAGATGTGTTAGTTGTAATCTTCTTTTGGTAGCCAACTTATTGACCCAACCCGTTCATTCAGTTGGTGCTGGGGACCTTGTTTATCTGGGTGAAGTCTGAGCCATCATCTTTTATCAGTTAGTCATACTGGCATCAGATTTCATTCGTATTGTTGTTTCATGATCAGCACATCGACACTCATCTGACCAACCCTCCTCCCTTACCCATACTTGGGACTGGTGTGGAACCTCCAGAAGCTTCATGGCAGTAAATTTTGAGCTTTATTCTGTAGGTTATTTCATATTTTTTTAAATTAAATATGTACATGCTTTTTTAGAGAGCCCTCCCTGAAATTGGAAGCTTGTTCTGGACTTAGCCCTCTGAGCAGATTAGAACATTTGCTAGATTTGAGAAACACTGCTTTGGAATTGACTGTATTCACAGATTTTAAAGCCAGAAGTGGTTCATAGTCAGTGCATGGTTGGCCTCACCTTGTCCCCCTGCCTCACAGCATGCTTGCATACAGGAGCTCTCCTTTGCCTCATTGACCTGAATGGGAGTAAGTGCAATGGCTCATAGCCTGTTCATGTTCACCCTTCCCCATCCTTCTGTGCAGCATGTCTGTTCTCTAGGATGAGCCCTTGAAGCCCATCACAAACAGGACAGCCACCCGAGGGTCATACTTTCTTAGGGATGAATGAACAGAGCTGGATTGCCTCAATGCTGCCACTCACAGAACTTCTCCCATTTCACCTCATCACCGTGCATGATATTACTCTTCTCTGAATCACAGAGCATGAAAGAGCGTGGATGTTTTATGAATGTGGCCAGAAACCGGCCTTTATGTTGCTCTGCTTTGTGTTGCAATGATGCCAGATCACTTACTGCTGGCTTGGGGTGCTAAGGTGTCCTGCCGTGGAGGATGGAATAAGGCAGCCTCATCAGAAGCCTTCTTAGAAGGAATGAAGAGTACCTCAATGAGAACTTTGTAGAGGTATTCAGGTATTCAGGTATTCCCACTCCACCTCCAGACAAGTAAACAAACTTTTCCTGGGAGCTCCGGTTGGGTAGGTGGACTGGCCACTACTGTATCCCAATTGCTCAGGGTAGATCAAAGATTAAGACCAATTATATTTAACCACTGTAGCATGATTACAAATGTGAACCCACCGGAGGTGCCCTCCATACCATCAGGGTCCAGCAACAATAGGTTCCAGGTAGAGGCGACTGGTAAGGGGAAACCACAGCAGTGGGGCTGGGAGGCTGCCGTGGGGTGGGTTGGGAAAGTGCTGGCAGCAGGAGCCCATTGTTCCACACTCATGGGCAGCAGTGGGAGAAGTAGAGAGAGATCAGCCTTACCTCATGTCTTGGAAAAATCATGGAAGGGATCCTCAAGGAATGCATTTTGAAGCACTTAGTAGAGAAGAAAGTGATCAGGAATAGTTGACATGGATTCATGAAGGGCAAGTCATGCCTGACCAACCTTATTTTCTTCTATGACAAGGCTCTGTGGATATGGGGAAGGCGGTGCATGTGATCTACCTTGACTTTAGCAAAGGTTTTGATATGGTCTTTCACAGTATCTTGGCCAGAAAGTTATGAAATATGGATTGGGTAAATGGACTGTGAGGTGGATAGAAAGAGGGCTGGGTTCAATGGGTACTTATCAACAGCTTGATGTCTGGTTGGTATCATGTGGTGTGTCCTTAGTGTTGGTTCTTGGGACGGTTTGTTCAACATCTTTCTTGATGACCTGGTTGAGGGGATGGATTGCACCATGGCAAGTTCACAGCTGACACTAAGCTATGGATAGAGGTAGATATGCTGGAGGGTAGGGATTGGCTTCAGAGTGATGTAGACCAATTGGAGGATTGGGCAAAAAGAAGTCTGATGAGGTACAAGGACAAGTGCAGATTCCTGCACTTGGGATGGAAGAATCCCAAGCACTGCTACAGGCTGGGGACTGACTGGCAGCAGTTTTCCCGAAAAGGACCTGGGGATTACAGTGAATGAGAAGCTGGATATGAGTTAACTGTGTGCCTTTGTAGCCAAGAAGGGTGATGGCATGTTGGGCTGCATTAGTAGTAGCATTGCTAGCAGATCTAGGGAAGTGATTATTACCATTAATTTGGCACTGACGAGGCCACATCTGGGATATTGCTCCAATTCTGGGCTTCCATTTCAGAAAGGATGTGAATGCATTCGAGAGAGTTCAGTGGAGGGCAACAAAAACAACTGGGAGGCTGGAGCACATTTTGAGGAGAAGCTGAGGAGTTTAGGCTCATTTAGTCTACAGAAGAGAAGAGTAAGGCAGTATGATATCAGCCTTCAATATCTGAAGAGGGGTTCCAAAGAGGATGGAGCGAGGCCGTTCTCAATGGTGACCAATGACAAAACAAGAAGTAATGGTCTCAAGTTGCAGTGGGGGGGCGTCTAGGTTGAATATTAGGAAAAACTATTTCGCTATGTAGTACCCAGAGGCACTGAGACCTCATCTGGGGTGAGTGAAGTCTCTGCTCTACAGCCTCAGCTGAGAGCCTGCTGGCCTTTAGCTCATGTGGTAGAGTGCAGGGCTTTAGACCCTATGCTCACAGGTTCTGTCCCTGGGGCCAGCAACCGGGTCTGTCGGCATTACACCTAGGAGAGTGGTGAAGCTCTGGAATGGGTTAGCTAGGGAGGTGGCAGAATCTCCATCCCTAGAGGTCTTTAAGTCCTGGCTTGACAAAGTCCTGGCTGGGATGATTTATCTGGGATTGGTCCGGTTTATAGAAGAGTGTTGGACTCAATGACCTCCTGGTGTCTCTTCCAACTCCTATGATTCTATGGTCTCTTCCCCAAGGACCTTGTCTTCTATATTGGGTGGACAGGACAGTAAAGATACATTATATACCACATGAGATGGTTTCCTTCTGATCACTTGGATGCTAGGGGGTGAGCACTATAAAATTGTTTAAAACAATAAGTTTCATTCTTCAATCAGTACTGGTATCTCTTTTAAACATGCTTGGGGGACTTTTGATTTTAGGTATATAATTTGTAATGGATACCTTTTAACTCTGACAATGTTCTGTATTTCTTTTTTGATTGTGATGGAAGATTGAAATAGCTAGTGAAGTGGAGACAATAATTATCTACCAGCCTCACAGGAGTGATGTGAAGGTTCTGTTTGCCTCAGCACTTTGATCATGTAATGTATTTTGTAAGAACTAAATAACTAATAAAGTCTCTGTCCCATTCCCACAAAATAATATTTGTGATTTGCTAGCAATACTGCCGTTGTTTTTAGCACTGCATCCAGATGATTAGATGAGCAGTGGCCAGCACCACTGAAAATTGAGTTTCTGATTTCTGGCACGTTTTAATGAAAGATTTCCCCTCCTGCTGTTTCCAAAACAGCAGTTGCTTCCCAGGGATTGGATAAAAATTCCACATTTTCTTTGAAATAAAATGAAAACAATTTGTTCTAAGCCACCTTGCTATAAAACAGATAATTATATAACCTTCTTAATATAAGGACACCCCCCAAATATAATGGGACTGTAGTCTGTTAGGAAATTGGAGAAATGATTCATACTACACCAAACTAGAAGTTCTGTCCCTGCCATTCCTAGACTGTGTCTCATAATTATGTATCTTGTGTTGCTAAGCATTTTCATTATTTTTCTCAGATAATAATGTTTGTTGATTCTGGCAAACAAGTGCTGATGAAATGCACGTCTCTACTAACAGTGCCAAGGGAGCTCTTCATAGGAAGTGGATGTGGGGACTCCTGTAGTATAAGTAACCGATCGTTACCGGATTGCATGGAATCATCACATGTTTTAGCATAGGTCAAACAAATAAAAAAGTTAAGAAACTCCAATGAATTGCAGATGTAGATTGCAAATTTTTAACTGAGAATCCTAAAACCACTTGCCTGAGTTGAACCACATTAAGAGCCTTAGAAACAACAGGTCCGTGGAAATCCTGTTCATATTGGCATGATGTCCAGAAGCCTCTGTTTTTAGGTTAGACATCACATTTTTAGTTAGACACAAGTTGGGTTCCAAATAGATTCTTTTCATTTTGTTTAAAGTTAAATGGGGGGATGAGAGGGGGAAGCAAGGAAACAAACAGCTAGCACAGCCAGGAAGAATTTTTGGCTTTTGTTTCTTTACCAGCTGTTTTTATTCTTGGAAACTCATTTTAGCTCCTGATGTCTTTCTTCAGTTTGTAGCTTATGAATTCCAGAAACACGTGATACACTGTAGACTCCATATTCCGATTAAAACTGCGCTTGAGAAATAAGCATTTGTTCACTAATTGTACAGTTAGTTGTTCAAACAAATTCTTTGTTGAGAACTTTAAGAAATTTCACTTTAGGTAGAAGGTGGTAGGCCAGATCTTGTAAATCAACACAGTGGCTACTTTTAAACTCTTGATTATACAAGGCAGAAGGAGATCTTTATATATTTTTATTTTTTCTAATGTAGTTGTAATGCTTGCTCTCCTTTGTCCATCAGTGTGGCAATTTCTCATTTGTGTTCCTGCAAATCAATCCACCCCACCTGATTGATTGCAGGGACACAGCATGCAGGCTGGTTTGTAAGTCAGCAGCAGCCACTTGCTGGCTTCTCAATAGCCCAGGCTCACCTCTGCCCTCTCCTGCATTACCTCATTTCTGCTGCTTCTGCCTGGGATCCGACCTTGCCTCTGTTCTGCCCCTGCCTTGAACCTCTCCTGGCCTGATACCCTTCAGTTTTCACACTTGGCATTTGCTCCTGCTTCTGGCTCTGACCCTGGCTCTGCAATCCTGTTCCTGACCTCCAGTTCGACCCATGGCTCTAGCCTCCAAATGTCAACGCTGGCTCTGCTCTGATCTTAATCCTCGGATTCTGATGCCCACTCCAACCACTAACTTGGACGCCTGATCCAACCTCTATGCTACACTGCCCTTGTTGTGGTCAGGTGATAGACTGAGAAGCCCTTAAAATTAGAGCCCAGGGTCCTTAGTGTTTTCATGGACCCTACTAATGCCATAATGAAACTGATGGACACTGTCCATAACCTGCAGGTGCAGGTAATAGCTCTACAATCACAGATCATGACCTGCAAGCTGTGGTGGCACTCCTGGCTCCTCCTACTTCTCATTTCTGGAAGCAGAGCATTCCACTGCCCAACAAATTGATGACAAATGCTCAATTGCTCTTTAGGAATGGTGTATACATAGCATTGTCACATGTAGGAGCTGTGATGGCTTTGAGCTTACTCAGTGAGCATGAAATCTTCGGAGATTTTTAGCTGCTAAATTTTTAGTCTCTATTGAATATGTGTGAACTGTGGTTTTTCAGAAGCTTATAATTTGTCCAGATCTAGGTAGATTTTCCCCAGGATGGCAAAGGACACAATCCTGACACAAAGGTCACCTGCTCATGCCACATATCAAGTCTCTGCTCCGAAGCATGGGAAGGCCAGTGTTTTTCAAAGAAAAAATTGCCAAACTTTTTTAACATGCAAAACAACACATTTCCCTAGCCGAGTTCCTGGAAACAGTGGAACTGTTTTGGCTGAATTTTTTTCAGGAAAGGTCAAGATGAGGTTGGTACTCAGCATGGATAATTCAGGCCAGACAGTTGCAGCAACTGAAAACACAGTCCTGTAATGGAAAGTGTTGTGTGATCTGAATAATAGCCGGTATTTCCAGCCCTACCAATAATAACGGAGGGGACTTACTTCACTGTGGCAGAGCTGTCTTTTAATTCAGTGCCCCGTCACACCTCTGCTGGCTAAACAAGAATGATGTTAGTGTTGATATCTGTTCAGTTTTGCACGGGCTTGGATGGGCTTTCTTCAAGTCATGGTACTCCAGCAAAGATTATGCATGCTTGTGTTGCTCCTGGAACTGGAGAATTTGAAAGTAATGTCTGTTGGTCTGCAAATGTTCCCTGCCTCACATAGCACATAATGATCTTGACTTCTGGCTGTGTATTTCACAGTTGAGTGCTCTGCCACTACCCCACTAAGTCCTGCATTGGGTGCATGCAATGTGCCAGGGGCAGACACCAACAAACAGGGGACTGGCACTCTAGTCCTGCCCCAGAGTCCCTCCAAGCTTTTCATAACTTTCTGAGAGTTGAGCTCCTCCCCATGGTTGCTCCCTGGCCTGGGTCTGAGTCCAGCCCACAGATCAAGTCATTTTTCTGTGCCTTGGATGTGATACCCATAAATGATGTATAGTTGTGTCAAAGAGAATGCAGTATCTGCCTGTTAAATGCATAACCCCCTTGTGCTAGGTAGTTCTAGTGAGAAGGGTTTTGTTTAATAGTACTACAGGAAGTGTGTGTGAAAGAGGGAATGTTCTCCCTCTACTCGTTTATTGGCACTTCTATAAAGACTTTCCGATCCCTGCTGAAAGCTCCAGATGAAGGCATTGTTTATTCCAGATGAATTGGCCTTGAAGGCTCTCAGTCGCACCCTGCTCCCATTTCACGGGTGTAGGAAGCAGTAAAAGTTTAGTAGAGTTAGTGCAGAGTTGAAACATCCACTGGTGTGAGAAATTAGACTAAAGAGCCCTACTTGGACAATAAATTCCCTGCCTATTTCCCGGTTTGGCTGAGATGGAAATCAATGTGGTTTGGAGGAAGCCTGTTAGTTTAATCTTTCCTTGGGCCCAATTCAAAGCACAATGAAATCAATGGGATTTTGTTTATTAGTTTTCGTGGGCAAAGACCCACTTCGTCAGATGCGGGTCTTTGCCCACAAAAGCTATGCTCCAAAATATCTGTTAGTCTATAAGGTGCCACAGGATTTCCTGTTGTTCTCGAAGATGCAGACGAACACGGCTCCCTCTCTGATGTTTGTTAGTTTGACTCCCCTCCCTGGCCTCTGTTGTATACTATTGCCAGCTGCCACTTCTGGTCACTCCAAACACACAGCCTTTTCAGTGGCAACTCTTCTGAACAGAGCTGAGTACTCTTCTTTTCTTCATGGCTAATGACATAGCTCTTAAAATGATAGGGTTAATAGAACATGTATTATCTTTTACATTTTACTTTTGGAAAGTGATGCTTATTCAGACTAGTTTATACTTGAGCTTGTGTACATAAATAATGCTGCAGCAGTGCTTCAGGAAGATGCTGGATGTGCTGATGGTAGGGCTTTGTCTATTGCTTAGGTACTTCATCTCCCTGAAAGGCAGTCGCTATGTTGACACAAGAAGCCCTCCTGTCCATATAATGCTGTCAACACCTGGACTTTAGACAGTATGTCTTGTGTCACTCAGAGGTGTGGAAAATCCACACTCCGGAGCGACCTAGTTATACTGACATAGGTCTGCAGTGTAGACAAAGCCTTATTTTCATAGGATTTTTAAAAATTGTCGCACTCTAAGGCATCAGTGCATACAAACCGTTGACAAAATTGTGCATATTTTTGGAGCACAGGAGATGGCATTCATTCTCATAGGTGATGTGGAGAGGGCAGCACAGAAGGTCACATGCACCCCACCGCATCCTCCTGCATTCCCTGTCAGTGCCATGCTGCTTCTGATGAGTGTGGGGGCAGCCCCGCTCCCCCTAGGTGGCACAGCCCAAGAGCAGTGCAAGTTTCCTAATATATGCTACTCTCAGGCTGCACTGCCTGGGTGGGGAGGGGCAGGGCCTGCCCTTGCCCTCGCTTTAAGTGGTGCTGGGCTTTCACAAGAAGTGGCAGGCAGGGGCAAAGCAGGGGTGGGGAAGGGGCGGAGCATGGATGGAGAAAGAAAGAGAGGAACATGGGTGGGGAGGGGCAGGGCAGGGGCACGTGGCTGCAGCCCTCCAATTCCTGCACCGCTGTTCAAACTGGATCTTTTCCTTCATAGTAGCAGCATCCTTCAGCCTACGTAGACTGTGGATCGCGCCCTTCGTGGTTCCATTTGGGATCATCATTTTCAGCATCGACTGTGACTGTGAAGGCCCACATGAGAGTGACAGTCCTTGCTGCATCTGTTGCATGTGTAGTGGGTGTCTGGCAGGTCCTTACTGTGCTTGCTGTGGGCTCACTTCTCCTCTGCCAGCTGTCTGATCCTCATCTCACCCTTCTGAAGGACTACATAGTTAGATTTCCTACATAGTTAGATTAATAAGACAGGAGGTTTTCAGGGTGGAAACAAGATGACTCGGGGGATATGATAGAGGTCTATAAAATCCTGACTGGTGCGGAGAAAGTAGATGAGGAGGTGTTATTTACTCCTCATCAAAAGGAAGTATTTCTTTACACAACACACAGTCAGCCTGTGGAACTCTTTCTCAGAGGATGGTGGGAAAGCCAAGACTTTAATAGGGTTCAAAAAACATATAGATAAATTCACAGAAGATAGGTCTGTCGATGGATTTTAGCCAGTGTGGACAGGGATGGTTATCTCTGGCCTCTGTTAGCCAGAATCTGGGAAGGAGTGACTGATAATGGATAATTTGTTTCATTCTGTTCTGTTCATTCCCTCTGGGCCACTTGGAAACGGGCCACTGTTGGAAAACAGGATGCTGGGCTAGACAGACCTTTGGTTTGACCCAGTATGGCCATTCTTGTGTTCTAGTTTTAGTTTAAGTTTAGGATTGCTTTCAATTGCTATATTTTGTTTATGTTACTGTAACGTCTAAAAGGGGAAAATGCACACTTTAAAATAATCTCCAATGAGGCATGCCTTTATACGTGTTAGTTTATCAGATTATTCCGTTCCCTTTGGCTTTGTAGCTCTCTTGTTATTTATGTGTATAGAGGATTTTGAGGATATTTATTTTTTAACAGTGCCAACAGAACATTCATACATCTTCCTGGAGTACTTCATTCTCTTTACATGTTCAGCAAGCCACGTACCTCTCCATTGACATACAAAAAAACTTTTGTTTCACATGGCATCCTATCACGTGGAAATAATTATTTCTGGAGAAAGGAAAATGTTGGTTGTTGGCTGACAGACAAGCCTGTTCTCAGCTTTAATTTCAAGTTCTTTATTTGTTGTGAAAAAGTTCCTCTGTCTTTAGAAAGGTCTCACTGTAGTTTAGGTGTTTTACAAGGAGCTGAGGAGGAAGTTTGCTTTTAGCCTGTGGTTCTAGTGAATGAAATTTCTTACTGGGATGGGATGGGAAGCAGAGGGCACAGTTAAGGTGGGGGTATGTGACCTCCCCACATGCCTCTGCTTTGAGCCCAGCATAGGACCTCCATGCTCTTCCCCTCAGTCCCCGTCCCACATTACTTGGGAAGGGTGGCTGGGGGTGGAACAACAGCTGGAGGAGGGCTGATCCTTTCCCTGCTGCCCCGCTGAGCAGGGGGAGTAGCAGATCTACCAGCCCTGCCCCCTTCCCCTTCACAAAGCTGTCACACCTTCCAGTCCTGCTCCCCTGAGCCTTGTACACAGAGCCAGGGCAGTCTTAGGGGAACCCAGCCCTGCCCCCCACTCACCTCTTCCCCAAGCTCCACTCCCACATCACCCCCATTCCATCCCTTTCTCAAATCCCCAGCCCCCAAGTGATGTGAGCAGGGAATTACTAGAGGGCCTGGCGCAGGGTGGCTGCAGGGGTCAGGCCCCTGGCACTCCCCACGGTGGCAGGAACCAGAGCCACCTGGCAGCCTGCTCCACCTTTCTGCCCATCTCCCAGCCCACTGTGCTCTGCTTTCCCGCAGCGGGGAGATCTAGAGCCCCCTGACTCCAGCCTGCTTCTCGCTGCTCCCCCGAGCGCTATGTTACTTGGGGGAGCGGAGCTGTGTCGCTCTGCTTGCTGCCTCTTCAGTGACGTGGCACAAAGTGGGCTGGGAGATGGCAACAGAGCAGAGAAGGCTTCCAGGTCACTCCAGCTCCTGCTTCCGTGGTGAGTGCAGGGGTGCTGATGCCTGCTGCCACCCCATGCCAGCCCGCCAGGTAATTCCTTGGGCCCCCCAGGGCTCCGTGAGTCCTGTCTATAGGCCAGTTGAGGCAGCCACTGCTGGGTCCTTCAAAGCCTGGGAGCCTGCCCTGAACCATCCTGTTGATGGGCGCGCTCTTCACAGAGCTGCTGCTCCTCTGTGTACAGTGGGGAGGCAGGGCTCATAGTTCTGCTCTTTTCCCTGTTGGGAGGAGCAGCGGGGAAAGGAACAGAACTCCCAGCCTTGCTCCCCACGTCCCAGCCTGATGCACAGAGATGTGGCGGCCAGTGGAGGGGCTGGGGGTGGCTGTCAGGGAGTCCTCCTGGTACACCATAGGCTAAAAGTAACTTGCTGGTAGTACCAGCCCATACTGGCCCGCTTGTAGCCCTGCTTTTAACTCTTCACTATTATTTTTACCTTTTCCTAGTATTTTTCAGTATTGTCTCTGAGTTGATTCCTGCTGTTATGCTAGGGAGCGTAGCCGTGTACAAGAGAACATTTGCCGGAACAGACATAGAGTGGCTTCTCTGGCGAACCATCCTGCTACTCTTACATCAGTGGGTGTTCGTCTTCTGTAGAGCGCTGCAGTATTGTCTGCTGAACAGATGATGCATTCTGGGGATGAAAATGATTTGGAGACATGATTCGATGCAGACTGTAAGCCAAGTTATTATTACTACCAGTAGGAGCTGCTGTTCAACTTGATGAAATGTGTGAGGGATACTTGTCACCAAACTACAGTTCCTTCTTGCTAGGTTAGATAAAAAATGGGAGACGCAGACTCCACCTATTGAGAATCTGCTGTTCATTTCTTGACGGTAAAATACTTGACATCTTTATGATGCTCATACAGAATTTTTGCTCAGAAATAAGATTTTTAAATGCTCGGTTGTTTCCATAAGATGCAGCTAAGGGTATTTCAGTTTGCATTTTAAGGAGTTAAATTCCAAAGTAATGCAGTCAGGATTTTGCTGCAGTTTTGAAAGACAAATGCTTCCAACTGGGAGACGGTGAATTTTGTAAGTGGCAGTCCTGCATTATCAATAATAAATGGACTTTTCAGATTCTTTATGTTTATAGAACTGATTTTCTAATTTCAGTGATTTTTTAAAAATTTCTGGCTTAGTGTTTCATTTTTGAATAGAAACTTTTGTATTAATGACTCAAGGCCCAAATGAAAGATCTTCAGACTATTTTGGGATGGTGTCAAACAGTAATTATGTAAGAGTACTATCCAAAGTATATCAGGTACAAGAGAATGTATTTAAAAACAAATATCTTGTTTGCTTACCCAATATGTGAAATAACACCAAGGACAAAGATTGTCAAATATTACTGTTCTTGTATAGTAACAATAATCCTGAAAAATCGTAGCTGTGGAAAATGGTCATGACCAGGCTCTATTACATGCTATGAACAGATGGTTAATAAAATATATTTCCTATTTTTTTAAAAATTCAGATCTAATAAAAAATTTTAGCCACAATCAAATTGATATTTTTGTGCCACAGATGACAGGTAAAAGTTTCTAACATATCAGGTTGGCTTTCAGCTTTTAATTTACACATATTTGTGTAGAACACCATGCTGGAAATGGAAACTATTGATTAGTACTAGTTTCCAGTGATCATTGTCTATAAAGTTGTCACTTAATTTTTGATTTCTGTGATCCTGCGATCATTTTCGTGGGAGTCCGAGTCAATTTTCTGTTAGTAATCTACATTGGTCTGTGGAAACTGTACTTGGTCAGTGTAAATTAAAATAGAATATTGAACTTTTTGTATTCACTGGAAAATATCTCTTTGTGCAGAAGTTTCCCCTCTGCACGTCTTTTGAGGCCTGTCAGGTCCCTAAAATGCTGGATAAGGGAGTTGCAACCTGTAGTTTTAAAATATGTAGTAATACTTAGCTCAGATTACAGCTCTACAGATAAGGAAAATTTGTCCTTTCAGCAGTCAAACCAAACGTTTTTGGAAAAATTGTTTTCATATTATGAATAGCAGCAGTACCAGTAGCCTTCCATATCTATGGTAATAGAGAGGACAATGTAAATTGTTAATAGATATAACTTATTCTTATGATAAAAAAAGTGTGAACACTGAGATCTGTTACACCCACAGTGGGAGAGCTTGTCTTTTTGCTTTGCTGATGAAGGACGCAATAACCAGACATTTCTGTTCACATATAGAGCTTTTCCATGACTGGCATTTCCATCAGTCTGCCACATAGAATTTGAACTGACTGGAGCCAAACTCATTTAATATACACAGTTTGGGATGAATGCAAGTCTGTTTATAATCTGTTGTAATTTGAAATGAAATTTGATTTCTTGCCATCTGGAAAATGTGTATCAAGTATTTGTTTAGGAAACAGCTTTTTAAGAATTTTGATATTTGCATAAGTCTTCTGCTTTTTGAAGAGATTTCTATTGTTCATGAATCTTTAAATTCCAATAGGAAAATGGATTTCTATTTTTCCATAAATGCAGAGGAAGAATCTGATACACTAGTCAGTAGGAAATTTTTTGCATTTTTTTTTTAGTAGTACAGCCTGCACTAATAAGCATTTTGAACTCTTCCCTCCAGAGTCTTGGATGCCGTGTGGCCTCATTAAGTTAGCCATTCCAGGAACAGACTGAAAGCTGCTTTTCTATGTGAACTGTTTAACTCTTGGTTACAATGATGAGGCTGGGGCAGATGCATGAGAAAGGGAAGAGAAAAACAGAAAAGGGACAAAGCAGTAAAAAAAAAGAAAAAGAAGACTTAAGGCTACTTTCATAGGCTGCTTTGTTAAAAGTATGGAAATTTTTGTAATTACAGTGTGTTGGTATGACATCACATTGGTTTTTCTTACGTAGATTTTCTTTTGGAAGGTCTTCTCTACACTTGTTGAGTTTAACTTGGATTCAGATGAGGAGCATTTACTAATTGAAGCATGGCACTATAATCTCTCTCCTGATCACAGACTAAAGTAAAAACATTTACAGCACTTCTGCAGCTTTTCCTGCAGCAGCTCAAGACCAGATGGAAAGTAAAACACAGACTTTTCCACTGTATGTATTTCCCCCTGGACTTCACTCTGCTGTCAGTGAAAGACACATGTGTGCCATATCCCAGCACAATGTCATTGAACAAACCCTTTAAATGCTGCATGCAGTTCTGGTGATCTCATTTCAAAAAAGCAAAACAAAGCAGCAGAAATGTAGCACTTTAAAGACTAATAAAATGATTTATTTGGTAATGAGCTTTCGTGGGACAGACCCACTTTATCAGATCCTTCATTTCAAAAAAGATAGCTAGGGAATTGGAAAGGGTACAGAGAAGGGCAACAAAAATGACTTGAGGTGTGGAACAGCTTTCATATGACCAGAGATTTAAATGACTCTGACTTTTCTGTTTAGAAAAGAGAAGACTAAGAGTGCATGATAGCAAAATCATGAACGATGTGGAGAAAGTTACTAGGGTAGTGTTATTTACCACTTTACATAGCACAAGAACCAAGGATGACCCAGTGAAATTAACAGGCAGCAAGTTAATTCAGATAGCATGCACTAAATCTGTGGAAATCATTGTGAGGCATGTTGTGAATGCTAGAAATATAACTGAGTTCAAAAAAAAATTAAATAAGCTCAAGAACTATAGGTCCCTCAAGAGCTAAGAGCCAAGACAGTCAGGGATGCAACCCCATGCTCGAGCTATCCCTATGCATCTGATTGCCAAAATCTTGGACTGGATGATGGGAGGGATCGCTTAAAAATTTCCATATAGTGTTCATTCCCTCTGAAACTTCTGTCCCTGACCACTGTCAGAAGATAGGATACTGGGCTAGATATTTTTTTGGTCTGACCCAGCATTGCCATTCTTATAGTAGAGGAGAAACATCCCCATCTGCATTTCTGGCTCGTAGGATTCTCTTGGGTGACCACCAACGTGAAGAGATGCTCACACCCTTATGATCCATACTAGAAACTGACTTAATGCATCTGTGACATTTTGGAGTTCAGGTTAGACCAGAGAGAGAACTATTTCACCAGTGAGGTGGTGAAGCACTCGAATGCATCGTCAAGAGAGGTGGTGGAATCTCCATCCCTAGAGGTTTTTAAGTCCCAGCTTGACATAGTCATGGCTGGGATGGTTTAGTTGGGGTTGATCCTGCTTTAGGCAGGGGGCTGGACTAGCTGACTTCCTGAGGTCCCTTCCAGCCCTAGAATTCTATGATTCTATGAGGTTGTGTCACTGCCTGGCCTTTAACTCTAGGGGCTTCAATGCTCTGCTGCAGCGTATCACAGCCCGGACATCAACGGCCAGCAGATAAGCATGCAGTTCCCAGAGGGGATGTCTGTGCTGCAAAGAAACCACAGTTGGCTTGTCCCTGCTGACTCAGGCTTGTTGGGCTAAGGATAGAGGCCTGTTCCATTACAGTAGCCACAGAGAGGTAGCTGTGTTAGTCTGTATTTTCACGAAACAAAAAAGCAGTCCTGTAGCACTTTAAAGACTAACAAAATCATTTATTAGATGATGAGCTTTCGTGGGGCAGACCCACTTCTTCAGATCTGGAAATAGTGCTGAAAATGAACTGGCATGATGAATATATAACAGAGAGGTAGAAAACAAACAAAAGAAATGAAAACTGACAAATCAGCTGTGGGGGAGGGACGAAGGGTAGGGAGGAAATTACTTACTGCAAGTGTTTATTAAGTTAAGTGACAGGCAGGGGGCGGGGTGAGCTGTGGGCTGGGAAGAGGGTGGAGGGCACTGGGCAGGGGGCAGGAGATGGGCAGGACTGGGCCCAAGTAGGGAGCTGTGGGGCTGTGCAGCGTGCACCCCCTGCTAGGCAGAGGTACTCTCCAGGTGCAGGGCATGGATGGCAGTCCCCAGGCAGCTGCCTTTCCAGGGGACCACAGCTCCCTTCCCGCCCCCCTGGGGTGAGTCACTCCCTGGCCCTCACCACAGTCAGCAGTCTCTGGGGCGTCCTGCGCCTCTCAGCCACCACTAGAATTTACCTCCCCCCCCCAGGGTCCCAACCCGCTGCAGGCTTAACCCCCCAGGGTCCCAACCTGCTGCCAGACTTAAGCCCCCTCCTCAGCCTCAAACTGCCCTCCCCAGGCTTTATCCCCTCCTGTACCCTCAAACCACACCCCCATCCCAAAATTTAACCCTACCCCCACAGCCCCAGACTGCCCCCCACCTACCTCTTACAGGAGCTGCCAGTGACTTCTCCGCTGTCCCACTCAGAGTGGCTCCCAGGATGGCGCCGCCCATCCACAAGCGAGCCTACCACAGCAGCTTGTGGCACGGCATGGCCATGCTCAGGCTGCCCACAACGGCTTCTGGTGCGGCCTGGCCATACATGAGCCGCCCAGAGCAGTTCCCAGCATGGTACAGCCCTGCCATGCACGAGCCTTCCAGAGTGGCTCCTCGCGCAGCGCCCTCCACCCCACCACCTAGGGAGAAAAGGTGCTGGAACGCTGTTCTGGCACAAAAATCCCTGAAAATTTCTCTACTAGCTACCTTGGCCAGGACTATGCTATAGCACTTAGAGCCTGCGGTGGAGGTTGGCCCTGCTGTGGGCGCTACAGTGGCACTATAGCAAAACCACAGTATCAATATGGTGTTTGCTTTGTTGGCAGAAGAGCAGTCCTATGGACAAAGCACTATTTACACTGCAGAGTGTGTGTGTGTGTGTGTGTGTGTGTGTGTGAAGCACTTGTGAAAGGCAAAAGCTTTGTCACTCAGTTGTCAGTGTCGACAAAGTCTGAGTCTGTTTTTCATATTTCCTAGAATGCTAGTGAGGGTTCTGGTATGTCTAGTGTGCTTCCCTTGGTCTTTGTTGTTGAATCTCCCTTGTCTCCCACATAAACACTAGATCTGACCTTATCAGTGACCTGTTCGGAGTATGTTGTCAAGTTTAATAGCTTTAAGAGTCTTTTGGACCATTTTATTTCTGTTCACTGCAGTGTGTTTTGACCATTTCTTCAGATACTAACTGACCTCCCCCTCACTCTCCATTTACTTGTCTCGCATACAAGTTTCAGCTCTTTTTCTGTAGTAAAACCTGCAGACGTTGGATATGGTGTATCTTGTTGTTCTGATTGCTAAAAGAGACATATATTGCCATTGAGACTACTCTTTTGTGAGCTCTGCTGTAGTGAGCAAGCAGTGATCAGAAGTTAGCTTTAAGAAAGAAATATGCAGCATTTACCCAATTCCAATCTCCGGAGCCTTCAGGAATCATAGTTTGGGATTCAAAAGAGGGCTTTGATCCCTGTTTTGAATCACAGACTCCTGTTCCTCAGGACTGTAGATAATGACTGTGCAAAGGCTGCATATTTTAAACGAGATGTCATTTTGTTTTTGGAATATCAAGTTTGGGTTTTCAAATTCCACATATTTATGTAATTAAATTTCTTATAGGAAATGTTTAACTTCTCTTGTTCTTTGTTATCTTTTTTATAGTGCAGTAGAAAAACAGAACCCTCCATGAAAGATGCTGTTAATGAGGACAGCTAATAGATGTTGACATTATTTCTACATATGATAAATAGCGATGATTGAACTGTGATAGCTGGAAGTCAGTGGATTCCCTCTGCAGGAGTAACCAAAGAGCTGAGAAGGGAGGTATTCTACAGCACGTAAAAAAGGTGGCACACAGTGTATGCTGACAAATCTTTAAGGCTGCAAGAAAGTATTTTGTGTAGAAAAGAAAATTAGGTTTACATTTCTAAAAATGATCTGTAACTTTGGGTAAAGTAAAATTGGTCCTATTTTTCATTGATTCTGGATACCCACAGTTCCAGGGGAAGCTAATTAGAACTGTGGATAACTAATGCTTCTGAAAATCACTCTTGTGATGGCTGACGTTGATCTACAATTCTGGGCGTCCATGTGTGAAAATGTGGCCTTTTTAAAGTCTTCAACTGTTGGCTAGTGACCTGTTACGTTATAACAGCCAGTCATGCAGTTGGAACTGGGGGTGTAGTGCCATCTTGTATAATAAAGGCTTTTGCACTTACCATTTTAACCTTCTTTCCTACTTCTTGATGTTGCAGTCAAAGGCGTTTCATGGAAATGCTTGTATTTCAGCACGCTGTCTTGCAATTTGTAGATCAATGCAGCCTTCATTGTGTTCCCCTTACAGGAGCAACATCTTCTTTCCTGCCGATTGTACTCAAAGACTGAATAGGGGCTTGGTAACAGATTGATTGTTTGTGTATCTGAGGCATTATTGTCTTCAGCTTGGCTTCTGATGCTGCTTGGAGCAGCAGTGATCGGCTGGACAGACAAGAGTGACAGATGAGTGGAGGCTTCCTGTAAGGCATAAAGCACATCACCCAGCTGCTTAGAGGAACTGGAGAAAAGGGAGAAAGGCAGATTATTCCATTATGTTTACAGAGCCCTACTCACTTAACAATGACCATCCCCTTTGACAAGAGGATTGTTTAATTAGTCAGGGATTTAATAAAGAGATGACTTAACACATTGTGATCTGAAGGCATCTGCTTTTTAATACTGTGTTCAGCAGCATGGTTCTCCATAGTAGTGTATTTTCTTTCCTATGCTCTCTCCAGTGGACATTTCTATTGGCCTATTTCAAATCTATGAAGTAGTTTAAATAAATGAAATTAATAGAACCTCAACATTTGACAAGAACTGCCAGTTGGAAAACAAACCCTAGTCCCATAATGGCATTGCCTAAAAATAGTCTCTGAGCTCCCATGAGCATTCATGAGCTGTACAGTGGGCAAATTCTTCCCTCTTTACTACACTGCCTTTCCTGCCTGTACTGAAAACATGAGGCCCTATGCCCGAAGATAGAATCATGGGACTGGAAGGGACCTCAAGAGGTCACCAAGACTCTGGGAGCCCAGGCTCTGTTAAGTCTAGTACTGGAAGTCTCCTCTGCCGATCAACATTTGTTGGAAATTGTTAAACCTTCCACGCCCAATACATTTGATGCTGCCAGAGACTTGATCAAGCTTATGACACCCCTGGCTCGGGACAAGCTATCCTAGATGTGTTGCTTCCCATCCATGGACTGGCACCATTCCAGGTCCCCAGCCTCCTGGCTGTGCTCACTGATGCCCATGGTATCTCAAACATATCTGACACTGAGGCAGGAGTCCTCACTCCCTGGCACCAAGATGCCAGCAGCCCTTCTTGCCAGGCTCCAAGATGCAGCACTGGACTCCCAAGATCACTTCCTGGTGCCAGAGGATGGGCACTGTTCCTGTGTGGGCACTGTTCCTGTTTCTGCAGTAGCAGGCATCAGTTTTCACCACACTCTTCCCAACACTGATCCTGCCCTTCTTCAGCATGGCATCAGCCTCCTGTCCAGGGCTCATTGGCACCTCTCTGGCCCTCTTTTTCAGGGTCATTGATATCAGAAGCTGAGATGATTCCATCCAGAAGTGCCAGGCATAGGTTGAGCAGATACGAGGGGAAATCCTACATGTCCTGGCAGTCACAATAGCCTCCGCCTCCTGAGTGGCCACTCTGGATCTGCTGGCCCTACCACCAGGCCCAGGGCACCCCTTCGCTGGCATTCCACTTGGAAGCCTCAGGGGCCACCATCCCACGTGGCTGGGGATGACGTCCACTCCCTGTCCACTGGAGGTGACAGTCATCAAGCCACCCAGCCACCCAAGCCACCCCACACAACTGTGACTGGGATTCCTCAACTGCCAGCTATGGCTGACTCCCTGTCAGTGCATAACTCTCCTACAGTCACCATCAGGCCATGCAGGAGGCCGGACCCACAGATATCCAGGAGGAACCTGTTCCCTGACTGGCTTCATCATCCTCATCTCCGAATGAGGTGGTAGCAGAGGCCTCAACCTCCAGGCCTCGTCCTTTTGACCATAAGGCCCGCCAAGAGTTACTCTGCTGCGTTGCTTGTAATATGGGCCTGCAGGTTGAGGGGATAGCAGGGTAAGAAATGCTATGGTGGACATTCTAATCCCTGAGGGTCCTGTGTTGGACATAGACTCATAGAATACTAAGACTGGAAGGGACCTCGAGAATTCATTACGTCCAGTACACTGCCCACACGACAGGACCAGGCAACATATAGGTCATTGCTAATTGTTGTTTAAAAGCAGGTTATATAAACATCTCCATGGATGGAGACTCCACAACCTTCACAGACAATTTATACAAGTGCTTAACCACCATAACTTTTAGGAAGTTTTTCCTAATGTCCAAGCTAAACGTCCCTTGCTGCAATTTAAGTCCATTGCTCCTTGTCCTTTCCTCAGAGGTCAAGAAGAATAATTTCTCTCCTTCCTCTTGTAACACCCTTTTAGGTACGTGAAAACTACTGTCATGTCCCCTTTCAGTCTTTTCCAAACTAAACAAACCGAATTCTTTCAGTCTTCTCTTGTAGGTCGTGCTTTCTAGACCTTTAATAAGTTTTGTTGCTCTTCTCTGGACCCTTTTTCCACATCTCTCTTAAATATGGTGCCCAGGACTGGACACACTACTCCAGTTCAGGTCTAATCAGTGCAGACTAGAGTGAAAGAATTACTTCTTGTGTCTTGCTAACAACACTTATGATAATTTATTCCAGAATTTTTTTTTCAACAGTGTCATATTGACTCTTATTTATCTTGTGGCCCTCTCTGTTGCCTACATCCTTTTCTGCAAGTATTCCTTTCTAGGAAGTCATGTCCCAATTTGTATATGTGCAGCTGATTGGTCTTTCAAAAGTGGAGTGCTTTGCATTTATCCTTATTAAATTTCATCTTCTTTGCCTGAGATAATTTCTTTAGTTTGTCAAGTCCACTTTGAATTATAATCCTATCCTCAAAAGCACTTGCAGCCCTTCTGAGTTTGGTCTCATCTTCAGACTTTATAAATGCATTCTCTATGCCATGGACATACAGTTGTCAGATTACAGTGGGACCCACCATCCCACTCCAGACACTGGCATAAATAGCTCAGGTGTGTGCCTCCTACTATAGAGTCAGTTTGGATCCACCCATGCCAGACTATGGACCTTGCACTGGGGTGTAACGGTGAAATGTGGAAGCATGAACACAGGCAAGGCAGTAAGTCTTCCTTCATGACCAAAAAACAGACTGCACCATCCATGAGTTCCATCCACAGAGGACGAGCACCTTGCAAGATCCACAAGAATGAGAAGCCTTATTTTTGATTGGGTTTGTCTGTCCCTATACTACCATGTTTGCTCTGCTAACACAGCATGTATTGTTGGCATTGAAGCAATCCCCCTTTCCAGTCCCTGGGCCATCCACGGACTGGGTGCCATTAATGCCAGGGATAACTGGACATGTTCCAGCGCTTCGTGAATCATTTGCCTTGGATTGGCTGAGGTCTCCATGTGTTCCAGTCCATTCAGTTGCTAAAAGAGCTCCCTCTTCTCTGTTGGCTCTGCCATCCCCTTGTCATGTTCCTACAGCACACTATCCATCTGTGCAGCTGGCACCCCCATTTCTATAGGACTGGGGTTCCTCTGAGTCTGAGCATTTGGATACTATGTATGGTCCACTGTTTCCATTCCAACAGCATGCTTACCAGAGCTTTCCAACTGCACTGTGCCTCAGTCCTGGAGCTATTGGTACAGTAATTTCAGGATCATCCATGTTAGCCATACTGGAGCTTGTGGCCCCAATATTCATCTTCAGAAATATCTCACTCAGTCTGTAAGGAATCGTCTGTCACTGCCCTGTCCTGTGTCAAGTAATTTTTTGGATCCAAGGCTGTATGATATGCTGGTCAGCCTGGCTCCAACAGTACTACTGAATCTGGAAAGGTGCCCCTCTTCATGTCCATATGTAGCTGTATCATTTACCATCAATTTCATGAATTGCTTTGCAGGCTAGCTTGTCCCTGTGGTTTACTATGTAAAAAATGAAAGGAGACACGAGGTCCCCAGCACTATGTGTGAAAACGATGGGTCTTTGGAAATAGTGCACTGAATTCTGTGTTCTTGTATTGGTGGCTTTCCTGTCAGGAACCCAGAATGTGATGGCCGATGTACTCAGCAGGAACTTTTCAACTGACCACATGGTGATTGTAGACACTTTTGGTATGTAGGAAACACTGATCAGGGACCTCTTTGCATCTCACACCTATACCAAGTGTATTCAGTATACCACAAATGGAGGACTCGGTACCCATTCACAGGGCAATGCCCTGGTCTTTCCTGGACACTTCTACTTGTCAAGTAGTATTCATCAGGGGCCTGAGAGGTTCTCTACAATTGCAGGAAGAACTCCACGAGAAGATCCTACAGTAACCTCTGGTTTAACTGGCGTTCTATCATCTGGTTTTCTCAAATAATCAGCATTTTAACCATGAGACACATCATATTTCACTACTTCATCTGCCAGCATCAAAACAGAGTTTAAACGGCAGTGAATATAGCAGTTTCCCAGCTGTAGTTTGTCAGTCTGCCACCAGGTGCTATCCTGGCACCATAGGTTTCATCCTCTTTTTAAATCTGCCAACTTTCATATAAGCACAGTACATGTATAGTGAAAGTTAAAATAAATGTAGTGGATAGTATTGTTGATGTTAAAGAGCAGGTAAATGTTAGTAACCTTTTCCATAAGTACAGTATAGTGAAAGTAAATACAAATAAATACAACAAATACAGTATGTTTACAGTTTACAGTACTACTGTTGGTAAATAAAGTACTCTGCATACATTTTGTTGGTTTCTTAATATCTAGTCTTGTTTTTCTTTAATGTTCTGCATTGCTAGGTATACCTCTCTATTATCCAGAATATTTGAATATCCAGGAACCTCCCAGTCCTGGGGCTGCCAGATGTGAAAGAGTTTACTGTACTAAGCCAAGTGCATGTGCTTTGTCTCTTGGGCCAAACAGAAAGATCTTGCCCCCTCAACACTATTGACTTCTGAATGCTCTTGGGCTATTTCTCCTCTCTGAAGGCATCAGGACTCTCTCTCTACTCCATCAGGGTGAATGCAGCAGCTATTTATGCTTTTCACCCTCCTGTGGGAAGTCAGTCAATTTTTACCCTCTTTGACTGCCTGATTGGATCCTGGTTGGATCTTGCAGGACTTATCCATCTAATTTTAAAGGAACCTCAGTTTAGCCCTTATGTCATGAATGAATTTTCCCTTTGATCCCATTGCCTCTGCTCCCTTTCTCTTCTTTCCATGAAGGTCACCTTCCTGGTGGTTATCACCTCTGTAAGGAGGGTGAACTGGGAGCCCTGATAGCATCCCTGTTTCATATATTTCATAAGGATAGAATTTCACTGTGCTTTCATCCCAAATTGCTGCTGAAAGTGGTTTCCTGCTCCCACCTCAATCACCCCATATATTTGCCAAACTTGTTTCCCATACTACTGGCCTCAGATGAGTAGTGGGTTTATGCCCTTCACGTCTGCAAGGCACTGGCATTTTATCTAGAGCACTGGTTCTCAAATTGTGGTCCGTGGCTGCCTTATAGGTGGGCTGCGGGGCTCACTCCACCCCCCCACCCCACACCAGCAGGGCGCCTGTGCTGGTGTTCCAGCCCCACGGTGGCCCATCCCCCCATGTTCATGCATCAGCTTCCCGCTTCCTACTTCAGTCTTTGCTGATATTGATTTGGTGTATGTGTTTCTTTCCCACCCACCTCAGCCCCTGCTGTAATGTTTTTAGATTTCTGCATTTGTGTGCACTCATTAAAGCAGCCTCTGGCAGTGCTGTTGCTATTGGCTTTATAATTATACAAGTTACAGTAAACTCTTACCTATCTGGCAGCTCTGGGACTGGGAGGTTGCTGGATATTTAAGTATTCTGGGTAAGAGAGAGGTATACCTAGCAATGCATGACACTAAAGAAAAGCAAGATTAGATATTAAGTAACAAACAAAAATGTATGCAGAGTACATTATTTACCAAGAACAGTAGTATTGTTCATTGTAAACTAATACTGTATTTGTTGTATTTATTTGTATTTGCTTTCACTATACTGTGCCCATGGAAAACATAAGTAAGATTTACTTAAGGTTAAAATGCCAGTTATTTGGGAGGTCTCGATGATAGAGTGCTGGATATGAAAGAGTTTGCTGTATAGTATTATTTCTTGGGCCATAGTGTTCTTCCTCATGATGATGATGGGCAACAAGGCATTTTCCCGCTGCGTGCTGTGGAAAGAGTGAGTGGGCAACAGAGGTAAAGCTCAACGCATTGATTAACATAGATCAAAACGTCTCTTCTAAACATAATTGTTTATTTTTCTCAACTTTCTGTTTTAAATTACTGAGCTGAGGTCTGCCAGTGCAATATCTCTACCCACCCCAGATACTGGGTGAATGCCGCTATTTTAAAAACTCACATAAAAATACAATAAGAGCCTTTCCCACCCTCTTCCTGTACCTCCTGAGATCATACTGGAGCATAGAACCCATGACAAGTGCTCTCCTCCTTTTAACATACCAGCTATGTACCTAGCATTGTACAAGACACGAAGTAGGGAGCTGTAAAAGGGTTCTAACCACAATGCAAGTCAAGTAACTATTGTGGCACTGTTTTACGAAATAGTAAAGTCACATTTGGAATATCCAGAGTAGTTTTGTTTACAGTGTTATGTAAAAGTCTGGAAGTGGAACAGGTAAAGCAAAGAAAAATAAGAAATGGAACACCTATAACATTGAATTATTAGTATTTAAAGAAATTTAGGCCTGTATCCATTACTAAAAGAAGATACACGCCTTAACGTTAAACATACTGTGGTGGGTTGAACCACACAAGTCTCTTTGGGGTTGTTCCCTGGTGTGCTGATCATGCCACTGACACCCACCCTTTTGCTCGCTGGGGCTCCCCACTACCCTGTCCTGCTGGGCCATATCCTCTGGTCTCCCCCCAGCCAAGGCACAGAATTGGGATTACTGCCCAGGGCAGCACAGACAGTGAACAAGTTCAGCTCCAGGTGGACTCAGCTATAAGGGTTCAGCACCCAGAAAAACAACGTCTGAATGGAACCATAATCCCAAATAAGTCCATCTTACCCTGTGTAAAAGTTTTACTCAGCGAAAGCTCATAAGTTCTAGTAAACCCTCTTTAATGAAAGAGAGAGATGCACAGTGGTGGCTCTCCCTCACAGGTAACAATATTTATTATTACTTAAAATGGGTTTGATAAGAAGCAACAGTGTTTTTTATTAAGTATGAAAAGTAAGAATTAAGCAGTTGCAAGTGAAAACAGTGAGATCAAAGTAAGTAGACGCTAAATTAAAATGAACAAAAAATGCCATCTAGTTCTAATCCAATAAGGAGTGTGTTATGTGAAAATTCTTACCCAAACAGTTGTTCTTATGTCAGGTAAAAAGCTTCAAATCAGAGCTGATCTTTACTCTGATTTAGGTCCACAGCTTCTTCGAAGTTCCTTGTATCCTCTTAGGGTGGACTAGGCAGTTTCAATATCCAGCTGAAGAAAGAAAGACTGATGGCTTCCCATTGCTTACATAGACTTTCCCCCAAGGCAGGAACCCTTTGTTCCACACTTTCCACCCCCATGGAAAAAGATCAGGTTCAAAGTGGATTCCAGTATCAGGTGGCATGGTCACATGTCTTTCTAGGACCAAGAATGAGTTTGGGCTTACATGGGAAACAAAACTATGTACTGTCAAAGTTTGACTCAGACTCACAATTTATCAGACCACTCTGTTTTATTAGCAAAGCCACTCTGCTAATACATTTAGAAGTGAGCCCCCGAGTGGGGCTTGTGTCTCTTAATTTATACAGTTTTTTGGAGAACAAGTTACAGACAAGTTACAGACAAAAGAAGAAAAAGGTTTTAGTTACCACCCTTCGAGATCCCTGAGACCAGTCACGTATCTTCAATTACCTGCCACCCTTAACAATCTCCTTTAACAGCTTCCAGTTAACTTAACTAATTGCCCTTCACACCTTCCATTCTGATGCCTGCTTCTTAGAGGTGCTGGCTCCATCTTAATTGCTTCTCCATTCAAAAGCTAACTGTCCCTACGTGTGCTCCCTCAGATACTTTGTAACATGTTTTGGCATGCCCTCTCACATACAATGTATCCAGCACGTCCCCTTATACAACGTTATACTTATACAATGTTATACTTCCACAGTACAGACCTCTGACTTGAACACCGAGCCTTTCAGTTTCTTGGACATCAGTAATGGCCCTCGTTAGCACATTTAGAAGTATAACCAAATCATGGAATCGAGTTGGAAGAGACCTCAGGAAGTCATCAAGTCCAATCCCCTGCTAAAAGTTGGACTAGTCCAAACTAGATTATTCCAACCAAAGCTTTGCCAAGTCAGAACTTAAAAACCTCTTGTGATGAAGATTTCACCACCTCCCTCAGTAATCCATTCCAGTGATTCACCAGCCATCTGGTGAAATGTTTTTTCTTTTTTTTCCTAATATCCCACCTAGACCTCCCACACTGCAACTTGAGACCATTGCTTCTTATTCTATCATCTGTCACCACTGAGAATAGCCTGGCTCCATCCTCTTTGGAATACTCATTCAGATAGTTGAAGGCTGCTATCAAATCCTCCCTCACTTTTCTTCATCTGTACTAAATAAGCCCAATCCATCATTTTCTTCTCATAAATCATGTGCTCTAGCCCCCTAAACATTTTCATTGCCCTCCATTGGACTCTTTTCAATACATCCACATCTGTTGTGTAATGGGGGTCCAAAACTGGATGCGATACTTAGGACATGGCCTCACCAGCACTGAATAAGAGAGAATAATCACTTCCCTAGAGCTTCCAGTAATTCTTCAGTAATACATCATACTATGCCATTAACCTTCTTGGCTGCAAGGGCACAGTGTTGAATTATATCCAGCTTCTCATTCACTTTGCTCCCAAGTCCTTTTCTGCAGAACTGCTATTTCTCCAGTTGATTCCCGGCCTGTAGCAATACTTGGGATTCTTCTGTTCCAAGTGCAGGACTCTGCACTGCTCATTAAACCTCACCAGATTTCTTTTGGCCCAATCTTCCAGTTTGTCTGAATCCACACTTCATATTTCTAACTTCACATACAAGTTTAGTTTGTTGTTGTTGTTGTTGTTGTTTCAAGATGTCAGTTTGAAAGTTTAAAAATGTACTCTGGACTGAGGCCTAGGGCCTTTGCTAGGGCAAATGCTGTTTAGTTTTGAGCTCATCAAGTTACAATTGTTTGAAATCCCATTTGGAGCTTGTAAACAGAAACAGCCCTCCAACCTACTAGTTGACTGCTGGCCCATTAGCGCATGTTAACTTGCAGACTGTGGGTTTTGTTTTCCTTCTTCCCTTTTGTCCCTAAACCAATAAAATAAAAATCAGGGAAAGTACCTTCAAAAAACTAGTAACAGTGTAAAGGCAGAATAATCAAGCACCCCAAAGTCAACAAATTCCAGCAACTCAGGTTTCTGTTGCACAAAGTATATTTTCTGTATCCTGTATTTAATGGAAACCTTACTGTGTGATCTAAAATATTTAGAATACACTATATTACTAAGAATTCCATCAGAAACATTCACTTTGTCTGTCTGCTGGCTGCCCAGTGTTTTATGTTTTCCCCTTCAGAGTGATCATTGTTGGATATTTGTACTGAATCACATTGTTAGAGCCCTGCAAATCCATGGCTATCTGCTGTATATATGCGTCTGTGGATGTGGATATCTGCAACTCATTTTTGTGGTTGTAAGTGTGAATGTGGGTACCAATTTTGTACCTAGAATCCTGCAAATTTGTGGGTGTCGGCGGATGCGGATTTTCATGGCCCATTTTTGCACATGTGGATACCATTTTTGTATCTGCCCAAGGCTCTGCATATTGTTGGTTGGTCTGTGCTGTTTATTTTGTTGTCAATAATACACTGTATCCTCAAAACAAATATGAAAGGAAGAGATCACCTCCTGGTTGTACACACATTTCTGAAGAGAAAGGAAGGGAGTAGAAACCACACATACTTGGGGAGTTTGTTTCTTTAGCCACGGGGCCGGGTAAAAAAGGAAGAAGGGTAATGATAAGGAAGAGATGAGCACTGGAAGGATCATAGAAATGTAGTTCTGGAATGGACCTTGAAAGCTGATCAGGTCTAGCCCCCTTCACTGAGGCAGGACCAAACAAACCTTCTTAGACCATCCCTGACAGGTGTTTGCCCCCACCTGATCTTAACTTCCAATGATAGGGATTCCACAGCCTCCTTTTAAAGCCTATTCCAGAATTTCACTATCTTTATAGCTAGAAAGGTTTTCCTAACATCTAATCTAATTTCTTTGGCTGCAGATTAAGCCCATTACTTCTCGCCTTCCTTCAGTGGACCTGAAGAACAACAGAAAATACAGCGTATTTAATCTACAGATTGAAAAATCCAGGGTGAGGAGGGCTATCTGAGATTAGTGTCTGTTTGTACAAACAGTTGGGAAAATATTGAAGACGACAAGGTTAAACAGTGCAGCTGTTCAAAAAAGAAAGGAGGTTCTGGAAGGGCAAGGGGTAGGGGAGACATGCCTTTCCATCCTGAAACTTCCTGCACTCACTTGAAAGATGTTTGATGAATATGTTGTCTAATCTGAGCAATGTATTTAATATTAAACCAGCAGAGGGTGCTGGAGACCAGCATACAGACACTGTCCCTCTGCCTCTTTCTCAAGAGACCTGTAATTCAGCCCTGGAGCTCGTAGTCCACAGGTAGCATCCTTTCTCTTTGTTGACACAGGGTAAGAAATGGCCACCTTGGACACGAAGATAACATCCTTTTTTTAGGAGCACTTTCCTGGGCCTCAGCTGGTCCCCTTTCCTCAGTTCTACTTGCTATTCCTGAGCACATGGCTCAAGGGACCAAACAGAGCCTGGTCATTAGAGATTTCAGGTGTATCTGCTTGTGCTGCTGGCAAAGTACTTTGCAAATTCTTTAAATAAAGGGAGATCCAGAAGACTCTGACCTGTAGTGGAATCACTGTTGCCTTTGCAGCTGGAAAAACTCATCAGTTCAGCTGGGGATATGCATGCCCTGGCCTTGATGCAGCAGAAACCTCTGTGTGGAGACATAACCCTCAGGTGGGGGAAGGGCATGTTCACTGTACAAGGACTACCTTCACATTGAGGTGATGGTAGGTGAAGGTCTTTCCAAACTAGATCAAATTAATCCTACATGTGATAATGTAGAAGGGGCAGATGTTCTCCAGCCAATGGCAATTTCCCTTTCCCTGCATGTAAATGATACCCTTCTTGGCTCTTACAAATGAGTTCCAGGACGTGAGCAAGAAAATTATGTGTTAGGTAGATTTAAAGATTGGCTCGTGGCAAGACCATGAAAGGCAGGTGTGATGTCTGCCTCTTCTTCTGTATGCGGGTGGTCAGGGTTAACAAAGGAAGAGGGCTCCAAACTTAATTTGGTCAAAAGATTTCAGGCTGAAGAAGCAATGACTCTTGGGTGCATTTAGAGTCCGAATTTACCTCAGACCATAGGTTTTATGAGGAAAAGACTGCTGAAGGCTTGTATCCCTCCAGCAACGATGACTCTGCTGGAAGTTGTCATACTAGAGCAGGAGTTCCCAAACTGCTTGGCTTGGGGCCTGTCCCACTCAATGTGGACCACCAGCCAAGCACCCATCATGACAAAATGCATTAGTTTTTCTCTCAATATCTGGAGTATTAAATTACTCATATGAGGCTACTGGAGCTATAACATAACAGGGATGTGTAATTGGTAAGAAAGGAAATATTAATTAAACAGATTAAGCATTTTAACTTTATCATGGTAATATACCAAATTTTATTTTAAAAATATTAATTTATGTCCAAAAAATAAAGGTTTCAACATTGTCGTTATTTATGGCAGGGGCAGAGAATCCTTTTTAGGTTGGGGACCACTGATCTACAGAAAAATCAATTGGGGGCCACACAAGGGAGGCAACCCTCCTGCCAACCCCCCCACATCCTCAGCAGTGTGGGCTCCAGCTGAGAGACTTCACCCGCCTGGCACTGCAGTCCCACAGTGCCAGTGGGGGGCAGGGGGAGAGAGGACGCAGGGAAGACCAAGCTTCCCACCAGCCAAATTAACTCTTTTGGGCTGTGTCTACACGTGCCCCAAACTTCGAAATGGCCATGCAAATGGCCATTTCGAAGTTTACTAATGAAGCGCTGAAATGCATATTCAGCGCTTCATTAGCATGCGGGCGGCAGCCGCGCTTTGAAATTGACGCTCCTTGCCGCCGCGTGGCGCGTCCAGACGGGGCTCCTTTTCGAAAGGACACCGCCTACTTCGAAGTCCCCTTATTCCAATGAGCTCATGGGAATAAGGGGACTTCGAAGTAGGCAGTGTCCTTTCGAAAAGGAGCCCCGTCTGGACGCGCCACGCGGCGGCAAGGAGCATCAATTTCGAAGCGCGGCTGCCGCCCGCATGCTAATGAAGCGCTGAATATGCATTTCAGCGCTTCATTAGTAAACTTCGAAATGGCCATTTGCATGGCCACTTCGAAGTTTGGGGCACGTGTAGACATAGCCTTGGGGTCCAGGGCTAGAATATTTTATGAGCTGCCTCCCCAGGTTCTTGGATGAGGCCAAAAATGAGGGGTTCAATGTGCAGAAGGGGGCTGTCAGGGAGTGGGATGGGGTGGGGTAAGGGTTTGGGTAGGAGGTGGGATGCTGGAGCTGGCTGGGAGTGGAGCTTTGGCCATGAGGGAGGGTGAAGGAGCAGGCTGAGGGTACAGGAGTGAATTGGATGGTGGTGTGTCTGGCCAGCAGGGAGGGTGCAGGAGAGGACTGAGGGTGGGAGGTCTGGAAGGCATGGAAGCTGCAGCAGTGGGCTGGGGGTGGGAGGTATGCCTGGAGGGGGGTGAGAGTGCAGGAACAAGGGAACATGCAGGAACAGGCTGAGGTTAGGGTGTCTGGCCTGGGAGGAGTGGCTTGTCTGGCCAGGAGGGAGGGTGCAGGAGCAAGGGTGGATGTAGGAGCAGGCTGGGGATAGTGTGTCTGGCCAGGAGGGAAGGTGCAGGAGCCAACCAGGGCTGGGAGAGCTGGGCAGGAGAGGGGTACAGGAGTGGACTGGGAATGGGATAGCTGAGGAGGTAGGGAGCTCATGTGGAGGATGAGGGGTGGGGGGACTGGCCATGAGAGGACTGGAGAGAGGATGCTTACTTGACCCTGCACTTCCTGCTGCTCCCAGGTAGCATCCTCCTCTGTTCTCATTGGCCAAAATCTGGCCAGTGGGAGCAGCAGGGAAACACTCCCACGAGTGGTTTCCGGCTGTGTGTTCCCCCAGACGGGGGAAAGGGAAAGCGGCAGCATGTGGTGCCATGTTTCTAAACCCACAAGCTGGATCCAGCTGGTGGGGCTTGGGGCTGTCCCCCTGCCCACAGCAGGAGGCTGGTGCTTGCACATCAACCTCATGGGAGAAGGGGGCACCGCAGGGCTGGAGTGCCAGTGCAGGCTCCCTGCTGTGGAATGGGGAGTGAGCCCTGAGCCTCGTGGGCCCCCTGTAAGGTGGCCGCAGACTGCAATTTGAGAGCCAGTGTCCTGGAGCCTTTTCCCAACTAGGAAGAGATTCATCTGTTGAGAACAGGGTTTGTCTCACTTCAGAAAACTCTGCCATGTCCTTTTTATCAACTTGTCGAAAATCACTTCCTTATTTCATTTCCGGAAAGTCAGTTAAGTGATACGCCATTACATTTGCTTCAGTTTGACCCATGGTCTGCTTATCCTGGGTGGAGACATTTCACCTCACTGCCTCTCTAAAGCTGAGTCATTCACCAGCTATGGAGTACGTCATGTGTCATAGAATCATAGAACACAAGAACTGGAAAGGCCTTTGAGAAGTCATCAAGTCCAGTCCCTGTCCTCAGGGCAGAGCCAACCACCGTCTGGACCATCCCCAACAGATGTTTATCTATCCTGCACTCAAATATCTCCAATGATGGAGATTCCACAATCTCTCTAGGCAATTTATTCCAGTGTTTAACCACCCTGACACTTATGAGGTTTTTCCTAGGCTGCATCTACACTGAGAGAAATTCGAATTTAAGGCAGTTAGCTCGATATTACCATGTGGCTGTCTTCACTGTAAATACCATTAGCTTGATTTAGGAAGCACTAATACCGATACCACAATATCAGTGGTACCTGATGGGTGTACCGTCAAGATCGAAATCAAAAGTTCGTTTAAAGGCCAGCTTGGAAGCGCTACATGTTAAAATCAAATTTATTAGCCTTTGGAGGTATCCTGTATGTCGCCTAGAATGTCCCACAGTGCTCTAATCTGGCTGCTGCTTTCCAGGTGTGCAGGAATTAGGTAACAGGAAGGCCGTGAATTTCAGATCAGGACAGGAAGCCTGTGGCTGTGGGCTCATGTTTGTACGAGAGCCTGAGAAATGTCTTTCTTTCTTTGCTATTAGTGCTGGGAGCGCATCTACCCATTACAAATATGCCCAGCAGGGAGTTCGCGGTTCTGTCTCTACCCTTGGTATTTTTTTCTGAGCTGCCTGCTGCCAGCTGCTGCCCCACCGAACTATGTGGCAACGAGGCTATTGTGGGGGTCTTGCATAGGAGGCCGAGAAACGTCTTCTCAGCGGTTTACATTTATGCGCGAACCCTCCTCCCTCCCCCACAGGTGCCATGCAGTCGGGGTCTTTCCTGTGCTCAGCCCCATCGTGTGGGTGGCCTAGACCCAATAAAAGGACAGGCCTGCCATTTGATGCTGACCATGCTGCCAGGCAGCACCATGTCCTGGCTTGTGTGTGGTTTGGGGTCCAAGGACAGAAAAGATTTTCAGGGGCTTGCTGCTGCTGGGGGAAGTCTCCCCCGGCAGCTAAGATAACTGGGGGGACTACTTCAATTGGCCCCCCACTGAAACCTCTCCCATATCCCTAGTGATGGAACCATGGGGCTTGCTGCCACTGGGACAAGTCTCCCATGGCGGCTAAGATATTCGGGGGAACTGCTTTACCTACTTCAACATTTCAACCAGCTCTGCAGACCACAGCCCCACCTCCACACCTGCCAAAAACATTTTCGCGGACTTGCTGCCCATTGCAGACACCTCCTGCTCTGATACTTGTTATAAAATCTTTTTCCTAACATTTACTGTCTGCCTTCATGCTTTAACCCCTAGTTGAGATTCCTGTTTCCGTTATGAATTCAGTGGATGAGATTTCACTGCCATCCCACATGTTGGCAATGTCTGTATAGGGAAGAGGGAAGACAAAAATCTTTTTACCTAGACTTTTCTATCCTTCTTTTTCTAACTTTGCACCCCTTCACATAGGAAAGAGTGGGAGGGCCAGTTGAGAATACAGCCTGTCCCTGTATTATTTTCAGGGATCGGATGCAACCACTGGAGCAGGGACAGTCAGGGGATGGCCAGTTGAGAATTCAGTTACAGAAGAAAGAGGTTTCTGTTAACTTTCCCATCTCCATGGATGCCCTACTTTTCCTTCTTTCCAATGGGAATAATGGACATTTGCTTACCACAGGAGGGGAATGAGGAAAACGGAATATGGGAAGATGGTCTTAAAGACCAGCAAGCCATACCCAGAATGCTGTGGGGATTGGGGAACTGTGGGATAGTTCCCACAATGCACTACTGCAACGGTGGATGTTTGCCAATTGAGTGTGGTAGCAAGAGGTCAACTTTGTGTGGAGCACATGGGGAGGTGAGGATAGTCAAAATCAAATTTATAAATTCCAGAGTTACAAAATTGATATTAATAAATTCTATTTTATCTCTTAGTGTAGATGCAGCCCTAATGTCCAACCTAAACTTCCCTTGCTGCAGTTTAAGCCCATTGTTCTATCCTCAGAGACCAGGGAGAGTATTTTAGATACTTTTAGATACTTGAATACTGCTATCATGTCCCCTCTCAGTCTTCTCTTTTCTAAACTAAACAAGCCCAGTTCTTTCAGTCTTCCCTCATAGCTCATGTTCTCTAGACCTTTCATTATTCTTGTTGCTCTTCTCTGGACCTTCTCCAATCATGTGTTTGCTGCCCTATGATTTGCAAAGTTCATTGTTGATTCTGAATGTATGAATGGTCAGACTGCTGGACGATTAGTCATTGGCATATGTAGTGAAAAAGTAATTTCTGCTGATTTATTATTGTTGGTTATTATTAGTATTCCATTGATACCTTCCATGTAGTAGGCATTCTCTACAGAGGCATGAATATACATTTCTTTTCCCAAAGAGCTTGCACTAAGGTCTCAGATTTTATTTATTACCTTGATATCACAATAAGTTGTGTGTTTTTAATGCATGTTCTTTGGAGAGTGCATTGAGATGGTAAAAGTCCACTGATTTGAGCCACACTTGGTCTCTTTCATGCAGGCAGGACACAAAGGGGTTTATTAAATCCTGTTATAATTAAATGGTCATTTACATTTCAAAACAATCCAAAACATGATTACTTTAAAAAACCCTGCATATATGTACAACAAAGAGTGAGAGTGATAGATCTGGTAATTAAAATGAGTTTTAATAAACTAAACGATTCATTTAATTGATGCTGAAGAAGTCCTCTTCCATTTTGTTGAATAGTTCTGGCATTACATGCTCTTGCTAGTAGATCAAAAAACTTATATTCTATGCTGTTGTGTTCTGGAATGCTCTGCAAGCTTGGTCCAGATGGGTCAGAGGTGAGCATCTCCGCCAATCCACTGGGGGCCTATGAAGTTTTATGTGCAGGCAAATAAAATTTCAGGCCACTGATCAAGAAGTGCGATTGCCTGGGGCTCCTTCTGCACAGAATTCAGACTTTGTTGCTTTCAGACTTTTTACCTGGTGTTAACAGTTGCCCTTCTCCTTTGCTGTCAAGAACTTAAATATAGGGTTCCTGTGTAGTTTATAGATGGGTTTGGTGAAGTGGGAATAGTTTGAATGTGCTTAGGATCATAGAATCATAGAACAATAGAGCTGGAAGAGACCTAAAAAAAGCCATCGAGTCCAGCCCCCTGCTCTAAGCAGGACCAAACCCATCAGATCAGCTGCGCCAGGGCTTTGTGGAGGCGAGACTTAAACACCTCCAGGGATGGAGACTCCACTACTTCCCTGGGTAGATCATTCCAATGCTTCACCACCTTCCTAGTGAAAAAGTTTTTCCTAATGTTCAACCTGGACCTTCCCAACTGCAACTTGAGACCATTGCTCTGTGTTCTGCCATCCGCGACCACTGTGAACAGCCTCTCTCCAGCCTCTTTGCAACCTCCCTTCAGTAAGTTGAAGGCTGTTATCAAGTCCCCCCCTCAGTCTTCTCTTCTGCAGACTAAACAGTCCCAACTCCCTCAACCTTTCTTCATAAGTCATATGCTCCAGCCCCCTAATTATTTCAGTTGCCCTCCGCTGGACCCTCTCCAGTGCATCCACATCCTTCCTATAATTGGGGGCCCAGAACTGGACACAGTACTCCAGATGCGGCCTCACCAAAGCCGAATAAAGAGGAATAATCACTTATCTGGATCTACTGGCAATGCTCCTCTTGATGCAACCTAATATGCCATTAGCTTTCTTGGCTACAATGGCATACTGTTGATGCATGTCCAGCTTCTTGTCCACTGCAACTCCCAGGTCCTTTTCTGCAAAACTGCTACTGAGCCAGTCGGACCCCAGCCTGTAACAATGCTTGGGAATCTTCCGGCCCAAGTGCAGGACTCTGCACTTGCCCTTATTGAACCTCATCAGACTTCTTGCAGCCCAGTCTTCCAATTTGTCTAAGTCAGTCTGGACCCTGTCCCTACCCTCCTGCGTATCTACCTCTCCCCCTAGCTTAGAGTCATCCGCAAACTTGCTGAAGGTGTAATTCAACCCCTCCTCCAGGTCACTGATAAGTGTGTTGAACAGAACAGGACCCAGAACCGAACCTTGGGGCACTCCACTAGAAACCGACCGCCATCCCAACATCAAGCCATTGATCACTACCCTCTGGGCCCGACCTTCTAGCCAGATTTCTATCCGTTTTACCGTCCAGTTATCCAATCCACATTCCTTTGACTTGCTGACAAGAATATTGTGGGAGACCATATCAAAAGCTTTGCTAAAGTCAAGATAAATCACATCCATTGATTTTCCCCTATCCACAGAGCTGGTTATCTCATTGTAGAAACTAATCAGATTGGTCAGGCACAACCTACCCTTCATGAATCCATGCTGACTATTCCTGATCACTCTCCCCTCCTCCAAGTGCCTCAAAATGATTTCCTTGAGGAGCCCCTCCATGATTTTTCCAGGGACTGATGTAAGACTGACCGACCTATAGTTCCCTGGATCATCCTTCTTCCCTTTTTTAAAGATGGGCACTACATTTGCCTTTTTCTAATCATCTGAGATCTCTCCTGATCTCCACGACTTTTCAAAGATAATGGCCAAGGCCTCATCAACAACATACACCAACTCCCTCAGAACCCTCAGGTGAATTAGGTCCAGGCCCATCGATTTATGTACATTTAGCTTTTTTAGATAGCTCCTAACCTGTTCTTTCTCCACCAAAGGCTGTCCACCTTCATCCCACAATGCATCACTTATCGCATTAGTCTGGGAGCTGTCTTTGTCTGTGAAGACAGAGGCAAAGAAAACATTAAGTACCTCAGCTTTCCCTACATCATCTGTCACTGGGTTACCTCCCTCATCCAGTAGGGGCCCCACACCCTCTCTGATCACCTTCTTCTTGGTAACATGCCTATAGAAACTTTTCTTGTTATCTTTCACATTCCTCGCGAGTCGAGACTCCACTTGCGCTTTTGCCTTCCTGATAACTGCCCTATCTTCTCGAGCTGTACGTTTGTACCCCTCCCTAGACATCTGCCCAAGTTTCCACTTTTTGTAAGCTCCCTTTTTGTGCCTAAGTTTTCTAAGGATTTCCCAATTAAGCCAGTCTGGTCTCCTACCATATTCACTTCTCTTGCTGCACATCAGGACAGTTTCTTTCTGCACCTTCAGTAGGGCTTCCTTAAAATACTGCCAGTTTTCCTGGACTCCTTTTCCCTTCATGGTAGCATCCCCAGGGGAATCCCCCAGGGGATTCTACCCATTAGGTTCCTAAAGGAGTCAAAGTCTGCTTTTCTGAAGTCCAAGGTGTGTAATTTGCAGCTCTCTTTCCTTCCTTTGGTCAGGATCCTGAAGTCTACCATCTCATGATCACTGCTTCCCAGGTTGTCGCCCACCTCTACCTTCCCTATTAGTTCCTCCCTGTTTGTAAGCAGCAAGTTGAGCCACGCACAACCTCTGGTCGGGTTCTTCAGCACTTGTACCAAGAAGTGATCCCCAACATTCTCCAGAAATTTCCTGAACTGCTTGTGTACCACCGTATTGGTCTCCCAACAGATGTCAGGGTAATTGAAGTCCCCCACGATAACAAGAGCCTGTGATCTGGAAACTTCTCTCAGTTGTCCAAAAAAAGCCTCATCTACCTCAGCATCCTGATTTGGCTGCCTGTAGCAGACGCCAACCACCACATCTCCAGTGCTGCCTACACCACTAAGCTTGACCCATAGATTCTCAACAGGCTTTTCTCCCTCTATGTACTGGAGTTCCAAGCAATCATAGTGCTCTCTTACATACAATGCAACTTCTCCTCCTTTTCTCCCTTCCCTGTTCTTCCTGAACAGTTTATACCCTTTCATGGCAGTACTCTAGTCATGCAAGTCATCCCACCAAGTCTCTGTTATTCCAATCAAGTTATAGTTCTTGGACTGAGCCAGGGCTTCTAATTCCTCCTGCTTGTTACCCAGGCTTCTGGCATTGGTTTACAAACACCTTAGATAACCAGTCGATAACCTTAGATAACCTTTTACGTGTCAAATCCTTTTTTATAATGAAATGTATAATTTATACATTCCCATGTATTTCTGCTGAATAAAATCATGCAAAGAAAGTGCCTGGAGATAGGTTTAATGTACAGGTAACCATTTCTTTCTGCACCTTCAATAGGGCTTCCTTAAAATATTGCCAGTTTGTGAATACAGCTGTAACAAAGAAATGTGATCTAAAAGAATGAAGCACTGTAACATATGGCATAACCAAATCATACCAGCTAGGACTTTGTCAAGCCTGGGACTTAAAAACCTCTAGTGACGGAGATTCCACCACCTCTCTAGATAATGCATTCCAGAGCTTCAGCACCCTCCAAGTCTGTGGATATATTGCCACTTCCTTTCAGAATGGGCATGCAAATGCAGCTGATCAGAAATGCAAATGAGGTGCAGATTTAAAAATCTCACATCTCATTTGCATACTTACATGGGATCTTGATTCCAGAAGAGCTGATTTTGAACGCCGAAACAGCCATGTAGACAGGGTTTATTTGAAAGGAAACCCCGCTTTCGAAAGCACCCTTCTTCCTGGAAAAAAATAGGATTAGATCCCCAGCCTGTAACAGTACTTGGGATTCTTCAAGTCTCTGCACTTGTCCTTGTTGAACCTCATCAGATTTCTTTTGGCCCAATCCTTCAGTTTGTCCAGGTCACTCTGGACCCTATCTCTACCCTTCAACGTATCTACCTGTCCCGCTAGCTTAGCGTTATCTGCAGATTTGCTGAGGGTGCAATCCATCCCCTCATCCAGGTCATTCATAAAGATGTTGAACACCACTGGCCCTAGAATCAGTCCTTGGGCCACGCCACTTCAAACTGATCGCCAACCAGACATCGAGCTGTTGATCACTATCTGTTCAGCCCAACCATCTAGCCAGCTTTCTATCCACCTTACAGTTCATTTATTCAATCCATATTTCCTTATCTTATGGGTAAGAATGTTGTGGGAGTCTGTATCAACAGCTTTGCTAAGGTTAATGTATATCACATCCATTGACTTACCCATGTGCACAGAGCCAGTTAGGTCAGATTGGTCAGGCCTGACTTGCCCTTAGTGAATCCATGTTGATTATTCCTGATCATTTTACCCTCTTCCAAGTTCTTCAAAATGGATTATTTGAGGATCTCCTCCATGATTTTTCTGGGGCTTGAGATAAGGGTGGGATTGACTTTCTTTCCTTTTTTAAAGATGGGAACTATATTTGCTTTTTCCCAATCGTACAGGACCTCTCCTGATCTGTGATTTTTCAAATATAATGGCCAAAGGCTCTGCAATGCAATTTGCCATTTCCCTCAGCACCGTTGGGTGCCTTAAATCTGGACCCATGGGTTTGTGCACATCTAACTGTTCTAAATGGCTCTTAACCTGTTCTTTCCACACTGAGGGTGCCCCCCTCCTTCCTGTAGTGCAGTAGACCCTGTTGACCCTAGTTTAAAGCCCTTCTAACTAGTTAGTCAATCTGTGTCCAAAGATACTCTTCCCTTTCCTTGATGAGTGGATCCCCTCTCTGCTGAGCAGTCCTTCTTGGATCAGTAACCGTGGAAGAGGATGCCAAGGCCCTTCTGTCACTCCATTTGTGCAGCCATTTCCAGGATGTGGTTGTCTCTACCCTTAGCCAGAAGAACTGGTGAGAACATCATCTGCACTTCCAATTCCCCTATCCTAACTCCCAGAGCCTTGTAGTCGCTTCTGCTCTGTTTAGTGTCGTAACTTGCCGTATGAAGAATGCCGATATGGATGAGCAGCATGGGATAGTAGTCAGAGGGCTGGATGATCTTTGGATGGATATTATAGAAATGGTTTCCTGGCAGCCAGCAGACTGCCTCTAGTCCCAGGTCAGGCATCTGTCCCCTGGAATAGCAGCTGTACTGTACATAGTTGTGTGAAGCAACTTTATCCACTTGTGCTATAGAAGGCTATAATTTTATTGTTAATTTCTTGTGACTGTGATGGTCTCAGAGTGATGTGTACATCTCACTAGACCTGGAGGTTAGTCATCATCTAGGGGTGCATATTGACCTCTGAAGTGCAGCTGAGCCACTACCACTCATTTCATATGGATCGTAAAGTTCACGTACCTAAAACAGGTTAGCCAATAACATAAATCACTTGCCTTTACTAGTATAGTTGTATTCTTCTGCATATTGCTCTTCACAAGAACACTAAATCTGGTTGAAGGAATTTCTTTCCTGACAGACAGTCCTCTAAAATGAGTCAGCAGGAAGGATGTTGTGGTTAAGGCACCCGACTGGGACTCAGGAGGCCTGAATTTTATTGCCAGCCACAGCCAAGATACAATGAACAATGGGTGAGCAAACAGGGAGGTGGGGCAGTGTGACAATGATGCAAACGTGTTTGTATCAGAAGTTTGAGAAATTGGAAAATTATGTGGGTTTTGCTTTTGTTAATGAAAACAAATAACCATAACATTCAATAATAAGGCCTGTGGTGCGGTATAGACTAACAGATATTTTGGAGCACAAGCTTTCATGCACAAAGATCCTCTTCATCAGTTGCAATGAAGTGGAGATTCCAGGGGTCTAATTATACAGGCTTATGGAAAGGAGGGAGTCCCAGTCAAGAGGAAGGCCAGAGCTGATGAGGTCAATTCAATCAGGGAGGGTGTCAGCCATGGCCATGCAGCTGATTGTAAATGCTAGCTTGAGCAGGACTAGCATGCCTTTGTTTACCCAAACAGGAATTACACCTTCTAGCTGCAGTGTAGATATACCCTGAGGGGCCCTCATACTTCAAACTGTGTGCTCAAGTTTCTAAGAGAAATTTTTGGAGATGCCCAGGAACTTTCTCCCTGACTTTCAGGGTCAAACACCCTTTTGTTGATGGTGCACGTATTTATTATTTTCTCTGTCAAACTTACAAAGGTCTCCTAGGACAGTAACTTTGCATTTTTCTTTTCAGAATTGAGAGTGTTGACTGCACCATTTTAGCGCAACATTTTAATTTGGTGTCTATCTGGAAAGGATGACTCAGGAAGGCACCCCAAGCAGCCACACTGAGGGTGAGTTTTCTGCCTGTATAGGCATTCAGATCTATCAGTAATGCCTTGGTCATCAAGATTTGCTATGTGCTTATTTTACTTATTTCTATAGTGCCAGAAATCTAAATCCCAAACAGGAATAAACCAAAAAGAGTGAATTGAGCCAGTTAGCTGTATCTTACAATGTGCCATGAAGATCACTGGACTTCCAAGAGTCCCTGAGATTTGTCAGCTATGAGAAAGTTGGGAATTACACTCTGATTTAAAAGAAGAGTTTATGATAATAGGACAGTTTCAACAACGCCTACCGTACACCAATGGATCTGAAACTGGGGGTCTGGATGCCAGAGGGGGTTGTCACTGCATTTTAATGGGGTTGACGGTGCTGGCGTAGTCTTGCTGAAGCCCAGGGTTGAAGCCAAAGCCTGATGCTGACTGACAGAAGCTGATGCTGGAGGATTTCAGGTCTGTGGGTGTGTCTACACTAGCCTCATGTTTCGAAAGCAATTTTGAAAGAGGCTGCAGAGCGTCTGCATGTACAACAGCCTCTTTTGAAATTGTTTTTGGCCAAAAGGGGCATGAATTTTGAAACCACTCTTCCCATCCCAGTTCAGGAAGAACGGCCCCTTTTGAAACCAAATTTTTAAATAGGGCATGTGTAGGTGCTCCGAGCCTGCTATTTCGAAATAGCGGGTACTCCATGGTGGTGGCCTCAGGAAGCATGGAGATGCCCTAGCAAGCCCTGGCGGGGTTCTGTGGTCCCTGGGGCCAGCCCCTTAAAGCTGCACGGCCCCGGAAACCCCATGCAGGAAGCTGAGAGCATGCCCAGGGCCTCAGGAGCATGAGCTCTGCCTGGCAAACGCTCCAGCAGCCCAGACAGATGCGCCACACAGCCCACCAGCTGGATGACGAGCCCCACACACCCCAGGGACCCCCAGGAGGCCCCCATCTCCCAGCCCGAGGGGTCACTGGAGGAGAGCCAGGACCAGAAGAGGAGAGGCCCCTCCTGGACAGAGGCCGAGGTTAAAGACTTCCTCGGCCTCTGCGTGGAGGAGGAGGTGCTGCTCCACAGCAGCAGGCGGCCCCAAAACGCAGCAGCCTTCGAACGGCTGTCACTGGGGCTGCGGAAGCAGGGACACCCCCAGCGTGCAGCCGATCAGGTCAGATCGAAGGTGAAGGAGCTGAGACAGGCCTATAGCTGGGCCAGGGGCACCCTCAGGTGATTGGGGACAGGGGCTTCTCTGAGGTGCCTGGATTACCAAGCACTGGAACAGCTCTTTGGCCTGAAGTATGTCCCCAAGCCGGCAGTGGTGGTTGACACAGCTGGGCCCGACACCAACAGGGAGATGGACCCACACAACCAGCCGGGACCATAGAGCCAGACCACACTGGTAGAGCCAGGGAGCGACTCGGAGGAGGGGGTCCCTCGTAATCGCTGTCAGCTCCAGTGCCTCCAGCCAGGCCCCCTCGAGGCCGGTGTCCCCGGACCTGATATCCAGAGCCCCAGGTAGGTAACGAGTGAATTGAGTGGCCTGGGGGGAGCTGTCCCATGTTCTCCCAGACACAGGTGCAGCGCCATCCAGCACCTGTGCCCATGGACAGCACCCTGACCGGGAAGGGATGCGGGGCTGGACCACAGCCAGTGGTCGCCCCACAGATGCGGTCCCAGTGGGCACATGGGAGCCATAAGGGGTGGTCGGCAGAGGAGGCACCACCTTGGGGGATGGCGGGGGTGGTGTGGGTGGAGTCTCTGGGCCCAGCAGACAGTCCTTATGGGTGGCCTCTCTCCTCCTTGTGTCTCCACAGCATCATCCTCTGAGGGATGGACCAGTCCTGTGCTAGCTACCAGCACACCCGCCCCGCCATCCGATGGAGCCGGGGAACCCTCCTCCCTGCCGCCCAGGCTTCTGTACACCCAACCCCGGAGGGCCCAACGGCGCCAGTGTTATGACCCCCAGGAGGCAGCGGAGGCCCACACCACAGCCATCTGCGAGCAGACGGCTGTGCTCTGGGAGTGGCTGCAGCTGGAGTGGAAGGACAGGGCCTGGTGGAGGGAGGTCGGGGCAGAGGCGGCTGTGGCCCTCAGATGGCTGTCCCCCCTGCCGCCCCCGAACTCACCTCCCTTATTCCACTCACCCTCACCGCGTCTACGTTGCTCGCCCTGGGCCTCTGGCTGATTTCCAGTGTGAGCCAGGGGGAGGCTCACCCTGTCCCCCCAGCCCACCCTGTCTCCTAGCCCCTGCCTGACTCTACCTCCCTGTCCTGCCAGCCTCCTCCCAGCCCCGACAGGGCCCCCGCACCCAGGACAGCAGGAGATGCTGTACCCGCTGAGGGTCTCGCTCCTCACCCCTGTGAAGGACTAGGCCTGCCCGTGCCTGTGGCCCCAGCTACAGGGGTGTGGCCCCACCACTTTATATATAGTTCTCCCCCATATTTAGCTCCCGGTTAGGAAGAACTCACACCATTATGTTTTCCAGTGCTGTTTATTTACATGTGTATTGTTGGCTCCCAGTTATTAAACCCTTTGTTGTGCACCCCAGTGTCCCCTGTGTGTGTTTGAGGGGGGTGGGGCATGATGCAGGGTGGGTGTGAGCCGGAGGGTGCCAGGTGGAGGTCAGTGTGGCTCCTCCTCAAAGGCCTCCCGGAGGGCTTCTCGGACCCTAACCCTGTCGCGATGTGCTTGGCGGCGCAGGGCCATGGGTGGCTGCTCATAGTTGGGGCCGCGATCTGCAGCCCACCCCAGCATGTAGTGCTCCTGCTTGCCCTCCACTATATTGTGCAGAGCACAACAGGCTGTGACCACCCTGGGATGTTGGGCAGGCTGATGTCCAGTCGTGCATTCAGGCAACGGAAATGCCCCTTGAGGCATCTGAAGGCCACCTCTACAGTGTTGTGGGTGTGGTTCAGGCAATTGTTAAAAGTGTCCTGGCTGGCAGTGGTGTTCCCAGCATAGGAGCGCATCAGCCACAGCTGCAAAGGCCACACGGCCACTATACATGGTGGCATTGTTGTGTTCCCCCCAGGGAACTCCTGGGCAGGGATGTAGGTGCCCTCCAACATGCGCTGCCCCAGCCAGGAGTTGCGTAGTACCCAGGCATTGTGGGCTCACCCAGACCAGCCCACACAAATGTCACAGAACCGGCCCTGGGCATCAACGAGCGCTTGGAGCACCACCGAGTGGTACGTCTTGCGGTTCATGTCGCGTCCCACGCTGTGGTCCGGGGTGTGGATAGCTATATGGGTGCCATCGAGTGCGCCGAAGTGTTTTGGGAAACCGAGGGCTGCAAATTCCACGATGGCGTTGTCCAAGTTGCCGAGATGGATGGCCCTCCGCAGGATGGTGCCATTGGTGGCTTGGACCACCTGTGGACGGGGAGCACTGACATGGGGCTTGGACATTAGGGAGCCCCCCTCCCCTTCCCCTGCAGGCCCCCCACCTAAGGGCCCCCTGCCCCCCCCTTCCCCTGCAGGCACCCACCCAGGGGCCGGCCCGCACTTCCAGGGGTGACTGTGGGGCCCTGGTCTGACTTACCTCCAGGAGGATGCTCCAACGGTGGCCTTGTCCACCCCAAATTGGTGGCCCACTGAACGGTGGCTGTCTCGGGTGGCCAGCTTCCAGAGGGCGATCCCCACTTGCTTCTCGACTGGGAGCTTGGGCTGCATGTGGGTGTCCCTGTGCTGCAGGGCAGGTGTGAGCCATAGCTTCATGAATGTCTGCTTTGTCATTCTCAAGTTTTGGAGCCACCTTTTATCATCCCACTGGCCCAGTACCAGCCTCTCCCACTAGTCCCCACTGCTGGGGTGGCTCCAGAGGCGCCATGGGGGATGGGGAATGGGGAGCCGTGGTTGCCCTGTTGCTGTGGCCTTCAGGACCCCAGTTGGTGGGGGCAGTAGGTGGGCCCCAGGGCATCCGCCACGCTCAGCAGGGCGATCGCAGCCTGGGTCCCACTGTGGCTGGAGGCATCGGCCTCAGGCACATGCTGTTGCTCCATTTTCTGCCTGTTCTCGGAGTACGGTCCACGCAGTCCTGTGTGCTGCTCTGCAGTGCTCTGTGTGTGCAGGGTGAGTGTGTTTGGGAGGGGCCCTTTAAGGGGGCTGCTGGTTGTGGGACCCGGAAGGGCTTGTTGGCCATGTGACCCCGTGCATGGTGGTTCCTGGCTGGTTATTTTGAAAGAGCTCGCGTTCCTTGTGGACGCTCCCTTTCGAAGCACATGGGGGCGGGTGGTCTTTCGAAATAGTGGATCAGTGCAGTGATCCGTTGTGTGTGTGAAGCCGCACTATGTCAAATTCCCTTATTTCAGTTTTGATTTTCGACGTTCCCCCTTTCGAAGTTTCTTTGTAGTGTAGACACAGCCTGTGCATTGAGATTCAGGTTATAGCGCACTCCCCTCCACACCACCCATCTGGGGCATAAGCCCTTGAGCCCCTGAGCAGAAGGACTTGAGCAGGAACAGGCTTTGGTACCACCCTCACCCACACTCCGGGGTCAGGCAGTAAATTTTATTGTCAGACGTTGGTTGTGGTGCACTGAGGTTTGAGAACCCCTGCCGTACCAAGTGATCATTCTCTTTTAACCATCATCTAGTTGTTCTGTTATTCAGTCATATGTCAGCAATTATCCTTCTAATAAAATAGTTCCTCTTTAGATTACAAAGGAACTTGCATCAAATATATAGATGTGTGCGCACATGTGCAATAAATAATCAGTGACATCATGTTTCCAAGCCTGTGAAGCCCCAGCATTGAGCAAATGAGCAGGAATTTACCACCTGCTCTTCCTAGGACGTGCCACAAATCAGTTCTCACTCATCATTTTACTTCTGTAAAGACTGCTAGAATCAAATCTGCTAGAACTACATCTTCTAATGGTCTCAGCAGGAAGGAGGGACCTGAGAGCCCTGTTACCAAGTGACTAATTAATCACTGGAACTGTTTAACTAGGTTTGCAGTGAGTTAGATGGAAATTTTCAAATGAAGAAGAGATGATTTTTGGAAAGATCTGCTTTAATTCAAACAGACATTATTTCAAGGAAGTTTTGTGGCTAAAAGGCTGTTATCCAGGGGGCAGGAATGGTGTCCCTGGCCTCTGTTTGTCAGAGGCTGGTGATGGATTGGAGGAGACAAGTCAAGTCGCTTGATCATTGTCTTCGGTCCACCCTCTCTGAGGCACCTGGCACTGGCCACTGTTGGCAGATTGTATTCTGGGCTAGATGGACCTTTGGTTGGGCCCAGTAATGGCCATTCTTATGTTCTTAGGCGTATGCCCACTCCTGCCTGAGAACCACTGCTCTAGGGGAGTCAGAGTTCGCACTCTTCTCTGTTATTTTTATTTACGTGGATGGAAGATGGCTCCATGGCAGAAGGTTATAGGAGGAAGATGAATTGTGTGTGTGAGAGCAAAGCTTATCATCTGTGACATGGGCTGTTAGGATGGCTCTGTGGAAGTGAAGGCTCCCTAGGCAAATCTTTTTTTTGTCTCCAGTGGAACCTTTGGTCAGAGTGCTCCTGGATTGCTCATTGAGATCAAAAGCTTAACAAGATTTGGAAAAGCCTTTGATATTTATATGTATCTTCATAATATCTGAAGTTGTCATAAGGAATGATGAGCATTTGATAAGGGATGTTGACGTGTACCCCAGGGTGTAAGACAGTCTCTGACTAACAGGAACTGGAATGAGACCTTAATGTGGGGCATGACATTCGATATGTACCTACTGGGGTGATGTCATATCTCCATCTAGCACTGTCAGATATAGCATGCACCTTGGGTCTGATTCCTTATGTAAATTGCTGTAATCCTGTGGTTTGCCAGCTGTGTTGCAAATAAGGCTGACATCCTGTTTGGAAATCTCTGAAATCATTTGTTCAACTTCCAAAATCTGCTTCTGCTTCTGCAGCTGCCTTCAACTTTCAGGACCTAAAAACAATTTGTTGCCTTAGCTCCACTGAGCCTGCCACTTAGGTAAGAGTTAGAGAAGAAGGGTACTTTGATCTTTTGAAAATACGTTTACTGTAATCCATTCTGAACAGTCAGACTTTTCTCAGGGTTAGAGACAGCCAAATATTTTCCCTCCTCCCTTCATCTACAGGAAGGAAGTGCTGGCAAGGGCTCTTGTAGCTTCCTGTCAACTTCTGAGCATATTTCCAGACACAACCTTCTCCACCATCCATCATTCAGGCCAGCAAAACAATTACTGTAGTGCAACAGGAAAAACACACGGCTCACATAAACACTTTGGAGGCTGTATGATCCCCAACCACTGGAATTCACATACAAGCCAGATTTATTTGTGAGTTACGTGTGACGGGAGATTATTCAGTACTTTCTTCCCTTCCTTTTTTAACCAGATGTTTTGGTTACTAAACTTCTCTTTTAAAGGACACTTTAAGAAAGGAATAACATTTGTTAAATAAACTAGTTGGTATACTGGCAAAAGTCAATAGAATCCGTAAGGCCTTAGGCCAAGGAAATGACTATGTGATTTCTGGTCAGAAGCACAATGAAAATGGTGGATTTGGCTCCCAGGGTAGGCGGTAACTGGTCTCTATTTTAGTTCTAGGGCAGATATCTGTGCCAGATGTTCAAGCAGTAATATCAATGGGTTCCAGAGCAGAGCAGTGATGACTCCCGTGGTATATAAGGCAGAAGTGGGGCATTTTAAAGGACAGAGGAATAAATATGGGGGAGAACTTGAAGACCTCATCCTGGTATGGGGGCAATGGCTCTCTTTCAGAAAGGGTTAGGAGAGTCATTTATGGCACTCTGTTTCATAAAAGCTCCGTATTTCTTATTTTTTGTCAGAAATTGCATTGTATTTTCAGTACAATGTGCTACACCTCTTTTCCTGGGCCAGTCCTTAAACCAAGAGCCAATTGTAATGGAATTTTATACCCACCAACTTTATGGTGGAATTTCATCCTAGTTTTGATGTCCATCTCCTCACCCAGCGTTCTGCTGTGGACATGTGATGCGATAGCACCCGGAACATCCTGCAAGGTTGTTTCATGACACTGTCACACACTGGCACGTGCCAGGCATTAAATACCATTGAAACGCAGTAGGAAGGCTTTGGCATCTATGAAGGTAATACAGGTCTCCAAATCAAGAAATCTGCTTAGTCAAGCTGAGGCTGGAGCTGCATAGGAAAATCAGGAGCATTTAGATAAGTCTAAATTTGAGTGAAAAACACTTCTGATATAATGTGAGACAAGCAGGGTGTGGAGTATCTCAGTGAGGGAAGAGGCAGATCAGGAGGCTCCCTTCCTCCTGAGAACTCTTGAGCAGTGGAGCCAGAGGCGGCAGGATAGCAGAATAGTCCAAAGTATCGCAACTGGCAATTGTTAATTGTTCAAAACCCATGGCGACTGACGTCAGCAAAAAAAAGGCGCCCATTTGGGCTAGTAAATCGTTTTGTTGGCAAGGCTCCTAGAATGCTGGTACCCTTAGGCATGTGCCTAGTGCACCTAATTGGAAATTCAGCCGTGGCCATTCTACTGATTACAATCTCTAGGTCGGGGTGGGGAACATTTTTTGAGTCAGGGGCCACTGACAAACACAAGTGAGAAGGAAAATACCAAAAAAACCCTAAACACACAAATAAACGAAATCCCTCACTGACGTGGTCCCCAACAGAGAAGCAGAAAAAAAGGAGACACCTCATTCATGCCACTCGGGGTGCCAGGGTTCCCCTCACACTCGAGCCTCATGTGGGCGCAGTTAGTGAGGCTCAGGGCTTCCCCATGGCTGGATTAATTCTTGTGGAGCCAGGGGATGGTAGATATTATAGGCCCCCACTAGGCTTTGAAGTGGGGCTGACAATGAAGGGTTCAGTGTGTGGGAGGGAGCAGCCAGAGAGCAAGGTGGGGTTCTGGGGGGGAGGTAGAGTGAAAGAGTGGGCTGGAGTGGGGGTCTGGGCAGTAAGTAAGGTGCAGGAGCAGGTTGGGGGATCAGGGACTGGGCACAGGTGGAGTGCAGGAGTGAGCTCAGACTGCAGGGTCTGGGTGGGAGGTAGGTACGGTTCAGGTGTGGGCTGGGGTGGGGATTCAGGGTCTGGGCAGGAGGGAGGGTACGGGTTGGGGATGTGGATTCTGGAAGAGAGGTAGGGTGCGTGAGGTCGATACACCGGGGATGGGACTGCATGGTCTAGAAGAGAGAGGCTGGATGTTGGGGTGCTTATCTGGCAGAACTCCCCAGGCGTGCACACGCTGCCCTATGCTCGCAGGCACCGCCCCCCACTGCTCCCATTGGTCATGGTTCCCAGCCAATGGGGGGCAACAGGGGTGTAGCCTGCAGAACAGCATTTCCCTGTGCTGTCTTCCTCTGGGGTGGAGTGGGAGGATTAAAGGGAAACTTCAGCACGCAGAGCTGCCCATATGGGCGTTAGCACTGGCTCCCTCCTGTGGAGAAGGGGGACCCTGAGGCCTCGGGGACTGGATCCAGCCTGCAGGCTGTATGTTTCCATCCCTGCTCTAGGCGCTGCCGCAAAACAAACAATAATACATTTTAAAATCCCTCTGAGACCACACAGAAATGATGCTGATGAAACGAGTCCAGCGAACAGAAAAGAGGTGAAATAGGTTGGGGGTAAGGAAAGAAAAGAAATACAGCATCAAATGTTTGTCATTTGATAAAAGGGACAGTACTGAAGTACAAAAGGAATTTTGATGTGGGGAAATGAGGTGAGACAGCTGCACAGAGGAGCAGTTTCTAAACCTCGGAGCCCTTAGCACCAACCCCCCAACTGACCTGTAATATAGCAGTACAATTAGAGCATTCCTAGACAAGGGGGTGAGGTGAAGAAGCTGGTTAGAGGACTGTGCTGTTCTTAGGACTGTAAAAGATAATGTGTCAACTTGAAATCATTTAAGTTTCAAAAATTAGTGAGAGGTATTTTTGGGCTGCAGTCGCCGTCAGTTCTATTGTTTTGCAAGTCTGTTTCCCTGTTGTATGAGTTTTCATTTCCCTGATTTATTAGACTGATTACACAGGGGAAACCATGAGAACAGGCAATACACAAAATGCTGTAATTGCAGAAATGTTCCTACTGTAGAGATTCTTGGGCCTTCCTCAGTAGCATCTGGTTTTGCCCAGTCTTGAAGACAAGATATTGGGCTAGATGAACCTCAAGTCTAAGCCAGTCTAGCAATCCCTGTTCTCCAAAATAAAGTGAAAAAAGGATTTGTCTTCGTTCTTTTTCAGTGACAGTTTTTGAACTATTACTTTTAATAATAATGGGTAAACCAGCAGAAATGTGATTTGTTGACAATGTCTCTTAACAAGCATTGCCAACTTGAACTTAACCAGCATTGCCAACCACCATGAGGAATGCAGGGCAGAAGTAACATGATCATAGTTACTCAAACCACTGAGCCAAACCACTGCTGCTTTCTAAACAAACTGTGAGGAACAGATATGCATTATCTCAAGGGAATGGAAATCGTTAACTCGTATGGTCACAAAGTGTATGAAACAGTCGGAGAGTTGAGAGCCTCTTCTAAGAGCAGTTATGGGTTAGAATCCTGGTTCGAAGGGAAAATCAGGATGCCTCAGCCCCAGTGAGAACTACAGAAATCCATTGAATTCATTAGTCTTGGAGACCTTGAAGAAATAGACTGGCTGTTGTGCTAATGCTGGAATATTCCAGGCACTGAAACTCACCAAATGAGTCAGTATGGCCTGGTTATGTTTAGGATATGGCCAAAGACTTGGAGCATAAACCTTCAGTATCTGAGAATTCTTTCATGAATATCCTTCCATTGCTTGGGGATCTGCCCATCAGCAGGACAACCACCTGACTACCTGGTGTATGGCAGAGGTAGCTAAGGGTATGTCTACAGTACTCGGTAGATCAACCCGGTCAGGGTCAGTCCTTCTGTGGATGTACGAAATTCAACTATCCATGGTTGACAGTTAACTCCTGTACTCCTCATCTTATGAGGAGTCAGAGAGGTCGATGGAAAAGTTTTGCCCATTGATCTCCCTCAGTGAGGACAGCCCTGTAAGTCGATTGTAGTTGTAGCTGGAATTGTGTATCTACAGTCGATTTTAATGTGTAGTGTAGACCTGGCCTCACACGAAAGACTACAGGCAGCTGGCTCACCACATCCCTGAGTACCTGGCCAATCCCAGCTGTACCAAAATGAGCAGCATCCAACAGGTTCCAACCAGATTGGGAAAATGGACAGCAAATTGGAGTGATTATATGTGTGTCGTAGACAATTGCAGTAATAAACTGGACAGGTAACTAAATAGCAGTTAGAACAGTTGGTATGGAGTTTAGTCAGACAAGGCCCAGATTAGAGCCAGAAATACGTCTTTGTACCACACCTGAGATATTAGTCCTCTTCAGTGTCTGTTATAGTACAATTAACTCAAGAGTTGATGTTTGTATTTTTTCATCCTCCCACTTCTCTGTGGTCTGTCTCCACCAGGTAGGCTGCGGCTTTTTCAATTTGAAAAGAATACCCAGCTATTTGTGCCCTGTACTGAAGTACAAGAAGTGACTGTAGCAATCAGTTTTAAGTATTTACATGTGAGTTATTTACACCTAAATAAATTGTAATAGAATAGAAATAGGGCCTCCAACTATGCTTGGGACAAAGGGAATGACACTGCTATAACCAAGTTTCATTTTTACTTTTCTAAGGCTATGAGACCATAGAAACACAACTAGTTGTGTCCAGGGTCCAAGCCAGTGTTTGCTCTTTGTGTATGTGATTGTGGATTTCTTAAATGAAGCTATTTTGCAAGCATTTCCTTCCTGCATTTCTGAGAAGAAGGGAGAAGGGAATGTTGAACTGTTTGCATTGACGGAGGAGGAAAAACTGAAGCAAATAAGAGATGCAATCCTAAGAAACTACTGACCTTTTACTTCAGGCGGGTGATGTTTTTCAGTGCTAGAGCCTCTAGGGATTAACCGCATCCTCCTTGCTATTGTACTGCCTGCCCAAAAAGGACTAAAGTTCAGCTTTTATGATGTTCTCACTCTGGGCTTGTGGGAAAAAAAAGCCACATTCCATTTCTTAGGTCACATGAGTGCAAAAGCTGACTGAGTTCTACAGTCTAACCTCAGGGCGCTAAGCCCAGTGAAACTGGGAAGGACGGACAGTTTAGGTAAATATGCAGCCAAATCTTTCTCCTCACAGAGATTCGCAGCAGGTGGGAGGGCTTTCTTAAATCAAAAACATAGATTTATTTTATGCTGGTATGTTGCTTTTTCATAACAAAGTGTGTACTGCTTGTTAGTTACTCATACAGGGATTTCACTCTTTGTTGTTCGGAGTCTTGTCCATATTGGATTGCACTTAATGGAGGTGAATGTTACTCCCCAAGACAAAAACCAGTGAATGTTTGATGGTGATGGAATTCTTTCCGCTAGTATGTCTAAATTAATTTTCTCCCATGTCTTTGAACATCACTTCTCTTCAGTCTGCTTTCTGATGGAGGCTGGATGGCCTTTTGTCTGCCTGATCAGTAAGGCATCTCTCACTGGGCCATCTAGGTGTCATCCATATGCACTGGCTGGGTGGCCTTCTTTCACCATCATGGCTGCCCTGTAGCCATCTTTTCCATTGACCTCAGTTGCTTATGCCATTGGGCAATGTGTCTCAGTTCCAGTGAAAATTCCCTTTTCTCGTTGTTGAAAGGTCACTAATTATAGCTGCTTAGGCCGTGTCTACACTAGCCCCAAACATGGCCATTTCGAAGTTTACTAATGAAGCGCTGAAATACATATTCAGCGCCTCATTAGCATGTGGGCAGCCGCGGCACTTCGAAATTGATGCGGCTCGCTGCCGCGCGGCTCGTCCAGACAGGGCTCCTTTTTGAAAGGACCCCGCCTACTTCGAAGTCCCCTTATTCCCATCTGCTCTTAGGAATAAGGGGACTTCGAAGTAGCTGGGGTCCTTTCAAAAAGGAGCCCTGTTGGGACGAGCCGCATGGGAGCGAGGCGCGTCAATTTCGAAGTGCTGCGGCTGCCCACATGCTAATGAGGCGCTGAATATGTATTTCAGCGCTTCATTAGTAAACTTCGAAATGGCCATTTCGAAGTTTGGGGCTAGTGTAGACATAGCCTTAGTGTTTAATATGAGGAGTTCCTTTGTGAGAAAATAGAAGCATGTCTTCAAGGGATGGGGCACCATTATGTGCAGAAGGGGCCACCTATCTCTCAGTGTTAATATTTTACAAATTCTCAGAGTTTTCAATTGTGAAACAAATGGCTAAAAATTAAAATGACGATGACCTTTAAAAAAGGGTGCCAATCACTTTGCATCCCTACCACAATGCCTGTGACTTTACTCATGGTGAGAGTGCTTCTGCATTTTTGTGGAGGCCTTTTGGGACTCCCACAAACCACGTACTGGCCAATACTCTGCAATGGGCCTATCTGGGGAAGTAAGCTCCCTTTGTCTCTGGTGTATTGAGATGGAATAGTCACTTGAGTTTGTTCTGTGGTCTGGATTGTAGAATACACAAATATAAAGATAGTGCCTGCCTTGACAGGCTTACGACCTAAAATATCGATACAAAGAAGGCCTGACCCAGTGCAAAATGCTGACATGAGGATGGGCTAGGCATGGGTTGTTTTTCGAGATGGTGATTAGTGTTAGCAGAAGTTTTTTACTCATGCCAGCATCAAAGAGAGAAAATGGCTCCAAAGATGTCAGTTCTAACACACTTTGAAAAATGTAACAGAAATGTAAGTGTGCCTCTGAATGAATGTTTTATGGATGCAGGGCTGTCAGCCCTCTCCGGAAATTACATTTCCACTTTCTCATATGGTGTACATCTGTGGCCTGCCAGAGGTGCATATGATTGTGGTGGTGACAAGACCAGCTACAAACTACAAAACTACAGACTTGTATCTTTGTTTTTGTATCAGGTTTTGTCCTAGTCTTTTTGTGGCTTTTCTGTGCTCCTACTTCTGTCAGTAGCGTCTTTACAACAAGTCATTTCCTCTTCCCAGTGTTCAAATTTGGTAAACAATACCATGAAAAAAGGAATATAGATTTGCTAGTAAGGCACAAGCAGATGTTTCTGCAGACTGTGGAAGTAGTGCACTTTGAAGACATTCATACTGCTTCTTCGAGTGATTGCTAATGTCCATTCCAAGTTGGGTGTGCGCGGGGGCCCAGTCGCTGAAGCTTTTTGTCCTAGACAGTAGCCATAGGGTTGGTGCGGTGCCCCCTGAAGTGATGCCAATATGATGACCACTAGATGCACCACCCAACCCCTGTCCCCGGCTCGGTTCTTTCTCACTGTGGAGGGTCATTGGAGCTCTTGCTTTCTCCTTCTAATTAAGTGGATAGTAGCCTATTGTAGTGTAAATAGTTCTCAAAGTAGTGTAAATAGTTTTAGAGTTTAATAGTTAGTCTTTAGTGTCTTCACTAACAGCCGAGGCAGGGCTGTCCATCCCCTGTGCTGAGGAATGCCTGGCTCCCCAGGCTTTAAGACTTGTTCAAAGTGTGGCAAACGTATGCCTAAGAGTGACCCCCACTCAGCTTGTCCAATTTGCTTGGGGGAAGGACACTTGTGTGACCGCTGCTCAAATTGTAAGGCCTTTAAGCCCAGAACTCCAAAAGATAGAGCCCAGTGCCTTAAAGTCCTACTAATTGAGGTGACTCTTAAGCCTCAGGAGTCCCCAGCAGGAGTGGAGCCTCCTCGGTGCAAAGTGGACCAGCACCGTCTACCATGGTGCTGTCCAAGGACTCTCACCACTGGGAGCAGGCACAGGCACTGTCGCCGTCTCGGTGCCAGAGGAGTCAATCTCCAGTGCCGAATAAGAGAAGGCATGAGAAGCATAGGTCCCTGAAGTCCAAGCATGGTGGCCATAAGTCCAAGACTCCGGTGCACACTGTTGAAGGGTGGGAGATGCACGTGTTGCAGCTGGTACCGAGTGGGAGCCCACAGGCGCTAGACTTAACCTCAACACCGGGGGCGTTTTGAGCAGCACAAGGCCTTCTTCAAATGATGGTACCAAGTCCCTCCCTGTTGGTAGAGGACCAGTGCCGTAGCATCAAGACTGAGCAGTCAGGGCCTATGGACATTACGCCAGTGCCAACCCCCATGCTCACTTCGACGCTGGCACCAACACCGTACTTAGTGCCAACTGCCCTGGTGCTGACCCATCAGGGAGCAAGTGTGGGCAATTTCAGATGCCCTTTGCTCCAGCACTGGCACAGTCATCGGTGAGCTTGACATCAGCACCGACTCCAGTGGCCCCGCCATGGTCATTGGCTTTCGAATTGGCATCCGAGTCGGACTCATTATACTCAAGCTCTGGGCGCAGTGGGGGCTCAAGAAGGTCACTCCATAGCCATTGCAGGCACTGTCATCATCGTTCAGATGATACAGGTTGGCCTCCGGCTCTGCAGGCAACGCATCAGTGGCCCTTTTGGAGCCTGCTGGCATTTCACAAGGCACAGGGCCAGAGTGTGGGTGTAACTTCAGTGTTGCTGGGCGCCCTGCCGCCGGAGCATCAACTGGAATTGGCGGGCGCTATAAGAGCAGTGACGTTGATCTCATTGGCCTTGACGTCAGCACTGTCGTTGGCATTGTCACAGTGTGACTGGAGGTCAGTGGTGCCAGTGCAGTCAGTGATTGTACCTCCGGTGCTGATAGGGCAGGAAAGGGCATGGTGCCAGCACCATTGGTTCTTCCTAGTGGTGGTGTTTCTGGTCAGTGGGTACCAGTGCCTGCTCCACCCTCATTGTCTCCCGGTTAGTCTGTAATTCCTGTGGGGAGCCAGTTGATGGAACAGGTCCCTGCTGCCCTTCCCCTCCAGATGGAGGTGCAGAGGGTATCATCCTCTTCCTCTCTGCATGAGGTGGTGGCAGCCTCAGCAGCGTTGGAGGATGGTAGGGCATTTCAGCAGTTGCTCAGGAGAGTGGCCCAAAACTTAGGGGTGCAAGCAGAGGAGGTCCACCACGAGATGGGCCCAGTTATGGACATTGTGTCCTCTGAGGGGCCCACTAGGGTGGCTCTGCCCATAATTAAAACAATTGTCACTATGATTAAAACAGTTTGGCAGAACCCTGCTTCCGCAGTTCCTACGACCCATAGGAATGAGAGATGGTACTTTGTTCCATCCCAGGGCAATGAACATCTGTTTACCCAGCTCTCTCTCGACTCCCTGGTAGTGGACACTGCAAACCACAGAGACCGGCAAGGGTTCTAGGTCCGCTCCCCAAAAAATAGAGATGCTAAGTGCTTGGACCTCTATCGGAGAAAGGTTTACTCAACAGGAGGGTTACAACTGAGGATTGCTAACCAGTCGGTGCCCTGTCGAGGTTCTCTGAAATGGTACCACCTGAAACCAAGCAGGACTTCACAGCGGAGGTGGAGGAGAACAAGGATCCTTCCAGGGAGCTGGTGATTCAGCATGTATAGTTGATCCGTCAAACTTTTGTAAGCCTTGGTCTCTTGATCAACGAGGCAAAGTCAGTGTTGGTCCCACCTCAATCAATAGAGTTTTAGGGGCATAACTGGATGCCAAGTGTGCCAGGGTGTTTCTGCTGGACTACAGGTTCATGTCCATGGGGGCCAGCATCCGAGACATCCTGGCAGTTCCCACCTTGATGGCCAGGTGCTCCCTGCGTTCGTTGGGTCACATGGCAGCATGCACCTTCGTGGTATAGCATGTCAGGTTAAGGATGCGCCCTCTACAGCTATGGCTGTCATAGGTGTATTGCCCTGTAAGAGATAGTTTAGACTTAGTGGTTAAGGGGCTGACACAGACTTTGTCAACCCTGCACTGGTGGTTAAATGAGGGGGTTGTCCTCACAGGAGTCCCCTTTGCCCCTCAGGAGCCCTCACTTTGCCTAGTAACAGATGCTTCGGACCGAGGGTGGGGAGTGCACCTGGGTCAGCTACAAACCCAGACTCTTTGGAGCGTGTCAGATTTTCAGCTCCACATAAACGTGACAGGGCTCAGGGCCATCAGACTAACATGTGCGACTTTCAAGGCCGATCTGACGGGGCATTGCATGTCAGTCAGTACAGACAACATGACAACAATGTATTACATCAACAAACGGGGGTACACTCTCCTCTGCCCTGTGTCATGAGTCCAAGAAGCTGTGGGACTTCTGCATACAGCACAGCATTGTGCTGCAGGCCCCTTACCTGCCATGTGTGCACAATTCAGTGGCAGACCAACTCAGCAGGTCCTTTACTGATCACGAGTGGTCTCTCCACTCAGAGGTTGTTCATTCTGTTTTCCCAACGTGGGGCTTATCCCCAGGTGGACATGTTCACCTCCCACCTCAATGTGAAATACAGGACATTTTGCTCCTCCTGCAGTCAGAGCCCGGGATCTTGCGTAGACGCCTTCAGCATCCTCTGGTTGGGTAGCCTTATGTATGCGTTCCCTCTGATCCCGCTAGTTCACAGGGTCCTCTGCAAGGTTTGCTCAGAAGAGGCATTTATCACCTTGGTGGCACCAGCATGGGCCCATCAGCACTGGTACTCAACCCTCCTGCACCTTTTGATCCGCAAGCTGACGACATTGCTGATCTGGCTGGACCTGCTGATGCAGCAAGAGGGGAGACTGCAACATCCCAGCCTCCAGTCGCTGCACCTCACAGTGTGGATGCTCTGTGGCTGAGGGACTGGGAGCTGCCTGTTCAGATCCCATAAAGGAAGTATTGTTAAACAGAAGAAAACCCTCCACGAGGGTGACTTATTGGCTAAGTGGAGAAGATTTTCAGTTTGAGTGTCTCACAGAGGGCTATCTCCCTCAAAAGCTTCCATCCCGTTGATTTTAGATTGCCTGTGGGGCATGGTACAGGAGGGCTTGTCCCTCTCCTTGGTGAGGGTGCACTTAGCTGCTATCTCAGCCTTTCACCTGGGTCATGGAATGTCTTGTATTCTCAGACCCTGTAGTCAAAAGGTTTCTGAAAGGTTTGGAATCAAGCCCCAGGTTTGGGCACCACTGCCCCCATGGGACCTCAATTTGGTGTTAGCCAGGCTTATGGGGGGACCCCCTCTGAACCCATGTCTACCTGCTCCCTGCTGTTTGAGTTACAAAATAGTGTTTATGGTGGCAATCACCTCAGCCAGGAGGGCATCTGAGTTGAGGGCACTTTCAGTGGACCCCTTGTACACAGTGTTTCACAAGGATAAGGTTAGGCTGAGACCTCACCCCGTGTTTTTACCTAAGTTGGTCTCCACATTTCATGTTAACCAAGACATTTCCCTGCTGGTATTTTAGCCAAAGACCCATGCCTCCTTACATACTTTGGACCTGAGAAGGGTGCTGGCCTTCTACGCCCTTTAGAAGAATGCAGCAACTCTTTGTGGCAGTTGCTGATAGGATAAGGGCCTTCTAGTCTCCTCCCAGTGGATTTTCTCCTGGATAGTGACGTGCATCAAGGAGCATTACAAGTTTGTGGTGGTTCCTCCCCTGCCAGTTATGGCACGCTCCACAAGAGCACAGGCATCATCTGTGGTGTATTTGGCACAGGTGCCTATCCAGGACTTCTGTAGGGCAGCAACCTGGTCATCAATTGCTACGTTTACAGCACATTATGCTTCGACACAGCATGCATGGGAAGATGCTGCAGTGGGCAGGGCCGTCCCGCAGTCCGTTTGGGGCTTCAACCCCACCTCCTAGGCACTGGCTTGTATTCACCCAACTTGGAATGGACACGAGCAATCATTTGAAGAAGAAAAGACAGTTACCTGTTCTGTAACTGGTGTTCTTTGAGATGTGTTCCTCATGTCCATTCCAAAGCCCTCCTGCATTCTCCACTGACAGAGTAGCTGGCAAGAAGGAACTGAGTGGGAGGGGGATGGGTTCGGCGGTGCATATATAGGTCACCATATTGGGGCCACACCGAACCTATGGCTACTGGCTTGGTTAAAAAGCTCCCGGCGACTGGGCGTACGCCAGCGCACACCCAACTTGGAATAGACATGAGCAACACATCTCGAAGAACACCAGTTACAGAACAGGTAACTGTCTTTTACCACTGAAGCTCATTGTGTACCTCAGTGATGGGAAGCCATGGATGGTAAGTGGGCGGCAAGAGTGGCACTCCTTCACCCCAGCGGGCTGCAACAGCCCACAAAACACTGGGGCTACAGCTGTGGTCCCTTGTCTGCCCTCCTCCCCCATGTGCTTCTTGCACACTGGAGCCTGGCACTTCCTACACCACTCCCTCCTTCCGAGCACTTTGAGTCTTGTGAATCTGCTTATTTGCATTTGTCCCTACTTCTCCCTCCCCGCTCCCAGAGCTGGAATGCTGTGAACAGCTGATTAACAGCTGTTCCGGCGCTGGGAGGGACGGGAAGGAGAAGGAACAGAGAGGGAATCAGGCGATTCATATGTTCTAGAAGTGCAGGATCTGGTGCCCCAGTGCGCAAGAGGCACATGAGGGAGAAGGGTAGCCAGGCGGAGTTCCATGGGCTGCACATGGAACCCTAGTGGGTTGCATGAAGCCTATGGGCTGCAGGTTGCCCACAACTAGTATAGCTACTTGTATCTCCTTTTTTTTTTTTTTAGCCAAGAATTGAGCCTATGGTCACACAACCCTATGGTATTTCTACAACACAAAAGTCCAGTAGCACCTTAAAGGTTAATAGTATTCTTTATTAGGTGATGAACCTTTGTGGGACAGACCCATTTCTTTAGATCTGGAGAATCTTGATAAACGAGAGGGAGAGAATTTAAGGAAAAGGGCAAAAATGAAAGAAAAACACTGACGAATCAACTAGATAGGGCAGAAGGAAGTGTGGGGGGAGAAAAAATCCTCTGCAACTGTCTACTCTGTTAAGCGAGATGGCTGTGGCCATCAACCCTGGTACTCCATGCTGCTGCGTGGACTAAGGGACATTGGTGTGAGCCCAAGGAGCCCAGATCTACACCCAGGGAACAAAGTTGATCCTGGTATGTCGATTTAGCTACGCTAATGGCGTGCCTAGAGTTGCGTATCTGGTATCTGCTTTGATGCCTAGCGTAGACCAGGCCTCAAAGGTGGAGATAATTGATATCTTTGTTGAATCCGAGGTGGTAGGTATCAAACTGGAAAATAAATTTCAATTCAGATGTCTCCCTTTGTAATCTGGTGTTAAATTCTCTTTGTTTTAAAGTGCACAGCATTAGGCATTGAATGCTGTGTCCTGCTAAACTGAAATGCTTACTTACCTGTTTGTGTATTCAGATTCCTAATGTCTGATTCATTAACACTCCTTGCAGTCAGCAAACCAAACATAATGAGCAAAACTGTTGCAATTATTTATTTTTTCCAGGGCTAACTAAACTAAAATATCATTTTGATGTGTCTTCAGTCAACGTTGTTTTATCTCAGAAAAAATTGGCACAAGGTAGTTTCCAGGTTTTGCTGGAATGAATATTGCAGGATCTTAGAGGCTCAGCACAAGAGAAGTTCAGCCACTTCAGAGTTTTCATGAGCATAGTGATGTATTCCTTGGGAATGTTTGAACCCTCCTAGATAAAATTAAAACAGTTACTCAGCAAGGAAGTAAGCAAGCTGGGGAGTCATTAACAGGTGTAATAATTCAAGTAAAATATGGTTTGGCTTGGCTGAGTCTCCTTTTCATTCTCTCCTCTTCATTCAGCCACTAGTCATTGTCTTTCTGTGTCTCTATATTTGTCTTGTTCTTTCCCTCTCTCTGTCTCTAGCCACCTAACCTACAGTTGTGTGAAGCAACCAGCACTATCTTGGCCACTTCCAAGACAAACTGTGAATCAGACTGAAAGAAGGCGGCTTTGGCTGTCACTAGGACTTGTGGTCACTCACTTCCTAGACCTAGAGGCTGGGAGCTGTCACCCAGACAAACCACAGACAATTGTTTAGTTTTCATTTTGTCCCTTTGATAGAGATCCAAACACGTGCACTGATTGGTGAAAGAAAGTATATGGCAAAATAGAAACCCACTTTCTCATGTGGGTAGCTCCTTCCCTGTCCCCAGAGATGCATTTTCTCCTGTCACCAGAACCAAAGCACATTTTGCTTTTTTATTAGAAATCCTGAAGTAAGGTCTATGCTGTAAGAGATCAACTTGTAATCTGTCAGAGTAGTTAACTACATGTGTTGTGGGTCCAGTAGTTACAACAAGAAAGTAGGAGTTGGGGATCTTGAGGCCTGATTGTGGGCTCCTACTTGAGTCAGTACCATGTAATTCCATTGAGGTAAATGCAGATACACTTGTGCAAGAGTGGTATAAGTGAGATCAGAATCAATCACTTGGTCTCTTTTCTCATTTCTACACCTGATCTACTTCATGATCTCGAGCAAGTCACTGTAACTTCCCAAGGCATCAGTTTCCCTCTTTGTCGAAGGGAAATAATGGTCACCTGTCTTGGAAAGGTGTTCTGAAGCCTAATTATTCTTTGCTCTTTTTTTTTAACTTGTAAATTAAAGTAGAAAGATAGTTTATTAACAAATAACAATCATTTACCGGAGGATCTAGCTCTTTAGAGCTCTCTCCTCCTTAGCAGGAGAAGGCCAGAGCAAATACAGGGATTGCTATCACAGTCTTCACAATAGTCTGTTTTATTAACAAGTATTGTGACATTTATTTTACTAAGAATAGAACTTTTGGGAAAATTATGGAAATGGTACTGAGCTGCAGAGAGAAAATATTAAGACGTTAATGACAATTGTAAAAAGCATTGCTGCCAAGAAGGTGAATACATTCAGAATCAGCATTATGCCATAAGGGTCAGATTAGTTGAGAAATCAGGTTTCAAGTACCAAACTCTCCTTTTCACAGTTGTATGGGTCTGTATGTAGGAGTACTGAAAGTGATCTTAATCTGCAGTATCATAGAGGTTGGTTTTTCAGGTAGCTTTGTGTGTAGTGCTTTATAGAGCTTGTGAGGTTCTTGACTTCCACCAGTGCAGACTTCATGGAATTAATGTCATGCTCACTACAGCAGTCTTACTAACTGTGACCCTCATCCTGCGATGTGTTCCCTCCTGGCAGTTCCCTTCATCCATGTGTTTTGGAGCATAAGCTTTCGTGGGCAAAGACCGCTTTGTCAGTTACATGAGTGGGTGGGTTCCAGAGGAGGCTTGAAAGAGGGAGTCTCAGTCGGGGAGGGCCTGAACTGTCAAGGTCTGTTCAGTTACATAGGATGTGGCCACATTAACTGCTGATAAGTAATTAAATCCCAGTGTTTATATACTAATGCTAAGCTGCATAAGTCATTTTTGAAATTTATGGCTGAGATGGTAAGGGCTGCTCCAAACACTGAAGGCTTTCGAAGTCTCAGAGCTGCTGTAGTGGTTGAAAATTCCTCTGCCTCCCTCTCTTTTGGACCAGTTCCTGCAAATACTGTTGGGTGTACAATGTGACTTACTAACATGCTTTATACGAGGTATACTTTGGGCAAGGAGGACAGCCCCGAGGAGTTTTGTGACAGCTTCCTTATACTGGGCAAAACCTTACCACTCCAGTAGTCCCACTGAAATCAGTGAGATTTTTGGACAAGCAAGTCTGAGTCAGGGGATCAGAAACTAATCTGGTGCTATCTCTTTGACCCAGTAGCTTAATTCAGGGTCTCACACTCCCTTGTAAAACAGTGTTATCACAGGGCCCAGGACTGTAATCTCCTCTACAAGCGAAGTACATACAGACTTTGCTTTGGAAACACATTTGTTTTCTTTGAAAACTTGTTAATAAAGGAGATTTGAATTTTCCTGGAGAAAAATCTGGGAACATCTGCATACTAGGGTCCAAACCAAAATGTTCCCATTTTGTAGTAACAGCCTTATTCAATCATATACAGTTTTTGGAGTAGTTTCATGATAGTTTGTGGGGAAACCATGGTTCCATACTTTACATAATAACACTGGACAGTTCAGAGTTGGGGCGGGGAGTATTGCGTCATAAGTGTCAGAGAGCTTGCTTATCTTATTCAGATACACACCTCTCAACATCCTGTTTTTGTCATATGAACAGGAAAAGAACGATTGTTTGAGATGTGCGTCAGTCATAATTGTAACCGGGCAGTTTCATAGCCCTTCCCATTTACCATAGCAACCACCAGTCCTCTCAGAAATGTGTCAGTGGTGTGTTGACAGGTATCCTTTCTTTTTCTTGTCAGCTGCCAGTACAGGGCCTGTAACTTTACAAATACCATGTTTAGTGGGCAGCAGGGCTTTCCAGTTTTACCTCATAAACGGGTAAACACAGCAGTTTTGTCTTACAGAAATCGATGGACATTGCCTTTTTCACCCAAACAAAAAAGCTGTCATGTAGCACTTTAAAGACTAACAAAATTATTTATTATGTGATGAGCTTTCATGGGGCAAACCCACCCGTGAAAGCTCATCACCAAATAAATTATTTTGTTAATCCTGAAAGTGCTACATGACTGCTTTTTGGTTTTGATAGAATACAGACTAACACGGCTAACTCTCTGCTGCCTTTTTTGCCTGCCTTCTTTGGAGTCTTTTGTCTTCCTGTACCTATTACTGGGAATCATGAAAACATCAAAAGTTTTATCTAACTGGCAAATTTTAACCTGAATTTATTTATAATGCGCACAGCTCACATTAATGAAGAAGTGTTTTGAGCCAACTGTTTGTGAAAATGAACTAGACTCATGGCTAAATTACTGAAAGGTGACCTTGAAATCTTTGCAACTGCGGAATCAGCCATCTGAGTCCTCTAAACTTCCTGCAGTAGTTTATGACATTCCTTCCATTAGGTCCTCAACTCTCATTGCACCTTTGAAAATCCCATTCAGAGACAGCTTAAGTAGTAGTAGTACCCACTACCCATAATGCCCTATATGAGGTGTTGCTGGGGAAATGGCAGCTTTGAACCAGCATTCAGGGTGAGAGTAACAAAGGAGAAAATTTTTGCTTTTAGAATGCAGTGATTTCTAGTGTCAGGCTGAATTTGATGACCTTATTCTTACTTACACTGATGTAAATGGAGGTAATTCTATTAGCAAAGCAGAGACAGGAACTGGGACCAGAATCTACTAATTACTGGTCAGGCGGATAGACTGGGCAGATCCTGTCTATCTCCAACTTCTGTGGTTTTTGTCTAAGCTTGTTGGTTCATCTTTCCCATTGTGTAAGTAAAACTCCTTTGCACTTGTTGGGCGGTGTCAATGTTCCTTCCAATTAATTTTCCCTTGAAGGAAAATGTGGTGCTTGGGTAGGCAAAAGGACACTGCAGAAGACCTGCCACATGGCTATCACCCTTGACTTGGAAAGGATAAAAGCAGATTTACCTGCTGCTTTCTAGAAGGCTGATGGTTAATGACAGTCTGGCATGCTGAACATTTGGAGGGAGAGGGCTCAGAGGAGGGAAGTGGCAGCTACCCAACAGACTTTTGGGAATGCAGGCGGAGAATTCTGTAGGGCACAGACAAGCTTGGCTAAGGAGAGTCCACACTTTGATACCTGAGAACTAGTGCTGGAACATAGATGGCTAGTTTCTGTGTCCTCCTGTAATCTCGCTCTCTCGGTGGTCACTTGATAACAAGTAGGGCATCTTCATGTTACCCTCCTATTTGTGAGTATGCTGGTGCTGATCAGCCCAAGTCTGGAGCTACAGGTCTTATCACAGAAGAGGCAGGAGTTAGTAGCAGTTGGAGGGGTGTGGGGCAGTTTTTGATGCTCTTTTCTTCTTCTCCATCTGTCCTCATCTGCAGTGTGGCAGGACCTCTCAGATTGTGGCACCCCCTCACGGATTACCATTCTCCACTGAGGACGGTCTGGAGCAAGGTTCTCCCAAGTGTTGTCACCGATGCTGCACTTTTTCATGTGTGCCTTCAGCATGTTCTTAGACAGCTTCCACTGGCCCCCGATGCTCCTCTGTCCTTCCTGGCACACAGCAGAGTCTGCACTTACGGACCAGCAGCGGGAATGGCAGCCCCACACACTGCAGCTTTGCTGAAACACCAGTGTTTGCACCCTCACCCCTATCACCAGCCATTAGACCCTCCCACTCCTTGCTGGTGGGTGGATGGCTGGTGAGCAAGGTGCCAGCCAGCAGTACTGATGGGAGGAGAGAGAGAGAGAAAATGAGGGACAACTTGCTCATTTTTTTTAGAAAGCAGGAAGGGCTTAAATACGCGACATCCTCCTTAAAATCAGGACATCTGCTCGCCCTAGCCAGGGCTGTAGCGATGTCTTTGGAGATTAGGTTATTTAAGCCTCCCCGGTTCTACTTTATTTGCGAAACCTGCTCATAGGGTGGACCTACCCTGCAACAATGACAATTATGTGCTAGCATAATTGTCCAGCATCTGATGAAGTGAGTCTGTGCTCACGAAAACTCATGCTCAAAACTTTTCTGTTAGTCTATAAGGTGCCACAGGACCCTTCGTTGCAATTATGTGCTAATAACTTTCCTTTCTTTGTTACTCATCTTTATGGCAGAACGTGTCATTGGTTTTGAACTCTGCCTCTTCTGTTACCTCCTGATGTGTTTATTTTTTATCTCTATAAAGAAAGCTGTATTTTTACTTTATTTGCTTATTTACTTATTTTACAAATTTTGACTTCTCACACCAACCCTCGTAGAATCATAGAATCCTGGACCTGGAAGGGACTTCAGGAGGTCATTGAGTCCAGCCCCCTGCCTAAAGCAGGATCAACCCTAACTGCACCACATAACACCATGTTATACGCAGTAAAGTGCTCCATAAGTTGTCTATTCAGGATAGGCAATGGAATGCAAATATTAAAAATAAATATGACTGTACAGTTGTACAAAGCTGAACAGTGGCAATTTTAGCTTTACTGTTGTATCAGCATGAATACCAAATAAGCAGGGGTTGCATTTCATTGTGATTAAAGTAGGAAATGTGATCCTGGCACTGTTTAGAAAGTATGTGGAAATTTTGGCTAGACCATTAGATGTCATTTAAAACACATGTTCTTGGGAGGAGAATGCAGAGTTGATTGATGTGAAGGAGATGGGATGATAGTAACAAAAAACTCAATGTGCAGATTCTCCTAAGCCCTGATGTCTAAACCGTTGCCATTCAGAAACTGAATTCTGCCTGCTTCTATTCCCTATTCTGATTTACCGATTTCCTGGCCCCATTCTTTCCCTCTAAAGCCAGAAAAGCTTTACACCAGAATAGGGTTATGTTAGTTGGCTGTAAGTCTGATTTTTAATTGGATGCACCTAGTGCAGAAGCATGACAAGTTTTGCAGAAGAAATTGGAAAAGACCAAAAGCAGCACAGAATCTGGTTTTCTCAGAAACATGTTTCAGAGCTGTTGGACTGTGGGTGGTCTCCTTCCTTTGAATTTCTAACCGTTTTCTCCTTTTAGTTCCTACATTACTCAGGGACTTCCTCTCGTGCTCATGCTGCAGCTGACAGAGGGTTAAATGAGTCTTTGGGAAACAGAGCCTCCAGCACAAAGCCAGGAGGATGTGACAGGATCCAGTGATATTGTACTAATAAGACCCTAACTTTAAAATCAGTGAATGAGCTAAACTGAGATTCTTTTGGCTATGTAACTATAATCTCAAATTGATATATATATTTCCATTTCACTAGCCAGTCATGTTGGCAGTGCTTTTTCTTTTTCCTACGTGGCTAAGTAGAACGTAGTCATAATGAGTTGTTTAATAAGCTTATAACACACAGGAAGAGTAGCTTTCCCTTCTGCCTTCTTATATCTGTGAATTTGTGCATTCATCCTTTCTTCAGTCTCTCAAATTATCAGAAATTCATCTACCACTTGTTTTACCTCTCCTCTTCATGTCTGCTTTCTGCTAGGCTAATCAGCTAATTATCTAAGGTGTTTGTACACAAATTCAAGAAGCCTGGGAAACAAACAGGAAGAATTAGAGGCCTGGACACAGTCAAAGAAGTATGAGGTGATTGTATAAGCTTCAGGGGATAACTCACATAACTGGAGCCGTGTCATGGAAGGACATAAACTGTTCAGGAAGGACAGGCGGGGGGAAAAGGAGGAGGAGTTGCAATGTACGCGAGAGAACAGTATAATTGCTCAGAGCTCCAATCTATGGCTGGAGAACAGCCAGTTGAAAATCTTTGGGTTAACCTTAGAAGCGGAAACAATAGATGTGATGTTGTGATTGGTGTTTGCTGTAGACCACCAGATCAGGTAGATGAGGATTTCTTCAGACAACTAAGAGAAGCTTCCAAATCACAGGCCCTGGTTCTCACGGGAGACTTTAATCACTCAGACATTTGTTGGGAGACCAGTACAGCAGCACACAGACAATCCAGAAAGTTTCTGGAGAATGCTGGGGATAACTTCCTGGTACAAGTGCTGAAGGACCGACCAGGGGCCATGCACAGCTTGACCTGCTTCTCACAAACAAAGAAGAAATAGTAAGAGAAATAGAAATGGGTGGCAACCTGAGCTGCAGTGATCATGAGATGGTAGAATTCAGGATTCTGACAAAAGGAAGAAAGGAAGCAGTAAAATACAGACCCTTGATTTCAGAAGAGCAGACTTCGGCTCCCTGAGAGAACTGATGGGCAGGATCCTCTGGGAAACTAATATGAAGGGGAAAGGAGTTCAGGAGAAGTGGCAGTATTTTAAAGAAGTCTTATTAAAGTTACATGAACAAACCATCCCCCAATGTGCAGTAAGAAAAGCAAATATGGTAGGCAACCAACTTTGCTAACAAGGGAAATCCTTGGTGAACTTAAACACAAAAAGGATGTGTATAAGAAGTGGAAACTTAGACAGATGAGTAAGGAGGAGTATAAATATGTGGCTGGAGAATGCTGGGGCGTAGTAGAGAAAGTGAATGCACAATTGGAGTTACAGCTAGCAAGGAATGTGAAGGGCAACAAGAAGGGTTTCTACAGGTATGTTAACAATGAGAGGGTTATCAGGGAGGGAGTGGGGTCGTTACTGAATGAGGGGGGTAACCTGGTGTCAGATGATGTGGGAAAGGCTAAAGTACTCAATGCTTTTTTTGCCTAAATCTTCAAGGACAAAGTCAGCTCCCAGACAGCTGCGCTAGGCAATGCAGTATGGGAAGTGGGTGGGCAGCCCTTGGTGGAGAAAGATCAGGTTAAGAGCTATTTACAAAAGCTAGACACACACAAATCCATGGGTCTGGATTTAATTCATCTAAGGATATTGAGGGAATTGGCAGATGCCATTTCAGAGCCTTTGCCTATTGTGAAATTTGTGGAGCTTGGGAGAGGTTCGGAATGAATGGAAAATGCAAATGTAGTGCCCATCTTTAAAAAAGAAAAGGAGAACAGTCCAGGGAGCTATAGACCAGTCAACCTTACCTCAGTTCCTGAAAAAATCATGAAGGGGATCCTCCAGGAATCCATTTTGAAGCACTTGGAAGAGGGGAAAGTGACCAAGATTAGTCCACATGGATTCACCAAGGGCAAGTCATGCCTGACCAATCGATAAGCTTCTATGATGAGGTAACTGGCTTTGTGGACATGTAGAATTCAATGGATGTGATATACCTTGACTTTAGCAAAGCTTTTGATAGAGTCACCAACAACAATATTACCCATAAGTTAGGGGAGTATGGATTGGATACATGGACTGTAAGATGGATAGAAAGGTGGCTAGACAGTTGGGCCCAATGGGTAGTGATCAAAGACTCAATGTCTAGTTAGCAATCGTTTTCAAATGGGGTGCCCAAAGGATCAGTTCTAGGGCTAGTATTGTTCAACATGTTTATTGGATGGATTGCACTCTCAGCAAATTTACAGATGACACTAAACTAGGATGACAGATAGAAATGTTGGAGAGTAGGGATAGGGTCCAGAATGACCTAGGTATATTGGAGGATTGGGCCAAAAGAAATCCGATGAGGTTCAACAGGACTCTGCACTTGGGATGGAAGAATTCCAAGCGTTGTTACAGGCTGGGTGCTGACTGGCTAAGTATCAGTGCAGCAGAAAAGGACCTGGGGATTGTGGTGCATGAGAGGCTGGATATGAGTCAACAGTGTGCCCTTATAGCCAAGAAGGCTAACAGCATATTGGGGTGCATTAGGAGAAGCATTTCCAGTAGATGTAGAGATTCCTCTGTATTCAATACTGGTGAGGCCAGTGCATTAGGAGAAGCATTTCCAGTAGATGTAGAATTCCTCTGTTCTCAATACTGGTGAGGCCTCATCTGGAGTATTGCATCAAGTTCTGGGCCCCCAGTATAGAAAGGATGTGGATACATTGGAGCAGGTCCAGTGGAGGTCAACAAAAATGATTAGGAGGCTGGAGCACATGACCTGAGAGGAGAGGCAGAGGGACTTAGGCTTATTTAGTTTGCTGAAGATAAGAGTGGGGGCAATTTGATAGCAGCCTTCAACTTCCTGAAAGGGGGCTCTAAAGAGGAGGGGGAGAGGCTGTTCTCAGTAGTGACTAATGGCAGAACAAGGAGCAATGGTCTGAAATTACAGAGGGAGAGGTGTACGTTGGATGTTAGGAAAAACTGTTTCACCAGGAGGGTGGTGAAGCACTGGAATGCATTACCTAGAGAGGTGGTGAAATCTCCATCCCTAGAGGTTTTTAAGTCCTGGCTTGACAAAGTCCTCTCTGGGGTGATTTAGTTGGGGCTGATCCTGCTTCAGGCAGGGGGCTGGACTAGATGACCTCCTAGGGTCCCTTCCAGCCCTGGGATTCTATGATTCTGTATCTACACAGCAAAGCTATTTCAGAATAGCTTATTCCAGAGTTAAAAACAAGAAGTCCTGCGGCACCTTATAGACTGTTAGTCGATAAGGTGCCGCAGGACTTCTTGTTGTTTTTGAAGATACAAACATGGCTACCTCTCTGATACTTATTCCAGAGTTGTTATTCCAAAACAATTTATTCCAGAATAATGCATTTACACTCCAGGGAGTCCCCAGTATGAGCAAACCTTATTCCTCAATAGTGTCTACACACAACAGAGCTTATTTGAATTAAATCTGTTGAATGCACTATGGCTTATTTTGGAATAGGCACTATTCCCTGTTTATACAGCCCCTATTTCAAAATACCTATTTCGAAAGAGGCGCCATTCTTCGTACAATGAGGTTTAAGGCATCTGCTATTTTGATATTATTTCGAAACAGCGGTTGCTTTGTGTTGATGCTAGCAAAGTTATTTCAGAATAGAGACCAATTTTTTGAAATAACTTTACTGTGTAGACATATCCTGAGTGAGCTCATAAATGTAGTTATGATACAGGGCTTCTAACTACATAGGGTGAAGTACAATGCTGGATCTTTTAAAACTGCCTAAATATTTTAAAAATGTTTTGCTTCCTATATTTATTCCATGTATTTATATGAATAAGTACATAATTACAAGGAAGAGTATATCATGCATGGTGGCAAGCGCAGTTCCCTGTGAAATCATGTTGACAAGTTCGAAGAAGCCCTTTGAACAGTGTAGTAATGATGGAGGCACTAATTATTCCAACCAGAATGCAGTTAAACTGAAGTTTCATTAAGAACAGGATAGGCTGGAAACTTTAAGTTTATACATTTCTGTCCATTACTTATGGGGAAACTTTTATCTATTTTTTAAATCTCAAATTTTAATCTGAAAATTCAAAGTCAGTGTGACTTTAAGAAACTGTATTTGGTCATCAAAAAGGATGGAAATTTATCTCTAATATCTATCATCAAACAATTTTAAGTTGGTCTCTCAACTACTAATATTGCTCTTTATTAAGAGCACCTTGTGTGTCAGGATGTAAATGTTTTGCTGAAGGCCTGTTGACAAATCTAGGCTGCTTATGACTTCACTTGTGGAATCAAGACAGTTGAGATCATGGCTTAGGTTCTTTATATTTGTTTCTGCAATACTTGAGTGTGATTGTTCACAACTCTGCACCTCCAGGATTGGGAGTTCCTTATTTCTTGAGTTGTTAGCACCAGATAGACTGCCTATACGTATGTACAGCTTCATGGTATGTTAACGTATTTGCAAGCATTTTTTTTGCAGAACTTTGCCAAATGGTCACTCTGATGCCTTGATAGATGATGGCTTGATAGGCTTGTCTCCTGGGTTATAGTATTATTTTAGGCAAAAACCATAGGGTTAAAGTTAAGAGGCTCTTTGTGATCTAATGGGTGGGTGGATTTGGTTTGGCAATCATATTTATTACCTTTCTCTTCTTAGAAGTGGCAATAAAGAAAATATTTTAAAAAAAGGAAAGCCTGAGTTCAAATTGCCTTAGAGAAGACCTGAGTACTGACAAATAGACTTAACCTTCTCTAGCTATAAAGTGCAGCTGTAATTGACTGACTGATTCAATCCTAAATTTCAATGACATTATCTTCTTCCTCTTGCTTTCAGTTTCTTTTAATTAGCCGACTATAACTCTTTCAGGCCTCAGACTGTGTGGCGTTTATTGGCTCATGACACAAAGAAAAACTACTGAGAGATTTTTCACTGGTAAATTTCTCCTCTGAGGTTTGACATCTCATTTTCCCCTGCAAGATGCACTAGCGGCTTTAGTTATAAAATGAAATTCTGTTGCCAGAACATTTCAGGAAAATTGGTGAATAATGTTAATTGAATTTTGAGATAGCACATGACCAAAACCATCATTTTACTTCTGCAGCCCGTGTGTGCCAGTTTGGTCGTGATCACAATGTGTTCTAAACGAGCTATGCGAAAAAGAAAAAAGAGAAGGAACAGACACAAGTTTCTGGCTTTCCTCAGAGGCACTTTTCCAACTTAAAAATATAAATGCTGTGGGGTTCCTGGTTTTTAAATGCAACCGCAGACACTGAGAACTGGAAAAGACTTGATTTACAGTCATCCTGTTTTATTACTGGACAAAGGAAGGGGGTTTATTTTCTTAGTTAAAAATCTTAAATGCTATTGAATTACTGTAAAAAAAAAAAATTAAACGTGAGGCCAGAGGGGAAGCCAGGTTCCTTGTGCCTGCAGTGAGCAGGTGCAGAATATGCTTCTTTCCCTGTGCCCCACTAAAGTATGTCAGCCTGTTTCTGCAGGCTATGGGATCTCTTCTAGAGCTCAGAGGTTCATAGTGCCCTCAGAGCTTGACACCTCTCTGGAGCCCACTGATGAAGATGCAAATTTGTGCCCATTGCAGTGATTTTTTTTATGTGATATCAGTGTCTCTTCTGTGCCTGGGAAGTGGGGAGTTCACCAGCCCAGGGCACTCTGAGACTTTTGACCACAAGCTCATGATCTTACTGGCTACACTGGACTGTGATCTTTACTCCTTTCATTGTGGACGTGGTTGAAACACTAAGGCCAGGTCTACGCTGCCCCTCCCTTTTGGAGGGGGCATGTAAATTTAGCTTTTTAAAAATGCTAATGAGGCACTGCTATGAGTATTCAGCACTTAATTTGCATAATGGCAGCCATTTGCATCACTTTCGAAATGCAAACTAGCCTTGTAGATGGGGTTCCTTCAAAAGGAAGCCTGGCTTTCAAAAGCACCCTTCTTCCTAATATTTTTCAGAAGAAGGGCGCTTTCGAAAGTGGGGCTTCCTTTTGAAGGAACCCCATCTACAAGGCTAGTTTGCAATTCAAAAGCAGCACTTTTGACGCGGTGAATGACTGCCATTATGCAAATGAGGCACTGAATATTCATACATGTGCCTGATTAACATTTTCAAATCACTGCTTTTACGTGGCTCCTCCAAAAGGGAGGGGCAGTGTAGAAGTGACTTAAAGGTGGGTATGTCTACATTATGATTGACCCGGTGAGGGGCCATTTTCTGGGGTTAGATTTCACATGCCTGGTAGAGACACACGAAATCGAACAATCTGGTGTTGGCGGTTGACCCCTGTACTCCTCAGTATTGCAAGGAGTAAGGGCGGTTGATGGGAGAGTTTTGGCCAGGTAAGTCGATTGTAGATAAGTCAATTCTAGCTATGCAAATACTGTAGCTAGAATTGCATATCTACAATCGATTTGAATGTCTAGTGTAGACCTGGCTAAGAATGCAGATCTCCCACACCATCTTCTCACACCTATTTGTTGGGGTCCATCTCTGTGTCATTTGTTTATCTATTTTAGGACTTGAAAACACCCATTTGCAGGTAGTTGGTGGGGAGTTTACCAGTTTTTTTAGAATGTCACTTTTACATGAAAGTAATTAATCTGGCTCGAAAGAAACCTGAGATAATGTCGGGTGGTCTTTCCCAGTCTGAGGCTGCCAGCTCCTGTGGTCCTGCTCCCATAGTGCTATGCATAGCACACAGCAGAACGAAACTGACAAGATCCTGTATGGGCAATTATTGACAACCGTGTGGCTGCAACAAAGCTGTCAAGAACAGTGTTGATTTCGTGCTGCTGCTTGTGACATCTGAGGTCTGCTTCATAGACAGACACTGGAGGTACTCTCAGAGGAAAAGGGCCAAACCATGGGGGGAAGGGGAAAATATTGAAGACATCTTTCCACACATCACAGCAGCCATGAGGATGGGGAAAAGATCTCTTCCCTTCTAGCCCACAGAAGTTCTGGCTGTGGGAGAAGAGATAGACAGCTTCTTCCTTCCTTCCAGGAGCCAGAGAAGTTGCAACCTTCAAATATGTATTAGGTTTCTTAGACAAAGGCTGATAAGACAGATAAGGATCCAAGCAGACCTAAACACAAACTCCAACAGCCTCTGCTTTACTTTGTGAACATTGCCTTGGGACTGTGTAGCAAAGGGTGTTGCCTCTGGGCTTCATGGGTGTCTCCCCCTACAAGTCTATCTTTGTATCTGTCACTGGGCAGTAGATGTTATGTTCAACAGACCTTGATCACTATCAGAGGAGTAGCCGAGTTAGTCTGTATCTTCAAAAACAACAAGAAGTCCTGTGGCACCTTAGACTAACAGATATTTTGGAGCATAAGCTTTTGTGGACAAAGACCTGCTTCATCAGATCAAATTTCTCTTAGACACCCCCAGGTCTGTATGAGTGTGTAGAGATGAGAGGAGGTGACTGCTGTGAGAATTAGGATTTGTGTTGTGTACTTACTGTTTATATATACTATTCCTTGTTCAGTGTACTCTGGCAGCCTTTGCTTCTTTTTTGGTCGTTGACATTGGGACCTGCAGAGGGCTGGAGTTTGGTTGCTTTCCAAGGGAGAAATTGTGCTCTGCCACATAAATGCACCATGTAAGAGGAACTCTGTCCAATTCCCCTCCTAGCTTTCTTTTCCTATCTAATTTGCCCTGCTCACTCCCCCTCTCACTTTCTTTTGCCCTGTTCTCCCACCAGACCTTCAGTCAGGAAGAGAGACTGTAGCAGCTGGTGCTAGCATCCTCTGCTGTCTCTTTTTTTCTCTGCCATCAGTGTGGGAAAACAGGACAGACAAGAGGAGGTAGTTTGCTGCCTGAAACTAAGTCTTGACAGCCACCCTGGACAGCCAGGAGAACATTGGATTAGACCCATGGTCCATCTAGCCCAGTATCCTGTCTTCCAGCAGTGCCCAAGATCAGGTGCTTCAGAGAGAATGAACAGAAGAGACCAATTTTGAGTGATCCATTGTGTGTTGTCCAGTTGCTGATTCTGGCAGTTAGATGTTTAGCGGCTCCCTAAGCCTGGGGTTGTAGTCCTGATCATCTTGGCTAAGAGCCAGTAATGGCTAGTTTTTTTTCAAAGGAGGAGTAACTGCAGGGAAGATTCTGCAGTCAGCTGAATGCCTGGCTTTCACCAGGCTCATAGGCATTCAGGAACAGGTTAGACTGGGAGTTAACAAATGTGGGAGTGATAGCTCAAAGAGGTTACATTTGGCTATTGTATACAACCCTAATTTACAATTCTTTAATTGTTTTGAAGTTGGTTTGCACTTGTGATTGCATTTTGGCATTTATCCTGGGTGTGAGAAGAAGAGCATATGTTCTTCAGAAAAGCTGGTGGCAATGCTGTGTCACTGGAAGTGAACTAGAGAGGCTCTTTGCATTGCTACTTTTCTATCCTCATGTTCAAGTAGTCATGAGATATAACTATGGAGAGGTTAGAGGGGGAAATCACCAAAGAAGGAACTAGTTTCAATAACAGAGGTCTAGAAAACTTTTAGTGGGTTTAACTGTTGGCTTTATGCAAAGTGATAACATCACATCATATCATCACAACATGGTCCACACATTAATAATGGTTCAGATTTACAAAGAATTCTGTTAAACACTTGAGCTGTGTCTACACGTGCACGCTACTTCGAAGTAGCGGCACCAACTTCGAAATAGCGCCCGTCACGGCTACACGCGTCGGGCGCTATTTCGAAGTTAACTTCGACGTTAGGCGGCGAGACGTCGAAGTCGCTAACCTCATGAGGGGATCGGAATAGCGCCCTACTTCGACATTCAACGTCGAAGTAGGGACCGTGTAGACAATCCGCGTCCCGCAACGTCGAAATTGCTGGGTCCTCCATGGCGACCATCAGCTGGGGGGTTGAGAGATGCTCTCTCTCCAGCCCCTGCGGGGCTCTATGGTCACCGTGGGCAGCAGCCCTTAGCCCAGGGCTTCTGGCTGCTTCTGTGGCAGCTGGGGATCTATGCTGCAGGCACAGGGTCTGCAACCAGTTGTCAGCTCTGTGTATCTTGTGTTGTTTAGTGCAACTGTGTCTGGGAGGGGCCCTTTAAGGGAGCGGCTTGCTGTTGAGTCCGCCCTGTGACCCTGTCTGCAGCTGTGCCTGGCACCCTTATTTCGATGTGTGCTACTTTGGCGTGTAGACGTACCCTCGCAGTGCCTATTTCGATGTGGTGCCGCGCAACGTCGAAGTTGAACATCGACGTTGCCAGCCCTGGAGGATGTGTAGACGTTATTCATCGAAATAGCCTATTTCGATGTTGGCTTCACGTGTAGACGTAGCCTTTGGGCTATATATTGACTCTTCAGGCAGGCACATCTCCCCTTTGAAATTAGTGAGGGAGGTGTACGTGACTGTGTGCGTGTGCGTTTTTGTCAATGCAAAAGAAATGTCAGTGGCTCAACAGATGTTGTGGAGCTTGACTTTTCTAATGATGATGTAAGATATTAGGTAATGAATTGTAAATATCATGCTTTAGAATGCAGCTTAGTAGAGGCAGAAGTCTTGCGCCTGAGGTAGCTTTTTTGTGGGCCAAAGCGTCAAACTAAGATAAAGTAGTCTTCCCTCATTTTGAAGTTAGTTATCCAGGTTTTAGGTGTAGCCTAGAAAGGGTAGTTTAATTGTTGCTCTTTTTGAGTTTTACTTAATTAACCAAGATGCTTGAGCCTATTTTTAATTAGACTATTTTCTGGAGTTCAGAGTTTAGCAAAAAAATTCCCCCATAACATGTGCTAATTGATGCAAAAATGAATGAGTATTCTTAAAAACCATTCAGAGACCAGTATTAAGAATTACATTGCCTTTTCAATTAAATATGTCTAAAAGTTGACTGTTCCAGGAACCCCATTCTGACTGGTCTGATGCATAGTAAGAAATGTGAATTTAAATTTTCAAGTAGTTACAAAATCTACTTTTAAAACATGACTCTTTTTACCCTGAAAGCACGAAAAGTTGTGGTGATTATTGGTTTGGTTTGTAACAGCAGTAGAAAAGCCCAGATTATGTTCCCATAATTTTAGTCTGCATTGCATTTGTGGGTTTGTGTATATCGTCCTCTCTCATCCTCTGATAAATTATGCCTTGTCAGGATCGCTGTAAACCCTGGGCCTAATCTAATAACGCAAACCAGTATTGCTGAGGCATGGCAGCCTTGCAGTTACTGCCAGCTGACAGAGTGTCTCCTACAATTGCTAAGGCAGTTTCCAAACAAATTCACCCACTCCTGTCTCTCGTTTGAGTGCTGGGATAAGGTCCAAGACCAGGTCTATTCCAGGGAAAGTTTCAGAAAGCTTTGATAATCCTTTCTAAACCAAGCAAGAAACTAACTCTTTTAGGACTATATAGTTTTTTTTATGTCAAAAATGGGAGACACCCGTCCAGTCATATTCTCTGAAGAGTGGTAACATGATTTAGTTGTAAATGCACCCAGAGAGCTTTGCACTGAATAAGCATTTATGTGGGGTGAGTGTTTAGTTAAAGCTATGCATGGATGATGTCTGTTGTGGTTTTGTTCGGCTTTCAGAGCAAGGGGTTTTAGCACTTTAATCCTGAATGACAGTTGGAAGGTTGGTGGTTTCAAACAGTGGCATGGAGGGGCCTATTTCTCTTCAGCAGAACAATGCCCCAGTGTATCTGGACTGCCAGTACAAAAGCACTAAATCTGTTTTGTTTTTCTCCCAATTCCCTCTTCCTCCCCCCACTGCCTCTAGGCCAGGACTCGCTCCTATTGCTGAAAAACCTTCAGTCCCTCTGGACAAAGAAAGAGATGGACAAGGTAAGGCCGTATAGGGAACCTCCCCTTCACACTGGAGCTATTAATGGTATGCAGAACATGTTCAGTCTCAGAGCTCTTGGGTCAGACCCACAATTCTTCATGATTGCTTTTAACTTCAATACATAGGGGAAGGGCCTACAGATCTGCAGGATGAAGAGGAGACAAAAAAGACAGACTTTTTAAATGTGCTGCGGTCATTGGACACACATACAAAGACTGCAGTAGACACAGTTAAGTTGTTAAAAATGAACGTTCATCTTTTATTTTAAACATTTTTGTCCACTTAACATAGATGGTAGCAGGTATTTAGATGTGAAATACCCCCTTGTACTTAAACCTGGCAAGGAGACTATTGAAATCACCTTGTGTGGTGGAGATGCTCTTTGCTAAGTGGATCAGTATTTAAGCCTTCATATTTCATGGCTGTCTTTTCCATTTTTTATTTTTGGAACAGTGTTCTGCAGTCTGGTTGAACAGTGTCTCTTTGAAATGGATATGTTTTTAAACAGTTCTTTATTTTCTAGGTACTATGTATAGATTTGTCTGTGGGAATGAGACATATTTCATCTAAATTTGAGAACTCAGAAAACTAACAACCAAACTAGACATAACTGGTTAATGTTTACCTCCCTGTGCTTAGCGGTCTCTGCTTCCCAGCCAGGTTAATAGCATAAATGTTTTCCTAAGAGACCTGGGAACTTCCAAAACATTTTATTGCATAGAATATGCCCATTTGGCTGTATGCTAGTATGCCCAGAAGACCTAAGCCTACGTGCGACATCTGAGTTGTCTGAATTCCTTGGTCCTCATTTTTGACTGGTGCTTTTAGACCTTCCAGCTCTTCTGGCTTGTGGTGTCCCAGGCTTGATACTTGAACAAGTGGAAAGACAGCAATCAAAAGGTATCTTTTTGAATGGTCAATTATTGGCACAGATTAGAGCTCAGTAATTGTGAAGACTAGAGCTTTCTAACAAATTATTCTTGACCAAGAGGAAACGTTAATTGTTCGGGTTTGAGGGCAGTTCATGCCACCACAATAAGAGCAGGGCAAAATAATCATCAAAATCCATACACTGTGCTAACTGTAATTTGGGTGGATTGCAAACCAAATTATTATGAAAAGGAGCATCCCTCTAAAGTGTCCAGGTCAGACTTTACACGAGCTTTTTTGTAGCAGAAGGAATCACATAAGGGGCTCCATTGTACATCCCAGCATACAGAACTTATTCTGCAAGCCTCTCACCCAGCATCATCCCAGAATGCATGTGATTTCAGGTAGTTTTCTGTGAACTGTTCTTGTATTACTGTGAAGAAAGACAGACCCCGTTAGAAAGTAATGTTCATCATACGCAATGTGCGGGTTCATTACAGGCAGGCACATCCGTATGGATCCCACTCACTACACTACTTCCCATATCTGCCAATGCAGGTGAACCTCTTCTCCTGTAGAGGTGGAGAGTCTTGCATGTTTCAGTGAACCCAAGAGTGATGACAGAACGGTCAAAAGTGAAGTTCCAGACAATATGTGATCCCAGCAGTCCTCAATGGCAGAGCAGGTGGAGGATAACTGCACAATGGAGTGAAACTCTTGTGTACTGTTACAATGGCTGTGAAGGCAGATGAAGGCTGCTGCAGAGAGAGGACTTCCAGTTGTTGTGATGTCCATGCCCTTGGTTTCAAGCCCTATATCTGTGAAGGACAGTGTGGTGTCTGCTGTGCCCTAGTCTCCCCACATGGGCCTTTTCCAGTTTTGTGAAAACACTTGCACCAATGAAAAGTCTGGAGGTAATGGGGGAATGGCAATGGGAACAAGACAGTGAGATCCAGAAGTTCCTAGACATAGACTGATGCACAGGTGGTGAGTGTGTGAGTCAGCTGACTCGTTTGAGGACTGAGGCAAGTTGAGTCTCTCAGCAGCTGCACCCATGACTGAGCAGTACTTCATAGGACCCATTCTGCTCACCCCACATAGGGAGGGGTCTAGAAAAGGTGCCCTAAAATAACCTTCCTTCTGTTCCTCTTGGCTGGATAGCCTCCTCCAGCAGAATCACCATTCCAGTGGTGGAAAGTGTAAGAAACTTTTTAATATTGGAACTTCGAACTTACATACCCTGATGAACGACTCAAACAGTGACCGACCAGAGTGACATACAGTCGTCTTTGCTCTCAAATTGTGTCAGTTTAACAGCCATATCACTGCCTGGTTTGAAACTAGAAGAGCTGATGAGGGACAGGTGAGGGAGGAAAAAGGAGAATACACCTAGAAGCTTGTAAATTGCCTCTAAGGTACCAGGTGGCATCAGTGAGCAGCTCATGACACTCCAACTGAGGCTCATTAAAAATCAACAGGCAGTTACTGTGAGTGCCTGTGCACCAACTGTGGATTCTGATGAGGATGTAAAGGAAGATTTCTACTCTCAGCTGGAAAATATTTTATTGGAGACTCCTAAAGATCAGATCATCCTTCTGGGGAATTTCAGTGCACATGTTGGATGAGACTGTGGCAGGGAACCATCGGGAAAAGAAGGAGTTGGCAAAAGCAACTCACATGGACCAAGTGAGCTGAACTGAATTCATCATCATGAACACCCTTTACCGTCAAAAGGACAAAGCATGGGTAGCTGTAACCTGTGCTCCTCAACTTTAGGGAGCTGAATGGGGAACCAAACAAAGAATGGAATATGCTTATTCTATGTCTAGAACAGACCAGTTACCACAGGGTACACTGCGGAATATGGCAGTCACCAAGAGGGTCAAAGAAAATGGTTTTGGGAGTGAGATATTCAATGTTCATGTGTAGGAATGTATGTCATAATATCAACCTATAGAGTAAGTGCACCTGTAAATTTATTAGGGTGAGGAAATAAGATTTGGATAATAGGTTAGGCACGAAGTAAGCAGTGCCAGGGCCCTATAAATAACCATATTGGAGATCAGAGTGGTTCACCCTTCAGCTTCTTCTACCAAGTGATTACCTTAGCTTCTCAGTATAACTTAGCCACTCCACTGAATTCATTGGAGGCTGATCCTCTGTTTCTTACCACCAGACCTTCAGGGAAGAGTGTGACTGCGCTAAGCTAAGTAGCTCTTTATCTTAGAAATGTTGCCACTGGAAGTCTTAGATTTGTATTTCTGCCTTGCAACCCTATGTTTCATAACATTTGTTAGTCTTTCATTTATTTTAATAGAGACTTTAATAATTTAGTATTGTCCTCCTTCCTTCACGCAACGCAAGAGTCCTCTTTCAAGATTGAACTCTCTGTTCTCTCACTCTGTATCCTGAATTAGGACAAAAAACTAAATACTTTCTGGTCAGATATGGCCAGTAGTGAGCCATAATCCCTGGCCCATAAATTCAGGTCAACCAACTGGACATCAATAAAAAGTTTTCTTAAACATGGGTTTTATAATGCTGTGAAATAGTCTTCCAAGGGAACCCTGCCATGTGACTCATGAAAAATTAGATTTGCTGCCTAATTGCAAATTTAATTGAAGGGCATATGCTGCTGCGCTGGTAGAGTGATGAGCAAGGTGATTCAGATTCAGGCTGAACCTCCCTAATCCAGAACCCTTGGGACCTGTATGAGAGAATTTGCTGGACCATGGGAGGTCAATATTGTCTAGCACATTAACAACACTTCCAATACTTACTGGGTTCTCAGAAGACATGTAGGGGAAAATTACAGCTAAATAACAGTGCAGAGCACTGAGAGCCAGGACTGGTGGTTGTAAACAAACTTTATGGGACCACAGGAAACTTTGGTTACACCCATGATAAGTGGTTGTCCAGCTAACTAAAATCATGCTGGATTAGGGATGCTGGTGGACAAAAGAATTACAGATTAGAGAGGTTCAATCTGTAGTACTTTCTGCACATTGCATCCCATTATCACTCCTCAGATCATCAGCTAACTTTAAAGAGAGATTTCCCTCTGCTTATAATATCTTAAGACATCCTTAATTTAAAAAAAACCAAAACAATTTAGATGTATTATCATTGCCACTCTTGACAGTTTTGCAACTGTTCTGAGATACATAGGGCTATGCCTAGATTCCAAGCTTCTGTTGGGAGCCTTCTGCCAACATCCTGCTCTTCCTCATTTCATGAGGAAGAAGGGATGTGTCGGTAGAGGGAGTTTTCTTGACATTTGTCCCCAGGTGGATGGGCCGGATATTGGGAAACCCTCTCCCGACAGAAAGGTCAGCAGGAGATAATGCATTGTGCAATTTTCATATCCTTTGCCGACAGTCCTCAGCAAGCTAGACATAGCCTAGGTGTGAGCGAAGGCTTGCTCTCTCACAAGTCCATTGTGTTCTGCAGCACTTCCTGCCAAAGCTCAGATTTTAACTCCAGCCAAAGGAGATGCTGAGCTGTGCAGAGAAAGCTCTTGTGCTGAAGAGGGGCTTTGAAAAAAAGTTGTGCATAGTGCAGTTTATTTGGCTAGTGGTGTTGTTTTCCTTTGGCTGTTGTGTGAAGTATTTGTGGCTGGATAAGAACTTGTTCCACTGTAGTCTGGCTTCTCCTGCTGAATTTTGCAGTGAGGTTAGAAATCCTGGGCTTGACATCAGATCTCTTGCCACTGGGGACAATGGTTAGGGAAGGAGCAGACTCATCTCCCTAAACACACATCTTTGTTAGTCATCAGCATTGTTCTTGAAGCAGTTGATAACCCAGTAAAGAGAAACAGATTTATATTTGTTATAGGTCTCAATGTTTTCCCTACATGAAAGGACATGGAAAATTACTGGCAAATCAAACTGTCTTCCAATAGCTATTTTAGATGAATAAAAAGTGGGGGGGGAAACTGACTGGCAAATTATCTGTAGATTTTTTTTACATGTTATTCTTCAGTCTTTTTTGTACTGTTTCTGTTCGAAGCTGCAACTGGGACCATCATGTAGAATAAATTAGTAGAACTTATTGCAAGCAGGAATCATCGTCCTTCAGATTTTGCTTCTTAGCCAGAAAAACGAGAGCACCTGCCGTTACAGAATTCTTCTCTTCTGTCTGTGTCCTCCCTTGCACCATGCCAGGATGTGCATCATGTGATGAAAGATGCTTGTGGGGCTAATGAAGGATGCCACTTCTTTCCCCTGCCAACCCTTTGAGCTCCTTGGGAATTTACGTCTGATGTAAACATTATAAAGATATTGCCTAGTACTGTTAATTTATCACTTAGTCCAGATGGGTAGTAAATTGCTTATTAACATTTACAAAGTGTGAGTTCAGTCCCTTCCCTTTTCTAAACAGATCACCCTAGAATTCCTTACATTTATATTATAAATTTTTTCCACATTCCATGATTTTCAGCTTTCCATCGTATAATTTTAATGAAATGTCCGCTGTAAAATGTCTGTGTAGTCTACACCAAGTACTTCACCCTTCTTTGGAGCAAGGGAAATTGGGTTTCAAATAAAGCAATCTGAGTTTTCAGCAAGTTTGGTGATAAATATTTTAGCCTTTACTTAAAACTCGATTTTATTCTTGGAGTTTTCCACTTTACTGTAAAGTGTTACATAATTGTAACTGCAGTGGTGATATGCTGAATGTAGAAATTTCCAGTGCAGGACCGTGGATTTGTTTTTCATCTGTGTTCTTACTCATGGGTGTGTTACAATTGCAGGTAATCGGGTATGTAACCTTCCTGCTTTTACTATCACTACTTCCGCAATAATTCCATCCTCTCCTAAATCCTAAGCTCCTTTGTCTGTCCTGCAGAACAACAACTCTGTCTTTATGAGATAATTAGTGTGGACAATTGCTGCTTTTCCCATTGGGTTTGAGGTGCAGTGAGCCATGAAGGGATCTATAATGACATGAAAAGTTATGGAAGCATGGATGGTGGTTGAATAGCAACAGTTACCTCTGTGAATAGATTAAATTAAATAATAATAAAAAAAATCTTTGTGTTGAACCAGTGGGACGGGAAGATTCACTAATCTCTCTTTACATGACAATGTGTTTTTGTATTTCTGCAGCTCAAGGAAGAAACCAGAAGGGGGTTTGCAGCTCTGGAAGACCCACTGGCAGGACTCTTGGACATGCTGGAGAACTGCAATGACTGGAAGGGCAAAGGACATTCCCTGGGGTATTACATCACCAATGAGTTGCACCTCTGGATAAAGGAACAACCTGCTGTTCAGCAGGTTAGAGCGAGAAAGAGAGAGAGCCTGGAGAAAAGAGAGAGGGATTTTCTTGCTTCTCAAGTGCCTCCCTCTCCTCCAATCACTTTACGCCACAGGCCAGGTTCTTTCCATTACTGCCTCCCCAAGCACCCTGGGATTTGCTGATGGAATCCATTCTGAAGCAGTATATTCCAGTGATGCTGGCTTGAAAGTGAAATGTCCAGTGGGTCTGAAATACATTTCCATTTCCTCCCACTGCCTGGGATTTCTGTCTCTCCAGATCAAGCTGCCTTGCTGCGATATGGAACTTTCACTCTTTCCCCAGCTGGCAATTTTCCTATTGGAATCAACATCCCTGCTGTCAGCATAAGCCCAGTCACTGTGTGCTTTTCCCATTTTGCATACAGAAGACATTTACTGTATGATCGTTTAACTCTTGCCATATGGCAGGAGCTTCTATCACTCCTGAGTGCTGAAAGTGAGATCACTATGGTTCTTTGCAGCAGCTGAGTGATAAAGCTGCAGTAGTAGGGTCATCAAAGCAATGATTCATCTATTTATTGGGCCCGTTGCATTCTGATGCCTTGAGATTTTCCTTTTCTGTACACGGCTCCCTGTGAACTTTCGGTGTTTTTTTCTCTGTACTGTTCCATCTTTCATTTTTTTCCTGAGTGCCTGAGTTTGTGAGCTCAGCTGCTTCATTCAGAACACCAATATCTCTCTTTCCTGCCATTGCTATCTGCTGTTGTTGAATCAAACACAGAACTGAGAGTCCACAGCTCCAAAGTTTTAATGGAGTGATCATATATGAATGCATTAGTTATTGTGTCTCTATGGCACGATGCATCTTTTTGCCTCAAGTTGCCCCAGGGCCTGGGAATGAAACTGAGTTCTCATGTGTGGCAGGAAATGGCTGCCTGTGGAGAGCTGGTGGGAGGAGGAATCAGCAGGCTTGTTTCTGCTATGGGCACATACCATGAGGGGAACCTTCCCTCACCTGGTTTCTAACTTTTGCACTGAGATGGAGGTGTGAACACTACAAGAGGTTCTGTTGGGGTGTTCCCCCATGCTCAGAGTGATGTCAGCAGTAGGCCTCTCCAAGTTCTAGCATTTAATGTTGGTTTCACTGGCCACTGTCAAGTAAGGTATGGAGTGTTGCCCTGATTTCTGTGTCAAAACTCCAAGGGGGAACTGTAGAGCCTGGTCTGATGTTTTGAAAAGCTACATTTTGGATTATCATTGAATTCTGTTGGTCTTTATGAAACCTGTGTTTGACTCTGATTTCTTAGTCTGGCTTGAGGCTGAAGAAACTCCAGGCTCGAGTGTTTCACATACTAGCCCAGAGCCCAGTTAATCTCTTGGACCTGCTGATCAGCATTTATCAGCTACGTACAGCAGATCGGAACAGTTTGCTTGGACATGTCAGTCATGTTTATCACAAGGGCAAGTACAAAGAGGTGAGCTTTCACTTTCAACTTGATTTGCACACTGAGCTCCAATTCTCGGGTAGTGTCTGAGCCTGTTTTTCATTATGTGTCTGTGAAAATTCCATTTCACAACAGCAGCAGGGCCTGTGCATGTGTAATTTAGTGTGATTGTTGCACTTGGTACAGTAAAAACTGTTTTAGCCAGCATTTTGCCAGCTGGAAACCTGTATAAACTGGCATTTCTGACATTGGGAAGTCCATTTTATACTCTGTTTGGTATGGGCTGGCAGGCTCCCCACATGGCTTTATGTGCTGCCCTAGACATGGCAATGTATCTACTGTTCCTAGGTGGAGGAACAACCATGAGGCTCCATGTGCTGCCCCTGCCCCAGGCACTGCGGCCAATGGGAGTTTCAAGGGCAGTGTCTGCAAGGTAGTGTGCAGAGATACTTAGCCATGTCTGTTGTGGGGAGCTGCTCAATGCCCATGCTGCTGGGTTTCAGCACTCTGAAACCCATCATGTGCTCCAGCCTTCTGGTGCATGCCCGCTCCTGAACTCAAACTCTTTCCCAGAACCCAGCCTTTCTCCCTTTCCTACCTCCCAGCCCCCTTGTGCACCCCAACCCGCTAATCTCTGGCCCCACCCTGGGTCCCACCTCCAGCCAGAACCTTCACACGTCCTGCACTTTTTCCAGTTAACTAACTGACACCCGCCCCACACATCTCCCCAGCATGCTGGATAGCAAAGCCTTTACTGCAGTACTAACTTTTCCTTCAACCTATTGTCTCACCCTGGGTGAGCACACAACTCCAGGTAACCCTAGCCTCCTTTTGGGAGGTTTGAAAGAATTTGGATAATGTTTGGTTATGTTATTTTGGGTGCTTAATAAATCAAAAAGTTATTCCCCTCTGCATACCCTGGTTTTGACCGGAAACAAAATGTTGTGAGAGACATTTTTTTCAGTGTTTATCACCTGGCTGAACATCTTGGCAACCAGATTTCATGGCATTACTGAAAGAAAGTGTTTGACTAATTTCAAGTGTGATTGTAAACAAGATTTTGCTGGACGTTTGAGGCTCCGAGGCCACAGATGAGTTTTTCTCTGGCATCTTTTGAAAATGCAGATTCTATCAAGCATTTTGAACTGAGAAGCCCCAGATTATTTGTGAGCCTGTTTCTGTAGGGTCTTTTCCATGAACTTGAGCATTCCTCAGGCAGGAGGAGTTGGCTTAGAACCATTTTTCCTTAAGAAGAATCAGATAAGGTATTTTCAGTGCTGTCTTTGAGATATCAGAGCTATTTAATTTCCCTTATCCATATCTTTTTCCAAATTATAATATCACCGAAAATGAGGGTCCCGGCATGAACACTTCAAGACAGAGTGGAGTAGTAGCATGTGACCGACAATCCTTTATTCCAGTTAAGCTGAGATATTCCCTGAGAGCACCATAAACATCGAAACATTAAAATAGGGCCTGGCAGTAGGGCTGTGAGGCTGCTGTTGCAAGGCATACTGAAGATATCTGCATTGTGCTGATTCTACTGCAGCCTTTTGTAGGGCTACTTTCAGATGGGGCAATAAAATTATTCAGATGTGAACCTCTTCAACCCTGTCTGTCCCTCCTTACATCTTTGGAAGGTTGAAATCCTTCTATATATTTGATATTATTCTTTGCTTTCTCTGACCCCCTTGCTTAATGGGGCACCATGATTTAAATCTTTACTCCGGAGAAATATACCCCCTTTCACCCACAGTGCACATTTAATATTCTCATGTGAACATTGCAGTTCGTTCCGGGTCTTCTGCGTGGCCTCGTGTTCATGCCCCATCTCTCAAATCACGCAAAAGAACAGTGTCTCTGCAGACAGTGAAATCCCTGATGTTTCTGAGAATGGTGTGCTTATTATCTCATTTACTTGTAAAGCAGATCTGATCTCTCCCATGGCCTTCAATATTACAGCTACTTGAAGGCTGAACTGATTTGTTTATAGCTGAGCCAAGTGTTCTTTGGGTGTCACTTCCAATGTTAATAGTCCACACTGGATGGAAGTAGTGGGGAGATAGATGTTATTAATGGGAACACAGATCTTGAGTTACTTGGAGGTAGCACCATTTTCCTGGCCCATGTGATAAATGTGAATATTTCCTGCTACTTAAAGTTGTGAGCACCTCAGGAATAAATGTTGTTCATAACTTTGAAATGTTTGTAACTGAACAAAACATGGTTGCTCTTTCAAAGGTTTGCAGCTGAACATTGACTGAGTACAACTTTGACACTTTACTAAACAGAAGAAAAATGTTTCTTTATCTTTAATGTTTTAGTAGTTTTTGTTTAATGCAGTACTGTGGTGTATTTGCCTTTTGTTTTGGTCTCTGGGGCTGCTGGGGTGCATGCTCCTTGTTCCAACTGAGGTGCGTGGTCAGCTGGTAACTCCGGTGTTCCCAGCTCTCAGGTTCTGCTGTCATAGTGCCACATAGAAAATGCAGTCTGTGAAGCATCCCTGGGGTAGAGGGTATAAGATGGGTACCACTGGCCACTGGATGGCACTACTGCTCCCAAAACATGCAGTGCAAGCTTTATTTTTCTGACTGTAAATGATGTAGCAGTTAAAGAAAAAGGCAGAAGTGTCACTGTAGCAGGTGACGGTATGTGTCCTCATTCTGGTGTGAATGCAGTTGATTGCAGCTGGGGATGGAATGCAGCACTTGGGGTGTTGACAAAAATGGGCTTTAAAGTTGACAATTAGTGTGTCCTATTGTTTGGTAATGGGCCTAGTGTAGGGTTTTAAAATGTCTATTTATCCAGTTCCAGCCAGAATTCCTTCAGATAGCTTTCCTCTTTCTTATGCAGCTGCTTTCAGGAGCCAAACATAACTGGAAGGTAAGTTTCAGTAGTTGTCCTAAGCCCTACAATGAGCTATCACATCGTAGCATATTAGACACTGTTTTGTGGTCAGGCTGAGCCTGGACAAGATGCTGTGCACACCATGTGCTGTGCAGGACTCCACGGCGCTGACAGCACTGTGGCCTTTCAGAACTTTTTTCTCTTCAGCTCTCCGTTTCAGTGCCGGTGAATGGCTTTATGAAAACCAAGATGGCCGCCGGCATTTTTTAAACAATGATGGAATTCAGCAGACCAGAGGCTAATATAGTGCGATGCTATTCTGTGAAGAGACGCTGAATAGGCCAGGCTGTGCTTGAGAAGAATGAGGGGTAGGCAGAAGGCAAGCTAGTGTTTCATGGTCATCTTATGTTACACTTCAGCCTTTCAAAGAGTGTCTGGGGCTGGTTGAATGAACCTCTCTGGCACTCCAAATGCAGGAATCTAAAGACAAAGGGGACTCTTGTCACTTGCAGGCCCCTTTAGCGAATAAAAGCCATTGTCACATGAACAGGGGCAGTCTGGCAGGCTGTGCATGCTTCAGTGCCCCATGATATCGCTAAGTCTCAGCAGAAATCACATTCAGGGCCCTGTCAGCTTTGATTAGTGGGGTCTCATGACTTAATGTGCTGCGATATTTCATGTCTAAGGGTGGCGGCTGTCTTTCTGTGGGATGAATGCCCTCTATTGTCCACTGAGTTATTTTATTTACATTTTTTAAACAGCTTATAAAGGTAAAAAGATAGCTGTGCTAAAAAAATTGAAATTCCTCTGCTTGTGGATCAGTAGTAAGTGCTTCTAGGGTCAGATACAGTGAAACTTGTTTTGCAGTCAGCATCAAAGTTCTGGTGTTGTTTAACAGCTTTATATTAAATTCTGAACAGGTGGCACTGGAGCTGGGTTTAGGAAGGAAACAATAAATAATCTTTTTAGCTTCTGACAACCAGAAATATTCCTGGGCTCAAGAGACTCCCACTCAAAGCTTTCTGCATTAGAAATCTAGAGACTTTTTTCTTCTTCTGTGTTTTTATACAAAAATATTGGGCCCAAGGTTTAGCAGGAATGGGAAGATACATTTTGCATTTAATTTTTAACAAATAAATTACATTCTCCTTCTGTATTTATTTGATTTCAAATATTAGCAAAGTGTTTCAGGGATAATATATTTTTGTATATAAAATGGATTTCATAAATACGTTGAATTGAGGAGATAAATGCTACTGTCATTAAAAGAGACAAGTTTTTTATTTATGTCTCTGGGCTAATTGCTAAAATTAAGTGATAGAGGCATTAAAATATACTGTTTATTTAGGTCAAATACACACATCTAGTGTTCTTGGCCCAAAACTGCATTAACACAGGGTTAGAGCTGAGAGTACATGTCAGTAATTTAAAGTAAAATACATTATTGGGATGATTTAATTATGCCAATAAACAAGCCTGACAAACCCAGGAAACGCGGAGTTAGGCTTAAACTCCAAAGAAGGATAAACATCTAGAGGTCTAGCAATTCACATTGTGGGCAAACACTACCTTTACTCAGTCCTCCGGGGATGCCTTGCAATAACATGATTATTTATAGTCTTAAATTGATTAGATTCAACTGATGTTAGAATATACATTAAATTGATCTTCGGTTGTGGTGTCAGTACGGTGCAGAGTTAACCCTAATGTTTGGATTGCTTTTACATTTAATCTTGTATGGACTTTCCTGTGTTGTTTTGCGGACAATTAAAACTTCCTTGCAATGTATTTTACCCTAGATCACTGATAGGTTAGCTGCATTTAATTTAGTTTTTTGGGGGAATTTCCTTTTTTTTTAGTTTAAAAAATTAATATGTGAACACTAAATAAGAAACTGAATGAGGCTGTTATTGTGTGATAATTCTAATTGGATACCTTAAATATTTTAAATGATACCTTAAATATTTTGTTGTCTAATTCCAATTTTTAGGGCCAGATTCAAACTTTATGCAACTCAGGACGATCACAAGTAGCCTGGCCAGACTACTGACTAGTTAAATTTGGTTTAACACATTTGTATCACTGGAGCTGCACAAAACAGCCAGTGTCGAGTTCCGCTTTCCCCTCTCTCTTGTAATATCTGCAGAGAAAAACTTGAACTTACGGGTAAATGTTTTCAGGGTTTTTTAAAGCTGGACATTTTCCCATCAATAGAGACCAAGGCCCAACATCTTCTTTGGATAAACAAAAAATTACCCACTTTCAAATGTCCCTCCACCTCTCATCATTCCTAATGGTCACCTCCCAATTGTTCTCAGGGAAGACGATGACTCCCTCTGGGATAAGGTGGAGAAGAAAACTCTGAAGAGTACAAATAACAAGAAGTCCTGTGGCACCTTAGAGACTAAGAATATGTCCACGCTACTGGAAAGATTGACTCAGTCAGGGTTGGTCTTCCAGAGTTCCACTTCACGCGCCGAGTAGAAACGCACAAAATCAAGTTATCTGAGGTCAATAGTTGACCCTTGTATTCCTCAATCTCACGAGGAGTAAGGGAGGTCGATGGGAGAAACTATCCCTTCAACCTCCCTCTCTGTGGATGGCCAGATAAGTCAATTGCAGGTAAGTCAATTCTAGCTATGCAATAGCTTTAGCTTGAATTGCGTATCTGCAATCGACTTAACTCCCTAGTGTAGACCAAGCCTAACAAATTCATTAGATCACAAGCTTGTTATTTGTGAAGCTACAGACTAACATGGCTACCCTCTGATACTATGGGGAGTAGGTAAACACATCTTTGCCTGTCGTCTCAGTCTGCTGGGAACTCTACAAGACGGTCGCCAGTTTAAGAAGAACAAGGGAGGGCAAGATGTGGGCATTTGTCCCATGTGAAGAGAAGCTTTGGATTATTTATGTGTTTTGTCCAAATATGATGTTTATTCTAAGTGCTGCTTGAACAGAGCCTAACCCAGCGCCCTTGGAAGATAATGAAAGGGCTCGCTGTCTTCAGCAGGCTTTGGATCAGACCATTGGTGGTCACCTTGTGCTCTTTTTGATGTATCAGGCACCCCTGTGAGCTCAGAGCCCTCATCACATACCTGCCCTCTGTTGGCTTGGGAAGGGAAATGGAAGAAAAGAATAAACCTTTCCCATGGTCTGTTTTGAGCCACTCTTCAAGGGAGTGGGGTGGATGAGTGGGAGTTAGTGCAGTTTGTCTGGATTATTTCTTTGCTGTTATTTTTATCTCTACTGGGAACTCTGTATGTGGAATGTGTTAGTAGGAGCAGAAAAGGCAGTACATGAATGTTCAGGATTGCAAGGCATTTTCACATGTCGATTGTGTTGGTTTCTGGGTGCATGCAGGAGTCTTCCTAATAAATGCCCTGTGTGTGCAGCCATGACAAGGATTTTAGGGTTCCTGGATAATGTGCTGAGGGGATCATTTTTAGAAGGTGGTTTTTGGACAGCAAAATGTCCCTGACTGAGATGTTATCTCTCTGGAGATCTTTTACTCGGCACACACAATATTAAATATAGGGTGAATTAAACAGTTTTTTTGGGGTGTAAAATTGACCAGTACCAAACATTACAAGAACAGAGTAAATATTAAAATAGATACAGCAGCCAAGTCAGTTTCATCTTAAGTTCAGTTAAACTTATCACTCCTTCTGTTATTCATATTGTAAACATGCTGATACTCTCATAGGTTGTCCTTTCTGGTCAAAGGACTGGACTCTGTAAAAACACTCTGCAACAGTGCCTTTGTTTTTTTTCTTACACTGGTAGTCATAAAACCAAGAAAAGTATTTCAACAGATCACTTAAGTATGTGTTTAATTTGAAACGTAACCCACTGAGACTTAAGTGCGTGCGTTAGCGATTTGTTGACTATGGCTGGGTTTGAGGACAGGTTTATGTGCCTTTTAGCAGTGCCCTGGCAGAATAATATGGGTGTGTTGATTTTGAATTTATGAGCAACAGTTATCCATTATTTTGTATCACCCAATTGTAGTAGGGTGGGAGTTGCATCTACTAGAGGGGGGAAACTCAAGCCAGTGTGGAATAAGTTTTTGGGACTAAAACACAAGACAGGAATTCAGAAGGTTTGGGGTCTATTCCTGGCTCTGCCACTGGCTGCTTAGATGACCTTTGTCAAATCAAATTGCCATTCTGACTCACTTTCCTCATCAGCAAAGTCAGGATACTGATACTGATGAACTTCACATGGGATTAAAAGACTTAGGTCATCAGAGTTCAGAACAACAGCATAAAAGGGAAAAATATATCATCCCTTTTTGTGATTCATAGCATTTCATTTATGTGGAGCTACATTTAAGTAACTGAAACTAAAAATCTGTAGATTTTAGTTGTGTTCAGATTTACAAAGGTTTTCGCAAAATATAACTGCATAGCAAAATTTAAAAGCAGCAAGATCAGTGTTTGAGTTAATTCACAGATATCCTTTCAATTCCATTTTTAAATTTATGTATAAGGAGAAAATTAACAGTCAGTTGAGTCTTTCCAAACACTTGACTAGAGACTCTGCTTTTTATTTCTACATTTTTAAGCGTGCTTGATCTCAGAATTTTTCTTCTGAAGTTCAAAACAGTTTAAAACATGTAATGCCGCTGCTAATGTTTTTGTGGATTTCTAAATGAAACCCTGTGCAGCCAAATCATTTATTTAATACATTGGTAAGATAACGGTAAGAAGAATCATCCTGTGAAAAATAAGTATGAATGGTCTTTACTTCAGTTTAGAAACACATCAGTTAATAAGCTCTCCCACACACACAGCATTTTCTACCTTTTTGTGTTTTCTAGGCAGCCATTCTGAGCATAAAGCTAAAATTACAGCTGGATCTAGATGTGGAGGAGGTAAGTCTGTTTCCCCTGTATTCTTCTCTGTCATCAGATGTAACATTCAATAAACAAGATACATAGTCTTTCAAAGAAGTTGCATACAGGTAGTAGGCACTAATACCTAATTTGCAAGAAGTAGATAAGGAGCTGCTAAAAATGACTTTTCAATTTGAGCCAGAAGGTGGCCCACACTGAGCACCTGTGCAAGTGTAAAAGTCTCAATGTTCACATTCTGAGCAAGAGCAAAATGGGACTGTGTCTGTAGGCTGTGAGTAGCTGGAGTCTTGGCTCCATCTCTCCTGTGCTCCAGCCCGTTCTGCTGAGCTGGTGCAAGGGAAAGCAGTCTGCACAGGATACAGAGCACTGTATCCATGCAATGCTTTTAAAATTCAAAAATATTTTTCTTCCTAGATGTGCACTCCATTGCTACTTCAAGAGAAAATTAACCTAGTAGAAGCTTATGTGGCAGACTATCCTGATCTCCAGCGCAAACTCTTGCAGACCCTGGATGTGTGGTGTGAACCTAGTTTTAATATCACAGACATCTCAAGGTAGAAGATTATTCTGTTATGTGTTTTATCCTTCTAATTTCAAAACAGCTCACAATATTGCATGACATTATGAGCAAGTGCTAAAGAGCGACAAGGTGTTCTCTAGTGCTCTTTCTAATAACACGTTAAAGCCATGGAGCAAATTGCTCAATTTTGTATGTTCACTTCCAATCAGAGAAGGGAAAATGTCTGTTAACTGAAATTTGGGTTTTCCGAAGGCCTTATCTTGTCAGGCACTGAGCACCTACCCTTCCCATTGATGTCAAAGGACGTGGCAGGGGCGCTGAGTACTTTGTGTGGAGAAACGGCAAATAAAAAAAAAAAGCAGCCTGACTCTGGTGCGTTGCTATGGAAGGCTGAGAATTGCAATATTCATTGTGCACATTACCTCCCCTGCCCTGTTCTCCCATGCCCCACCTGCCCCCTGCTCCACCCCCACCTGCCTCTTCCTGCAGAACTGCAGTGCTGCTTCCCATGAGTGGGGCAATCTAGACCCCAGAGCTCCATGGCCTGACAGTAGCACATGCTAGGACGTTCGCACCACTCTGCGGGAGGGTGGGACTGCCCCTTCTCCTTCCTGTGCTTATCAGAAGTGACAGGTGCTGATTGTGGGGGGAGGGGGGGGCAGTGTGCTATTTTCTGTCGTCTTAGCTCTCCCTTTCCTAATGGCTTCTATCTTTCCACTGTGTACTGAGTAGGTGTTTTCAGTGAACTGTGTGCAACGGCTTCCATGGCTCTTTCTTGAGCAGTGATAGCTAACTTAGACCTAGTTGGAGTTAAAAATGGTAAGCTCAGCTGTGATGGATGGTAGAGGAAAAAGAAGTTGTCACCACCACCCAGCAGCTGACACCCCTGCTACTAAAAGGGAGAAGTACTTTGTCTGCTTACATTGATATTTCTTTCTTGTTTTGCTTGTTCTGTTTACAGGCAGTATCAAGGTTTACGAGCTGACAAACTCAACCACAAAATGTTAAGCAAACTAGTCTTCAGGTTCCTAGAACAATATAACTTAGATACAGGTATGTGATGTTACACTAAATCATTTCATTACCTTCCCAATGAACGTCTGATAAGGCTGATCTGTCTTCCCACATGTGCTGCAAGGAACTCTGCTGTCACTGGGAGATTAATTGATGTTGTTTAAAAACAAAGCCCATATATTTTGACAAAACAAAACAGCAGTCATGTAGCACTTTAAAGACCAGCCAAATTTATTAGGTGATGAGCTTTCGTGGGACAGACCCACTTCTTCATATCTTCCCATGAAAGCTCATCACCTACTAAATCCTTTTGTTAGACTTTAAAGTGCTACATGAAGGCTGTTTTGTTTTGTTGGGAAGGGAAGAGAGTGGAGGCAGAAGTATGCAGGGATGGCTGGGAGAAAGGAGCCAGCTGGGGCAAGGGGAGGCACAGGACTGCTGGGGGACAAAGGTGGGCTTGAAGGCAGAGAGGAGAAGAACTTGGGAAGGGGTGACTGGAGTGGCAGAGACGGGGGGCACCTTCACACGAATGGGGAATGGGGTTGTGGCTGACCTGCGGGGGTCCCCTGATTGAGGGGTTACACTCAGGGTTTTCCTGGATGGGGGGATGGCTTGTGGCTCTGTCTGAGGGAAGGCACGGGGGCCCATTGACTGTGTGGTCCTGGGACCTGGAATTCCTGTCAGCCAGCCTCATAGTGATATTAACTAGGTAATGGCTCCTGGAGAAAGCCTCAGATGCCCCTTATAATTTGCATCCTGTGTAGTTCCCTGACTCCAGCAGCACAATGGGATATTGCATAAGTACCCGTTTTCTGTGACTGAATATTATTTGCTAACCTATGCAGTGAATCCCATTCCACCTTGTTGTAGTGCTTTGTTCCATATTCACCTTCATATCACCAAAATGCTGCTTAAGCATAAATAAATTATTCTCAAAAACCCTACCCCAGAGCATGTAATTGTAATTAATTCGCACTGTATTGGCAGACAAATTGAGGCACAGAGGAATTAAGAGATTTGTTTCAAACTGTACAATAGGTTTATGGTTTACACAGGGTTAGACCTGAAGATTTTCTACCTTGTAAGCCTGAATAGCCAATAGACCATACTTCCCCTGTTAGTTATAAAGGGAACTGAAGGAATTGCTCTTCCAGACCTATGCAAACTGACTATGCGGGAGAAATGCTTGAGTCTTGAGGGAGTTAACATTGGTTCCATTTGCCTTCTCCCCTTTATCCTCCCTCCTGGGTGTTCCCTCTTCCATCTCCCTTCCTGTCATTTGATTAAAAACAATAGGGGGGAGGGGAAGAGGAATGGAATTTTTTTTTGGCAAAAATCTCTTTTTTTGACCAGCCCGAGGCTTGTGTAAAACTCTTGCACATTCCAGCCAGGAGAATGTGGCCTGTTTTCACACTTCTCCCAGTGCAGAAAAGCCCACTGATCCCTAAGAAGGATATAGGAGCTGGCCAGTCCTTAATGTGAGAAACTCTCTATGTTGCTACATGATCATATGGGTCATGAGGCAGACAGGAGATGATTCAATATATCAGTACATAGAAGTCCCAGAGAAAATGAGCAGCCACGCGATAGTTCCATGTATCTTGCAACTTTTTGGATGCTCCCTCCTCTTGACACACAAGTGTGGTGTACTCATCACTGGGGTCCCTTAACTGTCCCAGTAATGTGGATGCCAATGCTGTTCAGTTGGCTGGATTGGGGAAGGAGGAAGAGCATTGAGAAGAAAAGCTATTCATTTTTATGGACCTGTTCCTCACACGCAAAGGGAGGTCTATATGTTTGGGTACAAGAAGTCTGCTCACTCTTATGGGGGATGTACTTAATACCTTTGGAGAGCCTCTGGGACTGAATTAGCTGATTTACAGATATTGCTAGTGGAAGTTTCTGCTTGGTTATGAGAGAGGAGAGTATAACTACAAGTGGAATTCCATTCCCTCTCCAAACCTTCCACCTATGGAGGAATATGATATGGAAGCAGAGTAACACGCTCAAAAAGAGAGAACAAAAAAGCAGTCCTGTAGCACTTTAAAGACTAACTAAATGATTTATTAGGTGATAAGCTTTCTTGAGGCAGATCCACTTGTTCAGATATAGAAATAGTGTTTTGCTTCTCAGATATTTAAACAGTAGAGGGCAGAAGAGGCCTGCTCAGAAACCTGAGCCTTAACTCAAAGTGGGTCTTTGCCCACAAAATTTTACGCTCCAAAATATCCATTAGTCTATAAGGTGCCACAGGACTCTTGTTGTTTTTGAAAATACAAACTAACTTGGCTACCCTTCTGATACAGTTCTGGTATTGTCACTACTGAGTGGGAACACTGGGAGAATATGGTACGTAGCAGAGGACAGCCATCCTGGGAAGTTCCACCAGCACTTCAGAGTGTTTCTTTGCTTGGTATTTTCAAAGGCTGTCACTCTGGAGTCAGGTGAATGCGTATAATGTTATCATTTGTTTATATGAAGACAGAGTAGAACTATGCCCTGTTCCATTAAATTAGATCACCTGGGCTGTGTCTGCACTAGCCCCAAACTTTGAAATGGCCATGTAAATGGCCATTTGGAAGTTTACTAATGAAGTGCTGAAATACATATTCAGTACCTCATTAGCAAGAGGGCGGCCGCGGCACATCAAAATTGGCGCGGCTCGTCCCGATGGGGCTCCTTTTCGAAAGGACCCCGCCTACTTTGAAGTCCCCTTATTCCTATAAGCAGATGGGAATAAGGGGATTTCAAAGTAGGCGGGGTCCTTTCAAAAAGGAGCCCCGTCGGGACAAGCCGCGTGGTGGTGAGCTGCGTCAATTTCGAAGTGCGGCAGCCGCCCGCATGCTAATGAGGCGCTGAATATGTATTTCAGTGCTTCATTAGTAAACTTCGAAATGGCCATTTACATGGCCATTTCGAAGTTTGGGGCTAGTGTAGACACGGCCCTGGACTTGTAAACTATTGTTTCTTATCATTTGCTGATGATTTTCCTGCAGCGTGTCTCAGCCCTGTTGTCACATACCAGTATACTGGTGTCTGTGAAAATTTCCTCAGATTGCTAGGAGAGGTGAGTACCTGTCACACAAGGTCCAGAGTTGCAACTTGGCAGTGCGTACCGGCGTATGAGGATATGAAATGTAGCAAAGGCCAAATACCCACTCGCTCTCTTCATGCTGCTGAAGGAGAGATGGGGTTCCTTGGCTCTTTCCATGTCATTTCCCACGTTCTGTTCTAAAGAACTGTCCCTTTTCCTTTTTAAGTACTGTGTACTGCTGAAGGGCCTCAATTAATCCAGGGAGAAGACAGATGTGTGAGGCCTCTAGAGCAACCCCAAAGGACTCTTGGTTTCTGCATTCAGTAGAGCCAAGCCATTCTTCTGTTATCACTCTGAAGTGAAATTTGCCATGTCGTTAAATGAGCCAGATGCCTGCTGTGTGGCTCTTATCTAAGTGCTCACACCAGCTTTGCATCCCTGTTTTCTTGGGAGGTCGAGCTTGTCCTGACAAGTGTAATGGCAGCATGGTCAAAAGCCCCCAACTGGTTTGTGGATTTTTTCCTCCCTTTTCGCCCTAGAGACATGGAATTAAATTATGTACAATCAGTGCATCCTAGAAATTGCAAGGAAAAGATATTTGATCCAGCCCCACTCTATGCTACTTCACCCTAATCTGCATTAGGGACTCTTTTCATAAGAAAATGCTGTGCATCTAAAATAGTTTCCTCCTCCAAATAGGCCATAGGAAATATCGCCCAAGCACTGCAGAAGGTTAAAGGCCCAAATTCTGTTATTTCCTTATGTCCAGTAAGTTCAACTCATGTGGGCTGATTCTCATTGCACTAAGACCAGTATCAGAGAGGTCGCCGTGTTAGTTTGTGTCTTCAAAAACAACAAGAAGTCCTGTGGCACCTTATAGACTAACAGATATTTTGGAGCATAAGCTTTTGTGGGCAAAGACCTGCTTCATCAGATGCATGCAGTCCATGCATCTGATGAAGCGGGTCTTTGCCCACGAAAGCTTATGCACTAAGACCAGTGTACACCAGAGTTAGTGCAAATGAGAATCTAGCTCTCAGTGTATGGTAAAGGCTTGAGTGGATCCTAATACTGAATCAGAAGGAATGTAGTGCATGATTAGTACTTCACAGTTAACCACCAGAGCTACACAACTGAAGAGCCAACATCCCAAAAGACAAGCCATATAATGCTAAAGTTGTGCATGTGTTTCAGTTTCAAACCCTGTACTTAAATAGCATGTCACATCTGGGTTTGCTTTGTGGATGTTAGTGTCAGTCTTCTTCCCTACCAAATGATGACTATGGGTGGAAGGATGAAATTCTTGATTCAACTTTTGTGTCTATTCCAAATGTGAAATGCAGTTCATACAAGATCGCATTATAGCACTTCTGCAAGATTTTGTTAATAATACAAACCCAGTGGTATGTGTAGAGGCAGGCAATCATAGACCCCAAGAGGTTGTTGATTTGCTGGCTTGTTCCGAAGTATGTTTTTGCTTTCTTGCGTGATTCAGCACAATCAACTCCTGTAGGATTCAGTGTGTGGTTGCCACAATTGGAGAAAATACATCTTGGATTTTGTTCAAGATGAACTGCTTGTACTTCCCAGCCATGTTAGATCCATTGTCCAAAGCTTGGCCAATGCAGACTTGAAAATTTAATTTGAAGCCTTCCAGAATTGCTAATGCACAAGCTGCAGTTTCTTTTCCAATCTTTTTCTTGAAATTATCATATTAAATGAATTGTTTTTCAACTGAAACCTTTGAACTTTCTGCAATTTTAACATATTGAACAACCAAGGTTGTCTGTCCTTGTGAGAATAGTCTGGAGTTGTATCAGGAATAATTGAAACGTACTTTGTGTGTTGTATCTCTTCAAGAATTGTTGTTTGTACAAATGTCCCACATAACTCTATAAACTCATTTGTATTCTTGTAGAAAGAAAATGGACTTGCATGCATTTTCTACTCTTGTGATTCATGAACATGCTTAACATGACCTGATAAAAGTGTTAAGAAGCTCAAAGTATACCAAGAAAGTTCTATTTGTAGCGTCACTGATACATTGACTGGAACTGCTGAGGCCACATCTGGAGTATTGAGTCCAGTGCTGGGCCCCCCAGCATAGAAGGGATGTGGATGCATTGGGGAGCGTCCAGTGGAGGGCAACCAAAATGATTAGGGGGCTGGAGCACTTAACCTATGAGGAGAGGCTGAGCGATTTGGCTTATTTAGTTTGCAGAAGAGAAGAGTGATGGGTAATCAGATAGCAGCCTTCAACTACCTGAAGGAGGGCTCTGCAGAGGATGGAGAGAGGCTGTTCTCAGTAGTGACAGATGGCAGAATAAGGAGCAATGGTCTCAGGTTACAGAAGAGGAGGTGTAGGTTGGATATAAGGAAAAAACTATTTCATTAGGAGGGTGGTGAATCACTGGAATGCATTACCTAGAGAGATGGTGGAATCTCCATCCCTAGAGAATTTGAGTCATGCCTGACAAAGTTCTAGCTGGGACAATTTAGTTAGGGTTGGTCCTGCTTTGGGCATGGGGCTGAACTCAACCTGCTGAGGTCTCTTCCAGGCCTAGGATTCTATGAACCAAACAAAGCCAGTCCCTGTTCTGAAATAAAAAGAATGGCATTCAGTATGTGCTCATGGAGTTTTTTCCATTTATCAGTTTCTGTGTTTATTTCACTCAGGAGTAAGTTTTCAGCTGAACTGTCAGCTGGGCCTGCTCTACTACAGGCTAAACCTCTGTAATCTGGAACTCTCTCATCCAGCAACATCTGTAATCTGGCATGATTTTACTTAACTGGACAACCACTTATTATGGATGTGGCCAAGTTTCCCGTGGCCCTGTAAAGTTTGTTTTCGGCCACCAGTCCTGGCTCTCAGTGTTGTGTGCTGTTATTTAACTGTAGTTTACCCTAAATGTCTTCTAAGAGCCCAGGAAGCAGTGGAAGTGTTGGTAATGCTGCTAGACAATGGTGACGTCCCATGGTCTGGCAAATTCTCTCAATTGGTGCCAATCAGGTGTCTCTCTTTAACTGGGTTTAATTTTGTTACAGAGTTTTGCCACCCAAAGTAGCTTTGTAGTGTGTACACCTTCCCTGTTTTGTGAGCCCAAACTGTCTTTTTTTGACAAAATTGGCTGGTTTAGACTTCTCTGTTACATCCAGTGCAGATATCTCTTAAGGCTTAAATGATTTTTCTCTTCAGTCCCTCAAAAAAGGGAGTGGGGGGAAGCAGAAAACTGCCTATCATAGTATGCCAAATTGCGAAATATTGATGGGCAAGTATTTATTCCAGATTGCAAAATATTTGAATTTTTTGTTGACGCTAAAAATGTTAATCTGGTTTTTAAATACAATTGGCAATGTTAATGTGCTCCTGAGTCTTTTTGCTTCAGGTTTGGATGGCATTATGTGTTTGCATCATTTAAAATTATTATTGTATCAGGAAAGGAAAAAAAAGTACTGTCTAGAAAAGAAAATTTCGGAGAATTCAGATGTTGTTATTGACTTAAAGGTCTTGTTTATGTTTCAGCTCTCTGTCCGAATGTCATAAATCAGAGACACCTGGGCTCTCTGAAATATCTCTTCTACAAGAGATTTGTTGAGGTATGTTTATACAGTGTGTGCATGGATATATGTTTGCTGTGATTAGAAAATTACCACAGAGCAATGGAAATGTGAGATTAGTATGTGAGCAGAGTGTGGTCATGCTGCATAGAAAGGTGTTGAGAGTCAGAAAACTTAATGCAAGTGCTTGGCCTGGGATATTCTAGACTGACAACTCTGGTTCCAAATTGTGGGTCTATTTTATTACACTGTATGGAAAGACACCTTCTTTGTTTCACCAGCCTCAGCACTTCTCCCTTTGGCAAGATGGGCCTGGGGCAGATCAACCCATATCTGCTGCTCTGGGCACTCCTTTCCCTAGCAGGTGCTTGGCCGTTTCCCCTCTGGGAGGAAACACGGCCTCTCCTGGAGATGCTCACTTTCCTGCTGCTGCTAGTTAAGAGACAGCTTGTCTCCATCTCTTCTTCCTTCTGTCTTTGGGGGGGCAGGTCTTAAAAAGGTCTCAGGCAGCCTCAATTTGATTCAGATATTCCTAATTAACCCGAGGTATCAGCTTTAATTTGAGTCAGGTATACCTCATTAACCTGATGTAACCCCTTCTCAGCTGAGCCTGATTGACCTGAGGTAACACACTGAGCTGGTACGGAAGAGGGTTTTTAAAACATAGGGCTTACACCTCCGCCTTCCCAGCCCCCCTTGCAGCTGGCCACAACTGTTTTATTTATGATTAGGGACCAATTCTGCAAGGCACCAAATGCAGTGGCACTTGAGGGTGTTCAGCAACCTGCTCTTCCCCTTAGTGGTTTGGGTCTCAGGGAGGACAGTTGAGCCACTGCATTTGGTAGTTTTGTCATCCTAGGTGCCTTAACAAGGACAAGGCTGGTGTTCAGAAGAGTACGTTCCATGTGCCTTTCACAAAGCTCATAAATACCCTGCATGTAAGCACATGCAACTTCTCTGTGGCACCAATCTTGATAGCTTTTTGCAGTATTCAATTGCTCAACATCATCCTGAACACCATGGAGGTGTCACCTGGGTCCCTAAGAGATCACGTTGGGTGTGCTAAGGCCATCATGAAATTTAAGTGCCCTGTTACATTAGACACTTGCTTGTGTGAGTTCAGCAATGTCCCAGTTTTCAGCAGTCCTATCTACCTGTTCAGTTGGAAGCTGTCTCTTGTTTTGCATCCACTGCAAACTAGATCTGGATGGGTTAGTTTAAGTTTACAAGGTATATGAGGAGCTTCAGAGTGATCTGGATAGGATTCTCTGTGGCCTCATATTGTAACTGAAGATGAAGAGATTTGGTAATAGTCCCCAACTTTTGTCTGAATTAATTAATCCAAGCAATGTTTTTCTAATGTGCCCTTTATGATGATCTATGGGAACCCAGAGATTTTCACTGCATATCAGATTGTATTCCTATGTCACAAATGCTGTTGTTGTGTTAAATTTCCAAGCGGTGTGTATATTATACTTTAAAACATATTTTATGGTGGTGGTTTTTTTTGTTTTTTGTTTTTGCTTTGTCTTTTCAGAAAACCATGACTCAAGAGAATTGGGCTGATCATGTTGAGGTGAGTGTGAAGCACTCCCTGACCACTTGTTTAGGATTTGTTTGTGTGGACCTCATATTAAGACCGTTTAAAAATTTCCCACTCAGGTGTTAAAAGAATTTGCAGTATGTTACACTATGATAGCTGTTTAGCTTAGTAAGCACAGCCTATACATACATGGAAGAATTGTATGTGTAGGGAGGGTGTGTGTGTTTCTACTATTATGTGTTAAAAACTTGCCATTTGTACCTCAGGCAAATAGGTAAGATTACGGTGGTCTGCTCTTGCGATTCTCTGTACTCACTGCAGGAAGCACACAGACCGCAAATATTGAGGTTATCTAATCTAATCCACTCTGTGTTTGAGAGAGTGTCTCTCCATGTCCATCTGTTCAAGAACGCCTCCTAAATGGTAAGAGTAAGGACCACCAAACTCAGTATTCAGCTTCCTCTTGTCATAACTTAAAGCAGGGTCACTGTTTGGATGTCCCTGGAATGGGATCGCTTCTCATAAAGGTCTTTTATTTATTTATTTATTTATTTATTGATTTGATTTATTTTTAAACCCTCTTAAACTCCTGGTCTTCGCAACATCCTCTGGCAAGGAGTTCTACAGACTCACCATGTGCTGCATGAAGAAAAACTTCCTTTTGTTAGTTTTAAACCTGCTACTCATTAATTTCATTTGGCGACCTAAATTCTTATGTTATGGGAACAAGTAAATATTTTTTCCTTATTCACTTCTTTCACACCAATCATGATTTTATAGACTTGTATCATATCTCCCCTTAGTCTCCTCTTTTCTAAGCTGAAAAGTCCCAGTCTTTTTAATCTTTCTTGATATAATGTTAGGAATTAAGTTTATGTTCAGCCAAAAAGACAGGCTAGAGCTTTGTTTGCCTGCCCTGCTGGTTAAATCAAGTGTGTGACATTTGCAGCCCCTTCTTAAGCCAGGGAAGCTGCAGATCCTTGAGAAGGACAAATACGTCCTCTCTTACTTTCCCCATGCACAGGTGCCTGGAGTGGGGAGGTTCAGGAAAGGGGGAAAGTGACTCTTGTGTCAGGAGGAGCACCAGTTGTGTTGCTGTGCAGCAGCTTGCCATACTGACTCACAACTGGCATGGAAAAGCACAGGAGAGGAAAAATTGTTTCCTGTCTCTGCACACAGATGGAAAGGTGTGCTTTGATGATGGATAGGCAGAAAAAAACAGAAAACATTGCAGTTGCCTAGGTTATTGCCTCTTCCTCCCCAGTGAACAGGGAATGAGCAGTGGAAGCATAACTTATTCAATATGCATCATGCCTCAGAGTTTTCACATAGACCCATTGATCACTGGCATGAGGGACCCGTTGGCTGATTGCAGGTGAGCCAGAGCCGTGGGCTCTTTTGATTCTGTTGGTTCCCGCCCAAGAGGAGTGCCCCAGAAGAATGCTATGGAAAATTACTTTGCCGAGGCAGAAACCACAGACTATATTTTTCCAGCCATTTTACCACCTTTAAAAAGTGAACACTCATCAAAACGTATTACGCTATTGCATAAACTGAAGGTGCAATAGAAGGCTGTGTTACAAGGGTCACTTTCATTTATTAGTAACAGAGAGAAAGCTGTGCTAATCTATACACTATCAGAACAAAAAAGCAGTAAAGGAGCACTTTAAAGACTAACAAATAATTTATTAGGTGAGCTTACGTGGGACAGACCCACTCTGCCACGAAAGCTCACCTAGTAAATTATTTTGTTAGTCTTTAAAGTGCTACTTTACTGCTTTTTTGTTTTCATGTATTAGGGATGAGTACTTCTTTGTGACGTTCGTGAATTATGAAAGGTCAAGTCTGACTAAGAGAAATATTCTTGCTATCACACTCTCGTGGTCTCATGTAGGCTCATTATGATTGGAGTGATAAAAATAATGAGTGAAGCTTAAAGCAGGTGCTTCTCTTGGGTTTAGTGACCCATAACTTTTCAAACCTGACTCAGCTCCATTGAACTAACTAGATCTATGCCATTTAGACCAGGTGTGAGTTTGGCTAGGAGATGTTTGAGGCCTGGCTTCCTCTATAGCTCAATAGTTTTGTTGTGAGAGAGTTTGAATAAGAAAGTTGGGCTATTTTAAGTGTGTGAAAAGAGAAGGGGAAAGAAAAAAGCTATTGCACATTAAAACCACAAAATGTTGTGAATTTTTTAGCTCTTCTAGCATGTAAGCAAATGGGTCTAGGGAGCAGAAGCTTGGCTGGAGACATAGCTCTAGTGTCCTTAGGCATTCCAGCAAATAATAGCCTGGATTTGACAAGGTGGTGAGCGCAGCAGAAGAATTGCTGTGTTCCATGAAACTTTTTATACTGTGTATAGAATTATTATACGGAGGAGTGTATACGTGTGTGTGTATTTGGATGTATATGAAAGTATGTTATTTGCCCATTAGCAGTGCTTTTTTTCTACACAAAAAGGTGCCAGAACTCAAGCCCCAGCCCTCCCCCCTCACAGCCACAAACTGCATCCCCTACCACCCCACACTCCCACTCAGCCTGCCACCACTCCCCCCAGCTCTGCCCCCTGTGTGGCCGTGTGGCCCAGCTCAACCCTCCGAGCGGCCCTGACTCAACACCCCACAACCTACCCCCTTCTCTAGCTTAACCCCCGACATGGCCCTGGCTCAACCCACTCTCTCCCCCCAGCTCAAGCCCCTGTGTAGCTGCATGGCCCCGGCTTAACCCCCTGTGTGGCTGCACAGCCCCAGCAAAGCCCCTTGAATGGCCACACGGTCCTGGCTCAAGCCCCCACGCCCAGCTCAATCTCCCTTGCGGCTGCACAGCCCTGGGTCAATGCACCCCCCTCGCCCCAGCTCAGTCCCCCCTGTAGCCTTATGGCCCCATCTCCAGCCCACCTGCCCCAGCTCAACCCACCCCTCCCCTGGCTCAACCTCCCCCACACAGCCAAATGGCCCCAGCTCAACTCAACCCCCTGCTGTCCCCTGTAGCCCTAACCCACCCCTGGCTTAATGCCCAGCCCCCTCCCATGACCCTAACCCATTGCCAGGTTTAACTCTCCCCAGCTGCCTGCCCCCCAAACTCAGGACTTACATTTCAAAAGGAGCTCCACATGCACCTGCTGCTTTGCTGGCTGCATAGCTGCCCCCACGTACAGCAGCAGGAGCAGCTCACTGACCTTCACACTGAAAGAGCAGAAGTCAACGTAATTGGTTTAATGGTCTGGCTGGCCACTAAGCCAATTAAACTGAGTCCTGCTCTTTCCCCTGCAGGCAGAGAGCTGGAGGCAGAGCGGCGGCAGCACCTTTTAAAAATGGTGCCAGGAAAAAAGGTAGCAGAACGCAGTTCCCCTGTAAAAAAACCCCTGCCCGTTAATGAAATCTCTCCACCCAAGGGGTAGAATGCTGTAACTTTATAACAGCAATGCTGCTGGTAACTAACAGTAGCATTGGATGTATTTGAAGGAGATGTCCACACAGGAAAGGTTATTCCCTAGTTTCTCAAAACTGAAGCATCAGCAAACTAGACCATGAACTGGAACTTCTGAATTATTTCCCTGATTGATGAGGTCCCCAGTGTGAAGCTGCCTTAAGTTAGCTGATACATGGCAGCCTTGTGTACTATAGGCTGGTATGCACTACTGTACTATCCTGAAGTATCTACAAGATTGCATTTGTTCACTGTTTCATCTGATTTGCAGACATTCAGCCTTACTGTAGCCCTAGTGGTACAGTAATTCACTCTGGTCACTGGAGCCAGCTGTTAGCCAGGTTCAGCCCTGGAATAAGCGCAGCTAATCAGGTCTCCTTTCCCAGCTGTGACAATGAGAAAAATTATTTATTTATTTAAAATTTCCCACCATGAAAATCAAACATGCTGAGCTCATGAGTCTTGTTCTTCGAGGGCTCTGGGGTCAGATGCTAGTAATGTGCTGCAGTTATATAACTATTCCCACAAAAATTGTGGGCTTGTTACTAGTGTGGCATTTCAGTGCAAGGGAACCACAAAATGTAAAACAAAACATAATCAACAAACACATATGGGACATCAAGATCCAGGCCATATGAAATGCTGTTCCAATAGAAGTCCTCAGACAACATTCAGAGATGGGCAAGGATATGCATCCTGCTTTATCTAAAACACAGTGTAATGACTGACGGAATTTGAGACCATAGGCTTAAATTTTCTTAGACTATAACAAGGACCTGATGGACCCTTATTATTTATCTGACCCTCTTTCAAACAGCTTAGCGAATAATACCCTGTATTTATGGAATACCTTCCATTGCCGAAGCTCTTTAGCTAAAGACCCTTTAAGTCCTTTGAATCTCAAAGGATTGAAATGTAGCTAGTCTTGGAGTTCAAGCACAACAGCCAGTCTGGTCCAGGACAGCATCCCACCGTGGTTTCAGGATAGGAAGTGAAGAATACTGTTGAAACTATGATTGGAATTGAAATAGTCAGAAAGTTCTTACTTACATTGTTTGGCCAGGACAGCAGGCTAATTCACTAATCGTGGGGCCTTTAAAGAACGCAAGAGATCACAGGCTCAGTTTGTAAACAGTGCGCAGTTTGTCAGATGCTCCATCTGGGCTTCATTTGACCTGAATTCCCTCTGATGCACTGCAAGGAACTGAATATCTATAAGGCTTTAAGCTAACTACAGAGTCACTCAGGAGACAGTTATCTAGTGATCAATCAATGTCTTTCTGTACCTGCTTATCTATTGAATCTATTTTTATCTATATTGAACAAACTATTCACCTAGCTTCTCCCTCACTTGAAGTTTTTAAATCGAGATTGGATGTTTTCCAAAAGGTAGATTAGAGAAGTAATTGTTCCTCTTTATTTGCCTTTGGTGAAGCTGCATCTGGAGTACTGTGTCCAGTTCTGGGCCCCCAGTTATAAGAAGGATGTGGATACACTGGAGAGGGTCCAGCAGAGGGTGACCAAAATAATTAGGGGGCTGGAGTATATGACTTATGAAGAAAGGTTGAGGGAATTGGGACTGTTTAGTCTGCAGAAGAGAAGACTGAGTGGAGACGTGATAACAGCCTTCAACTTACTGAAGGGAGGCTGCAAAGAGGCTGGAGAGAGGCTGTTCACAGTGGTCACGGATGGCAGAACACAAAACAATGGTCTCAAGTTGCAGTTGGAAAGGTCCAGGTTGAACATTAGGAAGAACTTTTTCACTAGGAAGGTGGTGAAGCATTGGAATGGTCTACCCAGGCAAGTAGTGGAGTCTCTATCCCTGGAGGTGTTTAAGTCCCACCTTGACAAAGCCCTGGCGGGGCTGATCTGATGGGTTTGGTCCTGCTTAGAGCAGGGGGCTGGACTCGATGGCTTTTTTAGGTATCTTCCAGCTCTATTGTTCTATGATTCTAGATGGTCAGAAGAGTCCATTCTGACCTTAAAATAAATGGGGTAGATCCTCCACTGGTGAAAACTGTTATAGCTCTGCCAGTGGAATGGTGGCAGTTACACCAGCTGCAGATCTCCCTTAGGAATTGTATATAGCTGTGACTGTAGCATGAGTGTGCATGTGACAGCTGTCAGTCACCTTTGACACCTTGCATACACTCTGCCTTTTAATCCATCTGGACCGGGGCTGCTTCTAGCATTCCATAACGTGGAACAGCTTTTAAACAGCTGCTGTTGTTAAAAAACGTGAAAAGTGGGTTTCGTTCTCATTCTCCCTTCTCTCATTGGGGAGTTTCAGAATGGGCAGTATTCAGTCTTGCATCCATGACAGATTTAAATTCCAGAATCTCATGAACCCGGGAATGAGGTCATTGCTCTATGCCAACTGAGAGCTGGCAGGGTCTCTCCTCTCCCAGAGGCTACACTTCAGGGTTTCCCTCACCTCTGCTATGCTGTTCAGTCTGCTTCCTGCTTTTCATGTCTGTCTTCTGACACTGTCATGAATTAACCAGCAGCCCAGCAGAGGAGGAAGTGTGGAAGGAGCAACAGCCACATCGATCTCTGCTTTTGTTTGTTGCCTCTCGATGTGTACGTGTTACTCAGTATCATAGCACTTTGGAGTGAGCGTGTGGTTTGTCGATAAGTTCGATATGAAATGTGGAGGAGCTGACAGAAGTCAGGGGATGGAGGTAGCTGAAACACTGGTTTTATAGGGAGTTCAGAAATAGCGTTCTTTAATTCAGTGACATTTGGGGAGTAGTTTCACTTCTGTACAGCCAACTGTGATGCAGATGGGGAGGTCACTCCCAGCAGAGGGTGTGTGCACCTGCTTCCCCTACAGAGCCCAGTCTGTTTTGCCCCAACCCCTGGCTATAGGGTCACTCACAGATGTGCAGTTGTGTGGCCCGTGGATCAACGTCAGTAAACTCCCCCCTGTTCCACAAGGCAGTGTTGTCTAAGGGCCAGAGTCAGTAAACTCAAAGTCCATAAACTCACCTCAGTCTCCAGGGCAGGGTGGCCCCATGGCCGGAGTCAGTGTAATTGCCATGGTCTGTAGCACAGTGCGGCCCAGTGGCCAGGATCACAGTTGTTAGTTGAAGGAGGTGGGACAACAGTCGCGGTAGGGGGTGGTTGGCTTAAAGCTACCAGTGTAGGTAGGGCTAGTATTAGATTATTAAATGTTACTGTCAGCAAACTGTTAAACTCCACAGCAGGGGCACACAGGAATGTGTTAGCAAACTAATTATAAGGGGTACAATTGCTGTGAATATTACAGTACAAAGTGCAAGGCTCTCCTGCTCTTTCAGGATGATGTGAAACCAGCTGAAGCACACTGAGGGCACTAAAGCCAGCTGGAGGCTCTCACAAATGTGTTCTTTTCCACGGTGCCTGTCACCACCTACCAGCAGCAGTGGCCAGAGGATTACGTCAGTTACAGTTAAAACCAGAAAGCTGACAATGACTAGGCAAAACCCCCTGATAATCCCTCATTTCTGGAGTACAGAACTCTGTATTCTAAATAGCAGTCTGTGCAAGACATCTAAACTGGACTCCAACTAACTTGTGAAAACACAGCAGATCACAGGATGACCGAAAAACCCAAGCGTTTGTGCTCTCAGTTGCACCAAGACTAAGGACATGTAGGACCCACAGTGAGAACAGACTCCCCAAAGGGGGTAGGGAGATGCACTCAGGAGGTGACCAACGCAGAGGAAGAAGGAAGTGCTCACTGCAGCCTATAAAATGTGTAGCAAGAGCTGCTGAAGCATCTTAACTTGCCTCCCTAGCTTGAAGAGCACTTGAATAGAAGAGCTGTTTGTCTATGTTATCGACGTTTCACACAAGAACGCATGCTCTTCATTCTCTTGCCTCCAGCAGTACAACTATACAGTCATTCGACAATATCCTGAATTATTTCATAGCCTTGTAGTAGATCATTACCTGAATGCGTCTGTGAGAAATAAACTGGATTGTAAAAGGACTGTCCAATTCCTATTCATTTCAGAAGGAAATCTGGGCTATTTTCAATTGATAGTTTGTGTCTGTTATACTTTTAAGCAAGATTGCTTCACCTGATGAGTGCCAGAAAGAGAACCCTATGAACAAATGAACGTTTAGAAGTGCAAAAAGCAATACTAAACAACACAACAAGACTAGAACAAACTAAACAGGGAATTGATCTTCGCTTATTTGCTCTGAAAGAATGTGTGTCTCTGAAGATTGTTGTAATTATGGATTTAGGAAGTCAGTCCAGTTTGCCAGTGTGTAAATTTCAAGGTTCATTCAGTCTGCCCTCTCAAGCATTCCTTCAACAGAACAAAAAGCATGGGGAGTTGAAATGCACCAAGAGAGATTAAATAAAAAAATCCACTGCCAGTCCTTCCATTTGTTAATGATCCCCAAAACATACTTATTATAGCTTTGGCTTGCTGCCAAGTGAACTCCTTGACTGGTGAAATAAAAATGAGACAATGTAACCCAAGTCTTGCTTAATAATATAGGCTTTTATTTTTCGTAGCCTGCCAGCGTCATTGGACAAGTATTTTCCTCTTATTATTTTTTTAAATATTTTGAATAATTTTCAAAAAAGAAGGTGTCATCCTGTGGGGCTCCCATACTGCATGTTCTTGGAAAGGAAAGCCCCTCTAGCTCCAAATAACATGAAGCAAGAAACGGGAACCATAGAGATAATAGGAAACAAGCGTCCTGGCTAACACAAGAATTAATTTATGAACACCTGTTTTGTTGTCCCTATTCCACATTCTTTCATCATGCAAAAAGATAGCTCTTGCTAGGTAACTCTGACTCTTCCAGCAGTATAGGCTGGACTGTACCTCAGACACACAGTTCTGTCGTATCAGTGGGTGTGGTGGATGTTGGTGTGGTGGACGTGGGCTGAATACACAGTTTGCCCCTAAAGAATTATACAAATAGCATATATTAGATACTACCAAAAATGATCCAGAGTGGAACCTGGTAAGGACTGGGTTTGATCTCTAAGGAAATGTCTACAGAGCAGCGTTATTCCAAAATAACTTATTCCGTAAGAGATATTCTGGAATAGCATGTTTCAAAGTAACAGTGCTATACACAAAATTCATTTTGAAATAGCACTAACCTGTTTTGAAATAGAGTGTCTACATGCAAGAGGGCCGATTTTGAAATAGAAGTTGGACACACTATGGCTTATTTCTAAATAAGTGCTGTTCCCTGTCTACACAGCCACTGTTTCAAAATAGGTGTTATTCCTCGTGCAGTGAGATTTACATATTTTGAAATAAGCCAACTGCTATGTCAAAAGTATTTCAAAGTAGTGGTGGTGTTGCGTAGACACTAAGGTAGTTATTTTGAAATAACTCTGCTGTGTAGACCTACCCGAAGAGGACAGTTGAAGTGAGAGTCAGCCAGTGAAGAAGACTGAACAACTGCTAAGAATGAAGATAATTGACTCTAAAAGGAGCTAGTGCCAAAAGGCGGTGGCCTGTAGACATAATGCATGAAACACAAAACTAGCTTCTTTGGCTTACAGACAGAAGAGTTTTTGAATTAATTATACCTGAAAATGTACAGATTTTTTTTAGACTACTAGTAAGAAAGAGAACGTGTTCCTTATCGATATTGCCAGTCAGGGGCCACCGACTTGGAGGGGACGGGGAGGAGAGGGAGGGTGGTCTGGGCCCCTTTGAAGTGCCTCTCTGCGGCAGTTGGCGGGTGTGTGTGTGTGAGAGAGAGAGAGAGAGAGAGAGAAAGTGGCGCTGAGGGCTGGCTGCTCATGGCCCTGCCCCTTCCAGATGCAGAGTCAGGCCCCCTTCTCACCTTGCCTTGCTACCTGCCAGCACCTGTTGGCACCACTGTTGCCAGTAGAATGCTGTAGCTTAAATGTCAGCTAAACGTTAGGGTTCTTTACCACTTAAGGGAGACAGGGCAGGAGAAGGACAGATTTTCTCTTTGGGGTTGAAGATCTCTTTTTGAAAGGGCTCCTGAATTTGTCAGCTAGTCGTTGTTGAAGTCTCGCTGCTGGTGGAAGATGCAGAACTGGACTGAGATGTGCGTAGTGTGATTTTTGTCTTCATTATTTCATGACTGATATGAGAGTGGGGAAGGTGGGATCTGAAAGCCATGTGGTGACTGGAGAGACAGGAAGCTGCTGAACATGAGACTGTCCCCACACTCATGTCCCCTGCTGTTCTCCAGCGGGTTAGGTTTAAGAAGGTCTGTGCCAGCTACGTAGAATAAACCGGGTCAAGACAGATAACTGGATTGTATATAAATGGTAGGGTCTCTGAATGCTGTTTGGAGGTACGTATGGTAGGGTTTCCGACCTGTTTGGAAGGGGGGTGTGATGGTTCCCCCTGCAATACCACTCAGTCCCCTAACCCACCAGCCTGGGTTCCCTCTCATGATGTGCTGATGTGACGAACTGCTAGCCTACACTTTCACTAGCATTCACACAAGTAGGGAGATACCCAGCTGCAATTTTCCCTGCTTTGCATAGCTTTTGCATATGGTGGTAACCCGTTTTTCCCAAAGTTTGGTTCCAGACAAGTCTATGGAAGGATACCAACATTGCAAAATTAAGTTGAGACAAGTGGTCTTATCACACGTCATTGTAGAGTCAAAACAGCCATTACTCACAGTCAGTTGGGAGCATTCATAGAAAGACTCACCAGGTAGCAGAAACACTTCTTCGGAGGCCTTGTTCTTTCTAATGGCCCATTTTCTGAGAGATGTCCTTGTGGTTGTTCCACTCCAGGTATCATTGCGTCCCTGTACTGTCGATTGGAGATTTTTACACCAGTCCTCATAGCCATCATGCACGCATAGAGCCTGTCTGACCCACACGCCTGTCATGTCTGAATAGCATGTGTGCAAGACTGGTCTTATCAATTCCCTCTGTACCATTGCCAACCTGAAATGGAGCTCAGCAGACTTATTTGAGACACTTTTCCAACCTCGTGCAGTTGTAAGAGCTCACCTCAGAAAGCAAGGAGTCATGCATAGCCTCCTCAGGCAGTGGCAGCTCCGCTGGCTTGGCCACGTCCACAGGATGAATGATGGAAGGATCCCAAAAGACATCCTGTACGGCGAGCTAGCCTCTGGCAAAAGACCTCCCGGATGCCCCCAATTGCGCTACAAAGACTTCTGTAAGAGGGACCTCAAGGAGGTAGACATCGACCCAGATAGTTGGGAAGAGCTGGCAGGCGACCGCAGCAGCTGGAAGCAGGAACTACACAAGGGCCTTCAGAAGGGCGAGATGAAGACCAGACAGCTGGCAGAGGAGAAGTGAGCCCGTAGAAAGGACAGCAAGGACCTGCCAGACACCCACTACATATGCAGCAGATGTAGCAAGGACTGTCACTCTTGTGTGGGCCTCCACAGTCACAGTCAACGCTGCAAATGACGATCTTAAATGGAGTTACGAAGGGCATGATCCATAGGCTACGCAGACTGAAGGATGCCTTGGAAAGTGTTACGTTATCTTGATGACTGCTTCCTCAAAGCTTTTGAAGAGTAGTTAACATTTGCAGTAGCTAACATTCTTCGAGATGAGTTTCCCTAAGGATGCAGACACATTGGAGAGAGTCCAGTGGAGAGCAATGAAAAGATGTGAGAGAGTTGTAAAAGATTTATAGAGGTGTCCAGGCTTGTGGGGAATAGTGCTGATCTTACTCCCAGGAAGGTCCAGTGATACCAGACTCTAGAGGTGGCTTTGAGTCTTTTGGTGGTGTGGCTGGGGTCGGGGAAGCCTCAAATAATACTAGTACGTAGAAGAGCACGAATTGTTGGGCAAAAGTCAGCATGGTTTCTGCAGAGGGAAGTCGTGTCTAACTAATCTATTAGAATTCTTTGAAGGGGTTAATAAACATGCGGACAAGGGGCACCCAGTGGACATAATATACCTAGATTTCCAGAAAGCCTTTGACACGGTCCCACACCAAAGGCTTTTATGTAAATTAGGCGGTCATGGGATAGGAGGAAAGATCCTTTCATGGATCGGGAATTGGTTAAAAGACAGAAAACAAAAGGTGGGAATAAATGGTAAATTTTCACAATGGAGGAGGGTAACTAATGGTGTTCCCCAGGGGTCAGCCCTGGGACCGATCCTGTTCAACTTGTTCATCAATGATCTAGAAAATGAGGTAAGCAGTGAGGTGGCAAAGTTTGCAGATGACACCAAGTTGTTCAGGACAGTCAAAAGCAAAAGGGATTGTGAAGAACTACAAAAAGATCTCAGCAAACTGAGTGATTGGGCAGCAAAATGGCAAATGAAATTTAATGTGGGTAAGTGTAAGGTAATGCATGTTGGAAAAAATAACCCAAATTACACGTACTACATGATGGGGTCAAATTTAGCTACGACAGATCAGGAAAGGGATCTTGGAGTTATAGTGGATAGTTCTCTGAAGACATCCATGCAGTGTGCAGCGGCAGTTAGTAAAGCAAATAGGATGTTAGGAATTATTAAAAAAGGGATCGATAATAAGACAAAAGATATCATACTTCCCCTGTATAAAACTATGGTACGCCCACATCTTGAGTACTGTGTGCAGATGTGGTCTCCTCACCTCAAAAAAGATATATTGGCATTAGAAAAGGTTCAGAAAAGGGCGACTAAGATGATTAGGGGCTTGGAACGGGTCCCATATGGGGAGAGGCTAGAGAGACTGGGACTTTTCAGTTTGGAAAAGAGGCGATTGAGGGGCGATATGATAGAGGTATATAAAATCATGAATGGTGTGGAGAAAGTGAATATAGAAAAATTATTTACCTTTTCCCATAATACAAGAACTAGGGGACACCAAATGAAATTGATGGGTAGTAGGTTCAAAACTAATAAAAGGAAATTTTTCTTCACACAGCGCACAGTCAACCTGTGGAACTCCTTGCCCGAGGAGGCTGTGAAGGCCAGGACTCTATTAGGGTTTAAAAAAGAGCTTGATAAATTTTCGCAGGTTAGGTCCATAAATGGCTATTAGCCAGGGATAAAGTATGGTGCCCTGGCCTTCAGAACAAGGGCAGGAGATGGATGGCAGGAGATAAATCACTTGATCGTTGTATTCTGTTCTCCTTCTCTGGGGCACCTGGCATTGGCCACCGTCGGCAGATGGGATGCTGGGCTGGATGGACCTTTGGTCTGACCCAGTATGGCCATTCTTATGTTCTTATGTTCTAGTAGAGTTTATCAGGAAGTATCTCATGCCTTTGGAACAGAATTCACTTTGAACTGGAATACCAGGCTAAGGAGGAAGAAAACAGATTCTGTAAAGCGAGGAAGGTCAAAGTAGCTCACTTTGTTTTTCAGAGTCCTTTACATATTGTATGGGCAGTATCACCAGTATCCCAGCCTGTAACAATGCTTGGGATTCTTCCGGCCCAAGTGCAGGACTCTGCACTTGCCCTTATTGAACCTCATCAGATTTCTTGCAGCCCAGTCTTCCAATTTCTCTAAGTCAGTCTGGACCCTGTCCCTACCCTCCAGCGTATCTACCTCTCCCCGTAGCTTAGTGTCATCTGCAAACTTGCTGAGGGTGCAATCCAACCCCCCCATCCAGGTCATTGATAAATAGATAAAGGCTCTGCAGTGACATCTGCCAATTCCCTCACTATCTTTGGATGCATTAAATCTGGACCCATGTATTTGTATACAACTAGCTTTTCTAAGTAGCTCTTAACCTGTTCTTTCCCCACCGAGGGCTGGCCACCTCCTTCCCATACTGCACGGCCTAGTGCCGTAGGTTCGGAACTTGTCTGTAAAGACTGAGTAAAAAAAAACAAAACATTGAGTACTTCATCTTTTCCTGCATCTTCTGTCACTAGGTCACCTCCTTCGTGCAGTAAAGGCCCCACACCCTCTCTAATCACCTTCTTATTATTAACTTGCCTGTAGAAATGCTTCTTGTTACCATTGACGTTCCTTGCTAGCTGCAGTTCCAATTGTGCTTTCACTTTCTTGATTCTCCAGCAATATATCTGTACTCTTCCTTAGTCATCTGTCCAAGTTTCCACTTCTTATATGCATCCCTTTTGGATTTGAGCTCGCCAGTGATTTCCCTGTTAAGCCAAGCTGGTTGTCTTCCACATTTGCTTTTCTTACCGTGCATCAGGATGGTTTGTTCTTGTGCCTTCAATAAGACTTCTTTAAAATACTGCCAGTTCTCCCGAACTCTTTCCCCTTCATGTTAGTTTCCCAAGGGATCCTGCCCATCAGTTCTCTCGGAGAGTCGAAGTCTGCTCTTCTGAAATCAAGGGTCTGTATTTTACTGCTCACCTTTATTCCTTTTGTCAGGATTCTACCATCTGATGGTCACTGTTGCCACCCACTTCTATTTCTCCTACTAGTTCTTCCCTGTGTGTGAGCAGCAGGTCAAGCTGTGCATGGCCTTTGGTCGGTTCCTTCAGCACTTGTACCAGGAGGTTATCCCCAACATTCTCCAAATACTTCCTGGATTGTCTGTGTGCTGCTGTATTGGTCTCCCAACAAATGTCAGGGTCATCAGTCTCCCATGAGAACCAGGGCCTGTGATTTGGAAGCTTCTCTTAGCTGTCTGAAGAAGTCCTCATCTACCTCATCTCCCTGATCTGGTGGTCTATAGCAGACACCAATCACAACATAACTTCTGTTGATACTGCCTCTAAGCTTAACTCAAAGACCCTGAACTGCCTTTTTGCCGTTCATATATGGGAGCTCTGAGCAGTCATACTGCTCTCTCACACACATTGCAACTCCTCTTCCTTTTTCCCCTGCCTGTCCTTCCTGAACAGTTTATACCTTTCCTTGACCGTGCTCCAGTTATTCGAGTCATCTCTGTTGTTCAATTCACCCATACTCCTTTGACGGTGCCAGGGCCCCTAATTCTTCCTCTTTTTTTTCCCCCAAGCTTCTTGCATTGTACAAACACCTTAAATAATTGAGTGATTGGCCTATAATATCTTTTTGAGTCAGGGGTCCTCCTTTGTTGTTCCTTCATCCATCCTTCCCCACTTACCTCAGGGCTTGTGTCGTGTCCCCCAGTATGTGACCTGCAGTCCTCACTGGAGTGAGTTGCAGACTGTTGGCAGGCTAGCGAAGTTGTGTGTGCAGCTGTGGAGTAAAGGCAGGGTGATATGTCTAGGCTTCTCAAAGGCACGTAAACACGCCTTGCTGATCTATAATTTTGTTTTTCTTGGAGAAATAGTGGAACGAGGTGTTGTTGACATCAATCAGAACAGACCTATTGTAGTCTGGTTTGCTGGCAGAGTGGTGTAAAAATACATATTTACATGCCATTCTGGGGTCAAACCACCCCTTTGAGACTCCTGCAAAGTTGATCTGTGGAATTGTTAGTTGTGCAGCAAGCATGGGTAGTGGGTGAAGGCCAGCTTGGCCCCTGGGAGCAGCCACAGCCCTGACCCTGGCCCCAAGAGCAGCTGCATGGCCCTGGCTTCGAGCCCCAGTTCCCGGGTTTCACCACAGCCCCAGGAGCAGCCTGGCAGCCAAGTCCAGGTCACGTCTCGAACTCTATATTTGGCTACCAGGAGCAGCCAGAGCCCCAGCCCCAGCTTTGGAAGTGGCTGGGCAGCCACAGATCAGTTCCACCTCCAGCCTCAGGAGCAGCTGGGTGAACATGGCCTGGGCCACTCTTGCCCCTGGGAGCAGAGGCAGGTGTGGCCTTCGCACCAGTTCTCACCCCTGGGAGCAGCTGAACGACCCCAGCAGCCAGGAAGTCACACAGCCCCAGCCTCAACTCTGGCTCAGGGACCAGCTAGACACATGCACAATCCCAGCCCCTGGTCCCAGGAGCTGTGCCAGCCCCAGCCCCAGCAACAGCAGCTGGGCAGCCATGTAGTCCCAGCCCCAGCCCATGCTCCAGCCCCAGGAGCAGCCAAGCAGCTGTAGCCCAGCCACAGCCTTAGCTCCAGCCCCAGTCCTCGAAGCAGCCGTGGCCACGGTGTAGCAGCTGTGTGGCCCTGGCCCTGGCCCTGGGATCAGCCAGGCAGCTCCACTGCAGTTCCAGTCTTTCCAGTTTGCAGGTGTGGCAGCCACACCACAGCCAGAGCTCCAGCCTTGCCAGCTAGGTGGACAGTGGTGGGCTGGGCCGCCCGGTTCTTTTTGGGAAGGCAGTGTCTGCCCTTGCCTGTATTACCTGCTGCCCCTGGCAGCAAGTGCGTTTTTTCCTGTTGACCAAAGCTACTTTCAATTTCACGCAGATGCAGAATGTCAGACCTCTGAGGAAATTTACCCTCCCCAAGAAGTAAAGCAGTGCCTGGTCCAAAGGGTGGACAGAGAGATGACAGGGCAGATGTCGGGAAACTCATTGGAAGGACCAATTATGTATTCTTACTGTGTTGTTAACCCACTGTAGAAGGAATAAGTCTTCAGGAGGGACGTTGAGAGAGAATAAGGAAGTGGCTTGGCAGACCAGGACAGGGAAGTGATTCCAGTCTTATTTCAGGAAATTGCTGAAGGATCTACGGTAGTGGGTTCCTGAACCAGGGCCTCATTGGATAAGGTGCCATAGAAGAAGGAACAGAGAAAGGAGCTGGACAAAGCATCCAGACTAGCCTGCTTATTCGGGGAAGCATGGCGAGGACAGTGAATTCTTACAACTAGCTAACTCAGGAAGAGTAATTGATACGAGGCCACAGACGTAATTGTATTGTGCTGGGACTGATCTTCTGTGTGGTGAATAGGAGCCAGATTCAGCAGATTTACTGATCCCTGGGAAGTCTCCCTTTGCTTCAGTGGGTGCTGGCCCTGGGTCTGTGTGAATGCCAGTCCTGCTGGATTCAGTGCTGTTCTTTCCAGATTTTTGTCATGGGCATGGGGCTATTCTCTCCCTTGAGGTCATCACCACCCCATGCTTGGCCAAGCAGCACACCTTTTCCAGCCATGAGGAGTACAGCTCTTGTCACCTCCATGACTTGTTTTTCCCCCTCCAAGATCCTGCCCTGGCCTGATTAGCTCCTTCCGTTTTGTGCAGGAGTGAGAAGATTGCAAGACCTGTTCTCATCGCCCACCTCCTTCATCACTCTCCTCTTTTCCCAGGTTGGACACAGACTTGCCTTGCCTGCTCATCTCCCCACCTGCCCCTCCCACTTCCCATTCAGGCCCAGCAATGGGGACAGTTGTTCCAGGGTCCAGCATTTCATAGGGGCCTGGAGCTCTGTGGCAGCAGTGGTGGCTAGAACTCAGGACCCTTTTGAAGTGCTGTGTCAGTGCAACTCTGAGTGCGTGGAAGCTGAGGCTGAGGCTGTAGATCAGCCCTAAGCCCTCTGCCTTCTGCTCAGGGTCCCACCCCTTTTGGGAGTGTGCAGCTAGGCTGCCCTCCCATCTTGCCCCAGGGTCCACAACAGCTGTTGGCCCCTCTGCTCCCATTATATCTATCTTGCTTTTGGCTCTTCTGGGATGTCTCCCCTTCCCCATAACAATAGGGTTGGAAATAAAGATGCTGTCATGAGAATAAAATGCTTCACCATTTGGCAGAGCCATGCAAATACAACAGTAGGGTTTATCCAGCTATGTTTGCAGTGAGATTAGCTTCATGTAGCTCTCTGTCATAACTAACGTGTGCCACCTGCAAACACAATCCCTCCTTTATAACTCTGTGTTTGTCTTTTCCCTTTCTTGCTTTGGGCTATCAGCAGATGTATTTTCTGATATGAGCAGGAGTGTCTTGAAGACAACTTCTCACCTTTTCCTTGCTAAAAGAATCTCGAGAATGAAGTTGGATGGCCCCAGCAGCATTCCACATGTTCAGACATTGTTTGCACATGTCCTGGGTGAAAAAGTGAGGTTCAGAGAACCCTTGGGAATGGAGCTTGTGACCTGCAAATACAGTTCGGTTGCAGCTGTGCTATGGGGCAGGCATCTTTGTTGTACAGGTTGAACTTCTCTAGTCAAGCACCCTCAGGTCCTGACTGGTGCTGGATGAAAGAATTTACTGGACTACAGAAGGTCAATATTGTCTAACACATTAGCAGTGCTTTCACTGCTTACTGGGTTCTTACAAGACAGTTGAGGGTAAATTACAGCTAAACAACAACAAAGAACACTGAGAGCCTGGACTGGTGGCTGGAAATAAACTTCATGGGACCACAGGAAATGAAGCCACACCCATGATAAGAGCAAAAATGCAGTCAAGTAGCACTTTAAAGATAAACAAAATAATTTATTAGGAGAGCTTTCATGGGACAGACCTACTTCTTCAGACCATAGCCATACCAAAACAGACTCAATATTTAAGGCACAGAGAACCAAAAACAGTAATCAGGGTGGACAAATCAGAAAAAAAATGATCAAGGTGAGCAAATCAGAGAGTAGAGGGGCAGAAGGGGTGGGGGGCAGCCAAGAATTAGATTAAGCCTAGTATGCAAACGAGCCCCTGTAGTGACCCAGAAAATTCCAGTCTTGGTTCAAGCCACGTGTTAATGTGTCGAAGGTTGTCCAGCCAACTAAAATTATGTGGGACTATGGATGTTGCTGGATGAGAGCATTCCGGAGTAAAGAGGTTCAACCAGTACATGCAGAAGGAATATGGAGTTTTCTTACAAACTCTCTGCTTTTGTTCATTCAGTCCCGTAACAGTGTCTACACTAGAAAGGGTTTTCCAGTATAGCTATTCCAGCAAACCTAGTGGAGTTGCAGCGTAGATTGGCAACACAGTTCTTTTGTTGGTGTAGTTTGTATCCGTTCCCAGAGCAAAATAAGTTAGATAGGCAAAACAGCTGTTCAGTTCTATGATATTTTTGTTCTTTGGTATAACCAGCATGTCTGCAGTTGTGTAACGAACAGGTACCATTCCTGCATATGGTGTCTCCACAGTAAGGGTGCCATTCCACTGATCTTTCCATGGTACTGGTACTAGAAACAAAATGCCATTTCCTAGTAAGGCTCTGGCCCCTGCAGTGTGCCAAAGTAGCTTCATTTGAACTGTTGTTCCCTTTTTGTTGTATGTGCTTCAAGGTGGGAGAGAAGCATCATCTTGCTATTCATTCCTCTCTAGAGGGTGAGAAGAGGTCTCCGCTATTGCTTTTGCCAGTAGGGTAGTGTCATGGTGAGGCCACTGTGTGGTGTTATGGTGTTCCTCAGTCCTGATTGTCTTGATTCAGTCCTGTTTCTAACAGCTAAGAGATTCCTGAGGTCTTTGCTCTCTGGTTGGTGTTACCTGACTCCACTTGATTTTGTCAACAGAGGTTGAACCTCGTCTAATCTGTAACTCTCTCATCTGGCAGCACTTGTAATCCAGCATGATTTTAGTTGGCTGGACAACCTCTTATCATGGGAATGGCCAAGTTTCCTGCGGTCCCATGAAGTTTGTTTCCAGCCACCAGTGCTGGCTCTCGGTGCTGTTATTTAGCTGTAATTTACCCCAAACGTCTTCTAAGAGCCCAGTAAGCAGTGGACGTTTTGGTAATGCTGCTGGACAGTATTGGCCTCCCATGGTCAGGCAAATTCTCTCGTCTGGCACCGGTCAGGTCCCAAAGGTGCCTGATGAGAGAGGGTCAACCTGTATGTGAGATGAACCGGATACGTTGGTCATCACAAGTCTGGATTTCATTGTCCATCAGTGTACTGCTGGCATGTGTCCTCTCTTTGCTCTACCCATGCTCTGCAGATAAGCTGGAGTGCCCTGGTTACATGCTTCCAGGAGCAGTCCATCTGCATGGGAGCTGAGTAGGCCTGAACAATGGTATGCTGATTTGGGCTGCTGTATGCTCTCTTGCACCAGCTGACCACAGGCAGAAAAGATAGCATCAGTAACAGCTCGGACAGTGTTACTTCTGGAGTGTGAAAGACTTTTTCCTTCTCTGCCATGCAGCATGGAATCTGTTTGGGCTGCCAGTTCCTTTTCTGAGTCCGAGAGTCTCTCTCTGGGGGCACCCTGTCTTTGGAAATGTGTAGTCATGCTGAAAATGGAGCCTGCACCAACAGAGTCTTTTAATCTTGCTTCCTTGCAGAACACAGTTGGGGAGAATCGATGGCTGCAAGAACAGCTCATCCAGCTCCTGGTCAGCTACTGTGATCTGAACACAGCAGCCAGGTGGGCGTTCCGCTATAACTTACCTGAGAAGATCCTGCCTTCTGGAGTGGCTGATCGTCTTCAGAAACTCAAGGTCCAGGAGAGGTAAATACTGTGGATTATATCAGCTTCAGGGATGTCTACATTATGCCAGTGACCCCTCTGATCTTCCAGAGCAGCTCAGATTTGGGAAGCACAAAGATGGCTCATTAGTATGCTTCAATTTGGCCATTAGCATGGCCATTTCCAAGTGTTAGCCAAGTGTGGCCACAGCCTTAGTGTATGAGTTAGGGTAAAAGACAGGGAGAAGAATGTTGTGGTTGGCATGAAGTTGAGAGACAACGTTTTGGAGAAAGACTGAGGAAGGCTCAGTCTGCATCTTATCCTTATAAAAATGGTGTAAGGAGGGTTGGAGTTTAGGCCATAAGCTCTTGCTGTTATGAACAGGAATGCCACCATCCATGACAGACTGAGTAATTGGCATGTGCCAAGAGATTCAATGGGTGGCCCCATTTGTCTTGAAGGCACCAGATTAAGGTCCCAACCTGGGATCATCTGCCAAACTTGTTGGTATAACCTCTCAAATCTTTTGAGAAAATGACCAACCATCAGGATAGTGAAGGTGGATCAGCCTGCCACTCCTGGTAGAACACTATAATGGAGGGTAGGTGACCCTTTATCAACGAGATTTCAGATCCAGCAAGAGAGCCTGACATGGCAAATGGCAACACTGTTGTGGTCTGTGCCCCCCAAGGATCCCCAGATGGGGGGAATAGGGAACTGGATAGCCTTTAATGGGCTAATGAAGATGGGACCCAGTGAAGACCCTGAGGCACTTCTGGTAACATTTGAAAGAGTTGTTAACGCTGCTAGATGGCCCAGGGAACATTGGGACACTATGTTGGACCCATATTTGATGTGTTCATCCCTGGTGGTTTACTGCAATCTAGACCACTAACACTCATCCGACTATCAGAAGGTCAAAGATGCCATCCTCAACCAGATGGGCATTAGCTCTGAAACTTATTGGGAGTGATGCCACGGCCCTAGGCTGAGGAACAGAGCTTAAAAGCTCCAGGATTAGTGCTGGGGTTGGGTAGAACCTGTTAAGGTGTTGGGGGTATAAGTGACAGTGGTGGTGGTACTGGCACAGTTTATGCAGCTTCTCTCCACCAGGTGGGCAAGGATGCATGAAACTGCATCATCCAACCTCACTCAGCAAAGCAGTCTCCTTGGTGGAGGACTGCCCAGCAGCAGAAGGTCCAGATGTGCAAGCCAGAAGGATGGAGGACCCATGGACCCAGGCAATCAGCTGTGGCAAGTCTCCATGGAGTCCAAAGTATCACCCTGACTCATTGAATGCTAAGAGAGTGATAGCTAGATGGTAGTCAATGAGCCTGGCTCTGGACCTGGGGAGAGGTGCTTGGCTGGCACATGCTGGGAAGGAGGCCTCAGAGCTGACAGAAAAAACAGCCCATGGAAAATGTTTTGAGTTTGGACAAGAAGGACAATTCTGTTGCAATTGCCCATTTATGGATTGCAGTTGTGGCCAAGTGGCCAAGTGTCCCAGGGCAAGGCGTTATCCCGCAGGTAGAGGGGGTATCCCAACAACATCCCTAGTTGATTCCAGCTGTAGTCAGACATTAGTGTGAGCCAGTCTTATGGAGTCACTCAGATCAGCTGGGGATCTCATCTTCATGCAGTGTATCATTGGGGGATGTAATGTCATGCCCAACTGAGTGGGTACAGCTGTTGGATGGACAGCATGAGGTGTCTCAGGTTGGTTTGTCCCAGGTATTAACCTATCCCATGATCCTGGGGAGAGATCGACAAGGGTTCCACAAGATTGTGCAGGACTGGAGCCATAGGGACTCAGAGGAAGATAGGGCAACTCCAATAAAGAAGAGACTTATGGCTCATGAGAGTGCAGAGAACTTGGGGTGAGGCTTGTCCCCTATATCTGCCACCATCCTAAGGCCTGCCCTGGGATCGGGAGAAATGGCCAGTTTGGATTGGCTAGACACAGAGAGAAATTTTTGGAGAAAACACTAAGAGGATCATACTCTGAGTCAAGCCTAACAATAAGCGACGGTTCTGGTGCCCACTGGGAACCCAGAACAGAGGATCCCCCAGGGACCCCTGTTCAAGATACATGAAGACTGCCTTTACTGTGTGGTTAAGGAGCCACAGATGCCAGAAGAGATGTGGCAGATGCTGGTCCAATGGAAATGCCAAAGAGGCCTGCTGTGATTCACCCATGTGGTACCCTGGGCAGGGCACTTGGGCTGGGACAAGACCCTACAATGGACAACACTACGGTTCTTTTGGCTCAGTCTTCATTGTGACATATGGGACTGCTGGGGTGTCAACACAGTGACTTAAAGAGCGTACAGAAGGCCCCTTTACAGTGCTGGTGGTTTAGGTGCCATTTGAATGAATTGGGCTAGATCTGGTAGGGCCCTTGGCAAAAACCAGCTCAGGGCACCTGTATATTGTGGTGAGAGTGGACTATGAGACTAGGTACCTGGACACTGTCCCAGTGTGGAATACCACAACCTCCACTGTCACAGCAAAACTTTTATAATGGTTCTCCTGGGTAGGAATACCCAGGGAGATTCTGATGGATCAAGGAACTAATGTGTCTTCCAGGCTGATATCGGTTGCTGAGTATCCAGGCCCACAGAAGATGGTTTGGTAGAAAGGTTTAATTGGACCCCAAAATCCATGCTGAAGAAGTCTGTAGTGGATGCCCTACAGCACTGGGACAAGTTACTTCTGGCGCTGCTGTTTGCTGTGCGGGAAGACCCCCAAGCCTCCACTAGCTACTCACCATTCAAGCTGCTTTATGGGACATAACCACTGGGGATCCTCGACATCAACATGCAAACTGGGCACAATGGCAGGCCTTGCACTTGGGGACTGATGGTTATCGTAAGGTTATCAGCCCCTCAGCTGCTAACCTCGGCTGAGGGGGGCAGATGATAGCTGCCCCCACCTCCTGTTCAGGTAGCAGAGGGCACAGAGCCCAGTGGACAAGGGAGCATAGCAGGTGTGCTCAGGAGAGACTAAAGTCTGGGCCTTCAAGAGACTGTTCCATGTGACCTTTCTTGCATGCAACGTAAGCTGCCACGCAGCAGGCAGGTGGGGACCATGCCTGTGAGGGATCCATAAAATCTGGGCTAGCATCACAGGAGGAAAGCAACAGCAGAACTCAGCATGTCAGTAACATGAACTGCATAAGCCAGCTCTGCTATTCTGTGTAGTTGGATGAGTAAGTGAAAATCTCTGTGCCTCAGTTTTCTCACTTGCAAAATGGGCATAAGAATCTTCCCCTCCCCTCTGGCCACCGTGGTAAAGTGCCTTGCAGTCCCTGGTGCCCTGGATCCAAATGCAGCCACTTCTCTTGTCTTAATAATTGAAATAGTCTAGTCTAGCAGGAGGTTCCCGCATACAGTATTCATGATGTAAGGGAAAAAGAGATGGTATCAGAGTTTGAATGATGACATCACCCCTGCTGCTGGTCACACCACATACCATTCCTGAGCTATGCTGATCAGAATATTCCTGCAGACATGAGATTTCACACCTTCATTAAATATTTTACACAAATATTGACTTCGCCGTGCACACATAGTGTCTCTGCGAGGGAATGTTTGCACAGAACCAAGCTGCTATGCTACAAAATTAGTCACACAGTCCGCAAAACACAAGGTTAGTAAATATTTTCTTAAATAATAAACGGTTTAAAGTCTCTGTGGGAAAGAGACTAGCCAGAAATTCTTGATATGTACAAAATAGCTGGTTTTTTTCCTTGCTTTCCTCCAATTGCATCATCTGGACAGGACACAAGAGCAAAGCTATTACAGCATTTACAAAGCTATTTCAAGAGCCTCTGCTGTACAGGGAACCAGAATTGTTCTGTGTAAGATCCTTTTCTGGGAAATCAGTGATAACTTAAGCCGTTTCTGCAGGCATCTTCCTAGTACTGCCCAGTTCTTAATGCACTCACATAACACCTCTCTCTGGAATGTGGGAGAGTCACGCAGGTGGAGGTCTCAATCTGGGTGTTAGTACAGCTTAGCATTGTCCTTAGCACCTAGACCCCAAAGTGCAGGGGCTGATGTGAAAACTACCCAGGAGCTTTGTCCTTCCAGCTCCATGGAACAGAGGGAATAGATGGTGTGGATGCTTTGTGGGAAAAGGGCTGGGGGAAGCTGGCATAGAAAGCTGAATACAGGAAGAGGCCTTGTGAGCCAGAGGCAATGGCCTCTAGGTGATGGAAATCCTGCTGCAGGTGGGGAAGCTTGTGATTCTTCGCTGTTTCTTCCTAACTGCCAGGGTGGTTAAACACTGGAATAAGTTACTTAGGGAGGTTGTGGAATCTCCATCGCTGGAGATATTTGAGAGCAGGTTAGATAGACACCTATTGGGGATGATCTAGGTGGTGTTTGGTCCTGCCAAGAGGGTGAGGAACTGAACTCGATGAGCTCTTGAGGTTCCTTCCAATTCTAGTGTTCTATGATTTTGGGAAACCCAAAGCTCAGGTTTAGGCCCAGGGCAGGTCAGAGCCAGCCTGTCCACATGCATGGGACAAACCAGCTGGTTGATTCCTGGGTTTGTGGTGAAGTCGAGTATTTACAATGCACTATCCTTATCAGAATTCATTTGCTGGCCTTCAGGGCATATCAGTTCTGGACAGAGAATGCAGTGTGCATAATGCACAATGGGCAGACTGGGTCTGGATCTTTTTCCCAGTCTGGAGGCTACTTCGAATATGGGTGTGTGTTGTTGATGAAATAGACTTGTGTGCCAAGTTTCCATCTCTGTCTCACATGTACTCGATGTTTTTATAGTGCTTTGAGGGTGGTGGAGAAGGTGGATCAAAGCTGGAAGGAATAGAAAGAGGAGGCGAAGGTGAGACCAGAGAGAGTGCAGAGAAGAGAGATCGAGTGAGAAGGGTGATAGAGGGATGTGAGGAGCAGGCTCTAGGACTTTCTGATGTTGCTTGGGCCCCAGAATCTTAGAATAGCCCTGTTAAAAGCTACTGATTCTTGTTCTGCACAGACTAGAGGATGCTGGAAGCAGAGTGGATGATGGTGAAGAGGATAGGAAGGAGGATTATTACCAGATACCAGTTACTAGGGAGAGCATTCACTTTCTGCAGACATGGGAAGACATGCGAAGGTGGAAGGAGAAGGTGCTGCAGGTAATGTCACACTGCTGTGGGCTTTGTAATATCAGTTATGTAATATGGGGTGGAATATTTGTGACCTTCATTACAAACATATGCCAGCCAGTGCAGGAGCAGAAAGTGCATGCCTGGTACTTTCTGTGAAATCCCTGGGACCTGTGGGTTTGGAGGTTAACTGGAATAGCTATTGTGGAATAAGCTATTAGAAAAAACTTCCCATGGGACACTGAGTTCTGGATAAAAGATACTTTATTCACAATAACACGTGCACTTCCAAAGCAGAGTAACTATTCTTCAGTAATAAGCCATTCTTAGTCTAGTCCAGAGTGGAGTGTCTGGCCAGGAAGCTCTTCCACACTTGCTGTTCCTGGCCAACTCCTGTGCAGACAAGCCCTGAGTGGGAGGGCTAGCTCAGTGGTTCAAGCATTGGTCTCCTGAACCCAGGATTGTGAGTTCAGTCCACGAGGGGGGCCATTGAGTGATCTGGGGTAAATAGATGTTTAAAGAAAAAGGAATGGTGCTTGGTCCTGCCAAGAGGGCAGAGGACTGGAGTTGATAACCTCTCAAGGTCCTTTCCAGCTCTCCATGTATATATACACACACACACACACACACAGAGTAAAAGCCCTTTGTGTGTGCTGCAGCCTGGCCAGGTTGTTGGCATCGACATGGAGTGGAGACCATCTTTTGGCCTGGTGGGAAAGTCGCGCGTCTCAGTGCTGCAGATTGCTATTGAGGAGCAGGTGTTCCTCCTGGATTTGCTGGAGCTCCTCAAACCAGACGAGATGGAGGAACTCTTTTACTTTCTTCAGACCCTCTTCTCAGATCCGACCATCATTAAATTAGGTAACTTCAGCTTCCCAATGCAGGAACAGTTGGACTTTCTTACTACTTTGCATACCTAGGAACAACAGGGACTTCATCTCTGCCCCAGCTAGACCAGGTTCTTAGAATGTTTTTTTATCACCTGGGGAATCTGATATGTCAGATGGCTCCTATAGCAGGAGGCAGACTGAACTCCACTCCAGAAAGTACAGCTCTGTGGTTAATCAATCTGGTACCAGAGCAAACATCTGTCTGGGTTAGCCTGCTCTGTACTAGAACCCACAGCTCTCTGGGTTGGCCCAACCAGTACCAGGTCTCAGAACACTTGGAGTTATTCTACTCAGTTCCAGAAATCAAAAGCAGGCTAACCAAAAGAGCACCCAGTACCAGAACCCATAGTTTTCTGAGTTAGCCCAACCAGAACTGACCCCATATCCTCCTGGGTTAGCCTGCCTGGGACCAGAACAAGTAGGTATCTAGGTTAGCCCACCCAGTTACAGGAGCCACAGATTTCTGGGTTTACCTGCCATGCCCTAGAACCCAGAACTCATTTTTCTCTGTGTGTGACTTGAGGCTTTGACTCTGCAGGTTACGGGCTGTCCGGAGACCTGCACAGCCTAGCTGCTACGTGCTCGGCATTTAAAGAAATTGATAAGCAAGTGGAAGGCACAGTGGACCTGCTCGCCGTACATAAACAAGTAAGACATGGAACCTGAAAATGTGGGAAATTCTTTCTCTTGACTGTGCTCAAAGATAACTATCATTATTTCACAGCACTGACTTTCTGGGTCCTGTATTGGCGGAGGGATGCCTACGTGACAGAGCATTTGCATTTGTAGTTCCTACTGTGAGGTGATTTTTTAGAGTGAGACACAAGCATTTGATTAGCTGAAAAGACAAAGGGACCAAACTGGAGCCAGAGGGCCATTCACTTTTTGAACACAGCCACCACTCTCGTGCTTGCTATAAGCCAATTCTTGTAGAAGGATCTTTGACTTGTAAACATTTTGTTGTTCTAGCCTTTGGTAGTATTCATAGCATTGTTGTGGATTTACTAGACAGCTCCTCATACAGAGAAGGGAGCTGTAGATACAGTGGAGCACAGGATCTGCATTCATCTGCTACTGATATGCAGCTGGCTCCAAGTTAGTACACAGTAACTGTATAGCACCGTGCAACAATAAGAAAAATTGTGCCTGTTTGAAACTGAAGGGCCATTTAAGGACATAGGTTGGGATTTGTCTGAACATGGGGGGTTCTTGCCCTAACTCAAAAAGTGCTGGGGAAATTCTTATGTCCGCAAGTAGTCACAGCCTTAGTTTTATCCAGATTGAGTGGAGGCCGTTTCAGAATCATCAGTGTTTGCTCCAGTCCTGGGGCACCTTTTTTGTTTAACACAGCAGGAAGAAGATGCCAGGGTTCTGTGGTTGTTATTTCTTTATTAAGTTTGTGTCCAGTGGCTTCGTTTAGCTCAGGGTGTTTTTGCTGTGGGTGGTCTGGAAACGCTTGAGAAGGGACACTCCCTGACCCAGCTTCTTAACAGCTTAGAAAAATGTTCCAGGAGAAATGTGGTCACCCTTTGTAGCATCTTCAGAAGAGAGCTCCACAGTCAGCCGCCAGAATTTTAAAACAGGACCTTTGAATGTGAACTTGATCCTGTCTAGGTAATAGGGAATGTACAATGTAGGTTGTTAACATTTTATTGTGACTTTGCTTTAATAAGATGTTTCAAATAAAAAAACATTAAAAAGCGTTGTAGGTACTATGCAGCCAAGCAAGGCCATTTTTCCATTCCATTCCATGCTTAGAAAACATGTTCATTTCCAACAAGTGTGTTTTGAAGCAAATATCCAGTATCTGCTGGATTTCCAGTTTAGCCATACCAGCCTTGTCTGAGGTGGCAGGGCTGCAGGTACCTGGAGTTACTGCCTGGCCATATGTCTTAATTGTACTTTCTACCCCCCTGCAACATGAGATATTTTCAGGCTGTTTTGAAATCTCTTTGTTTTGCATCTTTCTCTCCTCCCTTCAGTTGCAGAAATGCTGCAGTGGCCGGAGGAGGAGCGGCCTTCAGGTTGATGTATTGTCAGAGGAGAAGAGTTGCGGGGACAGAGGGTTCAGGCAGCCGGAAAGAGGGCTCAGTCTGCTGGTGCAACATGTCCTGGGGAAACCTCTTGATAAAACCGAGCAGCTCTCCAACTGGGAGAAACGCCCCTTGCGGGAGGAGCAAATCCTCTATGCAGGTCTGATTAGTACATTACTGTACATCTAGGTGCTCTGGACAGCTCTGTCATGGGCCCATATTTCATTAGATGTGGAGATGTGGAAAAAATGTTAAGTAGCATAGGGGAAAATGGCTTTACAGATTAGCTCCTGTTCAAAGCAGCCAGCACATGTTTTGTTTCTCCTTTTATGGACCTTGTTTTAAATGGTGGCAGGTAAGCTGTCCAGTGAATTGTTATTTCTCTGCTAAAAGAATTTGTTTACTAGTCAAATCCCACTGATGACATATAATCTCAATGGAAACTCCTCTGAATAGTTGAAAAGGAAAAAAAATTCACTTCCTTCTGCCTCATTTCACTGCACACAGCTTTTCTGGGAAAGCCTTGTTATGTCTCATGAGTCACAAGGATTCACTGAATTCAAAATGGGCATGGACAGCGTTCATAGCTGTATTACAAGGACCTTGGCCCAGGCAGGTCCTTGTGAACTGGAGATATAAATCCAGAGATGAGTCACAGTGAGACAGCAGAACTCCAAAGAGTAGATAGAAGAGTACAACCTGTATTAAATTCAGCCCTTCTGTAAGCAGGAGCAACTCACAGTCAAGTCGGGGTTTGAGATTTGCATAAATGACTAGGAGACATAGCCACACAATTCCCATTGAAATGACTAGGAGCTGCGTAGCTAAATCCTCAAGTCAAAAATGAACATCTCAAGAAGTATGAGTTACAGCTTCTTTAGGCCAAGGCTGAGTATAGCTCCATGTCTTTGAATTCTGCGAGGGGGGAAATACCACATTTGTGCTAGTTCCCAATTGATGAACTGGGATTCTGGGCCAAAACCTGTTTGATTGATCAACTACCAAGGGTGATTGGATGTAGTTGCCTTATGTAGGTGAAGAGTCTTTTCTTTCCATCACAAAAGGCTCTCTCGCTCTTTTGGTCAAGCTCAAACTGATGGGTCTGTTCTGTTGTGTAGCTTCTGATGCCTACTGCTTGCTGGAGGTATACAAGAAACTGCGTGCGGATCCGTCCGGCTGTGGCTTGTGTTCAGACCTCACTGAGAGCCTGGTGGGGAAACCTGCCACAAGACCCAGGGCAAAGAAGCAGTTGAATAAACAAGAAATGCCCAGGACTTCTAAGCAGGTTTGTGAACATTGTCAAATTACTGCATAGAGTTCCCAGTTCCTTCAAGCTATACGTTGGCCTCACCTGTCGCATAGACTACTCCCTGTGCCTGGCAGGCCTGTCTACAGGCCTTTCTTTAATCCCAGGTACCAATAATCCTTCTCATGTTCCAGTTTTACTGTGGAATGTTTTTAACTCCAGTGGTGCCAGTACTCAAGGTTCCATGCATAGTCAGTGCATTGACTTCCTCTGCTGGAAAATGTCATTTAGAAACACGAACGGTATAGCAAAGTGCTATTGTATGCAAGATATTTCAGCCAAATTTACTGGCCATCCTAAACAAATTGGAATATTGTAAATTAAACATATCTAGGCTGCTGCCATAGAGGTTCTTACAATAGGTTTTAGAGACTTGGACTTCCTTTTGAACTCAGGAACCATCATTGTCACCTGTACAATCCAATTAATCAGTCAAGTGACAGTTGATGATGATGATGATGATTACAATGGTGCCGAAGGACCCAGGCCCCGTTGTGTTGGGCTCTGTAAAACTACAAAGTGGGAGAGGCCCTGACCTACAGAGCTTCAGGTCTCTTTGAGCAAAGGCAAAAGCGTGGATTTAACAGTGTAAATATCTTCATACTGCGCCACTGCTGGAAAGTCAGCGTTTGCCCACAGCGTCCAGCCACTAGTGATGGAGGTACGAACGTTAGGAACAGCCAAACTGAGTCAGACCAGTGTCCCGTCTGCTGACAGTAGACATTCCAGGTGCTTCAGAGGAAGTGAACAGAACAGGTGATCCTTGAGTGATCTTTTGTCTGCTGCCAATTCCCAGCATCTGACAAACAGAGGCCTGGGACACTTCAGAGCATGGTTTTGCATACCAGCCCATCCTGGCTAATAGCCACTGGTGGATCTGTCCTCCATGAATTTATCTAGTTCTTTTATGAACTCTATTGTAATCCTGGCCTTCACAACATCCTCTTGCCAGGAGCTCCACAGCCTGACTGTGCGTTGTGTGAAGAAACGCTTCCTTTTGTTTGTTTTAAACTTGTTGCATATTTAATTTGGTAGCCCCTCGTTCTTCTATATCAGCAGTACTGTATATAATAATGGATCCTACACCAATTCCCTTTTCTAAGCACAGTCACCACCTACAGATAATAAAGCTGTCTTTCAAGCTACCCAGCCTGTTAATTGTAAAGTTATCAGAAGCAAAGCTGAGCATGGGGGACTGGTTTGGGGTAGTAGCCCCAACTAGCCTGAACAGGTTACCTGCTACATTCATACAGCCCCCAAAGGACAGCATGATATCTCAAGGGACTCTTCAGGTAGCAGACATTTGAAAGAAAACAAACTTCAGTCATTCCTGAATGTCTGTTTTTATTGTAGCAGGCCAAAGAGTTAAGCCCGGAAGCCTTGAGCTCACCTCCTCCCATCTCCCCCAAGGACTTCAGAGTGATCTGTGATAACATGCTGCAGGGACTAGGGCGTCACCTTCGTTGCCTTGGAGTGGATGTCCGCATGCTTGAAAATGATGACGACCATAGAAAAGCTGCTGAGGTCAGTCCTGGTGTGGGTCACTTTAGCTGTCAGCCTGTAGGGGATGCCGAGTGGTAATGAACATGATTTCAGCTGGTATTAAATTCATTCCCATGTGCCCAACGAGACTGCAAGCGTTGCTTGCTATGCTCTTAGCTTTCCCTGTCATGACACTCCCTGGTCTATCACAAGTGGCCTCGGAGACCCAGTTAGGATCATTTGCACTATGCTTTCCACTTTTTGGGCAGTCAGGCTGGGAACAAGAGCTGTTTGCATGGAGGTCTGTGAGCTCGAGGCTTGTTCAAAGCTGCACTTTTCTGTCTTGGACAGCAATGCTGGGTGCTACCAAGCCATTAAGAGACTGAAAGCAAATGAAGTGTGGCCAATAATTTGTGAGCGTTTTTAATGGAGCAGTGCTGCCATGGCTAGGGCAAAATACTGCGGGCTAGAAGGCATTTGGTCTAAAATGGCACAGAACCACAGGGAGAGAAATAATTTCCCTGCCTTGCTCCATCGATACCTTGGCTAGAAGATAAAGTAGGACTGTGCTGAAGGGGAGTAAAGATTTGCAGGATGCAATATCAGGAAACCTCCTGGCTAGCATGAAACACATCCAACCAGGGTAAAACTTCCAGGGTATCTGGAAATGAATCAGAGTTGAACATGCAAGAAGGAAGTACTGTAACATGTGCTGGGCTGAATCTGGACTCCCATAACACCCTGTCTGACCCTCAGTGTATTAGAGGAAAGAGACACATGCTCTTTCATTTCACACACATTTCTGCTATGGCAGAAATGGAGCTGTCCAGCCCACACAATGTGGTGTTATCAAACAATGCAGTGATGATCAGGCCTAGTGTACAGGATGTTTTCTCTTCAGATATCTGCTTGGCTGGAATCCTTAGCAGTTGTTAACTTCTGCAGAAATAATATCTCATCTGACTTACATGAGTCATTAAAACACATTAGCTCTCCCGCATTCCCCCCATATCCGTCTCTTCTCCTTCTGATATGTTATCATGCTATGAACAGGATGTTTCAGATTGCACTCTCTATGGTTACTGGGCAAACATCCTTTTGCTTTCAAAAAGCCCTTGCAGAGTTACTGCATTGGCGTGGCTTTGATATTTGTTTGGATAATCAGAAAGAAAAACGAATCTCCCTGACACCTTTATGTTTGAGGATTCTGATTTAATAAAAGTCTAATGCTGAATGTTGCGTGGACAAAGTCACCTATCTCCTGGACAGGAGAAAGATTTGAACAATGATCACTAGGGCGTGGTACGTTTGAAAGATGCTGTCACAATAACAACAGTATCAGAGGGGTAGCCGTGTTAGTCTGGATCTGTAGAGCAACGAAGGGTCCTGTGGCACCTTATAGACTAACAGAAACTAACTAACTAACATCTGCAAATTCAATACCCTCAGCTCAGGATTAAACAAAGACTGTGAATGGCTGGCTAAATACAAAAGCAGCTTCCCCTCTCTTGGAGTTCACACCTCCAGATCTACTGATGACAATACAACTCAGCCTGCCTGACTGAGCTAACCTCATTATCCCCAACCTTACTCTGGCCTATTTATACCTGGCCTTGCAGATTTCCAGGACCAGCATCTGAAGAAGTGAGTTAACTCACGAAAGCTCATGCTCTAAACTTTTCTGTTAGTCTATAAGGTGCCACAGGACCCTTCGTTGCAATAACAACAGTGTGTAACGTGGGTTTACTGCACACACGTGTTTCTCATTACAGTTATTTCGTATTAATCACAGATATACACATACGTATTAATCAAAGTATTAATCACAGATATACACATACGTCTTTTCTTGAGCTTGTATTGCAAAGATTCCTTAGCAACTTCTCTGTCAAGCAAGGCCCCTTGCGTAGTGTTGTATCTGCTTCTTATTGTTTTCCCAGCACCAGTTGCTAAAGCAGCTGTGACTATTAGTAAGTCATGGTTTGGATTTTATCTGAGATGTTGCTTAACAGCAAGATCCAGGCCTATGTCTATGGGTTCCCACTGTACCACTTTGGAATAAGTCGTATGATAGTGGTAGAGCCATATCCATCCTTTGTGTTGGGAACTACGGCTCCCTAAATCCACACCAAACCCCGTGTCTGTGCTGGTTGGTTCTTTGTACTCTTCTGATGTTATCTACAGATGTTAGTGGACCAGAGAGCCCTAGGCTGTGAGGCTGTTGGGAGGTGGAGGGGGCACTGGGGCTTCTTTACTGGGACCCAAAGGGCCAGCACAGCCTGGCCAGGACTGGAGCCAGCACCCCTGGGGCCAAGGCTGTGCTGGTAGCCCAGCCGGGGGCTGGAACTGGTGCCACCCAGGCCAGGGCTGGGACCACAGGTGGCAGCCCAGTTGCATCTGGAGTTGGGGCAGGGCAGACTAGGATGGAGGTAAGGTGGGTACAGGCGCTGGAGATGTGGGGGTGGAGGCAGGGCTCAGTGGGGCATGGAGCCGGCAGCAGGAAGGGACAGCAGGCTGCGGGGACAGGGAGACGTCCCTTTATCTGGCCAATTCCCTTGTTCGGGACCGGTCAGATCCCGAGGGTGTTGGATGAGGGAGATGCACCCTGTGTCTCCAGTGCCTGGTGAAAGGATGAGAGGGAGAGCTCTCAGTTACTACAGAGAATTATTTCCCAACTGTCTGGCTGGTAGGTCTTTCCCACATGCTTGGGCTTTAACTGATCACCGTATTGGGAGTTAGAAAGGAATTTTCTCCCGGGTTAGACTGGCAGTGAGCCTATTTGGTTTGGTTTGGTTTTTCGTTTTTGCCGTTCTCGGCAGCACAGGGCATGGGTCACTTGCAGGTCTAAATGAGTGTAAATGGTGGATTCTCTGTCACTTGCGGTCGTTAAGCCATGACTGAGGACTTCAGTGATTTAGGCAGAGGTTAGGGATCTATCGCAGCAGGGGATTGGCAAGGTTCTGTAGCCTGCAATGTGCAGGAGGTCAGACTAGATGAACACAATGGGCCCCTTTGGCCTTGAAGTCTGAGTCTCTTGGCATGTTCTGACCGAGTGTCCAGAGGTCTAAGCCCAGATCCTCAGCTGCAGTGGAGCAGTCCACAGTGCAGCTTGGCAGAATGGACTCAGCTGTGACTCTGAGCTTCATGTGTCTTAATCCTGCACCAGGTCTGTACTGAGGTGATCTCTTAGCTTGACATAAAGCAGCCTCGGCCTGCCAAGAAGTCTGCAGGAGCTGATAGGGGTTGATGAGGTACAAGGAAGACGTGGCCATACGTGCCCTCTGTGTTAATTGTGGGGAGTAGTGTAGGAGCCATTGCACCAGTTCCACCCCACTGGCAGAACCCAACTTCAGAAGTGCTTTCACTAGTGGGCCCAGTGCCACGCTCACATGTTAGAATCCTAGCTCTGTCTCTCTAACCTCTGACGGGTAGGAACTGCCCCCAAACAGGAATGTACTTCTTTGGGAAGGCAGCACACTTTTAAGTATTATTCTTGATGAGGCTTCAAACTCTATCTTGAGTCCAGTATTAAAGTATCCCTCCACACCAGTTGCTCTGTTTGTTGTTGACTGAATGTCCTGGTGGGTGCTCCATCAGAGAATGCACGCATCTCTGGGCACTCTCGGCAGATAATTCAAAGCAGAGTGCACAGACCCATGTCTGCGCAGGGCAGTTCCTTATATGTACCAATGAGGACATGTAGGGATGAGTAGGGCTACTGCCACTTCATAGCTTCTCAGCTGCCTGTGCCTGAGATAGTGATCGCAAGTGCACTGAGTCTCAGCTTTCAGCCATTTTCTTTTTTTCTTTCTAAATTTTTCTTTATTTTGTTTAGATATTTAGTTTCCTTTAGTTTAGAAGGGGAGTTGGTTGCCCTCACCCCCTTTTTTCAGTCCCCTATTTTTGAAATATTTTTGAAATTTTCTACACTAAAAAAACTCAGTTCTTTCAGTCTTCCTTCAGAGGTCAGCTTCTAGATCTTCAGTCATTTTTGTTGATCTTCTTTGAACCTTCTCCAATTTCTCCACATTTTTCTTGAAATGTTTTGCCCAGAACTGGACACAGTGCTCCAGTTGAGGCCTAATCAGCACAGAGTAGAGTGGAAGAATTACTTCTTGTGTCTTGCGCTCAATACTCCTGTTAATGTATCCTAGAATTATGTTTGGATTTTTTTGGCATAGTGTAGCATTGTTGACTTATATTTAGCTTGTGGTTCACTATGACCTCGAGATCCTTTTCAGCAGTACTCCTTTCTAGATAGGCATTTCCCATTTTGTATGTGGGGAACTGATTTTTCCTCCCTGCGTGGAGTACTTTGTATTTGTCCTTATTGAATTTCTTTCGTTTACCTCAGACCATTTCTCCTCTTTGTCCAGACCATTTTGAATTATCGCAGAATCACAGAATTATAATCTCATCCTCCAAAGCACTTGCAACTCTTCATTGCTTGGTGTCATCTGCAGACTCTATAAGCGTACTCTGCATGCCATTATTTAAATTGTTGATGAAGATACTGAACTGAAATGGTACCCAAACTGATCTCTGCAGACCCTCACTTGTTATGTTTTTCTAGCACCATCTGGTCTGTTGATGAAGTGCAAAGAAAACTTGGTCATATGTGCCCTTTTATGTTCCAGCATGATCTGATCTAGGAATCCAACCAATTATGCACCCACCTTGTAGTATCCCCATCTAGGTTGCATTTCCCTAGCTTGTTTATTGTCTGATCCAATCACAATGACCTCCTAGCATTACAAGCATTGAATTCTCAAGTATAGCAACAGACATGAGTGACTTTCCACCTCAAATTGTTGCCATAAGGCACCCTGATTCTTACGGCCCCACACTGCACCTCTCTTAATAGCCCTGGCCTCTGGCTGTTCAGATTCAGTCACTCTGTGCTGAACCTCACTGGTCCAGCCCTGAGTAAAGCTTTCACCCTTTCTTTGATAAATATTGTGGCACGTACCCATCGCTGTAACCTTGGGAATATTGTCAAAAGCCAGGTCCAGCATCCTATATATGCAGCACCAGTGGCCCTCAAAATGGCCAAAAGCACACTCTACGGTCGTCCTGCACTTGTTTGGCCTGTTTTTGAACCACTCCTTGTTGCTGTCAGTGTTCCTCATGTACTGCTTAATAAGCCACAGCATTAAGGGTAGGAGTGGGGTCTCTCGGGATCACAATGGGCATTTCATCTTCCCCTGTGATGGTCTTCTGGTCTGTGAAGAAAGTCCCTGTGAAGTTTCCTGAACAAGACAATGCTCCTTTCTGGACCAGCCTGTGTTAATGTCTGTGAAATGCCCTTCATGATCCACAAATGCTTGGAGAACTCTGGAGAATAATCCCTTCTGATTAATGTCCACGGAGGCTTGGTGGTCTGGTGCCAGAACTGGAATATGTGTGCTATTTATTGCCCCTCCACAGTTAGGGAGGCCCAGTTGTGCAAAGCCAACCAAAGTATCATGCACTTTGTCCAGAGTCATGCAATTTCACAGCAGGATGCAACTAATGACCATGCACACGTCTATCAACATGAGTCCAACAGCTGACTTTCCCCACTCCACACTGGGTACCAACCAATCAGTAGCAGTCAGGAATAGCTACCTTCCATAGTGCAAACATCACATGCTTTTTCAATGGCAGGTCAGCTCTCATTCTCATATCCTTGCACTGCAGGGCTGGGATGAGCTCACCACACAGTTCCATGAAAATGGCTTTCCTCATCCCAAAGTTCTGCAGCTACTGCTTGTCATCCCACACCTGATTGATGGAGTGATCCCACCACTCAGTGCTTGTTTTCTGAGCCCAAACGTGGTGTTGCACTGTGTTCAGCACCTCTGTGAATGCCACAAGTAATCTCACATTGTAGATACTGGATGTGGTGAGATCAGCCTTGGACACCTCTTGCCTTTGCAGTTTAAGGAATTACTCCCCTGCAACTCTTGGTGTGTTTGTGAGAATAAGCAGGATGTTGGTCAGCAGAGCTGGACCCACTCCTGTCCACCAGTGAGATAGAGCGCACGGTACACAAACCGTTGGAAGGTGGTACCAAATGCAGGCACAAGGATTGCTGGATAAGAAGCACTGGAGCACTGGGACAGGACCCAGGATGCCCTGTGATCTCCTCCACCTTCTCACAACACTGTGACAGAAGAGGGAGAGATGCCCAGAGCACACTGTGCTGAATACCAAAGCACATCCTGCACATGTGAAAGTGCTATTATGCAAGCAGCCAACAGGATGAACACACAACAGTGGTTCCCCTTCAGAGCTCTCTGAGGAGTGATGTAACTTTACTGCACAGAACCTTGCCAGTGTAGACGTACACTTAGTCGAAGTCACCCCTCCCATTTTGTGGAAGAGCAGGGAACAGACCATGTCTCCTGATTCCCAGTACAGCAAGCTGTGCTCTGGTCACACTCCAGCCTGGAGTTTGGGTTTGCCCTTTCACTTGGTCAGTTTCAAGTGGAGGGCCCCAAGGACTGGTTCTAGGGCTGGTATTGGTCAACATCTTTATTAATGACCTGGGTGAGGGGATGGATTGCACCCTCAGCATATTTGCAGATGACGCTATGATTGGGGTAGACGTAGGTGCATTGGAGGGTAGGGAAAGGGTCTAGAGTGACCTAGATAAATTGGAAGATTAGGCCAAAAGAAATCTCATGAGGTTCAAGTGGAGATGAAAGAATCCCGAGCAGTGCTACAGGCTGGGGACCAACTGGCTAAGTAGCAGTGCAGCAGAAAAGGACCTGGGAATTATGGTGTATGAGAGGTTGGATCGGAGTCAACAGTGTGCCCTTGTAGCCAAGAAGTATAACAACATATTGGGGTGCATTAGGAGGAACATTTCCAGCAGATCTAGAGAAGTTATTATTCCCCTCTATTCAGCACTGGTGAGGCCTCATCTGAAGTATTGCGTCCAGGTCTGGGCCCCTCAGTATACAAAAGATGTGGATGCATAGGAGCAGGTTCAGCAGAGGGCAACAAAAATGATTAAGGGTCTGAAGCACATGGCCTACAAGGAGAGGCTCAGAGATTTGGTCTTATTTAGTTTTCAGAAGAGAAGAGTCATTGGTGATTTGATAGCCGCCTTAAACTTCCTGAAGGGGGAGGCTCTAAAGAGGATGGAGAGAGGCAGTTCTCAGTAGAGACAGATGGCAGAACAAGGAGCTATGGTCTGAAGTTACAATGGAAGAGGTTTAGGTTGTATATTAGGAAAAATTTTTCTACCAGGAGGGTGGTGAAGCACTGGAATGTTTTACCAAGAGAAGTGGTAGAATCTCCATCCCTAGAGGTTTTTAAGTCCCACCTTGACAAAGTGCTGCCTGGAATCATTTAGCTGGGGTTGATCCTGCTTTAGGCAGGGGGCTGGACTAGATGACCTCCTGAAGTCTCACCCCGCCGTAGGAGTCTATGATTCTGTGATTCTAAGCTTGAGTTAATTAACCCTGGCAGCAGGGGTCTGAATGGAGTGAAATCCACTGAAAAATTCTGAAACTTATCTTGAAATACACATAGATCTGAAGGAATTTGAGCTCCCTGTAATTTAACTGAGCAATAAGTGTTTGGCAGCACAAGCACTAATGTGCCATAACCTGTAGCAGTTATTCACTATCGGGCAGGCACACTCTGGATTTCCTGATGCTGTTTGTAATATTCACTGAACAGTGTGAGTTGGCACTTACCTGGATTGCACTCGCATGGCCCCAGTTCCTTTAGAGACAGAGTAAGCTGCTTGCCCTTGAGAGCCCGGGTCCAGTCGGCTGTGGGGGTGTGTGGCTGTGAGCGCTCTCTCAGTGTAGTGGTGTAATCAGTAACTGTACAGAGGTAAGAACAGACAAGAGCCTCCTGGCCAGACAGATTTGGAATAAAACTCTGTGTTGTCTCACTTACCATGCTCCACGTGGTGGGGCAAGCTTCTGAAAATATCGTAATTGTAACAGTGCCCAGCAAGGTCTCCGCCAGTGGAGATCATGAGTTTGGGGATTTGTCTCTCTTCTAATGTGTTTCTCTAGGCTGGATGGGCCCAAGAAGAACATACATTGGCTGAGAGAAACAGTTGATGTACTTTTAAGGAACACACACCTGAGAGCTGGTGTAGTTTTAAGGAACACATAATTTCATTTCTCAATCTTTGCCGTTCCTGTGTACACTTAGCGACAGTCGGGGACAATAGGAGAGCAACTGCATTGCATTGATCTCCAGGTCTTTCTTCTTGCCATGATAAGGCCTAGTGTTGATAGGAGTCCCTAAGAGAGTTTCCCAGATCTCCAGCAGAACAAAGGTCAAGGCCTAGAGATGAGAAGTAACCTCATTCCTAGGTCAGAGTCCAGCCTCTGTTAGGAGTCACACTTAAATCCATGTACAGTAGAGAAGCAGGGAGGTGCTGGTTTTACATGGGAAATATTCTGTCTCTATAGCCTGTAGCACAATTACATTTATTAGGGTAGGGAACTGGGGGGGGACCCTGCTGTAGCACATAGAAATCAGGCACCTTTTCATCTTTGTGAAGTATCTTGGTTCCAGAATTACTAGCCTGTGTTGTTACCGAGCCATTCCGGATCATGACAGTCAAGAACATGACTTGTGACCGCCTCAATTGTTCTGTGCAGACTTTGTGCTGGAATGATGGTCTTGTGGTTAAGGACTTGGACTGGAAGTCTTCAGAAGCTTTGCTACTGACTTCCTGTGTGAGCCTGGACAAGTCACAAGCTTCCTGTGCCTTTGTACCTGTAAATCAGGGGTAATAGTGCTGTGTTGCTTCACAAGGTCTGAGGCTCATTTCATTAATTTTTGAGGCTTTCTGGCATGGCACTCGTGGAATCTAGAGAAGTGCTCTCGTACAGAACACGTCTGTGTCACCAAATCAGTTTGCTTTATAATATGATTTGATAGGGAAGGAGAGTGTGAATTCACAGGTATTTACACCTTTGTTAACTATGGCTTTGTTTTGTTTTGTTTCCAGATTGCCAGGAAGGAGGGAAGGGTCATTTTAACCTCTGGACTCCCATATCAGACAGTAAGTGCTACATGTTCCTGGTGCTTTTCTTATGTAGTATCATTTCAGGGACTGGGATGCACAAAGGGGATGGGAGGAAAAGTCAAGTGGAAAAGCAGCAGCTGGCCTGACTTTTTCATCTGTTTCCTGTACCGAAAGCCATAAATATGTAAGGGGTTTTGCAAGGCCTGTTCTAACTCTGAAGATTGGAGGGTTGGGAATATGTGTCTTTTACACTTCGTATTCAGCCAGAGGTGTTAGCAGTTACACTGCACCTCAAAATGTGGAATAAAGCAACCACATCCCAGAAGAAAGTGGCTTTGTGAAGCTTATCTATGATTCAATGCAATTCACTTCCCATCCATTTCACCAGGGAGTAAAGATATTCCAGTTTCTTAGTTGTATCAGTATTGACAATGCTATCTGCTGTTCTAATGCTCTGGAGCTTTTCTTTAGGCCAGGAAGAGATAGGATGGAAATGCCAAACAGAGTTGGACGCTCAAGGTGGTTTATGTGTATGGAAAAAATAAATGCTATGCTGCTGTAAGATTGTTTGTGCAGGTGCTTTATGCTGATGAGTGAGAGATCTTCTGATGACGTAATAAAATTGCTCCCAGCAGTGGTAGAAGCTCTGTTGGCAGGAGGTGCTCTCCCACCTGCATAGTGTTGTGCTCACTACCACTTATTCTAGAAAAGATCATGTTGTTCAAATGGGTGTTTTTTACACCCCTGGTCCTGAGTGACAATAATTTTGCTGGCATAGGTGACAGTAGAGACATGGCTGTTATCTGGTTGTTTAGTGCCCAGTGCTGCAAGACTCTCCTTTTAACACTTCTTCTGTCACAGAATCACAGGGCTGGAAGGGACCTCAGGAGGTCATCTAGTGCAGCCCCCTGCTTCAAGCAGGATCAACCCCTGCTAAGTCATCCCAGCCAGGACCTTGTCCAGCTGGGACTTGAAAACCTCAAGGGATGGAGAATCCACCACCTCTCTAGGCAACACATTCCAGTGCTTCACCACCCACCTGGTGAAGAAGTTTTCCCTAATATCCAACCTACACCTCTCCCTCTTCAACTTCTGACCATTACTCCTTGTTCTGCCATCTGACACCACTGAAAACAGTTTCTCACCCTCCTTTTTAGAGCTCCCCTTCAGGAAGTTGAAGGCTGCTATTAAATCACCTCTAAGTCTTCTCTTCTGTAAACTAAACAAGCCCAAATCCCTCAGCCTATTCTCATAGGTCTTGTGCTCCAAACCCTTAATCATTCCTTAATCATGTCCTGAGAGTTACGCCACGATCAGGCCCCTTGGTAGAAGGCAGAGAAAGGAAACTGCATTTGGAAAAAATACTTCAGGGTATAGGGTATTTTACTGGGAGTTCACTGTTGCCATTGAAACATAGCACTTGTACATCCAGTATATGTTACAAAATGATAGCAGGATTGCACAGTAGTAAACACGAGATTTGTTTACTAAAGTTAATTGATTGCCAATTATCTCAAAATAGTTAACACATTTACAAAGGCTAGTCTGGACACTCCGTAAATGTGTGTTCTGGTTACAAACATCTGTGCTAAACCTGTCTGTGGAACAAGTGTGTGGCATGGCCACGTTCACTGCCTTACCTAAATGGCAGGGAAAAAAGATGTGGTACTAATAAACCTAGGAAGGTCAGGTGATGCCAAGCTATTATGAAGTGCTAGCTCCTCATTTCTTAGCTTATTTTAATCATGCCAATGTTCCAGTTGGCCTCGGCATAAAAGCTACGGTTAAATGAATCCCCCACTGTAATTCTAGAGAGCACCATTACATTTGTGTGTCTGAACATTATATTGCTCCAACACAATCAAAGCCAGAAAGGTAGCTACATGTTAAAGTACCTTCTGGGTTTGTCAGGTCAGAATTTAGTGAGTTAACACAATACCATCAAATTTGGTTATTAAAATCAAATTTAGCATGTGGGAATGAACCAGATCCCAGCAGTGTGAATGCATCGTTTGTCACCTCTTTGATGTGTGATTTTGTCTTTTGAAGCTTCAATCCCAGGTGGGAGAAGGAAGGTGTTTCTCTGTGGACTGCTCAGAAAAAGCAAAGGAACAGACCCTCCAGGTTCTGAAGCACTTCAACGTTCAAGTATCCGTTGCAGATGTCTTCAGCCGTTGTCAGGTAGGACTTTAGCTTTCTGGATTACAATGTTGCTTTTCTGATATTTATGCCCTGCTGATGCCATTGTAATACTCAGATGTCAAGTTTGTTGGTCTTGCTTTGAGTTACCAGTTTTCCCACTTGTACATGGGAAAGGTTTCACAGAGCAGTGTGTCTTTTGGAATGTACTAATATCCTTTAGCAATGCTGGTGAACAAGTTAGAATGTTATAGATGCACATGAAGAGTGTTAGCATCTGGTTTTGGATCTTCTTTTAACTGTAATGTTCACAGAAATAGTCGTCTTTGTTTGTCCTTTCTCTGCTAGCATCGTGCTATTTTTATTGTAAAACATGGTTAATGTGGCTCTGTCGTTCTGCTATCTACGGATTATAGTGAAGGGGAAGGATCTGTAGGTTTTGATGGCTAGGTTGTTTTTGTCTCAGGGTCTTTTATGTTGGTTCACTTTTCTGCCAGATGATAGAGTCAGATTGTGTTTAGCATTGGATACGCTTGGATCTTTTTGTTTTTTAAATTATTCTCATTGTGTTAGGCCTGAATCTTCTTCAGTCCCTGATCTCCTCCAGTTTCATTGTTTCAGTCATTACATTCATATGCTGAAATAGATTCCTTTGAAAACTGTAATATGTGCTGTCTTGTGACTTGTAACATCTCTTATCTTATCCTCTCTCTTAAAGAGAGCAAGGGAAGAAATAAGCAAACCTCACCGGAAAGGATCCTTCCTTTCGTCTAGCGTTTCAGTAGCTTCTTTTTCATGCCCTCTGGTGAATAGGTACCAGTGTCACGTAGCACCATGGAGCTTGCAGATTTTTCACTGAAGGCAATGAATATTGGGAAAGCCCATAAGAGTGTGGTTTCCTAGAATTCCACTCATCTGTCATTTCAAAAGCTGTTGAAACTGTGTAAGTCATGCAGAAAATGAATGGTCCAGCTGCTTAGGACTGCCCATGGGATGGGAATATCACAGTGCTGAGCAGATGCTGTGGACATAATGTGGGTCACATACTGCAGCAGGACAAATGGATGTATTCAGTTATCCGATAATGTACTCGTGCTTGTGGTTTCATTCTTCTCAGAAGAGAAGTTAGTATGTATCTCAAAACACAAGCAGGCTCCTTGGTTATTTTAATTTACATAAATGTTAACCAGCCATGTAGCTATGAGGAGTGGGATTGCAGAGGAGTCCATAACATAGGAATGTTCTTCCTGAAAACCAGTAAAAAGCCATTTGAACAAATCTATAACGGCTGTTGGGTAAGTGGCTTGTGGTATGAAATTGACCCCCCGCATTTATGAGAGATCAGGTGGGCGTGACACTGTCTTTTGCTGGACCAGCTTTAGCTTATGAGAAATACGAGCTTTGACTCTTATCCAGAGCTCATCTTCAGGTCTGGGGAAGGTACTCTGAGCATCGCAGTTAAGTATCAGGTGGAAGAGATTGTTTAGAACAAGGAGTTAGCGCCTATTCTCAGGGACCATTCAAGGTAGAGTGGTCCATTAATATCCATTAATATCTGGAAGGTCCCTTAGAATATGTGTTATTCATGCTAAAGAATCTGTTCCACCATGTATTTTTCTGTGGCACGGGGAATACTTTACTTAGTCCTAAACAGGTGCTCAAAAGCTTGTATCTCACTGCAAACGTTGGTCCAATAAAAACATTACCACACTCACCTGGTCTCTCTAATATCCTGGAACCACACAGCTACACTTACACCCCAGTTTATGAAACAGGTGTTGTAACTGCTTAATTGGGCAGTTCTGTATTCCGTGCTTCTCTTCAATCTTTGCTATTTTGGTATAAAGCAGCACGTAGCAAAATCCCTTATGTTCCCTGCCCCTTGCAGAGAAAGCTGCACATGTGTGTGTATGATGGTACAAGATCTGTATTTATTTACACCTGCAAGGAGAGGGACCTCGCTTTTGTGTCAAACTGTTTGGTATTTTGAAATGATATTTACAGGGAAACACACAGGTAAATATACATACAAAATACAGGGGTAGGAAGGTTGTATATAGTGATAGACAGGTAAAGATTCAAGTATGTGGTGCCATATTGTTCTATAGAAGAGTCTACCCAAACACTGTTCCTATTTATAGTGTGATATGTTTAAAAGTAGTTGCTCTGCTGGCATAATTTTAGCTCAAAGACCTGTTTCTTAGATATTGCAAGTAGCTAATTAGCGAAATTCCTACTACTTCCCAACCTAGTCTTGGGGCAGTCTAATCCACCCTGTTGATATCATCTATATCTTAAGTTTATCCACATTGTAAGCGTGTGACATTCAGTGCTGCTTTGCATACAGAACCGAGAAGATTCAGATGTCTCTGAGGTTGTACTACTAACTTAACTGGGTACAGTACCTTTCCTTTCAACGGGAACTCGTACAACTCTGGACTACAGAAACCACTCCCTTAATAGCTGTTGCCTGATTCCTATGGGAACTGTGACTGCTCAGAACCTCTGGAAATTGGGCTGCTGGGTAGATCATGCTGCACAACAGTGCTAACGGGGCATTTTTAATAAAGAAGAAAAGAGGGCAAAATGCTACTGCTCCATGGGATCTTTAATATGAACACAGAATATTCAAATTTTTGTTTTCAAGGTCTTGTCTAAAGGGCCCCACTGCACTTCTCACAGCAAACTTAATGGAATTAGTTGTGTTTACCCAGCCTATGTCTACACTCCTGCAGAAAGCTGAGCTAAGTTAAGCAAGTCCAGCTATGAGAATAACATAGTTGGAGTCAACATACTTCAGGTCGAGTTACTGTGGGGTCTACTCTATGATGGAGGGGAATTAACCAGAGAAACTCTTTCAGCAACTTACCTGACTTCTCTCATTGGAGGTAGAGTACAAGGGTGAACTGCAGTTGATTTGGTGGATCTTCACTTGATCCACTAAATCAACCACTGATGGATCAGTCCCAGAGCCTCAATCCCTGCTGTAGTACAGATGTAGCCTAAGGGTGATAGCAGGACAGACTAGACCTTAAACCACTATAAGCCATTCCCCCATGGCATTAGGTACTCTCACTTAACCTTGACCACCTTAAGGACCATGGTTGTTGAATATGAGCTCATTTTGTTGCTTGCTTGGCAGGAGAGCTGTCACTTCTGCAGAGGCAATCAAGAGCTTTCTACTCTCCTTGTAGCACAGAAGTCCCTGTGGAGTCTGGCCAAGGCTAGTGCAGGTATTTCAAGATCACAAATGGCAAACCCTGAGCACCATCCAGTATTTATTCAGCAGGGTCAGCTTGGCAATACAGCTCTCTGACCTATGTCACCCTCCTTTGGTGTCTTCATGGGGCTCAGCTTAATAGTCTCTGAAGTACAGGCCCTGGAATGAAGAAAGTTTCTGTTCCACTGTCAGAGAACGGGAGGTTCATTATCAGCTGTGATAGTCCACCACAGATAAGCATTTTCTGTGCATTGCAGGAAGCAATGTGGCATCCTGCCTGACTCCCCGTCTTGTAGAGCAGGGGCTTGTTTTGTGTCTCATGCTCGTGTTCTGTAAATGATTTAATGAATGTCAGCAAATATTGTCACTGTAACAATTACTGCATGTGACACAGGGTGCATTAAAAATAGCCACCTGTTCATTTTGGCATCTAAGATTGTTACATAATGCACTTCTTATCAGCTGTCTTGACATGGATGAGGGATCTCCCTCTGAAGCTGAGAGTAATTTGATTTTGCTTTGTTTCCCAGCCAGGAGACCAAATCTTTCTCAGTTAAAGCAAGTGCAAATGCTAGTTACCTTTGTGTGGCTGAAAGAAAAGTTCATTTGCAGGCTTTTCTTCCTCTCTCTGCTTTAGATTTTGATTTTGCTTTTTGCAAATGAGAGGGTCTCCTAGAGTGCAGTTCATAAAATCAGAGAGTTCTAGGGCTGGAAGGGACCTCAGGAGGTCATCAAGTCCAGCCCTCCGCCCACAGCAGGGTCAACACCAACTAAATCATCCCAACCAGGACCATTTCAAGCCAGGACCTTAAAACCTCTAGGGATGGAGATTCCACCACCTCTCTCACTAATGCATGTCTCTAGGCAACGCATTCCAGTACTTCACCACCCTCCTGGTGAAGTAGTTTTTCCTAATATCCAACCTCTCCCTCTGTAACTTCAGGCCATTGTTTCTTGTTCTGCCACCTATCACTACTTAGAACAGCCTCTCTTCATCCTCTTTAGAGCCCCCTCTCAGGAAGTTGAAGGTTGCTATCAAATCGCCCCTAAGTCTTCCCTCCAGTGGCTAACTGCCTTGTTGTCAAGCCTCTTTGATGAGAATGGGTGACCCATCAGCACTTAGTATTGTTAGTCAGGCCTGATCTGTGGAAGGCTGTGCCTCTAGAGGCGAAGGCATCTCCTTAGAGAAGTCTGGACAGCTTGTACTCCAGGCCTGTCCTTGGATAATCAGAGACCCCCCCAGTCTCCCAGTTTTTCTCTTCTACTCCCCAGCTGCCAAATACCTAGCTTGTATATACGCAGCAGCAACTCCACTGGTTTTAGTTAAATTTCATGTGTTTAAATCAAATAAGAATCCTTGTTCCTCAACGCTCATTAGAGATGGTCTGCCAAAGGCAGTAGCAGTATCTTACCTAATATTGAAATCCTTGCAGCTGTCATTTAAATTAAAAATGTGGTATTTACATCCACTTGAAATGTGTGCATGTTCTGATCATCTACTGTACTATGTATTTCTAAACAGTCCTATCTGTACAGCATACTCTTGTCTCAGCCTGTATGTATACTGCAGCAAGATCGAAGCTCTGAGATAGATCTGCTGGAGGTCAGTTTATCAGGTCTAGTGAAGACCCACCACATCGACCACAGAAGGTTTTCCCATCAACCCTGCTACTGTACCTCAGATGAGAAGAGTCAGGGAAGTCAATAGGTGAATTTCTACTGTTGACCCCCTGCAGTGCAGAGCCCACAGTAATTCGACTTAAAGTATGTTGACTCCAGCTATGGTATTCACGTAGCTACAGTTGTGTAGCTTAAGTCAACTTTCTGTTGTACTATAGATGGAGCCTCTGATACGTGTGTGCAGCTGGGTGAGTGGATGTGGGGTGCATGTTTTTCAGATTAGAAAATGGGTTTTTGATCACACATTCCATATACTTGTGCCTAGGCTCATTTTGAAGGACCTAGAAAAGTGCTCTGGGGCTGCCTGGGGATTTTTTTTAAGGTTACTTACCAAAACAGGTCGGTTTAACCACCCTGACAGTCAGGAAGTTTTTCCTAATGTCTAACCTATACCTTCCTTCCTGCAGTTTAAGCCCATTCCTTCTTGTCCTATCCTCAGAGCCCAAGGGGAACAATTTTTCTCCCTCCTCCTGGTAACCCTCTTTGAAGTACTTGAAAACTGCTATCATGCCCCCTCTAAGTCTTCTCTTTTCTAAACTAAACAAGCCCAGTTCCTTCAGTCTTCCCTCATAGCTCATGTTCTTTAGACCTTTCATCATTCTTGTTGCTCTTCTCTGGACCTTCTCCAATTTCTCCCCATCTTTCTTGCAATGTGGTGCCCAGAGCTGGGCACAATACCCCAACTGAGGCCTAATGAGCACTGAGTAGAGCAGAAGAATGACTTCCCATGCCTTGCTCACAACACTCCTGTTAATGTATCCCAGAATCTTGTTTGCTTTTTTTGCAACAGCATCACACTGCTGACTCATATTTAGCGTGTGTTCTACTCTGACCCCTAAATCCCTTTCTGCAGTACTCCTTCCTAGACAGTCTCTTCCCATTCTATATGTATGAAGCTGATTGTTCCTTCCTAAGTGGAGTACTTTGCATTTGTCCTTATTAAACTTCATACTGTTTAACTCGGACCATTTCTCCTGTTTGTCCAGATCATTCTGAATTATGACCTTATCCTTCAAAGCAGTTGCAACCCATCCCGGCTTGGTATAATCTGCAAATTTAATAAGCATCCTCTCTATATCAATATCTAAATTGTTGATGAAGATATTGAATAGAACTGGTAATGCAGTTTACAGGATCTTAGAGGCAGTGTAGCAGGAGTTTAGGAGAACTGACAGTATTTTAAAGAAGCCTTATTGAAGGCACAGAGACAAGCCATCCCAATCTGCAGTAAGAGAAGCAAATATGGTAGGTAACCAGCTTAGTTTACCAGAGAAATCCTTGGCAAGTTAAAACTCAAAAAGGATGCATATAAGAAGTACCAACTTGGACAGATGACTAAGGAAGATTATAAATGTATTGCTCAAGAATGCAGGGAAGTAATCAGGAAAGCAAAAGCACAACTGGAACTGCAGCTAGCAAGGGATTTGAAGGGTAACAAGAAGGGTTTTTACAGACGTGTTAACAATAAGAGGGTGATCAGGGAGGGTGAGGAAGCCATTATTGGATGAGGGAGGTAACCTGGTGACAGAGGATGTGGGGGGGGAAAGCTGAAGTACTCAATGTCCTTTTTTGCCTCTGTCTTCATGGACAGGGTCAGCTCTCAGTCTACTGCACTAGGCAATGCATTATGGGAAGGAGGTGGGCAGTCATCGGTGTGTAAAGAACATGTTAAGAGCTATTTATAAAAGTTAGACATACAGAGATCCCTGGATCTGTATTTAATCCATCCAAGGGTACTGAGAGAATTTTAAATTGACATTGCGGAGCCTTTGGCCATTATCTTTGAAAACTTGCGGGGATCGGGAGAAGTCCCAGATTATCGGAAAAAGGCAAATATAGTGCCCATCTTTAAAAAAGAAAAGAAGGAAAATCCAGGGAACCAACTGGCTAAGCAGCAGTGCGCTAGAGAAGGACCCAGGGATTAGAGTGGATGAGAGGCTGGATATGAGTCGACAATGTGCCCTTGTAGCCAAGCCTATTGGGGTGCATTAGGAGAAACATTTTCAGCAGATCTAGAGAAGTTATTATTCCACTCTACTCAGCACTGGTGAGATCACATCTGGAGTATTGTATCCAGTTCTGGGCCTTCCAGTGGGATGTGGACAAATTGGAGAGAGTCCAGAGGAAGGCAACAAAAATGGTTGGGTGGCTGGAGTGCATGACCTGTCAGGAGAGGCTGAGGGACTTGGGCTTATTTAGTTTGCAGAAGAGAAGAGTGAGGGGCGATTTGACAGCAGCCTTCAACTTCCTGAAGGGGAGCTCTAAAGAGGATGGAGCGAGGCTGTTTACAGTAGTGACAGATGGAAGAACAAAGAGCAGTGGTCTGAAGTTACAGAGGGAGAGGTGTAGGTTGGAGGTTAGGAAAAATTATTTCACCAGGAGGGCAGTGAAGCCCTGGAATGCATTGCTTAGAGACATGGTGGAATCTCCATTCCTAGAAGTTTATAAGTCCTGGTTTGATGTAGTCCTGGCTGGGGAAGTTTACTTGGGGTTGATCCTGCTTTGGGTAGGGCTGGACTTGATTGACCTCCAGAGGTCCCTCCCAGCCCTAAGAATGTAGCTTCACTGATGATGAGCTGAGGAGATATTCAGTGGAAGGTATTAGCTTCAGAGCTCTGGTAACTTCTGTACTTTGGGTGGGGGAGGGACAGCTCAGTGGTTTGAGCATGGTCCTGCTAAACCCAGAGCAGTGAGTTCAGTCTTTGAGGGGGCCTTTTAGGTACCTGGGGCAAATAGATTTAAAAAAAATCTGTCAGGGATGATGATGGGTCCTGGTGTGAATTCAGGGGACTGGACTCAATGACCACTGAAGTACCGTCCAGTTCTATGAGAACTGGTATTTTTTTATTTTAAGTACTTGCCATTGTGATTCAAAGAGCAAACAGTAAAAAGTTGTTCTTGTTGTGCAAGCACAGTCTGTAAGGGATATAAAGTCGCTGGAAAATCTTGCTGGCTGGAGAGCCTACAGACACGTTCTGAGCCAGGAGGGGCCTGTCCATCTCCAGGTGTGTCAGGTTTCTTCTATTTGGATAAAACATTCAAGCTCCAACTGGAATAGCAAAGTGCTCGTAAGCTGGTATTGGAAGTCTGGTGTGACGTGTTGGCTCTTCCACTGTGTCCAGCATGGGACTCAGGAGACCTGGTTCTACAATGAGCTACTGGGTCACCTTGGGCAAGTCACCTCCCCTGTTTCAGCGTCAGTTTCCTTTCTTGCCCTTCATCTGTTGCATCTCTTTAGCTTTAAAGTGTTCGGTGCCCAGGCTGCTTCCCACATGATGTTTGCACAGCATCCAACACAGTGGAGCCTGATTGGAATTGGGGCTTGTAGGCATTACTGCGTCACACATGCCCTCTCCAAACTGAAACCTGCAGGGAAAAAACCGCAAACCACCCTCTGAGCCCGAGTGCAGTTTCTGCTTCTGAACCTCCCTGTTTGTTGTGTGACTGTTCTAATAGCTTGTTTCCTTTCCTTGGTGGAAAGCTCTGGTTTTCAATAAGCAAATCACTTCAACTTTACTGATGTCCTGTTTAACTTACAAGCTCAGCCTAAGTCCTGCAGGATGTGAATTAACTGCTGCATTTCATTGTCTGGAGATCTGATCTTTAATGTTCTTTGCCCTTTCACTTTCAAAGTGACTTGCTCCAACCTTTTTGAAAGACATAAGCGTGAGACTGGGCGTGAGAGGAAACTACCTAGTTAGAAGCTGAAATGCTGTAGCAGATTCAGCAAATGTTTCCATCTTCTTGCGGTTAAGGTAACAAACCTCATAGCTGTGAAGCTCATCATGTGCAAACTCTGATTTACTCAGAGTGAACATGGCACAGAGAAGTTTGTTTGTCTGGGGCAGAGATAAAGGCCTGATGAATAGATGAAAAACTCAATGCTTGGGGCACTTTGCAAGAAGCTTTGAAGCCAGCCTGGGAACGCTGACAATATTAGTTGATAAGTAATAATATAGATCCCTCAAGCTGTCATTTAGCCTGAACGTGTGCATGTCTCCCTTGAGCGTCTGTCACAGCAATCTGATCAGCAGGCTTTTTTGTGTCTTTCATGTGGGTTGTGCTGTTGGTCCAGATGAGATGAGAACTTCCAGCCATCTCCTTTCTCACAAACTTTTAAGCTGAGTAGTTATCTCCCTATTTAATCATGTCTTGGGAGTGGGACCAGAGCCTTTTTTAAATTTTATTTTATTTTACTTTATTTTGATAGCCCATTTTCTGAGCTTGGGAAGGGCCTGACAGAAGTTTTAGAGACGGGCAGACATCATGGATTTTTAATGTAATTGGTGTGCCGTCCATTATGCCCTGCACAAAACCTGCAAGATAAAAAGGAACTGAGCTGGATAAGGCCTTTCTTCTTCTCCAGAGACAGAAGGGTTCTAAATCACATTTGCCACTCAGTTATTTTTTTAACTAAAGCATGACCCACAACATCAGCAGCAAGTGTAAAACAGCGAAATTCACAGATGCCGCAACATTTCAGCTTTGCCATTGGGCCTCTGCAGTGTTGTGCTTCCAGTTCCTGTGTCTTGGCTCTTGTAATCTCTTTGGGGAGGGATGTGTCTTGCTGTGCGTGTATGTTAAGTGACTAGTACTATGTATATAAAGAAATAACAAGGACCATATGTGCTGTATTTTACCAGCTTGAGAGTTGTGTGAAATGTCCTATCACTTTGAAATCCTCTGTGGTTTAATAAAAGGCTCATCCATCAGATGCAATTTGTCAGCGCCTGCAGGTGAGGAAAGACCTATGATTAACAGAGTTCCTGGTTTCCCCATATGTGAATTAGCGGCTTAGGCCTCGCACCCTTGCCCTAAGATGAAAAATCCTTTTGACACGTGTCCAACGTGGGCATTTTAATTTTTTGTGTCAAAGTACAATTGTTCAACACAAAGGGTAAGACCCTCTTACTGTTTGTCCTGGGCCTTGCACTTTAGATACAATTTGCAACTTACAAGCCTCCCAACAGGGTGGGATAAAGGGGCCAATTGCCCAGGGCCCGAAGCAAAAGGTCCCGGAGCTCCCGGTTGTCACTGCTACTACTGCAACAGCTGCAGGGCCTGGAGTCGCAGGTGCTTTAAATTGCAGCTGGAGTGCCACACGCTCCAGACAGTGCTGGTGATGTGCAGGCGGTGCTGAGGTCTGGCTGCCTCAGCCCTGCCCCTTCTGCCTGAGGCCCTGCCCCTTCTGGGGCACAGAGCAGCCCCCCCGCCCCATTACTCCTTGGACTTTATGAGGCTATTGGCGTTACGGGCAACTTGTACCACTTAGATTCTGACTGGGAAACGGAAGAGCATGTGATCATATTCTCTCATTCTAGAGCAGCAGATGGAGTGAATTGTCCTCAAAAATACTCATCCATGGGATAGTTTTGAGTTTGTACTGGCAGGCTTCATTAATGATTATACCTGCCAGTTGCACAGTATTTTCATCTTCAGACTTGCTGTGGACATCGCTGAGAGGTGGGCCTCCTTTTCCACGTGAGTTGTTTTGCAAAACAGCTGCAGGGTTTGTACTGATTTGTCAAGAGCAAATTGCACTTATTCAGGGTCTTAATTTGAGGTGATGTATTTTTATTCTCTAGTGATTTACAATCCTTAATTAAGCCTCATAACATCTCATAATAAGGAGGTATTATTTATACCCATTTTATAGATGGGTTAATTTGGGCATTCAGAAGATGCTTGCCCTGTCCAGGGTCAAATATTGTGATATCTGTGGGGACTGAATCCAAAAGTCCTGATTCTCAGTCTTCTGTTTGAGCTACCAAAGACTACCCAGTCATGACTACAGATCCCTTTATTCACGTGCTGTAGCGTGCAGTAGGAATTCATGATTCATTGCGCTAAGTCTGACTTTTGTCAGTTCTTCCAGAAATGGTGTTCACTTGAAGCTGAGTGAAGTCAGAGGCAACTTGGCTTCTTTCTGGGTATTGAGAATAAATTCCAGTGAGCTTTCTGTGGAATGAATAAATATTTAAGTGAGTGAAGCCCTGTGATGAGTGTAGGAAAGCTTCTTGGGTTCCTCATTTGCGTTACAAAACCTCACCTCAGTCATAAGCAGGGGTAACACCTGATGCTCAGAAAGAAGAAAGCATAATGCCCGATCCTAGTTCTGCAGTGTGCTATGTAAGCAGAAAAAAATCTCTTCCTGACCTCTGTTGCCAATCAGCTTATGCCACAGAGCTCAAGGGCTGAATAACTTCCAGTGTAAAACTGGTGTTCATTCTGCTGCATTCTCTTACACGTGTAGCACAGGCCTTTGCCACCCCCTTCAGCTCCCTTCTCCCCCCTGCCAAAAAAAAAAAAAAAATTTTGACTGGGCCTAATTCTCAGCAGAGAGCCTGGAGAATAGTGCCTGGTTCCCACAGACTGTACACTTTCCTGCCAAGATTTCAGTATCTTCAGAAATCCAATGGAGCATGAAGGTCACAGTAAGGGAAGAATGACAGCCTGGGATTTTTTTTCTCCTTTTACCAGCTAGGAGCAGACTGTTGTCTTTCTAACATGTTGACTGCTTTCATAGCCTGAGTGGGAAGTTTGTATTTGACACAGACCAGTAGAAGTCAAATATGGGAATGTAACGAAGATGATCGGATGTTGTAGGTGTTCTTTTACAGTGTCCACAAAAGCGTCACTTGGAGTAGAATTTTCCATTCAGAGTTTCGGGTGCAGATCCTTTTTCTGTGTCTGTAGGAGGGTGTCTGTCCAAGTTCTGTTTTTGTGTTGTTATGTAACATTTCTCATTTTTCTTGCAAAGATATAGGTGAATATTAAACTTTGAAAAATAGCATTAGTTATGTAGTATGCTGTATTTCACGATGCCAGAACCAATAAGGCTAAATTAGCCATTTCATTCAATTATCTTCAGCTTACAAAGCAAATATTTTCATTTGTGGACCATTGTCCTGATTTTTGGGAGCTGGAGTAGTCCTGGTACATTGAATACAATCAAGTTTTGTGTGTGTGTGTGTGTGTGTGTGTGTGTGTGTGTTCTGCAAACAAAACAGTGAATAATGACCCAAAGTGAAAGTATGTAGACTAACATGGCAGAGAAGACACAACGTAACACAAATTAAACTTCTTTGGTAGAGCTCTGTTTGAAGCTTTTCCCCTTTGATTTGGGAGAGATCAGTGGAGTGTATTGGTCAGCAATAATTGTGGTGCACTGGGAGAAAGCAATGAAAGGTCACAGGGTGACAGTAATAGAGTATAAGGAAAATTCATAAGTCTCTGTAGAAGGCAGTAACACGGTCTGAAAGGAACTGCTCCTTTATTTTCTCTCCAATGTCATGAGAAAACAGCTTTGTAGCCAGTTTGAGTTCTTGGTTTCTAGTCCCCTGTGTCTCTTCAGGGTCATAGTTCAGTGTGCTGACTATGTCAAGAAGTCAAAATTCCTGTTTTTCTTTCCATTCTCTAACTGTTAGAGGGGTTTTTGGTCCATTGTCACCCATTTAATGTTCATTGTTCACACATCATGTCATATTAATTATTCGATTCTCCGTTCTGCCAATGTGTACAGTACAGTGTATCATACCTACTGATTTCACAGACTTTGTCAGAGCTGTAATTTCTTGTCAGCATCATTTTTGCTTTGACATTTGTTTTGTAGTGGTGTTACTTTGGACTTGCACAGCAATATTTATCTGAGAGTCTAAACACTAAATCAGACCTGTCGAGAAAGTGAACAATTTTTACCATTCATGTGTAACAGAATTCCATATAGTGTGTCTTTTGATGCAGGTGCATTGTATCTGTTTATATGAAGGCATTCTCAGTCAGATCTAATAGATGGTGAAGTCAGTGAGCCACATATAATGGGGGGGTTGGGCCTTTCAGGGGGACTTTACTTCCCATAATTGCAGCTGCTGCATAGTGATATACCAGATGACAGCAAAATAATGAGCTGTACTTGTACAGCCCCTTTCATCCAAGGACCTTATTAATTTAAAGATCAGAAGGAGACAAAGCCTCACAATACGCTGGTGAAATAGAAGAACACTCATCTGTAAAGCATGAAATGACTTTCCAAGGGCTATACAGCAAGTCAGTATCAGAGTCAGTAATAGACTCAAGGAGGAGCACATACATAAGCTTCTGTTGAAGAAGAAGAAGAAAAGATAGCTGGATAATTTCTGGTGTCCCACGCTGGTGTGAGCGATGGGAAAAATAACATGTGAGAGCACACAGAAGAGTTTTGGCTAAAATCGAAATTTAAAATTCTGCTCATGTTCCTGGGGATCAGAGTGAGGTTTTAAGCAAACTGGATTTCAGTAAATTTCCAGTCTGAATCTAGTCTCTGTTGCCTATTTTAATTCAGCTCAGTTTTCATGGCAGTATGGTGACCTGACAGCTAGAAGGAAGAGGAAGGCTTACCGAGGATGGCAGAATATTCATGGATCTTAATGTGCTGGAGATCGCTGGGGGGACTGGGGTGGAGGTGAAGGAGCTGAGTTGTAGGATAGACAGAGGGGGGACCTCTGCAGTGGAGAGATCAAGGGGCCATGTTTAGTGGAGAAAAATTCAAGTGCGTGGTCATCTTGATAAGGAGAGATCATGCAGGCGAGAGAACAGGGAGATGGCTGTCAACATGGCAACTGTAGTCCCTGAGGGTGAGAATGTTGTATTGGGAAGTGATGTAAAAAACCACTAGTGCCAAACATGCTGATGCTTTCTGTGCACCAGGTGAACCAGTGATTTCAATTAGTTTGCAACTGTCGCCATGTTGTCTCACACCCTCCTGAATTTGAATATTTAAACAAGTTGGGTAATAAGCCAAAAGTAAAAATGAATAATGAATTTTTCACTAGTCAGAAAAAAAGATCCTGCGGATCCCCAGACTGTAGAATAAATAGCTCTCCCTGCCAGTGTGAAACACATCTTGTTACCCTGCATTACCACTGCCTGCCTCTGGCAGATCTCACATTGCATCAAGCTCTGGTGTTATGTTATTTCTCCCCAAAACAGGGCCTTCCCTGTGTCAGCCACATTTAGTGGCTTGTACAGGAGAGCTCATATTACCCAGTGAAAATAATCAGTTATGCAAAGTTCTGCCATTTAGATTACGTTTCTTATTTGCAGTCAGTGAGGTGTGAAAGTGAAAGCTAATCTGCACTGCCAACCCTGGGGCCACTTTGTGTGTGCTAACTCGTTAGGATATCTTCTAATTTGGCTCATGGAGACAGAGCAGGTCAGGCCCTGGAATACAACTCAGGAAAACAAAACACAGGTGGTTGGTTTACATCAGTGCTTTGAGGATTGGCATGTCAGCAGAAAATTAGTCTGCAATCCAGCCAGGCCCAGAATAGTCTTAACAAAAAATAAACTACTAAACCAAATGAAATGGGGACATTTGGACCTGGCATTTTGCCCAAGGACTTTCCTAGTCATTTCAATTGAGAAGAGGCTATGACTATGCCTACCAGACAATTACTCATGTGGCCCTGCACAGATTCAGTCCCTGGGTACAAATCTGCATTCTTTTTCCTATCTGCAATACCTAGGAGCAGATGATTTCTCTCATGGGCTCACCTGGCTGCCCACTCCTCTGAGCAGTACAGAGTAGTTGGCTTTGTTACACACTCCTCTTTGGGAGGCAGATTCTGTGCAGACAGAAGGAGCGGGTTTGATTTCACAGATGCCTGTCACATGATTTTTTTGTTGTGAACTTTCTTCTTGCCCCCACATCAGCCCATTCATCACCCCCCAGGCGTGTCTGAATCACACCACTCGCTTCTCTGACACTAACCTGACATCTCCAGATCTGGAGAAGTGGGTCTGTCCCATGAAACTTGTCACCTAATGAATAATAATGTTAGTCTTTAAGGTGGTACAGGACTGCTTGCTTTGTTTTGTGAAGATAGACTTGTCTTCTGTTAGACTTGTTGATCCCATCTACTGATAAGGGAAAGAGTGGCGGTCCATTCAGCCTCAGGTATCCTCAGCAAAACCTTCAGCTCTCACACTTCAGAGGAGACCAGCTTGAGCAATGTTTTTAAAACTGTTTATGGTTTCCTTCCGCCCTGATTCCCAAGCGGCTTTAGCAGCATGGCATGAAGAGGCTTCAGAGAGAGAGAAATAACCAATACATTTGCAAAACTCAGAACATTAATCAAAGTTGCATATACAGTGCATGTTGTTGCACAGTATGTCAGGGCTAGCAAAAGATCACCTTCTGCCACTGGAAAAGAGGATTCCCAATTCTCCAGAAAGATAAAGCACCCATTTCTAGAACTGGCTGTTCTCAAAATACCGAACCTTAACCTTGTCTCCTTGTCTCTAATGCCCATCCTGAGCCTCAGAGAGAGGGGGAAACAAATTGTGTGGGTTTGTTATTTTTTCCCCTTCTTCTGTGGCAAGGTTTGCCATGTTCAGAGGAGTGAAGTGGTACTTGATGGATTATAGACAGAGTGCAGGTCATATTGTTTAAGAGGAAGGATATATGCAAGTTGTTTTCTGGATAAAATCGAAAATAGCAAGACTTCACTGAACTGAGCTTTCCCATCCCCCTGGAGAGCTTTCTGAACCTTCAGCTCTGGCATTGTTAGGGAGATATTTGTTCTGGTTTGGTATAATGCTAGGGGTGACCATCCGTCCAATAGATGGTCCTATATTTGGAATACCAAAAAGGTGTCCCAACTTATTTTTTAAAAGGGACTCATTGTCCCGTATTTGGGCCTTCACCCCCACCCCTCACTTACCTGAGCCTCAGGGAAGCAGGGAGAGCATGGGCAGCTGCCGGTTCCCCAGGACTTGTGGAGTGCTGGGGTCTGCGGTTTCCCCAGGGCTTTGGGGGATTGCCGGTGGCTACTGCTTCCCCAGGGGCTCCTGGGGAGCACCAGTGGCTGCCACTTCCCCGAGGGGCCCAGGGGATTGCCAGCAGCTGCCGCTTTCCCAGTCTCTCGGGGAGCACTGGGGGCTGCCGCTTCCCAGGGGCTTCTGGGGATGGCCAGCAAGTGCTTGGGACAGGGAGATCTGGTCACCCTATATAATGCTTAGAGCAGGTGATTGGGAGCCTGAAAGGATTATTGGGACCAGTCTTTGTCTCAGCCTTTCACTCACTGAGTGACTTTGGGCAAATCACTTGCTCTCTCTGTGCCTGTTTCCTCTGGGTTGGCAGGAGGAAGAGTGATCCACCATCACTGGGGCTGTTGGTAAGTGCGTTAGGATACCTGCTGATAGGTACAAGGGAGGGGTCACATTCTGTTGTGACTGTCAGTTTCCAAAGCTGAAAAATGCAATGATGGCAACACGTCAGGAAACTGTAGACATATATTTGAAAGTCAGGAAAGAGTTAAGCCTTTTGTATTCTGTACCTTTATACAGAGTAATATTCCAGTTAGTGTCACAGACAATGCCCTGCAGATTTCCAAGACCAACATCTGATGGAGTGAGTCTGTGCTCACGAAAGCTCATGCTCAAAACTTTTCTGTTAGTCTATAAGGTGCCACAGGACCCTTCGTTGCTGTTACAGACAATGCTCAGTGGCCCCTGTATTTGTTAATAAAAATCTTGCCCTCAGTGACTCTTGAAAGTCCCCGATGAAAATTCTCAGTATTTTGTTACTGATGCACCTGAGTTGTCTTGAGAGTTTCCTCTTTAGAGCTTGATAAAATTCTCTGCAGTTCAGACCCATTCTAAAGATAGCTTTCAGTGGCTAGTGATTGGCCCCCTGGGAGGTTTCTGTCAAGCTCTTGAAGACCTCCCAGTTTAGAAGTTGCAGGATGTCCTTTTCCAGTGCCTCAGGGCAGGAGGGACATACAGAGACAGAGTGTCTACCCAAAGCTGCATCAGGATGGTGATTTTTTCAGTTTTTGATTTTTTCAGAATAATTCATGCTGTTGCTTAGCAGAGGAGAGAGAGAGAGCAGTATGTCAAGAGGTTGTGGATACACTGGGGATGGTTCAGTGGAGGACAACAAAAATGATTAAGGGCCTGGAGCACATGCCCTATGAGGAGAGGCTGAGAGATTTGGGCTTATTTAGTTTGCAGAAGAGAAAACTGAGGGGTGATTTGATAGCAGCTTTCAGCTTCCTCTAAAGAGGATGGAGAGGCACTGTTCTCAGTGGTGACAGATTGCAGAATAAGGAGCAATGGTCTGAAGTTACAGAGGGGGAGGTGTAAGTTGGATATTAGGAAAAACTATTTCACCGGGAGGGTGGTGAAGCACTGGAGTGTGTTACCGAGAGAGGTGGTGGAATCTCCTCCCCTAGAGGTTTTTCAGTCCCAGCTTGATATAGTCCTGTCTGGGATGAGTTAGTTAGGGTTGATCCTGTTTTGAGCAGGGGGCTGGACTAGATGGCCTCTTGAGGTCCCTTCCAGACCTAGAATTCTATGATTCTATGAGTACATGTGCTGAGATTTGGGCAGAAATCCTTAGAAGACATGAAGTTTTATTATTTTGAAAATCTGTCACTGTTACTCTTGGATGAACAAAACCAAATGAGCTCAAATAATTCAAACACTGGATTATTACTGAAAGTGTACGAGATCTACAACTGTGTTTATTTTTTGCTAATGGTATAACAGTGCCTTGGCAATATGTACAGAGCCCAAGTAGCATTTTCTAAAATATTTATGTGACTTAGGAGCCCAGATCCCATTTTCATAGAGACATAAGGACTTATCTCAAGTCTCATTGAAAGACAGTGAGTACGGATATGACTTCACTACGCAGAAGATCGACTTGGTTGAGGTCGATCTTCCGGGGTTCAATTTTGCACACTTAGCGGGGAGGCACAAAAGCAAACTATCAGAGGTCAGCAGTTGACTCCTGTACTCCTTAATATCGTGAGGTGTAATAGAGGTTGATGGGAGAATTCTTCCCATCGACCTCCCTTTGTGAGGATAGTTAGGTAAGTCGATTGAAGGTAATCATGACCCTGGCAAGCTGGGGGCTGCTAGTGCATTGATCAGGCAGCTTGTATGCAGCCTTTGCCCTCAACATTGACTACCTTTTGTTTATACTGCAGCCTTTTGTTGCAGGGAATGTTTATTACTTCTGAACAATGCCCTGCATCTGAGCCATGCCCTTACTCTTTGGCTCTACCGAATCTCAAAGGATAATGAAGGAATGACGCCCACAGCTCTAGTCTTGGGAATGTCATCAGCTTACCAAGGTGGGCCAAATTCAACTCCAGTGTCCAGAGTAAGTGGACATAGCTCCTCCTGGAGTCTGGACCAAAAGCCAAGAAGATTTTAGCAGTAGTGTAGATTACTTATCATGTTGGTCAGAGGGCAGGTGTCAGTGGAATTTATGCAGTTAGCATTGACTTGATGGCAGGTGTGCAAAATGCATGTAACTAACACAGAGCAGGAGGTGAAGCTTTATCTGGATATCGTACATATACCCTGTAATGTCCATCTGTACCTTTCCCAACAATCAGAAAGATACATTGAACCCTGGCATAAACTGGTCAGCTTCTATTGTATTGACATCTGAAATCAACAAGTATTATAGCAGCTTAAAACAAAATCTGAAATTAGTCCCCAGAGATTTCTAAATTGATGTAAATCTCACATCGAGAAAGGGCCCAGTAGAGGCACACTGGCTAAATGCCAAGTGATGGAAGTTAGGCTATCTTTCACATCTATTTGGTGATCATCTTGTAATTTACCTGTAATTTACAGAGACAAGGCAGATACAGATATCTCTCAACAACAGACATTGGATTCAGTGAAAGATATTACCTCACCCATCTCATCACTTTGATAATCTGGGACCAACCTGGCTGCAGCAATATGGTGTAACTTACAGTAACTTTTACATCACTGCTTGACCTGGTCAGTGATTTTTACATCTGTTTCCCAGATTATTGACAGTCAGAAATGTTCTTCTCTTAGATTAGAATCTGACTTCCCCCAGGTATCTACAGGGATTGGTTCTTGACTAGCCCTCCTGAGAATAAACCTTGCAGTCTTAATCACTAATATAATGGAAGTTCACATGGCCCATAGGAGCCATTTCCTGCTCTGGGACACATAACTAATGATTTATTCTTTCATACTGGAATCCAAGTAATTTAAATCTGTTTATTTCTCATGCAAAAAATTTAGCTATTAAAGAAAAAATGTCAGTTAAATCTTTTATATGGCATTATACCTGTAACCATGCTGCTTTTGTACCAAGTACTCAAAGCTCTCAGAAGCTAAATGTAACTCTTGGTGTACGTTGAAGGAGAGAGGAAACTGAGGGTGGATGATTTACTATAGATGCCCTGCAGCTACCAGGTTATAAATTAAGAGGAAGGCAGCAGGAGTGCACAGATCTGATCTAGAGGAAATGCATGAAGCCTTGAAGTGACCTTATGCAAATTCCAAATGATGGGCTGTAACTTAACCCCCATGTTAAGGGGTTGTAAACATCAAAATAACAAAAACCTTGAGATGTGAAGGTATACAGATAAAACATATTGTTAAATGGCTAAATTCAGCCAAAAAGTGGGTTGATATTTGTTCGGATATTTGTTGGGAAACCAGTACAGCAACACACAGACAATCCAGGAAGTATTTGGAGAATGTTGGGGGTGACTGCCTGGTACAAGTGCTGAAGGAACTGACCAGGGTCCATGTACAGCTTGACCTGTTGCTCACAAACTGGGAAGAACTAGTACGTGAAATAGAAGTGGGTGGCAACTTGGGCTGCAGCAGCCCTGAGATGGTGAATATTAGGATCCTGACAAAAGGAAGAAAGGTGATCAGTAAAGTACACACCCTTGATTTCAGAAGAGCAGACTTTGGCTCCCAGAGAGAACTGATGGACAGGATCTCTTGGGAAACAGATGGGAAATGAGTTCAGAAGAACTGGCAGTATTTTAATGAAGTCTTAATGAAGACACAGGAACAGACCATCCCGATGAGCAGTAAGAAAAGCAAACATGGTAGGCAGCCAGCTTGGCTTAGCAGGGAAATCCTTCGTGAGCTCAAACTCAAAAATCACGCATATAAAAAGTAGAAATTTGGACAGATGACTAAGGAGGATTATAAATATACGGCTGGAGAATGCTGGGGAGTAATCAGGAAAACAAACGCACAATTGGAATTGCAGCTAGCAAGGAATGTAAAGGGTAACAAGAAGCATTTCTACAGTCATGTTAACAGTAGGAGGGTGATCAGAGAGGGTGTGGGGCTGTTACTAGATGGGGGAGGTAATCTAGTGACACATGATGCACAAAAAGCTGAGGTACTCAATGCTTTTTTTGCCTCAGTCTTCGCGGACAAGATCAGTTACCAACCTACAGCACTGGACAATACAGCATGGGAAGGTTTCAAGTGGAGGGCTCCAAGGATCAGTTCTAGGGCCAGTATTGTTCAACATCTTTATTAATGACCTGGATGAGGGGATGAATTGCACCCTCAGCAAATTTGCAGGTGACACTACTCTGGGGGTCAGGTAGATACGCTGGAGGGTAGGGTTAGAGTCCAGAGTCCTAGACAAATTGAAGGATTGGACCAAAAGAAATTTGATGAGGTTCAACAAGGAGACGTGCAGAAACCTGCACTTGGGATGGAAGAATCTCAAGCATTGTTAGAGGCTGGGGACCAACTGGCTAAGTAGCAGTGCAGCAGAAAAGGACCTGGAAATTATAGTGGATGAGACGGTAGATGTGAGTCAACAGTGTGCCTTTGTAGCCTAGAAAGGTAATGGAATATTGGGGTGCATTAGAAGAAACATTTCCAGCAGATCTAGAGAATTTATTATTCCCCTCCTCTCAGCATTGGTGAGGCCACATCTGCAGTATTGTGTCCAGTTCTGGGCCACCCAGTATAGAAAGGATCATAGAACACTACAACTGGGTGGAACCTCAAGAAGTCATCAAGTCCAGTCCCCTGCCCTCACAGGATGAAGTACCATAGAGTCTCTAGATCATGGTTCCCAAACTTGGGGGCCTACCCACCTGGGGGGGCTTGAAGAAATTCTAGGGGGCGGTGTGAGGAGACTCAGTGGATGCATTGGACTGGGTTCAGCGGAGGGCAACCAAAATGATTAAGGGGCTGGAGTACATAACCTGTGAGGAGAGGCTGAGGGATTTGGACTTATTTAGTGTGCAGAAGAGAAGACTGAGGGGCGATTTGATAGCAGTCTTCAACTTCCTGAAGGGAAGCTCTAAAGGGGATGGAGAGAGGCTGTTCTCAGTACTGACAGATGGCAGAACAAGGAGCAATGGCCTGAAGTTACAGGAGAGGTGTAGGTTGGATATTAGGAAAAACTATTTCACCAGACGCGTGGTGAAGCACTGGAATGCTTTACAGAAACCTCTCTACAGAAGGAGAGAAGTAGGTTGGATATTTGGAAAATAACTGCTTCACCAGGAGGGGGGTGAATCACTGGAATGTGTTACCTAGAGAGGTGGTGAAATTTCCATCCCTAGAGGTTTTTAAGTCCTGGCTTGCCAGAGCCCTGGTTGGGATGACTTTGTTGGGGTTGATCCTGCTTTAGGCAGGGGACTGGACTCGATGACCTCCTGAGGTCCCATCCAGCCCTAGGATTCTATGATTCTGTGATAGTCCATGATCCCAACTAGGGCAGAAACAAGGCACTGCTTCTTGAATCAAGTTTTTGCTTTTCAAGTTGAGGATTCAAAATGTTGGAACACTTTTTTCTCCTTCAAATTGTTAATGTTACAGTAGGAACTCAACAGATTACAAAGTGAAGGGACTCTCCTCATTGTGGTTACCCTGGGCTTGTATCCAGATGGTGACGTTTCTAGTCATGATTATTTTTGTTTTTATTTCTCATCTGATTTTCAGATGTTTTTTGTTTGGACTTGAGTCTTATTTCCTAATTTCAGGAGTGTTGATAGAAAAAGCTCATATCCTGGCAAGATGAGTCCAGCACTTACTTTCTGTCAGCCCCAATTGTGCCTCAGCATACTGGTTTTTGTCTGGCTAGTCACTCGTGAAGAACAACCACTATCATTTGGTGGCTCTTCTGTAGCCTGGTTTCAATCACTTGTTAGTTTCAGTTTTGTTCCTAATGTCCACATGCCTTCTACAGTACACCCCTCCCGAACTGGCATCCCAGCAGCTTTGGCAAAGAAGCCAAAGCTTGAAAAAGGTGCTAGAACTCTTATCTCTTCAGCTCTTCCCTCCACCATGGAAATCACATATTCCTCTGATCTGTCTGTAAGGTAGATGAGTGACATCAGTGGCTAGTATGGTCACCCTTAGCCAATGCTGCCTTTTGTTGCACAGCAACCTTTTTTTTAAAGAACTGGCATGTCGATATTTTGCATAGCAGTTTCATCATTAAGAGCAAGGTTCATCGCCACAGCGCAATTTCTTAAACGGGGGAGAAATGTTCAAATAACTTTGCTGTGTAGACCTACCCTTATTGACCTGTATTGCTGAGATACCCTCTGGAGCCCCGTTTAAAAGTTAGCACATTAGCTGTCCTCAGTTATTTGGTGCACTAGCTGATGTAATTCTTAGGTTACAAAGCACAGTCCTTAGTTCTGCAATGTCACGATGGAGCTCCTTCAGAACTCCTGGGTTAATACTATCTGGTTCCAATAATTTATTGTTGTTTAGTTTAGCAGTTTATTCCAAAACCTAATCTGGGACAGTTCCTCAGATTTAAAAACAACAAGAAGTCCTGTGGCACCTTATCGACTAACAGATATTTTGGAGCATAAGCTTTTGTGGGCAAAGACTGGCTTCATCAGGTGCATCCAAAATATCTGGTAGTCTCTACGGTGCCATGGGACTTGTTGTTTGTGAAGATACAGACTAACTTGGCCACCTCTCTGATATTCCTCAGCTTTATCTCCTAACGAGAATGGCTCAGGTTTGGGAATCTCCCTCACAGCCTCAGTTGTGAAAACAGGTGCAAAGAATGTGTTTAGCTTGTCCACAAACTATTGTCTTGAGTGCTCCATTAGCATCTTGGTTGTCCAGTGGCCACATTGGTTGTTTACCAGGCTTCCAGCTTCTGATATACTTTAAAAAACGTGCTACTGCTTTTTGAGCTGTTGGCTGCCTGTTCTTCTAATTCTCTTTTGGCCTTCCTAGTTATATATTTATATTTCATTTGCTGGGGTTTATGCTCCTTTTTATTTCCCTCACTAGGAATTAACTTCCACTTTTTTAAAGGCTTCATTTTTGTTTCTCACTGCTTCTTTCATTTTGTTATTTAGCCGTAGAGACACTGCTTGGTGCTCTTGCTATAGTTTATAATGTGGTGTATCCATTTATGCTGAGTTTCTTTTATGGTGCCTCTAAACAGTTTCCATACAGCTTGCAGCTTTACACATTAATGTATTTGTTGGCCCAAGTGCCCTGCTTTGTCTTTGGAATAGCTGCAAGCTGAACAAGTGCATTCTGAAGCAAGGGAGAGAGTGGCTGTAAGTGGTGGCAAACTGAGGCGAAGGAGCATTACGTTTCTTATCCACTGTTTGTTTTTTAAATCAGTGGGAAAGGTCCCACTGAGATCAAGCCTTAAATGAGGGTCTAGTGTCATACCGGAAGTCTGTGAAAAGAGGGCCATTAAAAAACAAACAAACAAATCTTCACATTTCTAGGCCACTGGCTGGATTGAGGCTGGGAGATCACCCAACATGATCCACATGGGGAGGGTCTTAGTCTGTGGGACTCCAGATGTGGGGCAGTCTGGGTATGGGCAGGTCAGTGGGAGATCTGGATGTACAGGGGCTTGTTGTGGAGTTCTGGGTGGAGGGGCAGTGGAACTCTGGTTGAGCTCAGTGGGAGGTAGGGCTTGATGTGGGGTCTAGGTGCTGGGGAAGTGGGGCTTGATGGGGTGGGGGTCCAGGTGCAGCTTTCTGGGGCTCAGTGGGGTGCAGGTCTGGATGGGGTGGCTTATTGGAAGGGTCCAGCGTTAGAGGAACAGGGCCTGTCGCGGGGGGAGGGTTACCTGGGGAGCCCCAGCTGCTGACGAGGGGACACAAGATGCCAGGCTCCTGCTTTCCGTCCATGATTCCCCTCTCCCCTTTTCTTCTCCATTCCCCTCCCCTCATTTCCCCCACTTTCCATTCTCTCCCCAGCTCGTCACCCCCCTTCCCTTTTTTCCCCCACACCCAGCACCCTACCCAGCTCCACTGAAAGCACAGAAAACAAGAAGACTCCCCTCCAAGCACACAGAAGGGAAACCACTAAGACCGAGCCAGCAGACTGCCTTCTGATGCCCAGACAGTGCAGCCCCTTGGGCAGTCTGCAAGCTGCAAGCCCTGCATGTGAAATAAGAAAGTAGTCCTGCAGCGCTTTAAAGAAATTTCCAGATCTGAAGAAGTGGGTCTGTCCCACAAAAGCTCATCACCTAGTAAGTTATTTTGTTAGTGTTTAAAGTGCTCCAGGACTGCTGTTTTGTTTTGTGAAGATACAGACAAACATGGCTACCTCTCTGTGACTATTCACCATGCATTTGAAATGTGAGCTTGTATATTCCCTGCAGGTTCTGGGGCAGGCATCTCAGGAAGCTCCTTGCTACTCAGCCTTCTCCACCGCCCCAGAACCTGCACGAACCATAACATAATCATCAGCAGTATAGAGCAAACAGGGGTTTCTGAAGCACTTCTGTGGGAAGGCAGTGCTTCAGAGACCCTTACTCACCTGTGCTCATTTGGCAACTGAAAATGCAAGAGAGAAATCCAGTTGTCTTCCCCTTTGATGAGAAAAACTGAAAGAGCTTCCCTGTATTTAAAGTTCCCATGCCTGCAGTTAGAAATTGGCACAGCAATGGCTAGGGGTTATCTGAGGTCATGTAGTCAAATAGTTGTAGATAAAGCAAGGGCCTGTTTGGATTGGAAATCTCCAGAGGGCTTTTCCTTTGTGAGCAGGGTAATGATGTTGCAGGAGGACATGAGCCAAAATAAAGATTCAACTCCATGCACAGTAGCTCATAAAATAAAATGAGTGATGGAAAAAAATGAGATTGTCTGTTTTTGTTACATGTTATTTTCCTGAAGTTGCCATGGGGATGAAAAAAATTGTACCTGAGCAGAGGGAATCATGCAGTGAGGCCACAGCCAAGACTCAGTTTACCAGGCTGCCGCTGGATGGAAATTATACCAGCAGAGAGAGGAAGGAAAGAACTACCCAGGCTGTAGCCTGTCCTACTCATTCTTTGCATACATTTATACATGGTGGTATCCCAAAATGGACTTGAGTTCCATTCTGGGCAGTGCTGAGCCACTGCACTCCCATATTGCAAAGATATCTGGGCATTGTGAACCAATAATCACATGCTCGGTGTTCCCATTCCTGCTTCCTTTGTTAGCTGTTGATCGTCCACCTAAGAGGCTCCATTTCCAATAAAACCGTATCAGTTGCTGCAAAATCACAAAGAGACCTATTACATGATTTTTGTAGGCTAAGGAGGGAGTAAGACTCAGCCAACAGGCCTGTACAGTAGAGTACATTAGTACAAGAAGTGCCTGCCAGAATTTTCTCCAGTTCCCATTAGTGAAAACTCTAAGCTTGTAATAATAATTTTCTCCCTTACAGCCCAGCTTCTGCAGCAATGTTTATGGTTTCTTAGTCGGTTCTTAAAAGAAATGAAATTACTAACCCAAAATAGAAAAGCTGAGAGGGAGTTTGGACTTTGGCCGCTTTCCATCTTCCTGTGGTGCTCTCAGATGGCACAAATCACAAGCAGTCCTGCAACACTTTAAAGACTATCAGATTCATTAGCTCGTGAGCTTTCGTGGGAAAGACCCAGTTCAGATTGTCACAGTTGATGGGTGCTGCTAATATATAAGTAAACAGGCTGAGAATGAACATCCTGAGAGTTTAAATGCTTTGAAGAACTGTTTACTGAACACCTGTCCTGCACCAGAAGCTCTATCTTTTGGAAGACCTAAATGGAATTCTTAATTTTGGTGCATGAACTTCCAGACTGTGCCCCTTATAGAATAATAAAATCCTAGAGTCATAAAGCACTAGAACTGGAAGGAACCTCAAGAGATCATCGAGTCCAGTCCCCTGCCCTCACACCAGGACCAAACACCATCAAGAACCATCCCTGATAGATGTCTATCTAACCTGCTCTTACATATCTCCAGTGATGGAGATTCCACAACCGCCCTAGGCAATTCATTCTAGTGTTTAACCATCCTCATAATTAAGAAGTTATTCCTGATGCCCAACGTAAACCTCCCCGCTTGTGAAAGTATTCAGTGACATTAACAGCTGAGGCTGATGTAGCAGCAGTTTTCAGGCCACTTTGTGTTAATCTGCACAAGCAGACTGGTGGGAGCCAGTCGTCTTGTGCATTGGTGGAGGCCCTTCCTGTGTTGCTGAGTATTCATCACTTTGGCTTTTAGTTCTTGATTATGATGGCCCCTATTAAAATGTATATTCATTGTGGCTGGGTGAGTCTTGCAGACCTGAGGGGTTGTGGTTGTATTTCACATTTTCTTTGTGATGGTTGGCATGTAGGTGGTGTATGTGCTTTAGGATCAGAGGGGAAGGAGGTTAATGCCAAGTAAACTGATGCTATTTTTGTGCTCTCAGAAATATTGCCTGACCCTGACATAATATACTTTACGAATTTAACTTCTGAGTCTTGTCAGCAATTACCTTCAAACTGCTTACAGTTTTCCACTGTTCAGTAATTTAGATGTGGCTTGAAGTTATTTGCTGAAGAACTTCAGTCTGGAATCCTTGGAGGCATCTGAGAGAGTCAGAATTCTAATTCACACTGCATTTCAATGGGATTAAGCACAAGTCCTTTGAAAATCCCAATTTCAGTCAAAAGTACTTAATCTGTATATTTGCCCAAGAAGTTCATTGGTACATTTACAACCTCAAAATTCAATTTTTAGGAATAGTCTCCTGAATTTTCTTAAAATTCATTGTTTGTGCACATTCCTTCCGGTAACCTAGATTGTTTGCAATGGAAAGACATCAAAGGAGTTCAGACGTGCCATAGCTCATGTGAATTCATGGCTTTCTGCTTTTAAAATAGGAAATCTCGTTACTGTATTCACCCAAGCCCTCTTGTTCTGCAGATCCTCGCCATGGTGGGAACTCAGTTGCCAGAATTCAGCTCACACTGGTCTATCGCAGTGTTGTAGGGTATTTTTTTTATAAGCTGGGAAGACAAACTTAGTTGTTAACCAAGGTGACCTGGAGATTTTGTCTCTTCCATGTAGGGTGTTTTGTAGCAGTAACTGCTACAGAATCTGACTGCTGGGTAGACAGTACCTGTCATATTTCTTAATGTATTTGTTTTAATGCCCTCTTTATCTGAAAAGGCAAATTGCTGAGCAAATACTTTTGATGCACAGTCGTCCATCAAAAGTGCTTATGGACGACTAAAGTTCTTTCCGTATATGTCAGAGCAATTGAGAACAAACACAAGTTATCACTTGGGAGGAGAGGGATTAAAACAGAATTCTTAGTGCTTGTGAAGTTCTTGATGTCTTTAAAGTGCGTTGCAAATCTTAATCTTTCTTCATAGGGAACTTGCATGAAAGCCCTTGTCTAGGTGGCTGGCAGAAAGGAGTCATGCTTAGTGCCGTTGGACAGTTGTCAATTTTACGGAATCACATCTCCATTGAGCAGATTTGTTGGTCACTACTCAAAATGGACCCAGAAGTGGCACAAGAGTTGATGTCACAGGTCAGATTTGACATTGCAGAGAGATTTTTCCATTTAAGGGAGAACTGGTGATGCCAGTACTGGGAAGATCAACCTGGTCAGGGATCTCCTGGAGTTACATTTCACGTGCCTGATAGAGATGCATGAAATTGAACTATCCCAACTCAGCAGTCAATCCCTGTGCCCCTTGATACCGCGAAGAGTAAAGGATGTTAATGATAGAGTTAAGCATTGTTACAGGCTGGGGACCAACGGGCTCAGCAGCAGTACAGTGGAAGGGGACCTAGGGGTTATGGTGGATGAAAGGCTGGATATGAGTAAACAGTGTGCCCTTGTAGCCAAGAAGGCTAACAGCATACTAGGGTGCATTAGGAGGAGCATTTTGAGCAGATCTAGAGAAGTAGTTATTCCTCTTTATTCAGCACCGGTGAGGCCACATCTGGAATATTGTGTCCAGTTTTGGGTCCCCCAGTACAAAAAGGATGTGGATTTGCTGGAGCAGGTTCAGCAAAGGGCAATAAAAATGATTAAGGGTCTGGAGCACAAGACCTATGAGGGTAGGCTGAAGGCTGTGGGCTTGTTTAGTTTACAGAAGAGAAGACTTAGATGTGATTTGATAGCAGCCTTCAACTTACTGAAGGTGAACTCTAAAGAGGAGGGTGAGAAACTGTTCTCAGTGGTGTCAGATGGCAGAACAAGGAGTAATGGTCAGAAGTTGAAGAGGGAGAGGTGTAGGTTAGATATTAAGAAAAATTACTTCACCAGGCGGGTGGTGAAGCACTGGAATGTGTTGCCTAGAGAGGTGGTGGATTCTCCATCCCTAGAGGTTTTTAAGTCCCGGCTGGCCAAGGTCCTGTCTGGGATGACTTAGTGGGGGTTGATCCCGCTTGAAGCAGAGGGCTGGACTAGATGACCTCCTGGGGTCCCTTCCAGCCCTGTGATTCTGTGACTTCCCTCTGTGTAGACAGACAGGTAAGTCGATTGCAGATAAGTCGATTCTAGCTATGGAATTGCTGTAGCTTGAATTACATGTCTGCAATTGACTTAATTCCCTAGTGTAGACCAAGCCCGAGAGAGATCTTTAAGGTTTAATTTAACTTACGGTCTTTGACTGGTGGCATTTTCTGCTTGTTTCGTGCCCACTGGAGGCAGAACTGCTCAGAAGTACTCTGAAAGCATGGCTTAGCACAATCATATTTCTGCCCCATGGGAGATGGCAGTCAGACACTGCTCCTGCCATCAGCTCAGCCTAATTCTTAATTTAATAACACACTCAGATGGCTTTTAACTTCTTACTGAAGGATTTCTGTATTTTTGCATGTGAGTGTCCTGTGGTAATTTGGCATTGGTTTACAGGACAGTTTTATTTTTTCTTTCACCACAAACACTCAGCTGCTACAATAATAGGGAAAAATCCTGTGCTTTTGGGAGGCGGGGTATGAGAAGGGTGAGTAGGAGCGGCTGTTGTCTTTGGCTCAGGAGAACTTTGGTATTTCTGGAATCCACTGAGGAAACACACACTTAAAATCTACAGCAGTTAGACACAGCTTCTGAAACTGGACATGAACTGGAAGGCTGCATGTTCCATTTCATTTGGTTTTGGTTTTGCTAATCACTATGGCCGTGTGTACACTAGCCCAAATCTTCGAAATGGCCAGTCAGATGGCCATTTTGAAGGTTACTAATGAGGCGCTTAAATACATATTCAGTGCCTCGTTAGCATGCCACCAGTCATGGCACTTTGAAATTGCCACAGCGCATCCAGACAGGGCTCCTTTTCAAAAGGACCCTGCCAACTTCGAAATCCCCTTATTCCTATCAGCAGGTAGGAATAAGGGAATTTCGAAGTTCCTGGTGTCCTTTCAAAAAGGAGCCCTGTCTGGACGAGCCGCACGGCAGCGAGCCGCAGCAATTTCGAGGTGCCACAGGCGATGGCATGCTAACGAGGTGCTGAATATGTATTTCAGCGCCTCATTAGTAATCTTCAAAATGGCCATTTGTATGGCTATTTCGAAGATTTGGGCTAGTGTAGACCTAGCCTATAACTTGCTCTGCCCATAGAGGCAGAGGTGTGGGTAGCACAGTATAGCTGAATTAGAAGATACTGCATAAGAGAGTTGGGATGTGAGGCTGTTGTAAGAGTGCAGAATAACCAGGTTTCATCCCTACCTCTGAACTGGGAGTGATGCCCCTCTAATTGTAATGGGAGTGAACTCAGCATGTTCTGAGCGGGTTGCATAAGAATAGTCTGAATTTTAGTGTCCTTCCTTCTCCATTTGCCCCAGTAGGGGTCTCACCAATGCATTTGGTTCTACATCATTCAAGTCACTAGGAGTTTTGCCATTGACAAAAATAGGTGCAGGACTGAACTGAACATGTTGGAACGTGAAATATGTAAAACAAGCCTACGCCCATCTAGTGCCTTGTGTAGGTAGTAGTAGTAGTAGTAGTAACCTTCTTCCACTCCTACATCTTGGAGCACAGGCCATTGACAACCATTCACCAGCATCCCCTGTCCTGTAGGACTGAACCCCAAAAGCGTGCTAACATAATCAGTCCCAGGAAGCCCTCAGGGGGCATCTGTAATCCAGAATGAGGCGGGACAGGTTGTTCCCACTTCTTCACGCCCACCACAGACACCATCTGTGGAGTGTTTAAGAACATAATACTGTCCTCCAACAGTGGCCAGAACCAGATGTTCAGAGGGAGTGAACACATCATTCCAACCTATGCCATCCAGTCCCTGCTTCCAGCTGTCAGAGGCTAAGGGACAGCCAAAGAATGGGGCTGCCTTCATGACCATCTTGGATAACAGGCACTGATGACTTATCCTGTCCTCCATGTCTACTTCTTTTTGAACCCAGATATAATTTTGGCTTTCACAACATCCCCGTAGTGCATTCTACTGGCTTAGTGTGCATTGTGTGAAGAAATTCTTTTTCCTTTTGTTTTAAATCTATTGTCTATTAATTTCATTGGGTACCATGGATTTATGTAGTGGCATTATGATATAATCGTTTTATATGACCCTATCCTAATGGTTTTGAACCTTGTTCACTGTTTTGTCAGCTGCTACACAGTGAACAGATGTTTTCAGAGAACAAGCCCAAGAATTTCAAGATCTCTTTCTTCAATAGTAACAGTTTAGAACCCATCGTTTTGTATTAGGGCTGTCAAGCTGTTAAAGCAATTGATTGTGAGATTTAATCACAGTTTTAATCGCATTGTTATACAATAACAAAAGACCATCTGAGGACGTTTTCTACATTATTAAATATTGATTATAATTACAACACAGAATACCACCTGTATATGGCTCACTTTATTATTTTCAGTTACAAATATTTGCACTGTATAAAACACAAACTAAAGAAAGAGAGTCATGCAATCCTTCTGCCATGAAAACTGAATTTACTAGTGAGGCTAGAGGGTTGGCGTCTTCATCTTCCCAAACTCCTAAGCATCACTGCTGATGCTTGGTACTTGTTAGTCAGTAGAAGCACTCTGAAGAGCTAGAGCTATACCAAACAGCAAAGATCTGGGCTTAATGCTTTCCACAATCTCTTCCGAAACAGACAGTAAACCGTAATGGGAATCACTTGTCTGAAATCCAACTCTAATGGAAAGGCTGAACAAAGGAACAGGCTCTGTGGTAAAGTTCTTCCAGGTTTAACAATTTACCACATGTGAATTAGTAACACAGGGTGTTTTTAAAAAATAGTTGAGATCCCAGTTCTTGGATAGCTACAAAACTCCAAAAGAATTAAAATCTTTTTCTTTTTTCCCCTAAACCATCAGCACCAGAGTAAACAGCACAAAAGTAGCAAAAGTGGCACCACTCTAGTGGGTTACAGCCAGGAGCAGAGACATTTTGGCTCTACTCTCCATAAGAACATTAGACGGGCTATATTTGTCAGGCCAGTGGTGCATCTAGCCCAGTGTTCTGTCTTCCAACACTTCCCAATGCCAGGACCTCTAGAAGGCACGAACAGAAGAGTCCATCAGCAAATAACCCATCCTCTGCCTCCTATTCCCAGCGTTTGGTAAACAAAAGCTAGGGACACTATCTCTGCCCATCCTGTAGGGACACCATCCCTGCCCATCCTGGCTACGAGCCTGTCTATCTTCCCTGAACTTAGTTTGTTCTTAGTTGACCCCTCTGATAGTTTGGGCCTTTTCACCATCCCCTGGCAAAGAGTTTCACAGATTGACAGTGAAGAAATTGTTTGTTTGTTTGTTTGTTGTAAATGTGCTGTCTATAAATTTCATTGGATGAGCTTCTTGGAATTATATTTTTCTATGGGCTTTCCTTATCAACACTGAATTGCATCTGCCCTTATGTTGTCCAACAACCCAATTTTGTGAGATTCCCTTTGTAATTCTTAGCAATCAGCTTTAGATTTAGCTATTTAGGGTACTTTTGTATTATCTGTCAGAGGGGTAGCCAAGTTAGTCTGTATCTTCAAAAGCAACATGAAGTCCTGTGGCACCTTATAGACTAACAGATATTTTGGAGCATAAGCTTTCATGGGCAAAGACCCGCTTCCTTAGATGCATGAGTGGGGGTTCCAGAGGAGGGTCTATATATATATAGGCTCATGAAAAGGAGGGAGTCCCAGTCAAGAGGAGGATCAGCAGGACTTCTTATTGCTTTTGTATCACCTGAAAATTTTGTCACCACGCTGCTTACTTGTTTTCCAGGATCACTTAGGATTAAGTTAAATAAAAGTGGTCCAAACGCTGGTCTCTGGGGCATACCACTATTTAGTCATGATTATCTGAAGATCCTTCAGTTACGGGAATGACAGGCCTTCTGTTATCTAATCACCCTGCCTCTCTGTTTAGAAACGAACTTCCTGCCCCAAAGGCAAAGCCGGGCGCAGCACGGGCTCTGTTGCAGTTCAGAGCTACGCCTGGAGGTAGGCCATTAGCTTTAAGCAGCCCTCAACTGTGAAATCCAGGGGTTCAAACTTTGGGGGGGGTGCATACTCCCTTTGCCCCCCCCCAGTAGTGCCCGTGGGAGCTCTGTCTCAACCAGTGCTGTGTATCCCCTCTTTCCCAGGCAGCGTGACCAGGTGCTGCCTGAGAGAGTGATGTGATGTGATCCTTTGCCCATCCTCCCCTCCATAATATCAGGGTATGTCACACTTCATACGTCCCCATGCTTCACCTGCGCTTGCAAGGTGGAGTACATTTTAGCTCAGGAAAGTGGCATGCAACAGAGATGGAAAGGTGGGCGTGGGGGGCTGAACCCAGCAGCCCCTTGTTCTCTCTGGGGTAACTACTGGGGTGCGAAGCTGAGGTGGGGCAATGCGACATGGCGTGGGATAGAGGTGTTGATCTCTGGAGAAAGGAGCTGACCAGGGGCATGAATCACAGAATCCTAGGGCTGGAAGGGACCTCAGCCCCCTGCCTGAAGCAGGATCAGTCCTAACTAAATCATCCCAGACAGGACCTTGTCAAGCCAGGACTTAAAAACCTCTAGGGATGGAGATTCCACCACCTCTCTAGGTAAAGCATTCCAGTGCTTCACTGCCCTCATGGTGGAATAGTTTTTTCCTACTCCTCTCCCTCGGTAACTTCAGACCATTGCTCCGTGTTCTGCCATCCATCACTACTGAGAACAGCGTCTCCCCATCCTATGTAGAGCTCCCCTTCAGCAAGTTGAAGGCTGCTATTAAATCACCTCTCACTCTTCTCTTCTGCAGATTAAATAATCCCAAGTCCTTCAGCCTATCCTCATAGGTCGTATGCTCCAGCCCCATAACCATTTTCGTTGCCTTCCGCTGAACCTGCTCTAATGCGTCCACATCCTTTCTATACTGGGGAGCCCAGAACTGGATGCAGTACTCCAGATGAGGCCTCACCAGTGCCAAGTAGAGGGGAATAATAACTTCTCTAGATTTGCTGGAAATGCTTCTTCTAATGCACCCCAATATGCCATTAGCCTTCTTGCTACAAGGGCACAGTGTTGACTCCTATCCAGCCTCTCATCCACCGTAATTCCCAGGTCCTTTTCTGCTGCACTGATACTTAGGCAGTTGGTCCCTTGCCCATAACAATGCTCTGGTTATTCTCCAGATCTGAAGAAATGGGTCTTTCCCGTGAAAGTTCATCACCTAATAAATAATATTGTTAGTCTTTAAGGTGCTACAAGACTGCTTGCTTTGTTTTGTGAAGATACAGACTAACACGACTACCCCTCTGAGACTATTGACCGGGGCAGGGAGGCATGGCACAAAGTGGGTGGGGAATTGCCCCAAAATGAGAGACTTACCAGAAGCAATACGGTATGACGCAGAGGGGCTCCCAGGGCAAGGGGCTGGCTGGGGTACGGTGTGTATGGGGGATCATCCTGTGGGGCAGTGGGGTGTGATGTGTTTGGGAGGGGTCAGTCCCCAGAGTGGGGAGCCTGGGGGCTGGGGGGAAATGGGGCCTGGTGTGTTTTGTGGTGGGGTCAGTCCCCAGAGTGAGGGGTCTGTGGGCTGGAGGGGGCAGTGGGATGTGGCATAATCCCAAATATGCATATAAAATGATTGGGTGTAAATGAGCTGTGTCATAGGCACCCTCCCCTGCTGAGCCACCTCTCTGGCCAGGTTTGCTGAAGCCCCTGCAATCAGGTTATCTGGGCCCTGGTGCTCAATGCATCCTTATGGCTTAACCCCTTCCTGGCAACAGTCTAGGTAGGGGAGGGAGGTGGCTGGGTTAGGCTGGTGGCCAGCCGCAGGCTGGAAATGTTAGCTGCCATTGTGGGTGTGCCATTCCTGCTCCCAAATTTGTTTCCAAGCATCTGTCTAAGCCCAAAAGAAGCAGGAAGTCTAGAGCAGAGGTTCCAAATCAAGCCTAAAGCCCTTGTTGTGACACCTTGCAATAGAGCATTGGCTATTGTTTGACACAGCACCGGGTTGCATGTGGGCCACGCAGTCAGCCCAGACCTCTGCATGTCCCTGCACATTTCAGCTGCACCTCTGGGCATGCTTAGCTTAGCGGTGGGAGGTGAATTATTAACGTCGACAACCCCGGAAAAGAATTTCAGTGGCTGCTGTCTGCTTTCAGCTTATGGGGAAGGGCTTGTAGAAAGGATTCCCAAGATGAAAGCAGCCCTGCCCCATGAGTCTTTGTGTAGCCCTCGTCTGTGGCTTGTTTCCCATGGCAAGAAGTGTCTAGTTCAGAAAGCATCAGCGCTAGGCCCTTTGATCTTTTCTTTCAACAGAGAAAAAGATTAAAAAGAGACAACAAGTTAAGGATTTGCAAGGGGGCCTGGAACATGAATAGCTAATTCGGCAGCAACGGTCACCTCCCCCTGCAGCATTCTCCCTGTATGAGCAGGGGGAAAGTGGAGTGTGGGAAGGGCACCCGGGAGGCCTCTTGGTGCATCACAAGGAGGAATGGGGGAGAAAACTGGGGGCAGAGGCGTGGTGGCTATAGTGGTGAGCCCTTCTAAAGGAACAATGGCTCCAAGCTTCTCCATTGTTAGGCGGCCTTTTACAGAGAGTGTCATGAATACAGGTTATAAATTCTTTTGCCATTGAAATAGCTATCCAAACCTGACTTCATCCTGCCCTAAATCCAGGCAGGGTATGCTTGAACCCTCTCAGTTGCATAGCAATGAATTTGTTTACATCTGGATAGTTAATCTCCAATTTACTTGGCAGTTTATCTCACTCCTGGAGGAGCAAATAGGCAGCTCTGTTCTGCTAAGTCCATCTGTAATCATCAGTTAGGAAAGTACTTTTCTGTGCACACCAGAGAGGAGGAGGATGGTTCCTGGATTCTAAATCGTGTAGTTTTTCTATCCAGGCTTTCACCACAGCTTTACTTACTCTTCAACTTGAGGGTGGCGGCAGGTTATCATTTGCTTTCTTGGAATCTGGAAAAGATGTCTGTCTATGCCCCTTCTGAAAGATGAGCCATTAAATATTGGAACAGGAAGTTAGAACCTTGCTTAATATGTTACCAATGTAATTAGCAAATAAAGAGTGATTTAGGTAGTCCATGATCAAATCCGGCTAAATGGCATGTCAAATATGCAGGTGGAGCAGGCTGGTGAAAGGAGGATTAATGCTGTGGGTCAGGATAACAGAAGGTGTGAGCCATTTCTGACGGTAAACGGAGAGTAGACTGTCCCACTCATAACAGGAGAGCGCGTGAGGAAAGGATGACCAGGAATGCAAAGAACAGAGTTAAGGTTATTTTGGAATAAAGTATTCCAGAATAGCTTATTCCAAAGTTAGTAACAGAGAGGGAGCCGTGCTAGTCTGTGTGCTATCAAAACAAAAAAGCAGTCAAGTAGCACTTTAAAGACTAGCAAAATAATTTATTAGGTGAGTTTTCGTGGGACAGACCCGCTTCTTCGGGCCATAGCCATATGTGGTTTATTCCAAAATAACGCTGCTGTTTAGACATAGTGGCCGCATCTACACTAGCCCCTCCTTTCGGAAGGGGCATGGTAATGAGTGAGTTGGGAATATGCTAATGAGGAACTGCCATAAATATGCAGCACCTCATTAGCATAATGGTGGCTGCGCACAACTGGAAAACACCGCTTTTGGAATGCATGCTGCCCAGGTAGACAGGGGCCTTTCAAAAGGGCACCCCAGACTTCGAAAGCCCCTTCTTCCTAAAACCAAATAGGAAGAAGGGGCTTTCGAAGTCCAGCATGTCCTTTCAAAAGGCCCCTGTCTACATGGGTAGTGCACGATTCGAAAGTGGTGCTTTCTAATCGCGCATGGGTGCTATTATGCTAATGAGGTGCTGCATATTCATAGGAGCACCTTATTAGCATCTTCCCAACTGGCTCATTACATGCCCTTGCAGAAAGGAAGGGGTACTATAGATGTAGCCAGATTTCCAATTGCTTCCAGGGGCTCTAATCTGAAAGAGGCTCTATTATGTGTGGATGCACCATTTTAGAATAAATTTTGCTTATTTTGGGGCTTCCCTGTAGTATGGACACATTATTCCAGACTAGCTCATTTTGGAATAATAACTCTAGAATAAAATATTCCAGAACAACTCTGTAGTGTAGACATACCCACACAGACTGAATTCAGCTCTCCAAAATCACAGAATCATAGGGCTGGAAGGGCCCTCAGTAGGTCATCTAGTCCAGCCCCCTGCTTCAAGCAGGATCAACCCCCACTAAGTCATCCAAAACTGTTCAAGGCTGTGCTAAAACCTTTCGAACCAGTCTCTTTCTCACTAGTACTAAGTTACTTTAAATGAGTGATATCGCAGAATAAATCATTTTGTTAGTCTTTAGAGTGCTACATTTCTGCTGTTTTGTTTTGTTGGAGTGCAGACTAACACAGCTACCTCTCTAACTTTAAATAAGCAATCTATTAATTATCTCAGTAAGGAGGCAACTTGTAGAAGATCAGCCTTTTTGCACACAATAAAACCTGGGGAGGCCTATTTTTATATTCACATATTCAAGCCAAAAGAATTTCTCTGAGATGGCTTATCTTTCACTTTTTGTTTTCAGTCAACATCCGCTAGTAGTAGTTCCACCTTTTCACCTAAGGTCAATGGGTGACTGACCTCTGGCCCAGACAGCTCAGATATTGTGCAGTTTGCTCTACTTAGAGCCGTGGGGCACTTTAGAAATAAAGTTGTTTTAGTTATTGCTAATATCAATACACTATTTGTTACTTGCCAGCTCAGCTTTCTAATTACATGACTTTGCACTATGTACTGGTTTGTTCCTGTGCTTGTTTCTCATTGCATTTCTCCACATATTTTGAGTTGGTGCAATATAAATGCATTATTTCAACTTAAGGTCCCAAATCAGTGACAATAGGTTTTGAAAATTACAAAAACAAAAAACAAAAAAACTGAACAATCAACAATGTATTTCTGTTTCTCCTTGGTTTCCGTACCAGAACATGGCTTGTGAATGCCATGTTTTCCTGATAGCTTAGCTAATGCCAAGGATCGTTTTTAGGTCTGTGCGCTTTGCACTGTACATTCTGTTTCTGATTTAAGATCTTTTTTTTTTTTTTTGTCACATCAGTTAATGTCCCTTTCCACTTAGACGTATAATAAAATGCAGCCTAATACAGTCATTTAGGTTGCAGTTGAGCAAAGCATTTAAGCACTTGCTGAAGTCTCGCGATTAAGAGCAGGGGATCTCAAACTTCACTGCATCATGACCAACTTCAAACACCAAAAATTATAGGATCCCAGGAGAGAGGAATGAAGCCTGAGGCCCACTGCCCTGGCCAGGGGAAGAGGAAGGGCAAGCTGAAGCCCCAAATCTTCAATCTCAGGTGGGAGACCTGGAATCTGAGCCTTGCTGCCTAGGGCTGAAAGCATCAGGCTTCCCCATTTGTCCTATGGGGTAGGGCTTGGGCTTTGGCCCCAGAGCCCAGCAAGTCTATCGCCAGCCCTAGCAACCCCATTAAAACACTTTGGAGTCCTGGCCTAATATTAAGCAAATGTTTGGGGGCTTTGCCTCAGAGATCACACCTGTTACAGGCACAGTTCTGGCTCAGTAGAGATTTTCCTGGTGCAGTACTTTGTGTCCTCTTATAACAATTTTGCCCTCAAGCATCCCAATGAAGTTTATTGATACCTTACTGATCCTGATATGTCCTTGTATGGAGTTGAGCCTTAAAGGAAGGGGGCCGTTTGAACCAAGGAAGGGAACTGCAGATGAAAAGAGTAGCACAGATAAAGCTCAAAATCCAAGCCTTTTGAGCTGGTTTGTAGTAGTCCCAGAAGACTAGCATTGCTAGGCTTCAGAGGAACTGCAGCTGTTGTTGGTGGGGACAGAAAGTCACTGAGGTTCTCTTGGTCAGGGAACCTTCATGTTGTCAAAACAGTTTTCAGTGCAGAGTAAACTTTAATGGAAAGCCAGTTTAAATACAGCGATTATGGCTGCATAAACTGATAACTCAGTGTGTGAGAGTCCCTTTGGGGCCACTGACTTGTACCTGCTGATGGAGTGTTTTGCCTGTTACTCCAGAAAGTGAGGCCATAGTCCAGCTCAGGGAATCTCTTAGCTCAGAAAGATGCTTTATCTCCTTTGCATAGGTTACATATCATCCAGGTTATATCTAGTGATGTTTCAGGGATGGTGGTATGCGAATGTGCCCACAACATCCATCTAATCTCCTGCCTCTTTCTTCTGATTGAGTAGATTTCTACTTGTGTGCTACAGCAATTGTGGGAGTATAACAAAGATTTAAGATTGTTAATTAATTAATACGGGTACTTCAGATACTTCCCCCAGGGTGAGTACCTCATGTGAAAACTACAGAGGCTGTACTGGCTCAGCCTGATCTGTCCCAGTGTAAAACCACAAGGAGAGTGTTCAAGAAGACTCGTGGGTTGGCTTGAAGGCCTATAACTACCCCTCCCAGCTGTGGGTTGGTTGGTCTTCCTGCCTGCATTCCCTCAGCTCTGCAATCTGTTTTTCCCTGGGAAACATGAATAGAAAAATCACCCTTACCAGAAGCAGAGCTGGGCCTACTAACCAGAGCAAGTCATTCAGGCAGAACAGCAGTGGCATCACACGCCAAGGCCCATGTTTGTCTTTTGTGAGTCAAGCAGCTAAGATGTTGAGGTAATAGTAGGTTGGCATCCTGCATTTTTGAAATCTGCTATGGGATGGCTCTTCTGCGTGATAGGCTGTCCTTTGGGGGCAGGTTAGCATATTGGACAGAGCAGCCTGTTTGTTAACAGTAGCGTTTTAGGAAGCCTGACAAATTTAGACTAGAAATGAGGCATACATTTTTAACAGGAAACTGAGGACCAGACCCCTTAACTTCTGTGCCAGGAAAAATAGTGGAGCAAATAATTAAGGAGCTCATCTGCAAACATCTGGAAGATAATAAGATGATAGGTAACAGTCAGCGTGGATTTGCAAAGAACAATTCATGTCAAACCAATCTGATAGCTTTCTTTGATAGGATAACAAGCCTTGTGAATAAGGGCAAAGCTGTAGACAAGTTATACCTCAACTTTAATCAAGCATTCGATACAGTCTCATGTCACTTTGTTATCAATAAACTAAGGAAATGCAACTTAGATGGGGCTACTATAAGGTGGGTGCATAACTGGCTGGATAACTGTTCTCGGAGAGTGGTTATAAATAATTCACAGTCTTGATGGAAGGGTGTAACAAGTGGGGGTTCCACGGGGATCAGTTTTGGGACCAGTTCTGCTCAATATCCATCAGGAGTTTAGATCATGGCATAGAGAATATGCTGGTAAAGTTTGCAGATGATACCAAGCTGGGAGAGGTTGCGACTGTTTTGGAGGTTAGGGTCATAATTCGAAAAGATCTGGACAAACTGGAGAAAAGGTCTGAAGTAAATTGGATAAAGTTTAATAAGGACAAATGCAAAGTACTCCACATGGGAAGGAACAATCAGTTTCATGTATACAAAACGGGAAGTGACTGCCTAGGAAGGAGTACTGCAGAAAGGGGTCAGGTATCATAGGGAATCACAAGCTAAGTACGAGTCAGCAGTGTGACACTATTGCAAAAAAAAAAAAAAAAAAAAAGGAAACAAGAGTCTAGAATGCTTTAAACAGGACTATTATGAGCAAGACGTGAGAAGTCATTCTTCTACTCTACTTTGCGCTGATTAGGCCTCAGTTAGAATATTGTGTCCAGTTCTGGGCACCATATTTCTAGAAAGATGTGGAGAAATTGGAGAGGGTCCAGAGAAGTGCAACAAAAATGGTTGAAGGTCTAGCAAATATGGTCTATGAGGGAAGACAGAAGGAATTAGGTTTGTTTGTTTTGGAAAAGAGAAGACAGAGAGGGGACCTAATTGCCAGGGTGGTTAAATACTGGAATAAATTTCCTGGAGAGGTTGTGGCATCTCCATCATTGGAGATATTTAAGAGCAGGATTGAAATATATCTATCAGGAATGATCTAGATGGTGTTTGTTCCTGCTGTGAGGACAGAGGACTGCACTTGATGACGTCCCTTCTGATTCTGTGATTCTAACAGGAGGGGAAACTACCTGGAACAACTCACTTAGGGGTGTAGTGGATTCACACTATCCTCTACAGTCAAGACTAAACATAATTTTAAAAGATAATTTCTGTTTCATGCCTGGGGCTGGGCTTGATGCAAAAATTGTTGGCTGAGGTTCCTTGTTCTATGGGATGTAGGCTGTTAGAGCAGTTCTTGCCTTTAATTCTGTGCAGAATTCAGAGCCTGGTTTGTGACTTGGTTTAAACAAGCCAGGCTGGCTTTTTTGGTGGGTTTTAATGTGTGGGTACTGGGTTAGAGTAGAGGCCTGTGACATGCAAGAGGCCCTGACTTGATGATTTGGTGGTCCCTTCTGGCCTTAAATTCTATGAGTCTCTCAGGTTAAGGTTGGGATAAGATACTTAAACCTGGTGATTCTTGCTTGTGTATGTACATTTGGAATCCTCAGCCAATGGGGAGCTGGGAAGGCATTTTCCCTATAGAATTCCTTGCAATTTTTCACTTATCTTGGGAACACTCAGCAGTTTTCCATTGGTGTCTGCTGCTGCTTCTTTTAATACTGATGTCTCTTAGTTATAGGGGTTCTGAGCAGTGGTAGACCTTGGTCCTTCACATTATCTTGTTCCTTGACAAGTTTTTAGCAAAACAAAGCAGCAGAAATGTAGCACTTTAAAGACTAACAAATGATTTAGTCTTTAAAGTGCTACATTTCTGCTGTTTTGTTTTATTGGCGTACAGACTAACAACGCTACCTCTCTGTTACTATTCAAGTGTTTAGTAGTCTTCTATCTTGCTGCTTATCATAGGAGCAAATTCCTCCTTCTCCTGAACTCAAGCCAGTGTCTGGAGACCCAAAAAAAGAAAAGTGTGAATATGAAAGATATTTGTCATCTAGCTGATTTGGCCTGTGGTTTATATTATAAAAACTGTCAGACCCAATTTTTTTTCACTCTTTTCCTTAGTATGTGTTTGAAATAGATCTACAATAGATTAAAAGCTAAAACTACATTAGCGCAAACATGGTTCACATCTTAAACACACACAAATCAGGAAATTCAAAATGGTACTTTGCCACAACAGTTATAAATAGACACCCACACTTTTGCTAGTGCTTTTGTTACTTGATAAAGTGATAAATAAGTGCAATGTGCTTTAGTTACAGCTCCTGTCAAAAGTGTAACTTGAATTTCTTGGCGTTCGTTCACTTAAAATCTTACCAGATAAGGAAACAGATCTTCAGCTGGTTAAAGATAACTTAGTTTGATAGCAGTCTGTCTGACAGCAAATTCCTACTCAGTACTGGAGGCTGTGAAATCCTCATTTCTTACAGTTTGTTTTGATTGCCACTTCCCTATTGTTTGTCTGTAGTAGGGTCTCTGCCTGGCTCTTTAATTGTTCCTGGCTACTGTATGTATAATTTTAATAAGTGTAAATCAGTTAAGGTGGTGGGATATAATTGGTTAGATAATTTGTTACACTATGTTAGGATTGGTTAGCAAATTTTAGTAAAGCAACTGGTAAAGGTAGAGCTAAGCAAGATTCAAGTTTCACTGTGTAAATGGGGTCCAAAAGTAAGTTCTTTGGGAACCAACTCCAGGATAGACCAGAGCTGCCAGACCTCAACCCTCTGTCAGCGAAACTGTGTAGATACTGGAGTCCCCCATACGGACTTGATCCTGAGTGGCCATCAAGTCAAGCCTGTCTGTCTTAATGGGAGAAGTGATCATTTGTGTGTTTAGTGTGTGTGTTCTGTTCTGTTTTGGTGACAGTTAATAAATAGAGGTAAGTCTGATATTACTATGCTTCCCAAACTTTCTCTCAAAGTCTAAGGGCCTGTGACTTTTTCATAGTCTACACCGGTGGAGGGCAATAATTTTTGATGGGGATCACTCCAAGAATTAGGTAGTTCGTCAAGGGCTTCACTCTGCCATGGTATTAATGAAGGAGGTGTAGGGTCTGGGATGGAGGTTGGGGTGAGGGATTGGCATGCAGGAGGGAAAGTGGATCTGGGAGGCAGTTTGAGTGAAGGAGAGGATTGTGGGGCAAGAGACTGAGGTACAGAAGTAGGAGCAGGGTCCGGCGGGATATGGGTGAAGGAGAGGATTCTGGGGCTGGAGTGCAGACAGGGGGTACAGGGTCTGGGAGTGGGTTGTGACCTGGAGCAGAGGTTCAGGAGAGAATGCAGGGTCTGGGAGGGGATAGTGAGTTTGTGACCTGGGGCTGGACTGGGGCTGGGAGGAGGGAGGCACTAGGGTGCCAGAGTCAGGCTTTGGCCAGGAGGTATTTACCGGGATGGCTCCTTGTCAGCAGCCCAGGACATCCCTGCCTTCCCCACCCTTGCCTGTGCTCAGAGCAGCTTGCTGCCAGGACCATGTATGCCACTCTGAAGGCTGTGAGGCCAGGGGGAGGGATACTTAATGCACTGCCTACCCTGCAAACTGGTTTCCAGCCACTGGGAGCTGCAAGATAATAGCAGGGTGCAGCTGTGAGCGAAGCCTGGCTGAGGCTCTCTCTGCAGCTCAGGCCAGATCTAATGCATCCCCTGTTCTACACCAACCCATTCGCTCTCACCTTGCACTTATAGAATCATAGAAGAGTAGGACTGGAAGGGACCTCAAGAGGCCATCAAGTCCAGCCCCCTGCCCTCATGGCAGGACCAAGTACTTTCTAGACCATCCTTGAAAGCCATCTATCTAACCTCTTCTTAAATATCTCCAGCGATGGAGATTCTACCGCCTCCCTTGGCAATTCGTTCCAGTGTTTGATCACCCTGACAATTAGGAACTTTTTCCTAATGTCCAACCTGAACCTCCCCTGCTGCAATTTAAGTCCATTGCCTCTTGTTCTATCCTCAGAGGCAAGGAGGAACAAGTTCCCTCCCTCTGCCTTATGACACCCTTTTAGATACCTGAAGACTGCTATCATGTCCCCCTCAATCTTCTCTTTTCCAAACTAAACAAGCCCAATTCTTTCAGCCTTTCTTCATAGGTCATGTTCTCTAGACCTTTGATCATTCTCGTTGCTCTCCTCTGGACCCTCTCCAATTTCTCCACATCCTTCCTGAACTGCGGTGCCCAGAACTGGACACAATACTCCAGCTGAGGCCTAACCAGCGCAGAGTGGAGCGGGAGACTGACTTCTCGTGTCTTGTTCACAACACACCTGTTAATGCATCCTAGAATCATGTTTGCTTTTTTTGCAACAGCATCACACTGTTGACTCATATTTAGCTTGTGGTCCACTATAACCCCTAGATCCCTTTCTGCTGTACTCATTCCTAGGCAGTCCTTTCCCATTCTGTATGTGTGACACTGATTGTTCCTTCCTAAGTGGAGCACTTTGCATTTGTCCTTATTAAACTTCATCCTGTTTGCCTCAGCCCATTTCTCCAGTTTATCCAGATCCTTTTGAATTATGACCCTATCCTCCAAAGAAGTCGCAACCCCTCCCAGCCTGGTATCATCTGCAAACTTAATGAGTGTACTTTCTATGTCAATATCTAAATCGTTAATGAAGATATTGAACAGAACCGGTCCTAAACAGACCCCTGCGGAACCCCACTAGTTATACTTTTCCAGCAGGATTGAAAACCATTAAAAACTACTCTCTGGGTACGGTTATCCAACCAGTTGTTCACCCACCTTATAGTAGCCCCATCTAAGTTGTATTTGCGTAGTTTATTGATAAGTATATTATGTGAAACCGTGTCAAATGCTTTACTGAAGTCTAGGTATACCACATCCACCGCTTCTCCCTTATCCACAAGGCTCGTTATTCTATCAAAGAAAGCTCTTTGATTGGTTTGACATGATCTGTTTTTAACAAAACCATGTTGGCTGTTCCCTATCACCTTACCACCTTCCAAATGCTTGCAGATGATTTCTTTAATTACCTGCCCCATTATCTTTCCTGGCACAGAAGTTAAGCTGACTGGCCTGTAGTTTCCCGGGTTATTCTTGTTCCACTTTTTATAAATGGGTACTATATTTGCCCTTTTCCAGTCTTCTGGAATCTCTCCCGTCTCCCACGATTTACCAAAAATGATTGCTAAAGGCTCAGATACCTCTTCTATCGGCTCCTTGAGGATTCTAGGTTGCATTTCATCAGGCCCTGGTGATTTGCAGACATCTAATTTTTGTAAGTAAATTTTAATTTGTTCTTTTCGTATTTCAACTTCTAAACCTACCCCTTTTTCACTAGCATTCTCTATGTCAGGCGTTCCTTCAGATTTCTCAGGGAGGACCGAAACAAAGAAATCATTAAACATCTCTGCCATTTCCAAATTCCCTGTTACTTTTTCTCCCTCGTCACTGACCAATGGCCCTACCCTCTCCTTGGTCTTCCTCTTGTTACCAATGTATTTGTAAAAAGCCTTCTTGTTTCCCTTTATGCTTGTAGCTAGTTTGAGCTCATTTTGTGCCTTAGCCTTTCTAATCTTGCTCCTGCATGCTCGTGTTGTTTGCCTATATTCGTCCTTTGTAATTTGTCCTTGTTTCCATTTCTTATACGATTCTTTTTTTTTTTTTTTGAGATCATGGAAGATCTCCTGGTTAAGCCAAGACAGTCTTTTGCCATGTTTTCTATCTTTCCTATGCAGTGGGATAGCTTGCTTTTGGACCCTTAATAAAGTCCCTTTGAAAAACTGCCAACTCTCCTCAGCCGTTTTTCCCCTCAGTTTAGCTTCCCATGGGACCTTACCTACCAGCTGTCTGAGTTTACCAAAATCTGCCTTCCTGAAATCCATTATCTCTATTGTACTGTTTTCCCTTCTACCCTTCCTTAGAATTGTGAACTCTGTGATTTCATGATCACTTTCACCCAAGCTGCCTTCCACTTTCAAATTCTCAATAATTTCCTCCCTATTTGTTAAAATTAAATCTAGAACAGCTTCCCCCCGGTAGCCTTTTCAACCTTTTGGAATAAAAAGTTGTCTGCAATGCAATCCAAGAATTTATTGGACAGTCTGTCCCCTGCTGTATTAGTTTCCCAACATATACCTGGATAGTTGAAGTCCCCCATCACCACCAAATTCTGGGCCCTAGATGATTTTGTTAGCTGTTTAAAAAAAGCCTCATCCACCTCTTCTACCTGGCTAGGGGGCCTGTAGTAGACTCCTAGTAGGACCTCATCGTTGTTTTTTATTCCTCTTAGTCTAACCCAGAGACTTTCAACCCGTCCGTCTCCTACGTCCATCTCCACCTCTGTCCAAGTGTGTACATTTTTAATATACAAGGCAACACCTCCTCCCTTCTTTCCCTGCCTGTCCTTCCTAAGCAGGCTGTACCCTTCAATACCAACATTCCAATCATGAGTATTATCCCACCAAGTTTCTGTGATGACAACGATATCATAGTTGTATTCATTTATTAGTACTTCCAATTCTTCTTGTTTATTTCCCATAACTTAAGCTGCTTCTACTCGTGCCTCCTCCCGTTGGCGGCAGCATGGTCATGAGGCAATTGGAAGCAGGGTAATGAGGTGCTCACATGCATGTTCAGTGTCTCATTAGCATAATGACGCTTGTGCGAATTTCAAAGTGCAGCCTGTGAATTGCAGATTGACAGTGTAGATGGAGGCAGCTTCAAAATAAGTGTCCCACTTCGACATTCCCTTACTTTGATCTAGTTCTGCTTATTTCGAAACTGCCCCCATCCACAGTGTCAATCTGCAGTTCGAAGTCTGTTCGTACAGCTGCCAATATGCTAATGAGGCACTGAATATGCCGTTAGCACCTCATTAGCCTGCGTCGAATGGCCTCATTACTATGCCACCTCTGACTGGAGAGCGATAGCGTAGAAGCAGCCAGAGTCTGCTATCTGTCCCCTAGCTTTTGCTTGTGCATTGAAACCTATTCTCAGATACTGAATTGTGACTTGCAGCTATATGACTTTGGGGAATTAATCACACAGGGGCTGTGTCTACACTAGCCCAAAACTTCGAACTGGCCATGCAAATGGCCATTTTGAAAATTACTAATGAAGCGCTGAAATACATATTCAGCGCTTCATTAGCATGCGGGCAGCCATGGCACTTTGAAATTGCCACGTCTCGCCGCTGTGCAGCTCATCCAGATGGGGGTCCTTTTCAAAAGGACCCCACCAACTTCAAAATCCCCATATAGGACCCACATCTGGATGAGCTGCACAGCGGCGAGCCGTGGCAATTTCAAAGTGCCGCGGCCGCCCGCATGCTAATGAGGCTCTGAATATGTATTTCAGCGCTTCATTAGTAATCTTCAAAATGGCCATTTGCATGGCCAGTTTGAAGTTTTGGGCTAGTGTAGACATTGCCAGGAAGTCTGAAAGCAAGCCCATTGCCTTCTCCAGGTTGATACTCCAAAATGTAAACAAATCTTGAGATAATTTTAAAGCAAAAACATTTTTAAATGTGAAGAAGCCTCCCAAATTCCAGCAAAATCCCACCACCCTCTGGTCCTGGTCTGTCAGACAAACTTTTTCCTTGTTAAACCCTGCTTAATGTTTATGGAAACTAATGCTGAGAGGCCATTGGGAAACAACAAACCCTGTCTCAAAAGATCATGTCCTTGCAATAATTCATCAGTGGAAAACATATTGTATTATCTGTGGTGTTGTCCCCAGTGTGCTGAAACGCCAAAAAAACAACTGGGTAAGTCTGTAACCAGCACTAGATTTTGATATGCATTTTAATAGTGTGTTAGAATTACAAGAACTCTGCCAATTTAAAGTTCATGCTTCTATCTGAACATTTTTAACACCTTACTCTGATTTGTAATCCTCAGAATATCTATAAATGAATCAGAATGGAAAGAAATGTCTTTCTATTTATTATTTTTGACTAGAGTATTTAACAGTGTTTTGTTTGCCCTCACTTTCATGGGTTGCCTTGTTTAATTTGTTAGGTGTTGTTCATTCAGGGGTTTTACCCAGCAAGAACTTAGAGAAAGCAGATTTCAAGTTCTCCCTGCCATTGTAAAGAGTCAGGCATTTGGTTGTTTTTAAATATTGATCTTAACTTTGTTTTCAGCAGTAGGAAAGCTATGTCCAAAACCAACAAGTATTTTCTCTTTATCTGAGGATTAGATATTTTGTTTAGAGAAATAAAGCAATTACTGAAAAGTACATATGCAAAAAGCTTGGTAGTGCAAACAGTGTACGTTGACCACAAAAAGACAACTAAAATCAAGCAGATTTTTTTTAAAAAAAAGCATTTTTAAGAGAGCAGCAAATTGTCACATGCTTTTCCAGACAGCCTTAGGGTAGCAAAGGGGGTTTGCATCCCTTGAAAAGGAACCAGAAGGGCACCAGGGAAGTGAAACTATGATAATTCATTCAGTCCTGAGAACAGAGTCCTGTGATTGGCACAATGTTATCTCATGAAAGGTGTGGGAAAATGCTGAAAGTTGGTTACGCTTGCATTTCTCAAAGCCAAACTAGCAAGAAAACCAAACAGTTCTTTGGAAAGTGAGGAAGTTCTCATAAAACAAACTGAGCAGAGGGGTACTGACTTCCATTTGAATCTTCTTGAGCAGCATCCCACCGAGTACGAAGTGTCCAGACAATGAAAAGTAAATCCGGACCCTGCAATAGAGAACTAGTGCATAACTGCACACAAACCAGGAAAAGAGAATTGGTGAGAATGATAAGTGACTGGAAGGCTCTGGTCAAAGACATCCAGGTGGATAAAGAATTTTCCCACTACTTTATCCAGCACATCCAATCTCATTGCTGACTTTGTAGTGAAACAAAACCATACATAACGACCCTGATTCAAAAAATAATGTTTAATGGGTGCACTCTGCGGCAGTTCTCCGGGTTTATTGCATTTGCTGCCTCAATCCCACGAACTCTCTGGTCATCAGTGAGAGGTGCAATCAGGCATTGTTATGGAAGTCATTGTCACATTCCATAGGCTGCAGATACTTTAGAGCTCTAGTTAATTTCCATTGCGGTCTGTGGGAAACTGTCCAGGGTGAAATCCTGGCCCCACTGAAGTGAACAGTAAAACTCCCACTGACTACAGTGAGGTCAGGATTTCACCACCATCTTTGACAGCAGAAGGCTCTGGCCCTCAGTCTTTTAGAAAACTAGGAATCCCAGCTCAGCAGCGGGGTAAATGTGTCTGGCCTGGATGGTTTGCCACATGTTAGACTGAAAAGTCTGTGGCTGATTTAAAGCTGAATATTGACTGTTCTGCACTTTGTCTGGCATGGGGTTGGGGGGGGAGGAAATGTATTTTAGTGACAATTCATGTCAGCAGTGTAGAAGTTCCTGGGGTGTCGCACTTCGTAATGGACCCTGTGGAGTTCAGAGTGCCGGTGCCCAACTTGTAAAGCTGATGTCCAGGCTGGCAGCTGAGCCTTTCTGACCTGCAGGTGTCATTTCCGGTCTTATGGAGCCCAGCTTGATCCCAACTGACCTTTGGGCTCGAACTATGAGTTTCATTTTTGTCTTTTGTTTATTTCCTTTGACTCTGGAGCTGTTCTTCATCTTCCTCCTGTGTAAATCTCCTTATCACACAGCATAGGAGAAACACCCAGCAACTACTGCCATGATATGGATTTGCTGACCTCTGGTTTGCTGTGCTGCTACCATAATGCTGGGGGAGTGGGGATGTGTTTGTGCCAAGCCGGCCTGAGCTGTGGGCAGCTTACTTCCAAATGCTGGGAGACCCCATGCCTGATAAACAGTGACATCTGTGGCCTAATGCTATGAACAAGATGGGGGGCTGGAGAAAGGCTTGCTAGCCCTGTGGGGTCCTGCCCGTGATGGGGGCTCCTAGATGCTACAGAACTACTGCGTACATAAATAATCTTTGATGATCATCAGCCTAGTCTGATGAACTGAAGCTAGTGGTTTAAGATTCAGTGGGAAGGGAAGGGAAGCCCCTATGCAGGCTGCTTGCTCCAGCTCCCCAGCACATTCAGGGCATGCTAAATGAAAAGTCAGTAGCAACAGCTCCCGCTGGACTCAGCCAGCAGCAGCTGCAAACGGTACTGACTAGGAGCTTAGGCTGTCTAAGCGGAGCCTCAGCACCAGA